>NC_042994.1:1640352-2256004 GCF_901001165.1 Salmo trutta | reverse complement strand
GGTCTGGGACACCTGGTTGAGTTTCACAAGCCTCTGACTGACCCAGTTGCTAATGTAGGACTCACAGGCTGTGTCTCTCAATGCAGCGTGTCTGCTGAATAGCCCAGAAACACTTTTCCATTTACAAGTTGACATGGTGTCATTACATTGACAGTGTAGCGAAAAATAACTACACCTCACCCCAGAGTTCACATAACATCACTGTGTGCTACCTGTTGCTACTAAACAGGCAGGTTGCGTCCCAAATGGCACCCTAGTCCCTATTTAGTGCACTACTTTAGACCAGGACCCATCGGGCTCTGGTCAAAAATAGTGCACTATATACAGTAGGGAATACGGAGCAATTTCAGACGCAGCCTGTGTCTAAATGAGAGTAAAAACAGACCAGGAAATTGCTAGTTAAACATCACAGAGTCTAACGGCTGTCCTTTTCTGAAGACTTTAAAAAAAGACCAGCATTGGAAAATTGCCTAATAATAGAAATACTCTTAGAAAAAAGGGTTCGGCTGTAGGTGAATGCTTTTTGGTTCCAGGTAGAACCCTTTTTGGTTCCAGGTAGAACCCTTTTTGGTTCCATGTAGAACTATTTTGGGCTCCATGTAGCACCATCTGTGGAAAGAGTTCTACATGGAACTCAAAGGTTCTACCTGAAACCAAAAGGGTTATTCAAAGAGTTCTCCTTTTAGGTTCTGGATAGCACCTTTTTTTCTAAGAGTGTACTTCTGCAGAAAAGCTAGATCATTCTGAAAGGAATGATTCAGTCACTTCCTCCAGGGATCGTTCACGCCAAAACCAAAGTTATTTCAAATACGGGTTCAGACCTCATAACGTGGTCTAACGTTGAGGTGGAACGACATCCCAAGACATGTAGTGCAGATCCAACTACAGCCCTACAGAGGCCCAGATAAACGGGACTTAAAGAAGGAAGTTAGCTGGTGTCTATGTTTCCCATTGGTTTAGGATAGAGGCCTATAGCTGTCACTTTAAGGGGCTCCACTGTCTCTTGGTGTTGATTCATGACCCATAATCCTGACATGACGTTTCCTACACACGGGTCAGATGGTCCGGTATCATATGCCAGTACATCTAACACTGTTTTAAGACTGACTGTCAGTGTGTGAGTGTGAGTGTGAGTGTGTGTGTGTGTGTGTGTGTGTGTGTGTGTGTGTGTGTGTGTGTGTGTTCAGGGGCCCTACAGAGGGGAAGCCCAGGGGTTCATGGGAAGACAGAACGTGTGGAATGTCAGAGGAGAAAGGTGAGGTGTAATGGAACGGAATTATGGGGCCAGCTGACTGATGACACACACACACATACACACACACACTGGTCACAAGAGCGCGAACTTACTTGACTCACAATCATACTGTCGAAAGACCCCCCCCCCACACACACACTCCATACATCCATACATGCACAGGAACATATGATGAACAGCCAACAAACTAAACAGCCATGTACATCCTGGCCTCGATCCCCTACACTTGGCACAGACACACAGACCAACACAGAAACGCACACACACACCTGTGCTGCAGCCCCACAAACACACTGAGCGGATTCCTGCTGTCGGTGAGAAACGGAGGGGAGGATGATGGATAGAGAGATCAAATGAAACAGGGAAGAGAAGAGAGGAGATTGGGATTTACAGAGATATCTCCTTACCTGCTCTCACGTCAACCTATTCATCTAACTGAGAGAAAGAGAGAGAGAGAGAGAGAGAGAGAGAGAGAGAGAGAGAGAGAGAGAGAGAGAGAGAGAGAGAGAGAGGAATACAGGGAGGTGGCATTCAGAAAGAGATGGAATGAAATAAACTAATAATCAAATAGTTACTATTATGCCTCTTTCACCTAAACCTGTACTGTAGACCTGCGGTCTGTCTGGACTACTGTTTACTGTGTATCTCTGACTCCTATAGACCTGTACTGTAGACCTGCGGTCTGTCTGGACTACTGTTTACTGTGTATCTCTGACTCCTATAGACCTGCACTGTAGACCTGCTGTCTGTCTGGACTACTGTTTACTGTGTATCTCTGACTCCTATAGACCTGTACTGTAGACCTGCTGTCTGTCTGGACTACTGTTTACTGTGTATCTCTGACTCCTATAGACCTGCACTGTAGACCTGCTGTCTGTCTGGACTACTGTTTACTGTGTATCTCTGACTCCTATAGACCTGTACTGTAGACCTGCTGTCTGTCTGGACTACTGTTTACTGTGTATCTCTGACTCCTATAGACCTGCACTGTAGACCTGCTGTCTGTCTGGACTACTGTTTACTGTGTATCTCTGACTCCTATAGACCTGCACTGTAGACCTGCTGTCTGTCTGGACTACTGTTTACTGTGTATCTCTGACTCCTATAGACCTGTACTGTAGACCTGCTGTCTGTCTGGACTACTGTTTACTGTGTACCTCTGACTCCTATAGACCTGTACTGTAGACCTGCTGTCTGTCTGGACTACTGTTTACTGTGTATCTCTGACTCCTATAGACCTGTACTGTAGACCTGCTGTCTGTCTGGACTACTGTTTACTGTGTATCTCTGACTCCTATAAACCTGTACTGTAGACCTGCGGTCTGTCTGGACTACTGTTTACTGTGTATCTCTGACTCCTATAGACCTGTATTGTAGACCTGTGACTACTAATGTTTTTATATCTCTCCCTCACACACACACATACACACACATACACACACACACACACATATACACACACATACATACACACACACATACACACACACATAAACACACACATACACACACACATACACACACACACACACACACACACACACACACACACACACACACACACACACACACACACACACACACACACATACACACATATACACACACACATAAACACACACATACACACACACATAAACACACACATAAACACACATATAAACACACACGTGTCCACACACATGAGCGCGCACACATACACACACACGCAGTCGTTGAAATTGCAGGCAGGGCAGGCAGGCAGGCAGGCAGGCAGGCAGGCAGGCAGGCAGGCAGGCAGGCAGGCAGGCAGGCAGGCAGGCAGGCAGGCAGGCAGGCTGATAGCAGATTACATGATTCTTATATAAAATGGATCAAAACGCTGCCACTCAACAAAGCAGAGCAGAACAGTAACCATACTGCATAGTGTGTGTGTCTTAATTGTCAAACAATCGTCCAACGTGTGATTTGTCTGTAATTCCAGGCCAAAGGTGACATCATCATCATAACCACATCTAAGCCATGTTGATGTAATGCTGCTGGTTCAGGAGGAGAGAAATAAACAGAAAGAGAGAGCAGTCGACTACTAATGTAACAACTGAGATGTGTGTGTGCGGTGTGTGTTTGGTGGTGGGGTGTGTGTCTGTGTGTGTGTGTGTGTCTGTCTGTGTGTCTGTGTGTCTGTGTGTGTGTGTGTGTGTGTCTGTCTGTGTGTGTGTCTGTGTGTGTGTCTGTGTGTCTATGTGTGTGTTTGTGTGTGTGTCTGTCTGTGTGTCTGTCTGTGTGTGTGTCTGTGTGTGTGTCTGTGTGTGTGTCTGTGTGTGTGTCTGTCTGTGTGTCTGTGTGTCTGTCTGTGTGTGTGTCTGTCTGTGTGTCTGTCTGTGTGTCTGTGTGTGTGTGTGTGTGTGTGTGTGTGTGTCTGTCTGTCTGTTTGTCTGTCTGTGTGTGTGTCTGTCTGTGTGTCTGTCTGTGTGTGTGTCTGTGTGTGTGTCTGTCTGTCTGTGTGATAGACAGGAGATAAGGGACTTTGATCTGATGTC
This sequence comes from Salmo trutta, assembly GCF_901001165.1. Lineage (NCBI taxonomy): Eukaryota > Metazoa > Chordata > Actinopteri > Salmoniformes > Salmonidae > Salmo > Salmo trutta. The sequence continues at coordinate 2,252,230 of NC_042994.1, read as the reverse complement.
TGTTGTTTTTGGCCTAATGGAGGAAACATCATGTAAGATAAAGATTACAGTCTGAGAGCGTCAATGGGGGGATTTATACACACACACACACACCCACACCCCCCCCCCCCCTCACACACACACACACACACACACACACACACACACACACACACACACACACACACGCCAATGGAGATTTTGTCACACTATACTATACACATCTATGTGGTGAATGACGTACACCATCGTCCTCTTCATCCACAGCATCCCTCTCTGACACGGGGTCCCATGTTCCCTCTCTGACACGGGGTCCCATGTTCCCTCTCTGACACGGGGCTGGAACAACAGTCCCATGTTCCCTCTCTGACACGGGGCTGGAACAACAGCCCCATGTTCCCTCTCTGACACGGGGCTGGAACAACAGTCCCATGTTCCCTCTCTGACACGGGGCTGGAACAACAGTCCCATGTTCCCTCTCTGACACGGGGTTGGAACAACAGTCCCATGTTCCCTCTCTGACACGGGGTTGGAACAACAGTCCCATGTTCCCTCTCTGACACGGGGCTGGAACAACAGTCCCATGTTCCCTCTCTGACACGGGGTTGGAACAACAGTCCCATGTTCCCTCTCTGACACGGGGCTGGAACAACAGTCCCATGTTCCCTCTCTGACACGGGGTTGAAACAACAGTCCCATGTTCCCTCTCTGACACGGGGTTGAAACAACAGTCCCATGTTCCCTCTCTGACACGGGGTTGGAACAACAGTCCCATGTTCCCTCTCTGACACGGGGCTGGAACAACAGTCCCATGTTCCCTCTCTGACACGGGGTTGGAACAACAGTCCCATGTTCCCTCTCTGACATGGGGCTGGAACAACAGTCCCATGTTCCCTCTCTGACACGGGGCTGGAACAACAGTCCCATGTTCCCTCTCTGACACGGGGTTGGAACAACAGTCCCATGTTCCCTCTCTGACACGGGGCTGGAACAACAGTCCCATGTTCCCTCTCTGACACGGGATTGAAACAACAGTCCCATGTTCCCTCTCTGTAACTCTGTTTCTAAATCCATCCTCCTCTTATGTTTCTAACCATTAACACACACACACACACACACACACACACACACACACACACACACACACACACACACACACACACACACACACACACACACACACACACACACACACACACACACACACACACACACACTACGAACTACTAACCCAGTTGACCTACAGTCTGGATGGTTGGATACAGGTTACCTCACTTTCCCAAATGGAGACAAATGGTATATATTTAGTGTGTGTGTCCGTGTGTTGTCCAAATGGAGACAAATGGTATATATTTAGTGTGTGTGTCCGTGTGTTGTCCAAATGGAGACCAATGGTATATATTTAGTGTGTGTGTCCATGTGTTGTCCAAATGGAGACCAATGGTATATATTTAGTGTGTGTCCGTGTGTTGTCCAAATGGAGACCAATGATATATATTTAGTGTGTGTGTCCGTGTGTTGTCCAAATGGAGACCAATGGTATATATTTAGTGTGTGTGTCCGTGTGTTGTCCAAATGGAGACAAATGGTATATATTTAGTGTGTGTGTCCGTGTGTTGTCCAAAAGCTGCCAAATAGGACACATTGAAATAGGCATAGCCGTTAGCTAATGGAAGATTGTATCTATGCTATCCAGTGTAGACGCTTCCCATTAGGCACCTATCAACAATCCCCAATCACAGCCTTAACCAGTAAAGGGGAAACATAAACCTGACCTTAGATCAGTGTCTAGGGGTGTATGTACACAGTGCTTCCCGTGACAGTGATGGTGTTGCAGCTAGTAGATGATTTGAGTGATGTGTTTTGGCGCAGGCCTGTGTGTGGGAAGCTGCCCAAGCCATATTTCAGACGAGGTGGCTGTCTTTCTACACCACAGTGGAATAATTGCTGACATGAATCACACACACACGCACACGTGCACACGCACACGCACACACACACACACAGACATGCACACACATACTGTACATTCATGCTCACGCTATCTTTCTCTCTCTCCCCCCCTCTCTCTCTCCCCCTCTCTCCCCTCTCTCTCACAGAGTTATATTTCCTTTTGATTACAGTGTCAAGTGTTACAGTGTTTATGTAAACAGACAATCACCTAATGATTGTTTCTAATAGCTGGGCAGGTGTACTGTAAGGACACATATATCATAATGATTGTTTCTAATAGCTGGGCAGGTGTACTGTAAGGACACATATATCATAATGATTGTTTCTAATAGCTGGGCAGGTGTACTGTAAGGACACATATATCATAATGATTGTTTCTAATAGCTGGGCAGGTGTACTGTAAGGACACATATATCATAATGATTGTTTCTAATAGCTGGGCAGGTGTACTGTAAGGACACATATATCATAATGATTGTTTCTAATAGCTGGGCAGGTGTACTGTAAGGACACATATATCAAGAAAGGCACATTGAAAAACGATGTACTTTATTTGATCAGCAGGACAGGACAAAATTCGTTTTATATCGGTTTCTGTCATTCTCATTCAATGTGTTGGAGACTTCATTCAAACACTGAGATATACCAGTAGGTCATATTAAGCTATAGAAAATAGTTACCACACAATACACATTTCATTTAGCAGAGAATGTAAATGCTCGATTTCAAAGCAAGATCAGAGAAGAAGAGCTTTCGTTAGACCTATAGGCTACAACAGAAAATTGGGTAAGCCGTTAGACGGTAGGATGGAAGGATGGATGATGGGGTTATTGGGGTGGAAATCTACTAGGTAAATGAGTGACGCGCATCTGTCTCTTACCTCAGCGCTACCAAACCGCAGACACCCCGCGGCGAGCGCCGCCAGCAGCAGGACCCAGGAGTTCATCTTGCCGCCCAGCCTCGAGAGCCTCGTACGACCTGCTGATGGGCATTTATTATGCAGGCGTGCGGGGACGGCCGCCCGCTCGTGGACAGCTCGCGCTACCGTAGTCCGGTCGGTGTATCCCCCTCGGTAAAGACACACACAGGCACGTAGGCTACTGTAGAGCACCGGCAAGTATCCAAATGTGTCACTTTGTACAGTTGGTTATTGGTTCCAGCTGTCTATTTTTCACAGTGAGTCACCTAGCTAGACAGTCGATTGAGTAAAGTCCTTGTCTTGCAAAGTCCAGTCCTAATAATAATAATGATACAATTTATAGCCTATTCTATTTGTTAAATGTAGTCCAGTTTTAGACAATTGAATCAGAATTCTGGATATAAATCAATAGCATATATAAATGAGTAAAAGCGAAGGTTTCCTTTTCAAGGGTCCAAAGATGATTCCAAATGTATCCTGAGATCCTTCACCATTTCACCTGAAAGGTTTTCATCTAAAAGGCGTTCACGCTTCTATACAGGACAGGTGTATTCGCTTCAGAAATCCAGATGTTCGGATGTTGAGAACTTCTCTATTATAGGTGTGTATAAACACACGAACACCGGTGCAACGCCTTCTTTCTGTTGTCTGTCCAGGTTAATTTTGCAATAGGCTACTATTCACGTAGCCAGTCTGCGTGCTATTCAAATAACCCAACATCTGTTCAATTGACAGAATAAGCTTATACAACGCGACCCCGTTGACTGCAATCTCGCAACCTCGCTCTCTCCCGATTCCAAATAGTGTCAGTGCTTCTCTTTAGCTGCCACTGCCGGTTTGCGTTCTTCCCCTTTACGTTTTATCCAAGCTCGGGTTGATCGCGCCTCGGTGCCGTTGGATTCTGGTTACCTCGGGACGGTGCGCTGCCTTCCAAATAGAAAACTGCCTCCTCAAGTTTGTGTCGCTGGCGCCCCCCGCCCCTTTAAGGCTGGGCTAGCATATCCTTATTTGGAACAAGGAGAGATTCTCCTTGGTCGAGCGAGGAGAGAGCGCTGTACAGCGGTCTTAAAGGGAACGTGTATCTCTACTCTGTCAACTGTAACTGCACTTGTCTGCCGATAATTTAGCCTACTTGTCTGCGGAATTCTTGGTGCAATGGAAGGGCCTCGCGTTCATTGAGATTTAGAATGTTGTTTCTCGTTTCTGACAACACACAGCAGTTGGCTAGCCGGTACCTCGGCCTGTAGCCACAGCATCATGTGATCATGAATGATCAGTTCCTTTGACGTAAACTTTGTCTATTCTGTGTCTTGCGTTATTTTCCTTTGCTTTGGAGATCAGTAGGCCAATGCTGTAGTTGAGTGCATGCAGTCAGTAACACCAGTCCCAATTGCATAGATCAGAAGTAGACACTATAGCCTGTAGAGCCTGCAGTGGTCCCACAGTGTATGCAGACAGTGTAAGACTATCTGTTAGATTTATATCTTAGCTTATGTGTATGTCCGACTCTGACCTCATTTACAGGAAGCTCACTCATTCCTGAATAGGTGTCTCTGTATGTGTGCGTGTGTGTGCGTGCATTCCCGTGTGTGTGTGCTTGTATGAGTGTGTGTTAGTTTGTGCGTGCCTGTGTGTGTGCATCTGCATTTATGCATTTGTGTATGTGTGTCCTGACAGGTTGCCAGGGGTCACCGTAGATTATATCTCCTCGGTCACGGACGCTACAGGAAGTGACACGGGCGGTGTGACATCCCTGGAGGGCTATTTCTGTCCCCCACTCCCTGACATGCTGCATCCACAGGCACTGAATGACTGACACACACACACACACACACACACACACACACACACACACACACACACACACACACACACACACACACACACACACTGCACAGAATGACATACACACACACACACACACACACACACACACACACACACACACACACACACACACACACACACACACACACACACACACACACTGCACAGAATGACATACACACACACACACACACACACACACACTGCACAGAATGACATACACACACACACACACATACACACACACACACACACACACACACACACACACACACACACACACACACACAGAATGACATACACACACACACACACACACACACACACACACACACACACACACACACACACACACACACACACACACTGAGTGATTTGACTTCCCTGAACTCATTGTAACTGGATGACCTCCAAACTTGATGCTGAGCTGGGTATGTAATGGTTATGAGTGTTTGTGTGTGTGTGTGTGTGTGTGTGTGTGTGTGTGTGTGTGGTGTGTCTATTTGTGTGTGTTTATTGCAACTTCAAAGGGGGGATTGAGTTCACTGTCATGTTTGCCCTCATACCTTGATCTACTCTGTTGGAATGCACGGTGTGTGTGGCAGGTCCTCTTCATGGGGTGTGTGTGTGTGTGTGTGTGTGTGTGTGTGTGTGTGTGTGTGTGTGTGTGTGTGTGTGTGTGTGTGTGTGTGTGTGTGTGTGTGTGTGTGTGTGTGCATGCATGTGTGGGAGAGAGAGAGAAAGATAATGATTGATCCTGTAAAGTGCATATGTACAGTACGGTAGTGTGATCATGTGTGATCCGTGTGATCAGTGTAATCAGTGTTATCATGTGTGTGCCCTATTGGAGTGCATATGTGCATTTATGTGTGTGTATGCACTGCTCTATGGGGCAGAGGGGGGCACTATCTGTCTGGATTGTTAGGTCATTTAGTTATTTCTGATGTTGTTAGGATCCCCATTAGCTGTTGCAAAAGCTACAACTACTCTTCCTGGTGTCCAGACACAACATAAAACATGACGCAATACCAAACATAAAACATGACGTAATACACAACATAAAACATGACGCAATACCAAACATAAAACATGACGTAATACCCAACATAAAACATGACCTAATACACAACATAAAACATGATGTAATACCCAACATCAAACATGACGTAAAACATAACATAAAACATGACATAATACACAACATAAAACATGACATAATACACAACATAAAACATGACGTAATACACAACATCAAACATGACGTAATACACAACATAAAACATGACGCAATACCAAACATAAAACATGACGTAATACACAACATAAAACATGACGTTTTTACTACTTACAAAGCATGTAGAGGTCTGTAATTTTTATGATAGATAAAATCCAGAAAATCACATTGTATGATTTTTAAGTAATTCATTTGCATTTTATTGCATGACATAAGTATTTGATCACCTACCAACCAGTAAGAATTCTGTCTCTCACAGACCTGTTAGTTTTACTTTAAGAAGCCCTCCTGTTCTCCACTCATTACCTGTATTAACTCCACCTGTTTGAACTCGTTACCTGTATAAAAGACACCTGTCCACACACTCAATCAAACAGACTCCAACCTCTCCACAATGGCCAAGACCAGAGAGCTGTGTAAGGACATCAGGGATAAAATTGTAGACCTGCACAAGGCTGGGATGGGCTACAGGACAATAGGCAAGCAGCTTGGTGAGAAGGCAACAACTGTTGGCGCAATTATTAGAAAATGGAAGAAGTTCAAGATGACGGTCAATCACCCTCGGTCTGGGGCTCCATGCAAGATCTCACCTCGTGGGGCATCAATGATCATGAGGAAGGTGAGGGATCAGCCCAGAACTACACGGCAGGACCTGGTCAATGACCTGAAGAGAGCTGGGACCACAGTCTCAAAGAAAACCATTAGTAACACACTACGGCGTCATGGATTAAAATCCTGCAGCGCACGCAAGGTCCCCCTGCTCAAGCCAGCGCATGTCCAGGCCCGTTTGAAGTTTGCCAATGACCATCTAGATTATCCAGAGGAGGAATGGGAGAAGGACATGTGGTCTAATGAGACAAAAATAGAGCTTTTTGGTCTAAACTCCACTCGCTGTGTTTGGAGGAAGAAGAAGGATGAGTACAACCCCAAGAACACCATCCCAACCGTGAAGCATGGAGGTGGAAACATCATTCTTTGGGGATGCTTTACTGCAAAGGGGACAGGACGACTGCACCGTATTGAGGGGAGGATGGATGGGGCCATGTACCGCGAGATCTTGACCAACAACCTCCTTCCCTCAGTAAGAGCATTGAAGATGGGTCGTGGCTGGGTCTTCCAGCATGACAACGACCCGAAACACACAGCCAGGGCAACTAAGGAGTGGCTCCGTAAGAAGCATCTCAAGGTCCTGGAGTGGCCTAGCCAGTCTCCAGACCTGAACCCAATAGAAAATCTTTGGAGGGATCTGAAAGTCCGTATTGCCCAGCGACAGCCCTGAAACCTGAAGGATCTGGAGAAGGTCTGTATGGAGGAGTGGGCCAAAATCCCTGCTGCAGTGTGTGCAAACCTGGTCAAGAACTACAGGAAATGTATGATCTCTGTAATTGCAAACAAAGGTTTCTGTACCAAATATTAAGTTCTGCTTTTCTGATGTATCAAACACTTATGTCATGCAATAAAATGCTAATTAATTACTTAAAAATCATACAATGTGATTTTTCTGGATTTTTGTTTTAGATTCTGTCTCTCACATTTGAAGTGTACCTATGATAAAAATGACAGACCTCTACATGCTTTGTAAGTAGGAAAACCTGCAAAATTGGCAGTGTATCAAATACTTGTTCTCCCCACTGTACATACTTTCTAAATGTCTCTACTTTTGATATTTTTGATACTGAATGTTATCAGATCTTCAACCAAAACCTAACATTAGATAAAGGGAACTCTGAGTTAACAAATAACACTTAATGACATACTTATTTCATTTATTTAATAAACAAAATTATGCAACACCCAATAACCCTGTGTGAAAAAGTCATTGCCCCCTTTAGCTGCAATGGCTCCAACCAAACACTTCCTATAGTTGTTGATCAGTCTCTCACGTCGGTGTGGAGGAATTTGAGGAATTTGCTGTGGAAGCATTTGGTTGCAGTCATTGCACAACCAGACATTGAGTGTAAGGGGGCAATTACTTTTTCACACAAAGGAATTGGGTGTTGAGTAACTTTGTTAATTAAATAAATAAAATATGTATACATTTTTTTGTCATTTGTAAACTCAGGTTCCCTTCGTCTAATGTTGGATTTTGGTTGAAGATCTGATAACATTCAGTATCAAAAATATGCACAAATAGAGAAAAACAGAAAGGGGCAAATACTTTTTCACGGCGCTGTGCATATCACTGTAAATATCAGTGTGCATATCACTTTAAATATCAGTGTGCATATCACTGTAAATATCAATGTGCATATCACTGTAAATATCAGTGTGCATATCACTTTAAATATCAGTGTGCATATCACTGTAAATATCAGTGTGCATATCACTGTAAATATCAGTGTACATATCACTGTAAATATCAGTGTGCATATCACTGTAAATATCAGTGTGCATATCACTGTAAATATCAGTGTGCATATCACTGTAAATATCAGTGTGCATATCACTGTAAATATCAGTGTGCATATCACTGTAAATATCAGTGTACATATCACTGTAAATATTAGTGTGCATATTAGTGTAAATATCAGTGTGCATATCACTGTAAATATCAGTGTGCATATCACTGTAAATATCAGTGTACATATCACTGTAAATATTAGTGTGCATACACAGTAAAGTCCAGAGTCACTGGATCCCCTGACAAAGATGTGCAAAAAGACTCTAAACTAACAATTCAAATACTGAGCTACACTGTATGCTAAAAAGAAATACAAAAACAACTCTTCCACACCAAGACAATTGTTCAGAGAAAGTCCAACAAGCAGTACAATTTCAATTGTAATTTTTATTGTGTGTGTGTATGGTTGGTGTTTCTAAACTCTTAGAAAAAAATTATTCCTCGGCTTTCCCCATAGGAGAACCCTTTGAAGAACCCTTTTTGGTTCCAGGTAGAACACTTTCTCTTCCAAGTGGAACTCTTTTGGGTTCCATGTAGAACCATTTCCACAGAGGGTTCTACATGGAACCCAAAATGGTTCTACTTGGAAACAAAAAGGGTTATCCTATGGGGAAAGCCTAAGAACCATTTTGGTACCCTTTTGGAACCCTTTTGTCTAAGTATTGATCTATTCCCTAGCCTCTCTAATTCACTATCTGTTTTTATAACTGTGCACTACTTTGACCAGGGCCTATAGGGTCCTAAATAGTATTGCACTATATAGGGAATAGGGTGCCATTTGGGACGCACACAATACAGGCAGTCCGTGTGACTACACTTTAACGTTCTAAACAGAGAGAGAGAAAAAGATGGGTTTAAGTCTGGGTTAGACCTGGTTAGACCTGGTTAGAACGATTTCTCCTTCTCTTCTCTTTTCTCTCTCTGTTGTGTTGTGTTGCTCCTGTCCTCAATTCTCCTCTCCTCCTTCCTATCTATCAACAGGAACTCTCTCTCTCTTTAATGAATGAATAAACAAGGTTCTGTCTGACTTCCTGATCTAATTAATTAAGTTCAATCAGCTTCTTCCTAGTCCCATATCCTGAGTCCCCACCAGACATGGGGGGCAACAAACAGCTTTTACACCATCACAGTGGGCTGGCTACCTCAGAGGATGTGTCTATACACTGTATATTCAGTTTGACCAGCATGTATTTGATTCATTTTGACCAACATGTATTTGATTCAGTTTGACCAGCCTGTATTTGATTCAGTTTCAGTGTATTTGTTGGACATGTACACTGTGTGTACATTTAGTATGAGGAATGAACCAGTGAAGGCTTCTTCTGATTTGACTGCAGTTATATCACTTCTCTTGGAATAAGGGAAAATCATCCTTAAATTGGATTCACTTCTAAAAGAGGTGAAGCTAAGGGTTGAATTAAAGTGGAACTGACAGCATTTTAGCAACATGAAATCTTATCTGTTCATATACACCCCCAGGAAGAATATGACACTTTTTTTTACATCTTCTGTCAAGTGAGCACTTAGATATGGTCATTTTCACATTTTCATTCATTGTTAGAGTGTTTGGGAATTATGTGTAGTAAGGCATTTGTGAAAGTTCTAGTAATATAGTGGTAAAGTGGCTGTGCGTTTGGACAATTAATAGACATGCAGTACTGTAAATAAAACCTAGTAAAAACATCTGTCTCACCCAGGACCGGAGTCTACGCAGACCTCTGTACCATAGCCAATCAGAGCTACAGTAGGCCTTTATGAAAACAAGCCATTTGCCACAAGGGCCTGCCATCATTCACTTTGAACTGGACTCTGTGTTTACAGGCAGTTGCAAGAGCGCAACTTTATATCATTAGAATGCATTCGGCAAAGCCACTAAATACACCTGCTGGATATCTGCAAACATGGAAATACCACAGGAGTCTTTCTTACATTTGGGAACTTTAGGGAAAGGAGGATACCTAGTCAGTTGTGTAACTAAATGCCTTCAACTGAAATGTGTCTCCGCATTTAACCCAACCCCTCTGAATCAGAGAGGTGCAGGGGGCTGCCTTAATCGACATCCACGTCTTCGGCGCCCAGTGGGTTAACTGCCTTGCAGAACAACAGATGTTTACCTTGTCAACTCGGGAATTCGATCCAGCAACCTTTTGGTTACTGGCCCAACGCTCTAATCACTAGTACAGTCCTATTGATCAAACAACCATAAAAAGGTAGGCTATCTTTCCCTATATGCACATCAACAACAACAAGTTCAGCAACTAATGCTAGACAGAGCAAGATGAGTTAAAATCTAACAAAGGAACATTAGATAAACCCTTTCAAATGTTTTCAACTAGTTGGCTGTCAAAATTGCACTGATATAAGATGGGAAATAGCCTGCTCGTCCTTCTGAGGCTTGTCCCAACCAAGTACCCAAGCTAACTGGCTAAAGTTGTCTAGCTTGCTAGCTAGCTACTTCCAGACACAAATGAGAAAACACCTCACTGACCATTTTACTCGCCCTAGCAGAGCTGGTTAGGCTGTTTACATGTTATCTAGAGCATTTGTGACTAACTATTAGGCTTCTTTTGCCTACGTTACTGAATGCTTCACTGTACATCATGGAATGTTGAGTCAAATAGAACCAATTTTTTTTCAATCTCTTATAAAGTTGGTTTAGTAGCATAAACTGGCCATTTTATATATTTGACTGATATTATGATTGTCTGTTTGTTTCATATCTGCAAAGTAGCAAAAAATGTTTTCACTTCCACTTTAAATGATGCATAAGTAAGTGACTAGTGGGAAAATCCCATTTGTTTCTTTCCCACTCCCCATTTGGAATGGGGATTATGTATTGGATCATATTCCATATTGGGAAAAACCTGTCTCTGATTGTTTCAGTTTGGCTGCAGAGGAAAGAGGAAACATGGCTGACGTGGTATTGTTGCTGCTCTGTGAATCACTCCTCTGTTTCCTTCTCAAAGATTTTCTTTCTTTTTGAAAAATAATGAATGAGGGAACACTTTTGGCATGGAGAGAGGGAGAAGAGGATAGGAGGAGGGGGGAAGGGAGGAGGAGGGTACATAGTAGGAGCGTTTCATAGTCACAGATGGGTCAGAGGAATCTGAGGGGGGTGAAATGGGGAGGATAGGTGAGGAGGAGGGTGAGAGAGGAGGTTGAGTGGGTGAAACGGGGAGGATAGGTGAGGAGGAGGGTGAGAGAGGAGGTTGAGCGGGGTGAAACGGGGAGGATAGGTGTGGAGGAGGGTGAGAGAGGAGGTTAAGCGGGGTGAAACAGGGTGAAACAGGGAGGATAGGTGTGGAGGAGGGTGAGAGAGGAGGTTGAGCGTGGTGAAACTGGGAAGAATAGGTGAGGAGGAGGGTGAGAGAGGAGGTTGAGCGAGGTGAAACAGGGAGGATAGGTGAGGAGGAGGGTGAGAGAGGAGGTTGAGTGGGTGAAACAGGGAGGATAGGTGAGGAGGAGGGTGAGAGAGGAGGTTGAGCGGGGTGAAACAGGGAGGATAGGTGAGGAGGAGGTTGAGAGAGGAGGTTGAGCGGGGTGAAACAGGGAGGATAGGTGAGGAGGAGGTTGAGAGAGGAGGTTGAGCGAGGTGAAACAGGGAGGATATGTGAGGAGGAGGTTGAGAGAGGAGGTTGAGTGGGTGAAACAGGGAGGATAGGTGAGGAGGAGGGTGAGAGAGGAGGTTGAGTGGGTGAAACAGGGAGGATAGGTGAGGAGGAGGGTGAGAGAGGAGGTTGAGCGGGGTGAAACGGGGAGGATAGGTGAGGAGGAGGGTGAGAGAGGAGGTTGAGTGGGTGAAACAGGGAGGATAGGTGAGGAGGAGGGTGAGAGAGGAGGTTGAGCGGGGTGAAACGGGGAGGATAGGTGAGGAGGAGGGTGAGAGAGGAGGTTGAGCGGGGTGAAACTGGGAGGATAGGTGAGGAGGAGGGTGAGAGAGAGGGAGGCTGTATTGTTTGTGTTTTCCAGGAAGTGAACACCGGGCAGCTTAATATACAAACAACACAATGCCACTAGCTATAGCGTTACGTGTGTGTGTGTTCATGCATGTGTGTACCACACCACAGCATACAGTACAAGGACAGGACAGAGAGGAGGGGAAGGATGAGAGGACAAAGGGATGAGAGAAGGATAAGAGGAGGATGAGAGAATTATGAGAGAATGGTGACAGAGAAGAAGAAATGATGGACAGATCAGAGCAGCATTATATTGAAGGTTGTCACTGAACATCTATTCATTATGTGTACTGAAAAACTCTGTGTGTACTTTACTGTGTGTGACCTGTATGCGCCCTATGTTGATTCCTACAGTGAGAGTGTGTGTGTGTGTGTGTGTGTTCGTGCTTGTGTGTGACGAGGGACACAGCCTCTCAGCTAGGGGAAAAACAGGAAGTTTAACAGCAGCATTTTTTCTTGTTACCGTGGAGGCGGATGCCGTTGCCATGACTTTATATGGCCTTTCCCAAACACATCATCATCATCCTCGTTATCTGGATTCGATTGGACTTGATTGGACTCTCATCCAGTACTTATCTCCCATCCCGTCCTTAAACGTAAAACTACAAAGTTATCTGTAAAACAATGTCCCACACCCCTCCAAACCACACGCCCACCCATTAGATGCAGGGGCGTCATACACCCAAATAATCAGAGGGGGCATAAAGTACGTGAGGATGGCGGGGGGGGGGGGGGGGGGGGAGGTCTGGAGGCGGGCTATGTCCCCCATCCATAAATTGGATTTAAAAAAAATCTAACACCTCAAATCTTTCCTGGAATCTAGATCCATAATAATTATTCTTAATTCTATGTAAAAAAAAAAATGTTTTACTTTTCTGCATATCTAAGCATACCTGCATAGCTGTCTGTATTCTCCTGATTTGTGGTTCTTATTTAAAGGAACTAAATATGCTTCTCTGCAGCTCTGCTAAAATGAGAAAAGAATGTGTCTTATTCAATACATTTAGTTATTGCTTGCTTTTCGACAGTCTCCCAACCTTGCCAGCAGGCTTGCCAGCTAAGATAGTTCCACAAGCAACTCTTAGACAAGGGGTTCGAAAGGGTTCTTTGGCTGCCCCCATAAGATAACCCTTTTTGGTTCCAGGTAGAACCCTTTTGGGTTCCATGAAGAACCCTCTGTGGAAAAAGGCAAAAGGGTTCTACCTGGAAACAAAAAGGGTTATTCAAAGGGTTCTTCTATGGGGACGGCCAAAAAACCCTTTTAGGTTCTAAATAGAAAATTATTTTCTAAGAGTGTAGCTACTCTTACATGACCGACAGGTTCTTGTCAGCTAGTTATGAAGTTGGGAGATTGGGAACCTATCTAGGCTAACTAAAGCTAACTTCTTAACATTTGCTAGGTGGCTAGTAGTATTACAGAGAAACAACAAAAAAACAAAAATGTTCATTAAATGTTTCTTTGTTCTTTATTTTTGACAGGAAAAATCTGAGTGGGCACGTTTCCTTGGTGGCCCCTATGGGCCTGACGCCTCTGGTTGGATGAAGAGTGTTTTAATAGTGATTCAGTCTATTCAATGCTGACGTTTCCATTGAAATGAACTCAGTGTTTAATGTAGCTGTCTTCATTTCCTCCCTCCCTCCCTCCCTCCCTCCCTCCCTCCCTCCCTCCCTCCCTCCCTCCTATTCAAACCTAGATACAGCACTCTTTCCATGCTCAAATATTGACTTGTTCATCTATAAATACAGTAGATCTCTCTACCAGCCTTCCTGTAGTCAATTTGAATCACAGATTCTGCTTTTCTTTCCATGTTGCTCTCCACCTGACTAACAGTCTAATTTTGGCTGACCAGAATCAGGTTTAGCCTTAGGGTCAGAACCTTGTTAGTTAATGACCGGGGCAGGTACTTGGTTACCTGTCCTAAAGCTACATTCAAAACACATGTATTGCGGTGTTTGTGTATACTTGTGTGTACGTATGTGTATGTGTGTTTACAGTATGCATGCTATACAGTATGTGGGGATATTTGAGGAAAGCATTAATACATCAGATTTCTAAACTATTTCTCATCCCTCCCCATTCCTTCCCCTTCCTCCCCTCATACTCTCCTTCCCCCTCCTCCCCTCATACTCTCCTTCCCCCTCCTCCCCTCACCCTCTTCTTCCCTCTCTTCCCCTCACACATTTCACATACTCCTTCCCCTTCTCCCTCATCCTCTAAACCTCTTCTCCCCTTCCTTCCTTCCTTCCTTCCTTCCTTCCTTCCTTCCTTCCTTCCTTCCTTCCTTCCTTCCTTCCTTCCTTCCTTCCTTCCTTCCTTCCTTCCTTCCTTCCTTCCTTCCTTCCTTCCTTCCTTCCTTCCTTCCTTCCTTCCTTCCTTCCTTCCCTCCCCCTCTCCTCCCCTCCCTCTCTCCTCCCTCTCCTCCCCTCATCCTCAGGTGTGTCCCCAGTAAAGGTAGCACATGCCCCCCTTCCTCCTCCTACACTCTGACACACATTCACAACACTGTCTCTTTGATCGTAAGGGTGGCTTGGTTCAGTGGGAATATCTAATGAGGGTCCCTCTCCTCCCATCTCTCTCTAAGTGATTTTTTTTCTTTATTTTTCTTTTCCATTTTCCTCCCCCAATTTTCTCTGAATGTTTGGAGAGGTCACCCTCAGGGGTTGGAATCCTCTTCCACTCCTTCACTCCTCTTCTCCTCTTCTCCCCCTCTCTTCCTCTCTTCAATCCCTCTCGCTTCTCTCTCCCAAACATCAATCCATCCCTTGTTTCCTCCTCTGATCCGTTCCCAACATAAATACAACGTGTCCTATAGGTTCCTATAAGGTTTGTGTGTGTCTCTCTCAACCTTTCTGCCAGAATACATAGCCCAGGGTGCCAAAAAAATCCCCATATTCTTCTTCTCTCTTCTTTCCTCCATCTTTCACTACACCCTTTCATGAGTGAGAGAAAAAGAGAGAGAAAGAAAGAGGGTAAACTTGTTCACAAATTGGTGCGGTTACATTTCCACAGGTTTTCCGTTGTTAAAACAAATCACTGCCTTGTGAAGAGAAAACCACCTTCCTGCAGGACCCCCTTACATACACACACACGCACGCACACACACACACACACACACACACACACACACGCACGCACACGCACACACGCACACGCACACACACGCACGCACGCACGCACGCGCACACGCACACGCACACACGCACACGCACGCACACACACACACGCACACACGCACACGCACACACGCACGCACGCACAGACACACACACACACCTGTAATTGTAGCCCCCAGGGACTTGTCCATATGTTCTTCATACCTGCTGTGGCCCCAGACCCTCAACTGAGTTTTACTGGAAGTACCTTAGGACAGAGGAAAGAGATGCCTGTTATAGAAGTTCTGTTTCTTTGTCTTGTCTGCTGTACGGTTATTTGTTCCTAAACAGATGATCTTAGAAAGACAACTTTGACAGAAATAACTGAAAGTACTTTTCATGAATTGAGTAAAAGCATAAGGGAAAGTCTAATATTTCTGCAAGCAAATTTAGGAAAATATTCCTGCAACAGAGTAGAACAAATCTCCACAAACTTAGTTTTGAGTTGAGCCCACAACTCTTTCCTGCGAGAATATTTGCTCGACTCAGAGGTAAATAGAAATGTCTTGTTGGTTTTTCGGGGTAAAATTACAGAAATGTGGTTATTTGCAGAAATGTGACTATAATATTAAGATTATAGAGATGCACAGTACACGGAATGCGTCATGGGGAGAGAATACACACACACATTGATACACACCACATACTGTACAGACCGTAAAGGCTTGTGTCAGTGGATGTGTGTTGATAGTTCCATGTTAGAACAAGTGTGTTTAGAGCATGTAAAAAAAAGGACAGAAGAGGGGGGGGTGACAGGGTACGACTGAAAGAGAGGGGAGGAGGGGGTGACAGGGTATGACTGAAAGAGAGGGGAGGAGGGGGTGACAGGGTATGACAAAGAGAGGGGAGGAGGGGGGATGACAGGGTATGACAAATAGAGGGGAGGAGGGGGATGACGGGGTATGACTGAAAGAGAGGGGAGGAGGGGGGTAACAGGGTATGACTGAAAGAGAGGGGAGGAGGGGGGAGGAGGGGTATGACAGGGTATGACTGAAAGAGAGGGGAGGAGGGGGATGACAGGGTACGACTGAAAGAGAAGGGAAGGGTGACAGGGTACAACTGAAAGAGAGGGGAGGAGTGGGGTGACAGGGTACAACTGAAAGAGAGGGGAGGAAGGGGGATGACAGGGAATGACTAAAAGAGAGAGGCTGTGAGAAATATTGAAAAGGGGAAACAGGTGGAGTGGCTAAAAGAGAGAGGAATAAAGAGAGAGAGAAAAACCGAAAGATTGACTGGGAGGTAGAGGTATTTCTGGAATGCACCTTCACTTACATACAGACCAGGAGAGAGCAAACACACACATACCCCCACACAAACACACACATACACAGACACATACACAGACACACACACACACACACACACACAGACACACACTCACGCACGCACGCACACACACACACACACACACACACAACTCTGCTTTCTCTCTCTTTCTTTCTTTCTCTCTCTCGCTCCCTTTCTTTCTCTCTCTCTCTCCATCTCTCTCTCTCTGTCAAATTCAAATTCAGATTTCTTTATTGGCATGAAATATAATTTGTAGGTATTGCCAAAGCAGTATAGTTGTACAGCATTTCAGTGAATACAGTACAATGCAATGAGGATAATGAAATCCATTTAATTTCAGTAGTAATAATAATACTACATATAATCATATATACAGGTACAACACCACTGCTGTTGTATTATGGAATCTACAGTCCATACATTTAATAATAATTAAAAAAAAGATTATAATAAGAAAAATAAGACTACACACAACACCCCATAAGGACAAAGCGAAAACAGGTTTTTAGAAATGTTTGCAAAAAAACCCCCTGAAATACCTTATTTGATTTGATTTGATTTGGATCTCTTTTAGTCCCCATTTGGACTAATCTTCCAAGAGTCCTCAAACATTAAAATACAGTTTATATACGAACACATTGTCACATATAACACACTATTACAAACATACATAATATACTAACATAATGAACCAATAAATACTCAATCAAAAAAATATTGATTCTTCATCTACTGTCATCCCACAACATTTCTGTGTATTATATTTAAATCATTTTAAAATAATGTTTAAATGTATATATTGAATGGTTTCTGGTTTGCTCAGTTAATTGATTCCATTTTTTTATTGCTCTAAATTGAAATGTTATTTTGCCTATTTCTCTTTTCTGTCTGGATAACGCATAGATGGTGGACAATCTATTCCTAGTATTTACGGAATGTCTGTCTCTTACCAACTGATTACCGTTGTGAATAGAACTTGGCCGTTTTAAATGATGTATATTATGAAATAAAATAAGCATGTTTTTTTCAATTATCTTATTTACATAAGAATTCAGACCCTTTGATATGAGACTCGAAATTGCGCTCAAGTGCATCCTGTTTCCATTGATCATCCTTGAGATGTTTCTACAACTTGATTGGAGTCCACCTGACAGGGCTTGAGAGGATCTGCAGAGAAGAATGGGAGAAACTCCCCAAATACAGGTGTAGCATCATACCCAAAAAGACTCGAGGCTGTAATCACTGCCAAAGGTGCTTCAACAAAGTACTGAGTAAAATATCTGAATATTTATGTGAATATGATATTTGTTTTTGCAAAAATGTCTACAAACCTGTGCTTGATTTGTCATTATGGGGTATTGTTTAGATTGATGAGGGGAAAAATGATTTCATCCATTTTAGAATAAGGCTGTAACATAACAAAATGTGTAAAAAGTGAAGGGGTCTGAAAACTTTCTGAATGCACTGTATGCATATACTGTATGTAGAGTACCAGTCAAAAGTTTGGACACACCTACTCATTCAAGGGTATTTCTTCAGTTTTTACTGTTTTCTACATTGTAGAATAATAGTGAAGACATTCACTATGAAATGACACATATGGAATCATGTAGTAACCATAAAAGTGTTAAACAAGAACAAAAAATATTTTATATCGACATTCTTCAGAGGCCAAACTTTGCCTTGTTGACAGCTTTGCACACTATTGATGTTCTCTCAACCAGCTTGATGAGGTAGTCACCTAGAATGCATTTCAATTAACAGGTGTGCCTTGTTAAAAGTTCATTTGTGGAATTTATTTCCTTCTTACAGTTTTTTTCAATTGCTAACAAGCATCAGTCAGTACTGAAGCCACTTTTTCAAAACTCTTCACAGTCTGCATTACCAACATGCATCTTGGCCAAACCGTTAATCTCACCTCCAAAACTCACTCAAACCACCAAAACACTTCATACATGTCTCAAAATGAGCTTGTTCGACCATAACACTGGAAACAAATCTCACTCAGAAAGCACACAGTCACTCATAACACACTGACCTAAAAAACATGAACAACAGGGAGCATTACAGAAATGATGAACTTCTCTTTGAAGTTTGAATGATTTTTCACATAAATCAGTATTTCATTATAGAATAAGAATAACATCTTTTCACTTGTACTAAAGTATATGTAACAAGAATGAATCAGAAATTCAGGAATTTGCTTCAATGGCCTTTACTTTTTCTTTATCTTTGTATATAGTAATTTACTTGTGAAAAATAAAAAGTTAAAACAAAAAGCATATTCCTGATATTCCAGGGCTGCAATAATAATTACAAGAAAACATCCTCAATATGTCTAGTATAATCATTCATACTGTACAGTACTGTGAGGGTTCTAGTTCTCATCAACATGTATAGTATAATCACTCATACTGTACAGTACTGTGAGGGTTCTAGTCCTCATCAACATGTATAGTATAATCACTCATACTGTACAGTACTGTGAGGGTTCTAGTCCTCATCAACATGTATAGTATAATCACTCATACTGTACAGTACTGTGAGGGTTCTCATCAACATGTATAGTATAATCACTCATACTGTACAGTACTGTGAGGGTTCTAGTCCTCATCAACATGTATAGTATAATCACTCATACTGTACAGTACTGTGAGGGTTCTAGTCCTCATCAACATGTATAGTATAATCACTCATACTGTACAGTACTGTGAGGGTTCTAGTCCTCATCAACATGTATAGTATAATCACTCATACTGTACAGTACTGTGAGGGTTCTCATCAACATGTATAGTATAATCACTCATACTGTACAGTACTGTGAGGGTTCTAGTTCTCATCAACATGTACAGTATAATCACCATTACTGTACAGTACTGTGAGGGTTCTAGTCCTCATCAACATGTATAGTATAATCACTCATACTGTACAGTACTGTGAGGGTTCTAGTCCTCATCAACATGTATAGTATAATCACTCATACTGTACAGTACTGTGAGGGTTCTAGTTCTCATCAACATGTATAGTATAATCACTCATACTGTACAGTACTGTGAGGGTTCTCATCAACATGTATAGTATAATCACTCATACTGTACAGTACTGTGAGGGTTCTAGTTCTCATCAACATGTATAGTATAATCACTCATACTGTACAGTACTGTGAGGGTTCTAGTCCTCATCAACATGTATAGTATAATCACTCATACTGTACAGTACTGTGAGGGTTCTAGTTCTCATCAACATGTATAGTATAATCACTCATACTGTACAGTACTGTGAGGGTTCTAGATCTCATCAACATGTATAGTATAATCACTCATACTGTACAGTACTGTGAGGGTTCTCATCAACATGTATAGTATAATCACTCATACTGTACAGTACTGTGAGGGTTCTCATCAACATGTATAGTATAATCACTCATACTGTACAGTACTGTGAGGGTTCTAGTTCTCATCAACATGTATAGTATAATCACTCATACTGTACAGTACTGTGAGGGTTCTAGATCTCATCAACATGTATAGTATAATCACTCATACTGTACAGTACTGTGAGGGTTCTCATCAACATGTATAGTATAATCACTCATACTGTACAGTACTGTGAGGGTTCTAGTTCTCATCAACATGTATAGTATAATCACTCATACTGTACAGTACTGTGAGGGTTGTAGTTCTCATCAACATGTATAGTATAATCACTCATACTGTACAGTACTGTGAGGGTTCTCATCAAAATGTATAGTATAATCACTCATACTGTACAGTACTGTGAGGGTTCTAGTTCTCATCAACATGTATAGTATAATCACTCATACTGTACAGTACTGTGAGGGTTCTAGATCTCATCAACATGTATAGTATAATCACTCATACTGTACAGTACTGTGAGGGTTCTCATCAACATGTATAGTATAATCACTCATACTGTACAGTACTGTGAGGGTTCTAGTTCTCATCAACATGTATAGTATAATCACTCATACTGTACAGTACTGTGAGGGTTCTAGTTCTCATCAACATGTATAGTATAATCACTCATACTGTACAGTACTGTGAGGGTTCTAGTTCTCATCAACATGTATAGTATAATCACTCATACTGTACAGTAATGTGAGGGTTGTAGTTCTCATCAACATGTATAGTATAATCACTCATACTGTACAGTACTGTGAGGGTTCTCATCAACATGTATAGTATAATCACTCATACTGTACAGTACTGTGAGGGTTCTAGTTCTCATCAACATGTATAGTATAATCACTCATACTGTACAGTACTGTGAGGGTTGTAGTTCTCATCAAAATGTATAGTATAATCACTCATACTGTACAGTACTGTGAGGGTTCTAGTTCTCATCAACATGTATAGTATAATCACTCATACTGTACAGTACTGTGAGGGTTCTAGTTCTCATCAACATGTATAGTATAATAACTCATACTGTACAGTACTGTGAGGGTTCTAGTTCTCATCAACATGTATAGTATAATCACTCATACTGTACAGTACTGTGAGGGTTCTAGTTCTCATCAACATGTGTAGTATAATCACTCATACTGTACAGTACTGTGAGGGTTCTAGTTCTCATCAACATGTATAGTAGTATAATCACTCATAATGTACAGTACTGTGAGGGTTCTAGTTCTCATCAACATGTATAGTATAATCACTCATACTGTACGGTACTGTGAGGGTTCTCATCAACATGTATAGTATAATCACTCATACTTTACAGTACTGTGAGGGTTCTAGTTCTCATCAACATGTCTAGTATAATCACTCATACTGTACAGTACTGTGAGGGTTGTAGTTCTCATCAACATGTATAGTATAATCACTCATACTGTACAGTACCGTGAGGGTTCTAGTTCTCATCAACATGTATAGTATAATCATTCATACTGTACAGTACTGTGAGGGTTCTAGTTCTCATCAACATGTATAGTATAATCACTCATACTGTACAGTACTGTGAGGGTTCTCATCAACATGTATAGTATAATCACTCATACTGTACAGTACTGTGAGGGTTCTCATCAACATGTATAGTATAATCACTCATACTGTACGGTACTGTGAGGGTTCTAGTTCTCATCAGCATGTATAATATAATCACTCATACTGTACAGTACTGTGAGGGTTGTAGTTCTCATCAACATGTATAGTATAATCACTCATACTGTACAGTACTGTGAGGGTTCTAGTCCTCATCAACATGTATAGTATAATCACTCATACTGTACAGTACTGTGAGGGTTCTAGTTCTCATCAACATGTATAGTATAATCACTCATACTGTACAGTAAAGTGAGGGTTCTAGTCCTCATCAACATGTATAGTATAATCACTCATACTGTACAGTACTGTGAGGGTTCTAGTCCTCATCAACATGTATAGTATAATCACTCATACTGTACAGTACTGTGAGGGTTCTAGTTCTCATCAACATGTATAGTATAATCACTCATACTGTACAGTACTGTGAGGGTTCTAGTTCTCATCAACATGTATAGTATAATCGTTCATACTGTACAGTACTGTGAGGGTTCTAGTTCTCATCAACATGTATAGTATAATCACTCATACTGTACAGTACTGTGAGGGTTCTAGTTCTCATCAACATGTATAGTATAATCACTCATACTGTACAGTACTATGAGGGTTCTCATCAACATGTATAGTATAATCACTCATACTGTACAGTACTGTGAGGGTTGTAGTTCTCATCAACATGTATAGTATAATCATTCATACTGTACAGTACTGTGAGGATTCTAGTTCTCATCAACATGTATAGTATAATCACTCATACTGTACAGTACTGTGAGGGTTCTAGTTCTCATCAACATGTATAGGATAATAACTCGTACTGTACAGTACTGTGAGGGTTCTAGTTCTCATCAACATGTATAGTATAATCACTAATACTGTACAGTACTGTGAGGGTTCTCATCAACATGTATAGTATAATCACTCATACTGTACAGTACTGTGAGGGTTGTAGTTCTCATCAACATGTATAGTATAATCATTCATACTGTACAGTACTGTGAGGATTCTAGTTCTCATCAACATGTATAGTATAATCACTCATACTGTACAGTACTGTGAGGGTTCTAGTTCTCATCAACATGTATAGTATAATAACTCATACTGTACAGTACTGTGAGGGTTCTAGTTCTCATCAACATGTATAGTATAATCACTCATACTGTACAGTACTGTGAGGGTTCTCATCAACATGTATAGTATAATCACTCATACTGTACAGTACTGTGAGGGTTCTAGTTCTCATCAACATGTATAGTATAATCACTCATACTGTACAGTACTGTGAGGGTTCTAGTTCTTATCAACATGTATAGTATAATCACTCATACTGTACAGTACTGTGAGGGTTCTAGTTCTCATCAACATGTATAGTATAATCACTCATACTGTACAGTACTGTGAGGGTTCTAGTTCTCATCAACATGTATAGTATAATCACTCATACTGTACAGTACTGTGAGGGTTCTAGTTCTCAACAACGTTTATAGTATAATCATTCATACTGTACAGTACTGTGAGGGTTCTAGTTCTCATCAACATGTATAGTATAATCACTCATACTGTACAGTACTGTGAGGGTTCTAGTTCTCATCAACATGTATAGTATAATCACTCATACTGTACAGTACTGTGAGGGTTCTAGTTCTCATCAACATGTATAGTATAATCATTCATACTGTACAGTACTGTGAGGATTCTAGTTCTCATCAACATGTATAATATAATCACTCATACTGTACAGTACTGTGAGGGTTCTAGATCTCATCAACATGTCTAGTATAATCATTCATACTGTACAGTACTGTGAGGGTTCTAGTTCTCATCAACATGTATAATATAATCACTCATACTGTACAGTACTGTGAGGGTTCTAGTTCTCATCAACATGTCTAGTATAATCATTCATACTGTACAGTACTGTGAGGGTTCTAGTTCTCATCAACATGTATAGTATAATCACTCATACTGTACAGTACTGTGAGGGTTCTCATCAACATGTATAGTATAATCATTCATACTGTACAGTACTGTGAGGGTTCTCATCAACATGTATAGTATAACACTCATACTGTACAGTACTGTGAGGGTTCTCATCAACATGTATAGTATAATCACTCATACTGTACAGTGCTGTGAGGGTTCTAGTTCTCATCAACATGTATAGTATAATCATTCATACTGTACAGTACTGAGAGGGTTCTAGTTCTCCCTCTCTCCTGCATTTGGCCACAAGTTCCCATCAACATCACATCTTATATCTTCTCTGGCGATACATCTTCTGGAATGTCTAATCCAACCCTGTCAGTCTTCAGGAGAAGTGTCTCCACACCCTGGCAATCTTCAGGAGAAGGGTCTCCACACCCCACATTCATGGTATCCAGTAAGGACATCTGGTCATGTGGATGGTGGTCATAAACCTTCCACCTCCACGCAGAGAAAAACTCCTCTATGGGGTTTAGGAAGGGGGAGTATGGAGGCAGGAATAGTACTGACATCCTGGGATGTGCAGCAAACCCACTTGTGACTGCAGCAGAGTGGTGGAATGCCACATTATCCCACACAACAACGAAGGTAGGGGAGTTCCTTGCCCCTCTCTCCTCCGCTGGCACAAGTTGATTATGGAGGTCATCAAGAAAATAAATGAGCCTCTCTGTATTGTAGGGGCCAATGAGTGGTTTGTGTAACAGCAAACCATCAACATGGTCAATCATTGTGGCCCTTATCTCATCAGAGACCACCGCTCTTGGTCTTCCTCTCCTTTGTCCTCCACACATTCTCCCTCTCCCTGCCACTCTTCTTTCCCCACCAACCTGTCTTCCTTGATACATGTTTCAAAACTAAATCATTCTGAAGCTGTCCTCTTTTGTCTGTTTGGTAACCAGACTAAAAACAGGACACTTCAGTAGGCTTTCAGCTGAAATTGCAATCAGCTGTGTTTGGAATGATTAAATATTCTGCTGAGATTTTCTATATGTTTCAATCTGGTTACTGCAGAAATGCACGACATTTGCCTTCATTCTGTTTTGAATGTGTTTTTAACAGTTTTGGAAACAGTGTGTTAGCATTTGAAAACATGTGCTGGAAATATATTGTTGTGCAGGTGGTGGAGTATGAATGAGAAAAGAGTTAATGGATTTCAGAGAATGTGGTCATTGAATGCATTTTGTGTGAAAGCAATGAAAAATGATTCACAGTTTGGTCCACATACACTTCTGTTTCACTGACTGTGTGAAGAGTTTGACAATGTGACTTCAGTTTTGACCAATGGATGTTAGCAATTGAAAAAAACTGTAATGCATTTGAGCTAAACAGTTGTGTTGTGACCAGGTAAGGGTGGTATACAGAAGATAGCCCTGTTTGGTAACAGACCAAGTCCATATTATCGAAGGAACAGCTCAAATAAGCAAAGAGAAACGACAGTCCATCATCATTTTAAGACATGAAGGTCAGTCAATCCTTCAAGGGCAGTTGCAAAAACCATCAAGCGCTATGATGAAACTGGCTCTCATGAGGACCGCCACAGGAAAGGGAGACCCAAAGTTACCTCAAGGCAGAGGATAAGTTCATTAGAGTTACCAGCCTCAGAAATTGAAGCCCAAAAACAGTTGAAGTTGGAAGTTTACATACACTTAGGTTGGATTCATTAAAACTCATTTTTCAACCACTCCACAAGTTTGGCAAGTCAGTTAGGACAACTACTTTGTGCATGACAGAAGTAGTTCTTTCAACAATTGTTTACAGACAGATTATTTAATTTATAATTCATTGTATAACAATTCCTAGTGGGTCAGAAGTTCACATACACTAAGTTGACTGTGCCTTTAAACAGCTTGGAAAATTCAAGAAAATTATGTCATGGCTTTAGAAGCTTCTGATAGGCTAATTGACATCATTTGAGTAAATTGGAGGTGTACCTGTGGATGTATTTCAAGGCCTATCTTCAAACTTTGCTTGACATCATGGGAAAATCAAAAGCATCATGAGGATGGAAAATTATGTGGATATATTGAAGCAACATCTCAAGACATCAGTCAGGAAGTTAAAGCTTGGTCGCAAATGGGTCTTCCAAATGGACAATGACCCCAAGCATACTTCCAAAATTGTGGCAAAATGGCTTAAGGACAACAAAGTCAAGGTATTGGAGTGGCCACAAAGCCCTGACCTCAATCCTATAGAACATTTTTGGGCAGAACTGAAAAAGCTTATGTGAACAAGGGGACCTACAAACCTGACTCAGTTACACCAGCTCTGTCAGGAGGAATGGGCCAAAGTTCACCCAACTTATTGTGGGAAGCTTGTGGAAGGCTACCTAAAATGTTTGACCCAAGTTAAACAATTTAAAGGCAATGCTACCAAATACTAATTGAGTGTATGTAAACTTCTGACCTACTGGGAATGTGATGAAATAAATAAAAGCTGAAATAAATCATTGTCTCTACTATTATTCTGACATTTTACATTCTTAAAATGAAATGGTGATCTTAACTGTCCTACAGCAGGGAATTGTTACTAGGATTAAATGTCTGAAATTGTGAAAAAACTGAGTTTAAATGTAATTGGCTAAGGTGTATGTAAACTTCCGACTTCAACTGTAAATGCTTCACAGAGTTCAGGTAACAGACACATCTCAACATCAACTGTTCAGAGGAGACTCCGTGAATCAGGCCTCGAAATGCGGCAACGAAACCACTACTAAAGGACACCAATAATAAGAATAGACTTGCTTGGGCCAAGAAACATGAGCAATGGACATTAGACCAGTGGAAATCTGTCCTTTGGTCTGATGAGTCCAAATTTGAGATTTTTGGTTCCAACCGCTGTGTCTTTGTGAGACGTAGAGTAGGTGATCTCCGCATGTGTGATTCCCACTGTGAAGCATGGAGGAAGAGGTGTGATGGCATGGGAGTGCTTTGCTGGTGACACTGTCATTTATTTATTTTGTATTATTTAGGCACAATTAACCAGCCATCCCATCTGGTTTGCACTTAGTGGGACTATCATTTGTTTTTGTTACGTGTACACTGGCAGCCAGGAAGCAAGTATAGGAAGTGAATAATTTAATAAAGAGATTAACATGGAACAAAACAAGAAACACGAAAAGCGTACAGACATGAATCACGAACAGAAACAATAACACCTGGGGAAAGAACCAAAGGGAGTGACATATATAGGGAAGGTAATCAGGCAGGTGATGGAGTCAAGGTGAGTCTGATGAGGCGCTGAAGCACGTAATGATGGTGACTGGTGTGCGTAATAACGAGAAGCCTGACGACCTCAAGCGCCGGAGAGGGAGTATACGTGACAGTTTTTCAACAGGACAATTACCCCAAACACACCTCCAGGCTGTGTAAGGGATATCTGACCAAGAAAGAGAATGATGCAGTGCTGCATCAGATGACCTGGCCTCCAAATTTACCCGACCTCAACCAAATTGAGATGGTTTGGGATGAGTTGGACCGCAGAGTAATGGAAAAGCAGCCAACAATAGCTCAGCATATGTGGGATGTCCTTCAAGACTGTTGGAAAAGCATTCCAGGTGAAGCTGGTTGAGTGAAGGCCAAGAGTGTGCAAAGCTGTCAACAAGGCAATCTAAATGTGTTTAACCCTTTTTTGGTTACTACATGATTTCATATGCGTTATTTAATAGTTTGGAGGTCTTCATTATTATTCTACAATGTAGAAAATAGTAAAAATAAAGGAATTAGTAGGTGTGTCCAAACTTTTGGCTGGTACTGATATACATATATATACATTTTTTACTCAGTTGGGGTCTCAACTTACTGTTGAGAGTTAGAATAGTAGAAAACACAAGTCACTGACAGTCACCCAATTAGCTATGTCAGCTAACAAGTTCTAGATTGGTAAGTTAGTCTACTATCTAAACTTGTAGTAATCATGACTGATTACTGACCAGGCACGCAGGGCATGTGCCTCTAGGGGTCCGCCATTGATTTTGTTAGTCACTTTCACGCAAAATGTGTAGAATTGCAGGAAATTAGCTTTAAAACATTATTTTCCTATCTGTCATCAACAAGGGGCCACTAAAATGTTTTGCCCGCGAGGGGTTGGGCCCCTCGCGGGCAAAAAAAAACTCGCTTAGGGCCCACAAAAGGCTAGAGAAGGCAAAGAGTGTGCAAAGCGCGGTGGGAGAATGGGGGAGAGAGAGAGAGAGAGAGAGAGAGAGAGAGAGAGAGAGAGTGAGAGAGAGAGAGAGAGAGTGTGTGAGAGAGAGAGAGAGAGAGAGAGAGAGAGAGAGAGAGAGAGAGAGAGTGAGAGAGAGAGAGAGAGAGAGTGTGTGAGAGAGAGAGAGAGAGAGAGAGAGAGAGAGAGAGAGAGCGTAAGGAGAGGAGAGCGAAAGCACATCATTGACCCTGACACAGACAGACAGACAGACAGACAGACAGACAGACAGACAGACAGACAGACAGACAGACAGACAGACAGACAGACAGACAGACAGACAGACAGACAGACAGACAGACAGACAGACAGACAGACAGACAGGAAGAAAAACAGATAGATGGAAATAGACACAGACACAGACACAGGTGTGTGCGCAAGTGCATGCATGCATATATGTGTGTGAGGAAGTGTGTGCGTGTATGAATGTGAGTGTACGTATGCGTGCATGCATGTATGTGTTTGTGAGTTTGCGCATGCTTGACGCGTGTGTTCTCTGTCTGCATCCCCCCTTACACAATCACATCTCGCTGTCCTCTCAACTTCCTGTTTATACTCAGCCACTTCCTGTGGATGGTGTGCGTGTCTTCACACCACCACTCAGTCCACAGAACAGCTCACACTTGGGCTGAGGCTATTCCCTACATAGTGCACTAGTTTTTCCAGGACCCTGGTCAAAAGTAGTGCACTACATAGGGAATATGGTCCCATTTCAGACACAGACTTGAGACACAACCTCCTTAGTATGACTTATGTGGTGATGACTTCCAGTGACTAGTGATGACACAGCGTATTGTGTTCCTTGAAACTGATTACTGTGAAGGAAATTCATATGAACACAATCATTGTGTTAAATATGCAACAAGCTCTCACAGTCTCACTGGAGAATTAGACGTTTTTGCACTTCAATTTTTTTGGTGTTGTTGCTCCTCCTGTTCCGCATCGTTCCGTTTCTCCAAACGTCAATTTTGGAAATTAAGGTTTTGGTTAGGGTTATAACATTAAGTTCAGCCATTCATTCTGAATGGTTAAGGTTTGGGATAGGATTAAAACTAGAACATACAAAACAAGTGTCTACCACTGGAATTGAACACGCAACCTTCAGTTCCGGAGTCATGGGATCTTTTCATGGTTTTGTTTTTTTTAGGACACACACACGTAAGGTTGGTGTCTTGCCATGCAGGTGTCCTAGTCAGCTAAATCCTATAATACTGTAGATCCACATCATCATAAAGACCCAGGCAGATCAATGGGAGGTCTGTGTGTGTACTAAGACAACACACACACACACACACACACACACACACACACACACACACACACACACACACACACACACACACACACACACACACACACACACACACACACACACACACACACACACACACACACACACACAACACGCAATCCTGTGGGAATTACACACAAAAATGTAGATATACAGTGTAAATCAAATCAAATCAAATGTTATTTGTCACATGCAAATATAACTTACAAGCCCCTTTTAAGTCGAGGTAATTGAGGTAATATGTACATGTAGGTAGAGTTATTAAAGTGACTATGCATTGATAATAACAGAGAGTAGCAGCAGCATAAAAAGAGAGGGGGGGGGGGCAATGCAAATAGTCTGGGTAGTCATTTGATTACATGTTCGGTAGTCTTATGGCTTGGGGGTAGAAGCTGTTAAGGAGCATTTTGGACCTAGACTTGGCGCACCGGTACCGCTTGCCGTGCGGTAGCAGAGAGAACAGTCTATGACTAGGGTGGCTAGAGTCTGACAATACAGTAACATAGATCTGTTTCTAACTGAAGAAATTACTAGATCTATGTCTGAGTCATTACTGGCTTTACCTAACAGACTGGCTTGCATCCCACATGGAACTCTATCCCCTACAAAATGCACTACGATTGATTAGGCTCCATAGGGCTCTGGTGAAAACTAGTACACTGTGTAGGGAATAGGTTGGGACGCAACCACTGAGACAATGGAACAAGGGAACAAGGGAACAATCTAACTCCAATGAAATAACATCACAGTAAGGCCTCTTGAGGAACGAGGGAGTGTTTAAAACAGCTGGAAAAGAGAGGTAAAGATAATGACATACATAGAGGGAATAATGAGATCATTGGATCATGCTGGAGCTGGAGGAGGATACTGGTGGTTTAGGTGTTGGTATGGAAGTTAGGCTGTGGTTGGAGAGACAGAGAGGGAGGAGAAGGAGAGAGGGAGGAGGAAGAGAGAGAGAAGGAGAGCGAGAGAAAGAGAGAGAGATAGAGAGAGGGAGGAGAATGAGAGAGAAAAAGGGGGAGAAGAAGGAGAGAGAAAGAGAGAGGGGAGGAGAGAGAAAGAGAGAGGAGAAGAGGTAGGGAAAGGGAAAATCCAGGCTTCCTACTCAAACCATAGTTGAGAAAGTGGACCTGGAGGCTATACCTGGGATCAGTGTGTGTGTGTGTTTTTGTGCATGTTTATGTGTGTTGTGTGTGTGCATGCATGAGCAGACATGACAATTAGTCACTCAGTCAGTCATCCCTTCAGGTAGAGTGGTTGACACACACACACAAACTCTCTCTCTCTCTCTCTCTCTCTCTCACACACACACACACACACACACACACACACACACACACACACACACACACACACACACACACACACACACACACACGGCAGAGATGACGTAATCCAGGATGATCCCTGTCCTGCTTCCATAGAGATAAATATCAACACGTTTAGATTACTCTCCTCTCATCTGAACCATCTCTCGCTCCGATTACCTAATCCCTGACCTCCGCTCACATGTCTCGCTCCTATTACCTAATCCCTGACCTCCGCTCACATGTCTCGCTCCTATTACCTAATCCCTGACCTCCGCTCACATGCCTCGCTCCTATTACCTAATCCCTGACCTCCGCTCACATGCCTCGCTCCTATTACCTAATCCCTGACCTCCGCTCACATGTCTCGCTCCTATTACCTAATCCCTGACCTCCGCTCACATGCCTCGCTCCTATTACCTAATCCCTGACCTCCGCTCACATGTCTCGCTCCTATTACCTAATCCCTGACCGCCGCTCACATGTCTCGCTCCTATTAACTAATCCCTGACCTCCGCTCACGTGCCTCGCTCCTATTAACTAATCCCTGACCTCCGCTCACATGTCTCGCTCCTATTACCTAATCCCTGACTGCCGCTCACATGTCTCGCTCCTATTACCTAATCCCTGACCTCCGCTCACGTGCCTCGCTCCTATTAACTAATCCCTGACCTCCGCTCACATGTCTCGCTCCTATTACCTAATCCCTGACCTCCGCTCACATGCCTCGCTCCTATTACCTAATCCCTGACCTCCGCTCACATGTCTCGCTCCTATTACCTAATCCCTGACCTCCGCTCACATGCCTCGCTCCTATTACCTAATCCCGGACCTCCGCTCACGTGCCTCGCTCCTATTAACTAATCCCTGACCTCCTCTCACATGCCTCGCTCCTATTACCTAATCCCTGACCTCCGCTCACATGCCTCGCTCCTATTACCTAATCCCGGACCTCCGCTCACATGCCTCGCTCCTATTATCTAATCCCTGACCTCCGCTCACATGTCTCGCTCCTATTACCTAATCCCTGACCTCCGCTCACATGTCTCGCTCCTATTACCTAATCCCTGACCTCCGCTCACATGCCTCGCTCCTATTACCTAATCCCTGACCTCCGCTCACATGCCTCGCTCCTATTACCTAATCCCTGACCTCCGCTCACATGTCTCGCTCCTATTACCTAATCCCTGACCTCCGCTCACATGCCTCGCTCCTATTACCTAATCCCTGACCTCCGCTCACATGTCTCGCTCCTACTACCGAATCCCTGACCTCCGCTCAATTGCCTCGCACATATTACTGAATCCCTGACCTCCGCTCACATGCCTCGCTCCTATTACCTAATCCCTGACCTCCGCTCACATGCCTCGCTCCTATTACCTAATCCCGGACCTCCGCTCACGTGCCTCGCTCCTATTAACTAATCCCTGACCTCCGCTCACATGTCTCGCTCCTATTACCTAATCCCTGACCTCCGCTCACATGTGTCACTCCTACTACCGAATCCCTGACCTCCGCTCACATGTCTCGCTCCTACTACCGAATCCCTGACCTCCGCTCAATTGCCTCGCACATATTACCGAATCCCTGACCTCCGCTCACATGCCTCGCTCCTATTACCGAATCCCTGACCTCCGCTCACATGCCTCGCTCCTATTACCTAATCCCTGACCTCCGTTCACGTCCCTCACTCCTAATATCTTTGTATTCCCACGCCACACCAGCCATGGCCAGCCATTCAAATTCCTCCCTCCCTCCTTACCTCCCTACCTCAAATCAAAATCAAATTTGATTAGTCACATGCGCCGAATACAACAGGTGTAGTGAAATGCTTACTTACGAGCTCCTAACCAACAATGCAGTAAAAAAAATGAAAATAAAAATGAAAATAAGAATAAGAAATAAAAGTAACAAGTAATTAAAGAGCAGCAGTAAAATAACAACAGCGAGACTATATACAGGGTGGTACCGGTATAGAGTCAATGTGTCGGGGCACCAGTTAGTCGAGGTAATTGAGGTCATATGTACATGTAGGTAGAGTTTTTAAAGTGACTATGCATAGACGATAACAACAGAGAGTAGCAGCAGTGTAAAAGGGGAGGGGCAATGCAAATAGTCTGGGTACCCATTTGTTTAGATGATCAGGTGTCACAGTTGTCGTAAGGAGAGGACCAAAACGCAGCAGGGACATGTATACTCATCTTCTTTATTGACGGGAAAAGAAGGAAAAAACCAAACAAACACGTATACAAAAATAACAAAACGATGAACGACAAAATAACAGTCTTGAAGGCAAACCAGCAATCCAAGAACAATCTCCCACAAACACTAAACCAAACACATACCCATATATAGGACTCTCAGTCAGAGGCAACTAGAAAACACCTGCCTTCAATTGAGAGTCCAAACCCAATAAACTAGACATAGAAATACAAAAGACTAGAGACCACATAGAAATACAAACATAGAACATAACCCCAAAAACCCGGAACTAACTAAACCAACACCCTACTAAATAAATCACCACCCCGAACCACATAAACAAAATACCCTCTGCCACGTCCTGACCAAACTACAATACCAAATAACCCTTATACTGGTCAGGACGTGACATCAGGAGTTTTATGGCTTGGGGTAGAAGCTGTTTAGAAGCCTCTTGGACCTAGACTTGGCGCTCCGGTACCGCTTGCCGTGCGGTTGCAAAGAGAACAGTCTATGACTAGGGTGGCTGGAGAATTTTTATGGCCTTCCTCTGACACCGTCTGGTGTAGAGGTCCTGCATGGCAGGAAACTTGGCCCTAATGATGCACTGGGCCATTCCCACCTTGCGGTCGGAGGCCGAGCAGTTGCCAAACCAGGCAGTGATGCAACCAGTCAGGATGCTCTCGATGGTGCAGCTGTAGAACCTTTTGAGGATCTGAGGACCCATGACAATTTTTTTGACTCCTAACGGGGAATAGGTTTTGTCGTGCCCTCTTCACGACTG
The DNA here is from genome assembly GCF_901001165.1 of Salmo trutta. Classification (NCBI taxonomy): domain Eukaryota; kingdom Metazoa; phylum Chordata; class Actinopteri; order Salmoniformes; family Salmonidae; genus Salmo; species Salmo trutta. The sequence goes on along the minus strand of NC_042994.1, from coordinate 2,218,697 downwards.
TCTTGGTATACTTGGACTATGTTAGTTTGTTGGTGATGTGGACACCAAAGAACTTGAAGCTCTCAACCTGCTCCACTACAGCCCTGTCAATGAGAATGGGGGCGTGCTCAGTCCTCTTTCTCCTGTAGTCCACAATCATCTCCTTTATCTTGATCACGTTAAGATGGAGGTTGTTGTCCTGGCACCACACGGCCAGGTCTCTGACCTCCTCCCTGTAGGCTGTCTCGTCGTTGTCGGTGATCAGGCCTAACACTGTTGTGTCATCGGTAAACTTAACGATGTTGGAGTCGTGCCTGGCCATAGAGTCATGAGTGAGTAGGGAGTACAGGAGGGGACTGAGCACTCGCCCCTGAGGGGCCCCTGGGTTGAGGATCAGCATGGTGGATGTGTTGTTACCTACCCTTAGCACCTGGGGGCGGCCGTCAGGAAGTCCAGGATCCAGTTGCAGTGGGAGGTGTTTTGTCCCAGGGTCCTTAGCTTATTGATAAGCTCCGAGGGCACTATGGTGTTGATCACTGAGCTGTAGTCAATGAATAGCATGCTCACATAGATGTTCCTTTTGTCCAGGTGGGAAAGGGCAGTGTGGAGTGCAATATAGATTGCATCATCTGTGGATCTGTTAGTGCAGTATGCAAATTGGAGTGGGTGTAGGGTTTCTGGGATAATGGTGATGATGTGAGCCATGACCAGCCTTTCGAAGAACTTCATGCCTACAGACGTGAGTGCTACGGGTCGGTTGTCATTTAGGCAGGTTACCTTAGTGTTCTTGGGCACATGGACTATGGTGGTCTGCTTGGAACATGTTGGTATTACAGACTCAGACAGGGAGAGGTTGAAAATGTCAGTGAAGACACTTGCGAGTTGGTCAGCACATGCTCGGAGTACACGTCCTGGTAATCCGTCAACCCTGCGGCCTTGTGAATGTTGACCTGTTTAACCTGTCTGGGCCAGTGGGACGCTTGCGTCCCACCCTAATCAACAGCCAGTGGAATCGCGTCGCGCTAAATTCAAAACCTCATAAATGCTATAACTTCAATTTCTCAAACATATGACTTACACCGTTTTATAGATACACCTCTCCTGAACCGAACCACGTTGTCCAATTCCAAAAAGGCTTTACAGCAAAAGCAAAGCATTAGATTATGTCAGCAGAGTACCCAGCCAGAAATAATCACACAGCCATTTTCAAAGCAACTAGCATGCATCACAAATACCCAAAACACAGCTAAATGCAGCACTAACCTTTGACAACCTTCATCAGATGACACTCCTAGGACATCATGTTACACAACACATGCATTTTTTGTTCGATAAAGTTCATATTTATATATAAAAACAGCATTTTACATCGGCGCATGACGTTCAGAAAATCTTTTCCCTCAAATGCTTCCGGTGAATTAGCGCTACAATTTACCAAATTACTATTCGAAAACATTGTTAAAATGTAATATTGTCATTCAAAGACTTATAGATTAAAGGTCTTACTCACATCAGCTGCGGAGAGCGTGATCACACAGTCTTCCGGAACAGCTGGTGCTCTCATGCATGTTTCAGTGTTATTTGCCTCGAAGCAAGCTTAGAAGTAGTTTATCTCGTCTGGTAGGCTCGTGTCACTGGGCAGCTCTCGGCTGTGCTTCCCTTTTTCGCCTGTAATGGTTTCCAAGCCCTGCCACATCAGACGAGCGTCAGAGCCGGTGTAGTACAATTTGATCTTAGTCCTGTATTGTCGCTTTGCCTGTTTGATGGTTCAGGATTTATTATAAGCTTCTGGGTTAGAGTCCCGCTCCTTGAAAGTGGCAGCTCTAACCTTTTGCTCAGTGCGGCTGTTGCCTGTAATCCATGGCTTCGGTTGGGGTATGTATGTACGGTCACTGTGGGGATGACGTCATCGGTGCACTTATTGATGAAGCCAATGACTGATGTGATGTACTCCTCAATGCCATTGGAGTGATCCCGGAACATATTCCAGTCTGTACTAGCAAATCAGTCCTGTAGCTGTAGTCTCTGTGTGTGGAGTAAAGGTGGTCAAGAGTTGTTGTCCCTCTGGTTGCACATTTAACATGCTGATAGAAATTTGGTGAGACGGACTTAAGTTTCCCTGCGTTAAAGTCCATGGCCACTAGGAGCGCCGCCTCTGGGTGAGCGTTTTCTTGTTTTCTTATGGCAGAATGCAGCTCATTCAGTGTGGTCTTATGCCAGCATCAGTCTGTGGTGGTATGTAGACAGCTATGAAAAATACAGATTAAAACTCTTTAGGTAGATAGTGTGGTCTACAGCTTATCATGAGATACACTACCTCAGGCGAGTAAAACCTTGAGACTTCCTTAGATATTGTCTACCAGCTGTTATTTACAAAAATACATAGTCCGCCGCCCCTTGTCTTAGCAGACGACGCTGTTCTATCCTGCCGATACAGCTTATAACCAGCCAGCTGTATGTTGATAATGTCGTCGTTCAGCCACTACTCCGTGAAGCATAAGATATTACAGTTTTGAATGTCCCGTTGGTAGTTTAATCTTCTGCGTAGGTCATCAATTTTATTTTCTAAGGATTGCACGTTTGCTAGCAGAATGGAAGGCAGTGGGGGTTTATTCGATCGCCTACGAATTCTCGGAAGGCAGCTACACCAGCCATGGCCAGCCATTCAAATCCCTCCACATCTCCCTCCATCCCTCCATCTCTCCATACCTGCACATATGTAATGAAAACCTCTGGTTCCTAGTTATAGACCAGTTATATGTAATGAAAACCTCTGGTTCCTAGTTATAGACCAGTTATATGTAATGGAAACCTCTGGTTCCTAGTTATATGTAATGAAAACCTCTGTGCCATGCTTGTTTAAATGTCCTCTCTCTCCTGTTGTACATCTTGGTAGTGGGTTGTGGTTAGGGTTGGGAATTTCCCCCACAGTCTCACCTGGGACAGTATTCAAGCCTGTGTTACCATTCCAGACCACATCACACCAGATAGAGAGTTGTATCCGCTACTGTATGGAATAGAAAGAAAGAATACTAATACACACACACACACACACACACACACACACACACACACACACACACACACACACACACACACACACACACACACACACACACACACACACACACACACACACACACACACACACACACACACACACACACACACACACACACACACACACACACACACCCACACACACACCTCCACACCTCCGGTCTGTATCCCATGTCTTAAGCGATCACCCTTTCCTCTCCTCTCCCTCCTTCCCTCTGTTTTCATTCTCATTCCCAGGTGTCTTCCCTTTCCTGTTCCGACCGGCATGTTCTGACGTTCTGGCTTCGGAGAAGAATCAACTAAGTCTCTCTTCCGATGTGACTCAGGTAATGGCAGTATCCCCTCAACCCCCCTCCTCCCTCATTCCCCCCACCATCATCCCCCTCTCTCTCCCTCCATCCTTCTCTCTATCCAGACTTCAAAACCTAACGCAGTACGACTTCTGTTTCTCCTCAGAACAAGGAACAATAGAGAGGTTAAGGCTTTGATGGTTGGAACCAAGAGGATGTTGTAGAATCTAGAGACTCTCACACATTACCTGATCTGGGTACAGCCACACCTAGCGAAACACACTGAACGCTTTCACAACTCTGACCACAGTATCTTTTTAATCTGTTTTTAATCTGATTGCAGGGGTATTCATCTCACTGCTTTATCAGTACACACACACACACACACACACACACACACACACACACACACACACACACACACACACACACACACACACACGGACAGACACACACACACACAGACACACACATACACGGTTGTCTGTGTGGTCTTGTTTGATAAAAGTGTCATTTGAAACAGAGTCAACAGAGAGTAACAAGTGAAAATCGAAACAATGACAACAGCTGCTCGGCATCATGGATAGGTGAGTTTACTGTATGGTGTTTCCACAGAGACCTAGCAGCGATATTGTAGAAGGGGAAGAGATAAGAGAGTTAAGGAGAGGTGAGCGACAGGGCAAGACTTGGGGCGTGGAGAGAGAAGGAGAGAGAGACAGGGAAGACTTGGACGTGGAGAGAGAAGGAGAGAGAGACAGGGAAGACTTGGGACATAGAGAGAGAAGGAGAGGTGAGAGACAGGGCAAGAAGGGACATAGAGAGAGGAGGAGAGGTGAGAGACAGGGCAAGAAGGGACATAGAGATAGAAGGAGAGGTGAGAGACAGGGCAAGAGGGGATATAGAGAGAGAAGGAGAGAGCGAGACAGGGCAAGACTTGGGACATCGAGAGAGAAGGAGAGGTGAGAGACAGGGCAAGAGGGGATATAGAGAGAAAAGGAGAGAGCGAGACAGGGCAGGACTTGGGACATAGAGAGAGAAGGAGAGGAAGGGAGGTAGAAAGTAAAGAAAGAAAATGATAGGGGTAAAGAAGAGATAGACAGAAAGACAACAAGAGAGAAATGATGGAGGGAAAAAGGAGACAGAAAGAGGAGAGAGAATTGAGAGGAGAGATAGATATGTTGTAAAATGTTGCCTATAGAGAAATGGAAACAACTCTGACATCATCCTATTTAAGTAGACATTTGAAACAGTTAAGGTCAAGGCTAGGGTTTAGGGACGTCCCAAGGAACCCGGATTGCACTAACCATCGAGAAATCTCACTCTTTTGGAGAGTGAGACTTCGAACACTGACAAACATGACTCTGTGAACATTGTCTGTCTGTACATCTGTCTGATGTGTTCTCATAAATCTCTTGCTCACACACACACACACAAACACACATTCACACACACACACACACACACACACACACACACACACACACACACACACACACACACACACACACACACACACACACACACACACACACACACACACACACACACACACACACACCCTTCTCATCTATCAATGAATCATTTGATTGTATGGCGTGAGTCTCTTCAGTCTACTAAGTTCTGTTGTTGTTGAAGTCTCACCTAGAAAGTAGCCTAGTGGTTAGAGCGTTAAACTAGTAACTGAGAGGTTGCAAGATCAAATCCCCAAGCTGACAAGGTAAAAATCTGTCGTTCTGCCCCTGAACAAGGCAGGTAACCCACTGTTCCTAGGCTGTCATTGAAAATAAGAATTTGTTCTTAACTGACTTGCTTAGTTAAATAAAGGTAAAATATAAATAGCAACTCTGACCTACTCTGTCTGCAGTGTGTGTGAGAGCTGTCTGTTTTCCTTGTGTCACACATTTACCACCCCCCCTGCTCTCTCGCCGGAGGGGAATTCCTTATCTGTGACATCACAGGTGTCCAGAGTCCCTGAGCAAGGCAGTTAACCCTCAGTTCCTCGGGCGCTGAGGATGCACCTCTCTGATTCAGAGAGGTCGGGTTAAATGCGTAATGAATGCATTCAGTTGTACAGCTGACTAGGTATACGTGGGGGATGTTTTTGACGGAACACCGGCAGATAAGGATATTGGTGTTGCGCCTGCTTTAACGCTCACGCATGTTTGTAACCATTTACTCATCTTCACATTGTATCAGATGAGTAGTCAGCCGGTGGTTATTCTGAGAGCAGAAACTATGTTACGCTGATATATTTAAAGCTGCAACATGTAACCTTTTGGACCAAATTCACATAGAAAGGTGAGTTATAGATCTGTCATTCTCATGAAAGCAAGTCTAAGAAGCACTAGATCTGATGTATTTGCGCTATTGCTATTAAGTGTTGTCATCTTTTACACCAGATTCAAACAGTAGAAAACACAATATTTGTTCTGGAAAATATATTTCACAGCAATTTAGATGGTACAATGATTTTCTACGCTATAATTTCTTGTTTTGTCACATCAACTGAAATTAGGCCAACTTTGGCGACCAGGAAATGACGGAGCGATTCCTGCATAGTGCATCTAATGAAACCATAATTCATACTGTCCAGTCCACTGATAAAATTATCACTGGTCTACGGTCAGCAGTAACACTGATACTATTAACCCTCACACTGGTCTGAGATCAGCAGTTACACTGATACTATTAACCCTCACACTGGTCTGAGATCAGCAGTAACACTGATACTATTAACCCCCACACTGGTCTGAGATCAGCAGTAACACTGATACTATTAACCCCCACACTGGTCTGAGATCAGCAGTAACACTGATACTATTAACCCCCACACTGGTCTGAGATCAGCAGTAACACTGATACTATTAACCCTCACACTGGTCTGAGATCAGCAGTAACACTGATACTATTAACCCTCACACTGGTCTGAGATCAGCAGTAACACTGATACTATTAACCCTCACACTGGTCTGAGATCAGCAGTAACACTTGATACACAATAACCCTCACACTGGTCTGAGATCAGTGACCTAATGTTTTTGACAGTGGCTTTGGTCTAAGTCGGTACCCTATTCCCTATATAGAGCACTACTCTTGGCTAGCCCCCGGTGGGTCTGGTGAAAGGTAGTGCACTATATAGGGAATGGGGTACTGTTAGGGACAAAGCCTTAGTCTGAGGTATAGTCCAGTGTATAAGTAGACACCGTGGATCAGTGAATGGTTGTACAATGACTCACTAGGAGTGTTATGATTGTGTGTGTCACCGTCTGTGTGCTTGTGTCACTGTGTCTGAACGTGCACGCACATGTGTTTGTGTGTGCGTGTGCCAGGGTGTGTGTGCGTGTGCGTCAATGTGTGCCAGTGTGTGTGAGTCAAGCACGTAATGTGTCTGAAATAACAGTCTGTCTATTTCACCATGTCTGTGTTTCTCTCTCTATTTTCACTCTCTCTGTCCCCCTTCCTGATTTTAAAAACAAACACACTCTCCTCTCCTCTCCTCTCCTCTCCTCTCCTCTCCTCTCCTCTCCTCTCCTCTCCTCCTCCCCTCTGCTCCTCCCTTCCTCCCCTCATCCTGTCCTACTCCTCTCCTCTCCTCTCCTCCCCTCTTCCCCTCCCCTCCTCTCCCCCCTCCTCCCCTCCTCCCTATGACATCACGTGTTTGTGTTTGCTGGCGTTTTGTCTGGGTCAACCAACAGCAACCGACAACAAAATTGACTTTGTAGATAACTGACTTGCCCGTAGATAAAAAATATAAAAACATTTTTATGTGATGTTAATTTCATAAAAACTGTGTACTGTCAAATTACAGGTAACTGCCAAAATAAAGGAAGCCCCAACATAAAGTGTCTTAATTGGGCGTTTGGCCACCACGAGCCAGAACAGCTTCAATGCACCTTGGCGTAGATTCTACAAGTGTCCGGAACTCTATTGGAGGGATGCGACACCATTCTTCCACAATAAATGTGGTGTTTTGTTGATGGGGGTGGATAACACTGTCTCAGGCACCGCTCCAGAGTCTCCCATAGGTGTTCAATTGGGTTGAGATCTGGTGATTGAGACGGTCATGGCATATGGTTTACAAACCATTCAGTGACCACTCATGTCCATGAGAATGGGGGCATTGTCATCCTATGGTGGCATAGCCATGGTAGCCAAAATTATGACATTTTTATACACTACCCTAAGCATGATGGGATTTTAATTGTTGAATTAACTCAGGAACCACACCTGTGTGAAAGCACCTGCCTTCAATACACTGTGTCCCTCCCTCATTTACTCAAGTTTATTTTATTTTGTCAGTTGCCTGTATATGCAATCTGTTTATCTAAAATGTGTATTCCAAAGGTCTACAATTTTGTTACTATTCTTATTAATCTCTCAGTCTCTCTCTCTCTCTCTCTCAAGGCTGCCAGAGGAAACTGCTGTATAATGATAACAGATTCCGAGACAATGGGCTCGAGACACACACACACACACACCGAGGACCAGTTTAGCTCATAGGTCATAGGGTCTGGTCTGCACGGCTGATGGGCCTTTATTTATCAAATATGGAACAACCAGGAAATACCAAGAACTTTTCTGAGCTCTTTAAAAAAAATGGCTCCCAGAAAATCCCCTGACGTCTTAGTCCTGTAGTCTGGACGTATTCTGGACGGTGAGTTAGCTGGGTAGTCAGTGGGATTTTACTGTAATGTCTTTGTTATGATTTCATAACTGATAACATTGATAATCCTAACTCCAGATTGATTAATGGTATCAGGTGTGTTGGTACTGGGCTGGAACAAAAGCATATTGTGGGTCTCTAAGACCAGGATCAAAGAACAGTGTATTATCTTACATAATATACCAGTCTTCACATATCCCAAAGTTCAAAGGTCACCTCCTGAAGGTAAAAGGGAACCATAATAGAAGGTCATCTGAAGTTCATCTGAAGGTCATCTGAAGGCCGCGGCTGCGACCGTTGGGCTTTCGAAGGACTAGAGTGTTTGGCCCACCAATGGAATGAGCCCGGTACAATGGAAACTGGATGACCAAAGTGCATTGTTGGTTTGTCTAGCCCGAGGTCTGTGTCCCAAACCTTAGTTAGGGAAACTTCACTTTGTAGACTGTCCCAAAATCTGCCTTCATGTACATTTCTGCCTCAAATACCTTGTACCTCTGCACACAGATCTGGCGCTGGTACTTCCTGTATATAGCTCCATTCTTGTGTATGTTACTATTTTTATTTGTATTATAATTGTTTAACTCTGCATCGTTGGGAAGGGCACGTAAGCAAGCATTTCACGGTTAAGTCTACACCCGTTGTATTTGGCGCATGTGAGAAATAAAATTAGATTTGTATTAATTTTGACTTGATTTGATCTAGAAGACATAAAATGCTCTCTTGTAAGACATTTGTAGACAACATCGATGTGGTCTACACAGGATGGAAATTGCTGGGGAAGTCCCTTCATGTAGTGAGACCTCAGGAGCATTGTGCAATATGGCTTCTGTGTATCAACCTTGTGTTGCTGGAGCAACACACGAAGGGTAGTAGAAGTGATTTATCACAATACAACGCAGAGCAAGGCACTTAACCCTAATTGCTCCTCTAAATCGCTCTGGATAAGGGCGTCTGTTAAATTACTAAAATGGAAATGTAATTCAGCCAGGTCTTGGACTAAAAACCGTGCTCTACAGAGATTTACTTTTAAATCTAGGACTAGGCAAAATGTGTGTCCGGGAAACTGGCCCTTTGAGTTTGTTTTGAGTTGGAGGCCTACTGTAGTCAAATAGATTATTGTATTTACAGTGGATATAAAAAGTCTACACACCCCTGTTAAAATGCCAGGTTTTTGTGATGTAAAATAATGAGACAAAGATAAATCATGTCAGAACTTTTTCCACCTTTAATGTGACCTATAATGTGAACAATTCAATTGAAAAACAAACTGAAATCTTTGAGGGGGAAAAATAAAAAACTCACAATAACCTGGTTGCATAAGTGTGCACACCCTTAAATGAATACTTTGTTGAAGCACCTTTTGATTTTATTACAGCACTCAGTCTTTTTGGGTAGGAGTCTATTAGCATTGATGTGGCAATATTTGCCCACTCTTCTTTGCAAAAGCGCTCCAAATCTGTCAGGTTGCGAGGACATCTCCTGTGCACAGCCCTCTTCAGATCACCCCAGAGATGTTCAATTGGATTCAGGTCTGGGCTCTGGCTGGGCCATTCCAAAACATTAATCTTCTTCTGGTGAAGCCATGCTTTCGTGGATTTGGATGTGTGCTTTGGGTCGTTGTCGTGCTGAAAGGTGAACTTCCTCTTCATCTTCAGCTTTCTAACGGACGCCTGAAGGTTTTGTGTCAAAATTGCCTGGTATTTGGAACTGTTCATAATTCCCTCCACCCTGACTAAGGCCCCGGTTCCAGCTGAATAAAAACAGCCCCAAAGCATGATGCTGCCACCACAATGCTTCACTGTGGGTATGGTGTTCTTTGGGTGATGTGCAGTGTTGTTTTTGCGCCAAACATACCTTTTGGAATTATGGCCAAAAAGTTCAACCTTGGTTTCATCAGACCATAACACATTTTCCCACGTGCTTTTGGGGGACTTGATGTTTGTTTTTGCAAACTTCAGCCGGGCTTGGATGTTTTTCATTGTAAGAAAAGGCTTCCGTCTTGCCACCCTACCCCATAGCCCATTCATATGAAGAATACGGGAGATTGTTGTCACATGTAGCACACAGCCAGTACTTGCCAGAAATTCCTGCAGTTCCTTTAATGTTGCTGTAGGCCTCTTGGAAGCCTCCCTGACCAGTTCTCTTCTCATCTTTTCATACATTTTGGAGGGACGTCCAGTTCTTGGTAATGTCTCTGTGGTGCCATATTTTCTCCACTTGATGATGACTGTCTTCACTGTGTTCCATGGTATATGTAATGCTTTGGAAATTCTTTTGTACCCTTCTCCTGACTGATATCTTTCAACAATGAGATCCCTCTGATGCTTTGGAAGCTCTCTGCGGACCATGGCTTTTGCTCTGAGATGCAACTAAGAAAATGTCAGGAAAATCCTACTAGAACAGCTGAACTTTATTTGAGATTAATCAGAGTCACTTTAAATGATGGCAGGTGTGTAATGACTTCTATTTAACATGAGTTTGAATGTGATTGGTTAATTCTGAACACAGCCACATCCCCAGTTATAAGAGGGTGTGCACGCTTATGCAACCAGGTTATTGTAAGGTTTTTATTTTTCATTTTTCCCCCTCGAAGATTTCAGTTTCTTTTTCAATTGAATTGTTCACATTATAGGTCACATTAACAGTAGAAAAAGTTCTGACATGATTTATCTTTGTCTCATTCTTTTACCTCACAAAAACCTGGCATTTTGCCAGGGGTGTGTAAACGTTTTATATCCACTGTATGTATGTACTGAGGACTACTGTACAGTAGGTGACATAGATTATTGTATGAATTGAGGCCTACTGTGGTAATAACGATTATTGTATGTATTGAGGCCATCTGTAGTAACACAGATTATTGTATGTAGTGAGGCGAACCGTAGTAATATAGATTATTGTATGTATTGAGGACTACTGTACAGTAGGTGACATATATTAAAATATGTATTGAGGCCTATTGTAGTAATATAGATTATTGTATGTGTTGAGGCCTACTGTAGTAACATAGATTATTGTATGATTTGAGGCCTACCGTAGTAATATAGATTATTGTATGTATTGAGGACTACTGTACAGTAGGTGACATAGATTATTGTATGAATTGAGGCCTACTTTAATAATATAGATTATTGTATGAATTGAGGCCTACTGTAGTTATATAGATTATTGTATGTATTGAGGACTACTGTACAGTAGGTGACATATATTAAAATATGTATTGAGGCCTATTGTAGTAATATAGATTATTGTATGTGTTGAGGCCTACTGTAGTAACATAGATTATTGTATGATTTGAGGCCTACCGTAGTAATATAGATTATTGTATGTATTGAGGACTACTGTACAGTAGGTGACATAGATTATTGTATGAATTGAGGCCTACTTTAATAATATAGATTATTGTATGAATTGAGGCCTACTGTAGTTATATAGATTATTGTATGTATTGAGGCCTACTGTAGTAACATATATTATTGTACTGTATTGAGGCCTACTGTAGTAATATAGATTATTGTATGTATTGAGGCCTACTGTAGTAATATAGATTCTTGTATGTATTGAGGACTACTGTACAGTAGGTGACAGATTATTGTATGAATTGAGGCCTACTTTAATAATATAGATTATTGTATGAATTGAGGTCTACTGTAGTCACATAGATTATTGTATGTATTGAGGCCTAGTGTAGTAATATAGATTATTGTATGTATTGAGGACTACTGTAGTAACATATATTATTGCATGTATTGAGGCCTACTGTAGTAATATAGATTATTGTATGTATTGAGGCCTACTGTAGTAACATATATTATTGTACTGTATTGAGGCCTACTGTAGTAATATAGATTATTGTATGTATTGAGGCCTACTGTAGTAACATATATTATTGTACTGTATTGAGGCCTACTGTAGTAATATAGATTATTGTATGTATTGAGGCCTACTGTAGTAATATAGATTATTGTATGTATTGAGGCCTACTGTAGTGACATAGAAGGGGCCTTCTCTCATCACATAAAGGGGGTTATGGGTTGTTTAGTGTCAGTAGCAGCTGTGTCTTTGAACAGGAAATACTGAAACACACACACACACACACACACACACACACACACACACACACACACACACACACACACACACACACACACACACACACACACACACACACACACACACACACACAATCAAGGTGACAAACAGTGACACATTCAATTGAACTAGGGTGATATAATTAAACAAGACAAATTCAGGTAGGACCATCCCCGTTTCATTCCGTTTGCTTTCGTTTAAGAAACGTTTTACAGCAGAATCACCGGAATGAATACACCCCTGATCATCTACTCACACAGCTCAATTTTGTAGCAGCCACATACAGCATCATCACTTTGCTTGTTGTATAATTCCTTCTCATATCTACGCACTACTCCTCTCACCTTTTCCCTTCGCTTGTGGACTTCAGTGCACAACACAACAGCTGTCTGTGACCATGCAAAATAACCTCTCCAAGCCAAATCTTCATACCATAACCACTAACCGCTACACAGCCTACATTGATGTCACCATACTAGCTAATGTCATAGTTAACATAGCTACTCAAACTAACCAAGAATCCATGTGTACAATCACACAGTATAGTGTACAGCAAGCAGTTAAGCAGTTACACTGGCGGGCCCCGGTGGTAAAACATTTTTTAAACTGAAAGCTTACCTTGACTTGGAAGAGTTGCAGTGTTGGATAGCTTTAGCCAGCTAGCTAAGATAAATAGCATTCATTTCTGTTTGAGTCAGGTAGGTTGAGTAGGCTAAATTAGCTGCATTAGCTAGCTAAGTAAGTGAAAGGTAAACTAAGAAGAAGGAAAAAATATAACAAAATATAGCTATCTGAATATCTACAGTATTCTTTGTCTGAAAGACAAAACAATACTTTTTTGTCTTTTCTAATGTTACACTCATTTAAAAAAAAAAGAATATTCCCCCCCCCCCCACACACACAGATGCTCCACTGCCCCCCCCATGATCTTTGATGGGGCTAGGAGCCTTAGAAGCCCTAGAAGAGGATGTCTACCACAACAATAGCAGAAATCGGTTGGGTTGTTCTGTAGTTCCGACCAGAGAAACCTCTTCAAGGGTAGAGGTTTGTATCTGGATGGCCCTAATTGTAGTTTATACACATATGAAAGATTTAAACTTCTCTTTCAAGATCAAAAGTAAGTCTCACTACTGTTTTGTTATTCTTTTGCTTGAGAATTGAGATGTCCGTGTAGATTGGGCAGTGGGAGATAAAGAGGGAGAGCAGGGAAGGAGGTGGAGGACGAGAAGAAAGAGGGGAGGAAGGAGAGGATGAGGACCAAGCTTTTACACTTTGCGTCAGTGTGTGTGTGTGTGTGTGTGTGTCTGTGTGTGTGTGTAGGGGGACTTTTCTAATTGTTTTTAGTTTCTCTGTCATCTGAGTCTAACTATAGCCTATGATGTGCTGCCCTGGCTGAGGGGGTGGGACACCCATTACACACACATGGACGCACATGTGTGTGTGTGCTGATAAACAGTTCTAGGTAAGGGCAGTGGAGTATCCCTGGCTAGCATATAGCCTAGCCACTCATGCTTATATGGTTCAATGGCTCCATCATGTGTCCAATAGGCAGAAATACAAGAAACAGCAGAGAGGAAATAGTTATGAATCAATGTATTAATAGTTCATCAAATAGTCAATTTATTGTTTGGTTCATTTATGGTCTACTTTGAGCTTATTTACAACATGATGTTTATACTCTATTGACAATTAACCACAATGTAAGAAATGCACATGTAAAATTGTCTTTAATGTATCTAAAATAGGTAATAATTACCAATATGATAATAAAACAAGCAATATCATGACACTGAACAATATGGTACTACATAATATAACATATTAACTGAGCAATAATGTCTGACAGCATTACAAAGTAAAACATCATTAAACACATCAGGAGAAACTTGGTCCAAGAGCAAAATACACTGCTCAAAAAAATAAAGGGAACACTAAAATAACACATCCTAGATCTGAATGAATGAAATAATCTTATTAAATACTTTGATCTTTACATAGTTGAATGTGCTGACAACAAAATCACACAAAAATAATCAATGGAAATCCAATTTATCAACCAATGGAGGTCTGGATTTGGAGTCACACTCAAAATTAAAGTGGAAAACCACACTACAGGCTGATCCAACTTTGATGTAATATCCTTAAAACAAGTCAAAATGAGGCTCAGTAGTGTGTGTGGCCTCCACGTGCCTGTATGACCTCCCTACAACTCCTGGGCATGCTCCTGATGAGGTGGCGGATGGTCTCCTGAGGGATCTCCTCCCAGACCTGGACTAAAGCATCCGGCAACTCCTAGACAGTCTGTGGTGCAACGTGGCGTTGGTGGATGGAGCGAGACATGATGTCCCAGATGTGCTCAATTGGTTTCAGGTCTGGGGAACGGGCGGGCCAGTCCATAGCATCAATGCCTTCCTCTTGCAGGAACTGCTGACACACTCCAGCCACATGAGGTCTAGCATTGTCTTGCATTAGGAGAAACCCAGGGCCAACCGCACCAGCATGTGGTCTCACAAGGGGTCTGAGGATCTCATCTCGGTACCTAATGGCAGTCAGGCTACCTCTGGCGAGCACATGGAGGGCTGTGCGGCCCCTCAAAGAAATGCCACCCCACACCATGACTCACCCACCACCAAACCGGTCATGCTGGAGGATGTTGCAGGCAGCAGAACGTTCTCCACGGCGTCTCCAGACTGTCACGTCTGTCACATGTGCTCAGTGTGAACCTGCGTTCATCTGTGAAGAGCACAGGGCGCCAGTGGCGAATTTGCCAATCTTGGTGTTCTCTGGCAAATGCCAAACGTCCTGCACGGTGTTGGGCTGTAAGCACAACCCCCACCTGTGGACGTCGGGCCCTCATACCACCCTCATGGAGTCTGTTTCTGACCGTTTGAGCAGACACATGCACATTTGTGGCCTGCTGGAGGTCATTTTGCAGGGCTCTGGCAGTGCTCCTCCTTGCACAAAGGCGGAGGTAGCGGTCCTGCTGCTGTGTTGTTGCCCTCCTACAGCCTCCTCCATGTCTCCTGATGTACTGGCCTGTCTCCTGGTAGCGCCTCCATGCTCTGGACACTACGCTGACAGACACAGCAAACCTTCTTGCCACAGCTCGCATTGATTTGCCATCCTGGATGAGCTGCACTACCTGAGCCACTTGTGTGGGTTGTAGACTCCGTCTCATGCTACCACTAGAGTGAAAGCAACGCCAGCATTCAAAAGTGACCAAAACATCATCCAGGAAGCATAGGAACTGAGTAGTGGTCTGTGGTTAACACCTGCAGAACCACTCCTTTATTGGGGGTGTCTTGCTATTTGCCTATAATTTCCACCTGTTGTCTATTCCATTTGCACAACAGCATGTGAAATTTATTGTCAATCAGTGTTGCTTCCTAAGTGGACAGTTTGATTTCACAGAAGTGTGATTGACTTGGAGTTACATTGTGTTGTTTAAGTGTTCCCTTTATTTTTTTGAGCAGTATATATTAAAAAGCTGCTATCAATATTATTCATATTAATCACTGAGAATGTGATCACAAATCATGAAATTGTTAAAATCACACAGAAAAAGAGCAGAACCATAAACCAACCCATTTTTCACCAATATACATAATTATAATTACAAGTTAAGAGAATTCAACTAAAACGTTAAAGTCTGGAAAATATGAGCCTGGAAGGGATGAGAGAGCCAAGCCTATGGGTTCGTAGCTTCAACCCCACAGCAAATACACACACGTACTGATTAATGGACTGCTGAATGTATATTGTTTTCTTTAGCTTTGTTTGCTCTTTTCCATATTATGTCTATCTCTGATAAGATACCAAGGAAAGGGCTGAAAATAGCTCATATTAATATATGTAGCCTTAGAAATAAGGTTCCTGAAATCAATAACTTGCTGCCATCAGATAACATTCATATATTAGCCATTTCTGAGACGCACTTAGCTAATTAATTTGATGACACAGCAGTAGCAATAATAGGGATATACCATCTATAGAAGACACAGAAATGGGGGAAGTGTTGCTGTATATATTCAGAGCCATATCCCTGTAATGCTTAGAGATCTTATGTCAAGTGTTATTGAAGTGTTGTGGTTGCAGGTTCACTTGGCACATCTAAAGCCTTTTCTTTTGGGGTGTTGCTATAGGTCACCAAGTGCTAACAGTCAGTATCTAAATAATATGTGTGAAATGCTTGATAGTGTATGTGATGTAAACAGAGAGGCCTACTTTCTTGGGGACCTGAATATTGACAGGTTTTCATCAAGCTGTCCGCTTGATGAAAAGAGGAAGCGTCTCACTGTAACCAGTGCCTTTAATCTGGTTCAGGTTATCAATCAACCTACCAGGGTGTTTACTAACACTACAGGAACAAGATCATCCACATGTATCGATCACATTTTTACTAATACTGTAGAACCATTGGATGCAGTGCATCCGTACCCTTTGGATACAATGATCACAATATAATGGCAATATCCAGGAAAGCCAAAGTTCCAACAGCTGGGCCTAAAATATTGTATAAAAGATCATACAAAAGATTTTGCTGTGACTCTTATAAGTGTAATTAACATAATACCAAAATCCCCATCAAAATCCGTCTGTTAACGATAGAGAATTTTCTATCTTTTTGAATGGGCTGCTTCTCAATCCACCACATCCGCCGATATCGCCCTTCCGCATCTGCGCTGAAAGGTGGCAGAGCTAGAGTGGTGTTTGTCAGATCATGGGACATCCCGAAAATCAGTCTTCTCACAAAATCGTATGTACAATAGCGTCCGAAGGGTTTGGCCTAAAAACTATTATGACCCCTCTGGAGGTTAGACTATAGAGGGTTTTATTAACCTGGTTGATCATCTCATAAATCCCTAAACATGTCTTCTGTGTTAGTCTTCAGTCTAGGTTCTGTGGTGGTTCTCTTGATCGGTGGGGTTAGTGTCTATCTGAGGGGCGGTGTCCCTCACTTTCTGAAAGTAGACACACTGAATGAGCACTTTTCACACCACACACACTAAAATCAATTTATAATACAAGACTTACTGCCAGAGTGTCGTAGTCAGGGGACATGGTCCTCATGTTCAGAGCTGTGTATGTGTCACTGTTACAGTCAGGACGGACACACACGAGAGAGAGAGAGAGAGAGAGAGAGAGAGAGAGAGAGAGAGAGAGAGAGAGAGAGAGAGAGAGAGAGACTATGGTCAAGGTAACAGTGAAACAAATATAAAAGACACTGTCATGACAAAGTAAATTAATGTCTCCCGGTGTGGAGGTGTAACTGAAGGAATTTGGTTGATGTCTGTGGTATTTGGTTTTTTACATTATTCCCTGTGTCTGCTGTGGCATCACTTCCTGCTCTGGATCTCCTGTAAAGAGGGACAGAGTTCTGCTCTCTAGTGACCTCTAGTGGAAGTTGATATATTAGACATGTAAATCTGGTGTGGAAATGCTGACCTCTTCAGAGTGCAGTAGAGGGTGAGTAGAAGAGGTCCAGCAGTCAGGACAGCCCCCACCCCCACCCCGACCCCCACCCCCACCACAGGAACCCAGGGAAACACTGCTGCAGGATCATGGGTTTAAGTGTCAAGAGGTTAGAACATATATCTGTTAAATCAGTCATGTCACAGAGCACCTGAAATAGACAGAACATGACATACTTACACATGACATTAATATGGACAGGGATGGAAGTCTCTGTCCCTTTTGGAAGTCTCTGTCCCTGTTGCTAGCTTCACAGTAGTATTCTCCTCTGTCCTCATATAACATTGCTAATTTGACTCATTATCACTCAGACTAACAGGATTCCCCTCAGCATCATTTTTAGTGAACCAGAAGTTTGCTGTGACTGTATAACCACTGGATATGTGTAAGAGCAGGACAGCTCCACTGTTGAGCCCTTCAAGGTACAGATACTCTGAGTGGTGTACGACAATCCAGCCATCCTGACCCAGTAACACTGAAACACTATTATACATTACAGACCCATTTGCTCACACTAATAGCGTTTGTCCACACTTTGTTGCCGTACTCTACTTGCTGAGTGTGAATGGAAACCACAGAAAAGGCCTAAGCATCACTCAGTGAGGTGTGAAAGACAACTATTCCAGAAAAGAAGAAGCTCCTAAAAGACGATGTCACTTAACACACCAGAATAACATTAAGATAACATTACTAAAACAGTTATGAATGAGACCATACCTGCTACAGACCAGAGAAAGACCACCAACACACTTCCTGCTGTTCTCAAGTCCATTGTTGCATCTCCCACCCTGCAGTCTTAGAAACATAAACAACAACTCACTCTATAGCTGGTGAATAACTCCACCTGATACATTAAAACAGTCCAGGGTCTAGGATCAGTTTAGCCTTTTAGATCATTATTATATGGACCGGTAGGACCTGATCCTACATCAGCACTCCTACTCTGGGACAATGAATGAATACTGGCCCTGATGTAACAACCAAAACACAGGTAAAAAATGTAAGTAAAAGTAAAATGATACAGTACATAACCACAAGTATATGATTTACTCTCCCCCCCCACCAATGGACTACAGTACCATTCAAAAGTCTGGACACCTACTCATTTGGACTCATTCAAGGGTTTTTCTTTATTTTTACTATTTTCTACATTGTAGAATAATAGTAAAGACATAAACTATGTGTCTGTGTGTCTGTGTGCCTAGCCACTCATGGTTATGTGGTTCAATGGCACCATTATGTGTCTAACAGGCAGAAATACAAGAAACGAGCTGAATGGATCGTTATGATTCAATGTAAATTAACAAAATAATCAATTTATTTGTTGTCTATCTTTGAGCTTATTTACAACATGTATTCAATGTATCTAAGATACGTAATAATTAATAATAAAACCACCAATATCATGACACTGAACAATATGGTATTACATAATATAAAATATAAAATGCCCAATAATATCTGACAGCAATACAAAGTAAAACATCTTTAAACCAATCAGGAACAACTCCAGAGGTACAAATATTTAACAGCTCTGGTCAATATTATTTATTTTTGTGTCACTAAGACAAGCCAAAACTTTATATGTTATAAAAATCTGAAATTGGCAAAATCGCATAAAAAAAGATAAGCATTACAATCTATAGATAGTAAACAGATAAATAGAAATTTTGAGCCTGTAATCGAACCTACAAATGCTGATGCTCTAGATACTCAGCTAGTCTAAAGAAGGCCAGTTTTATTGCTTCTTTAATCAGACAACAGTTTTCAGCTGTGCTAACATAATTGCAATATGGTTTTCTAATGATTCATTTTAAAATTATAAACTTGGATTAGCTAACACAACGTGCCACTGGAACACAGGAGTGATAGTTGCTGATAATGGGCCTCTGTACGCCTATGTAGATATTCCATACAAAAATCTGCCATTTCCAGCTACAATAGTCATTTACAACATTAACAAGGTCTACACTGCATTTCTGATCAATTTGATGCTATTTTAATGGACAACATGTTTTGCTTTTCTTTCAAAAACAAGGAAATTTTAAGTGACCCCAAACTTTTGAACGGTAGTGCACATACTGTATTTATCATTAGGAGAACAATCTAAATTCCAGCATTTACTCAAAAGTTAAAGCTCATTATCTTAAACCTTCTAGATAAGAAAGCAATATCATAGTAAGAGAATAGCATTGTGAGGCCTAGCTTTGGTTTGATGCTGTTGCTCTTCAGTCCAGGTTCCTGTGGTGGTTCTCTTCAGTCCAGGTTCTGTTGTGGTTCTCTTCAGTCCAGGTTCTGTTGTGGTTCTCTTCAGTCCAGGTTCTGTTGTGGTTCTCTTCATTTCTCATAATCGGAGAGCTCAGTATCTATCTGAGGGGCTGTGTCATTGGGGAGTCCCCTCACATTCTGAAAGAAGACACATTGAATGAGAACTTTACAAACCAGTCCCTCTAACATTTTTATGTACAAGGACACACAAACTGCATTATAAGAGACTTACTGCCAGGGTGTCATACTCTGGTGACCTGGTCTTCATGTTCAGAGCTGTGCAAGTCTCACTGTTAGCATCAGGATGGACACTCTGTGGAGAGAGACACAGAAACACAAACACTCAATACTGCATAAAACACAATTACATGAATCCATTCACTTACTGTCTATGTCTGTGGTATTGGAATTGAAATAACTTAGGTTTTGACATTATTACCTGTGTGTCTGCTGTGGCATCACTTTCTCCTGTGGATCTCCTGTAATGATGGACAGAGTGAGTTCTGCTCTCTACTGACCTCTAGTGGAAGTTGATATGTTACTAATACAGTATATGTAGATGGCTGTCTCACCTCTTCATATAGCAGTAGATGGTGAGTAGAAGGGCTCCAGCAGTTAGGACAGCCCCCCCCCCACCAGCAGCACCACCACCATCACCACAGGAACCCAGGGAAACACTGCTGCAGGATCTTGAGATTATAGATGCATGGTGTAGATATGACATAGAGGAAACCAGGGAAACACTGCTGTAGTATCAGGAGATTATAAATGCATGGTGGAGATATGACATAGAGGAAACCAGGGAAACACTGCTGCAGTATCATGAGATTATAAATGCATGATGGAGATATGACATAGAGGAAACCAGGGAAACAATCCTGCAGTATCATGAGATTATAAAAGCATGATGGAGATATGACATAGAGGAAACCAGGGAAACACTGCTGCAGTATCATGAGATTATAAATGCATGGTGGAGATATGACATAGAGGAAACCAGGGAAACACTGCTGCAGTATCATGAGATTATAAATGCATGATGGAGATATGACATAGAGGAAACCAGGGAAACACTGCTGCAGTATCATGAGATTATAAATGCATGATGGAGATATGACATAGAGGAAACCAGGGAAACACTGCTGCAGTATCATGAGATTATAAATGCATGATGGAGATATGACATAGAGGAAACCAGGGAAACAATCCTGCAGTATGATGAGATTATAAAAGCATGATGGAGATATGACATAGAGGAAACCAGGGAAACACTGCTGCAGTATCATGAGATTATAAATACATGGTGGAGATATGACATAGAGGAAACCAGGGAAACACTGCTGTAGTATCATGAGATTATAAATGCATGGTGGAGATATGACATAGAGGAAACCAGGGAAACACTGCTGTAGTATCATGAGTTAATAAATGCATGGTGGAAATATAAGGGAAAGCAGGGAATAACAAAATGAAACAATATTTATTTAATTCTATGTCATATGGTATGATGTGTCTAACATTGCTAACTATTATTTATTGTTGTTGACCTGTGTGATAATCAATGAATAGATGAAGATTAGGTGTACTTACACTGAATGTTCACAAACACAGAAGAGTTGAGACGTCCATATTTATTCTCAGCCTCACAGTAGTATTCTCCTCTGTCCTCAGAGATGATGTTAGTGATGCTGTAACTCTGTCCTGATGCTTTTGGTGAGGCTACATTCTTCTTGTACCAGGTGTATTTATCCACAGGTAGGTTGGCATCACTGCTGCAGGTCAGAGTCACTGAACTGCCCTCCACTATTTCACCAGAGGGTCTGACTGATATTGAGGTGGTCTTTGGTTTATCTGATAGAAAAGTGTCAAGATACTTTCCTTTTGAGTTCAGAAAATGTATCTTTCGAATCACATATAAAGTAAAATAGAGTAGAAAATTGAGATATGCAATACTTACACAAAACATTTACAGGAACAAGCTTGGATATTATGGCTCCAACTTCATTCTGGGCCTCACAGTAATATTCTCCTCTGTCCTCAGATGTTATGTTATTGATGCTGTAACTCTGTCCTGATGCTTTTGGTGAGGTTACATTCTTCTTGTACCAGGTGTATTTGTCCACAGGTAGGTTGGCATCACTGCTGCAGGTCAGAGTCACTGAACTGCCCTCCACTATTCCACCAGAGGGACTGACTGACACCGAGGTGTTCCTTTGGCCATCTGGTAAAGAGGATGACAGAAAAGGTAAGAGTACACATAGTATAATGCAACAATGTGTACTCTTACCTCGCTCAGAAAACTTGCGGGGGGCTAAATAAACCCACCCGCAAGCCAAATTCGGCCTGTGGACCGCCAGTTGTGGACATCTGGTCTTCGTCATGGATAAAGCAGGTGTTCTTAATGTTTTGTATACTCAGTGTATAGTTCTAGAATTATATCCCACATGTGACAGTGAGTCTCTTCAGGAGAGTGGAGATCCTCATGGTTTTCTACAGCACAGGAGTATCTGCCTGTATCCTCACTGCTGACTGGGTTTAGGTACAGGTACTTAGCTTTGACATTGTTTGAACGAACGTAAATATAACTTTTTTTGACTTTTCGTCGTGACATTTTGGCCGCGCTTCCTACATTTGGAGTAGCTTACTGAACGCGCAAACAACAAGGAGGTATTTGGACATAAATTATGGACTTTATCGAACAAAACATTTATTGTGGACCTGGGAGTGCCTTCTGATGTGGATCATCAAAGGTAAGTGAATATTTCTAATGCTATTTATGATTTTAGATGACTCCAAAATGGCGGGTATCTGTATTGCTTGATGTCTTCTTCTGAGCGCCGTACTCAGATTATTGCAAAGTGTGCTTTCCTCGTGAAGCTTTTTTGAAATCTGTCACAGCGGTTGTATAAAGGAGATGTACATCTATAATTCTTTGAATAACAGTTTAATATTTTATGAACGTTTATGATGAGTATTTTTGTAAATTGGTGTGCTGGTCCACCGGCAGTATTGGAGGCAAAATATTTTCTGAACATCACGCGCCAATGTAAAAGGCTGTTTTTGGATATAAATATGAACTTTATCCTCTCTCGGGTATGTGGGACGATTTCGTCCCACCTACGTAACAGCTACTGAAATTCCAGTGGCGCGATTTTTGAATCGTTACAAATACTATTACTTCAATTTCTCAAACATATGACTATTTTACAGCTATTTAAAGACAAGAATCTCGTTAATCTAACCCCACTGTCCGATTTCAAAAAGGCTTTACAACGAAAGCAAAACATTAGATTATGTCAGCAGAGTGCCCAGCCAGAAAAAAATCATACAGCCATTTTTCAAGCTAGCATATCATGTCACATAAACCCAAACCACAGCTAAATGCAGCACTAACCTTTGATGATCTTCATCAGATGACACTCCTAGGACATTGTGTTATACAATACATGCATGTCTGTTCAATCAAGTTCATATTTATATCAAAAAACAGCTTTTTGCATTAGCATGTGACGTTCAGAAAAAGCATAACCCCCGCAAACTTCCGGAGAATTTACTAACAGTTTGCTAAATTACTCACGATAAACGTTCACAAAAGCATAACAATTATTTTAAGAATTATAGATACATTACTCCTCTATGCACTCGATATGTCCGATTTTAAAATAGCTTTTCGGATGAAGCACATTTTGCAATAATCTAAGTACATAGCCCGGCATTACAGGGCTAGCTATTTAGATACCCACCCAGGTCAGCCTCCACCAAAATCACATTTCCTATAAGAAAAATGTTCTTACCTTGCTTGTTCTTCATCAGAATACACTGCCAGGACTTCTACTTCAATAACAAATGTTGGTTTGGTCCCAAATAATCCATCGTTATATCCAAACAGCGACGTTTTGTTCGTGAGTTCTAGAATGCTTCTTCACGGTCTCGCGCATGGCGCATTGGCGTGTCAAAAATGTCTAAATATTCCATTACCGTACTTCGAAGCATGTCAACCGCTGTTTAAAACCAATTTTTATGCCATTCAACTCGTAGATTAGTGATAATATTCCGACCGGGAGTATGCATTGAGCCTAAACAGCCGAATAAAATTTCTCCTCAGAAGTGACTCATGCACGCGCATCATTCAAAGGTCCTCGGAGCAGCCACTTACAAAAGGTGATAATGTGTTTCAGCCTGAGGCTCCCTCGTAAACCTTCACGTTTTTCGCGGGTTCTGAGAGCCTATTGGAGCCCTGGGAATTGTCACGTTACAGCTAAGATCCTTACTTTTCAATAAAAAGATGCAAGACGCACGACTCCTTGTCAGACAGGGTACTTCCTGCTTGAAACCTTGTCAGGTTTTTGCCTGCCATAGGAGTTCTGTTATACTCACAGACACCATTCAAACAGTTTTAGAAAATTCAGAGTGTTTTCTATCCAAACCTGAACAATAATATGCATATTCTAGCTTCTGAGTTGGTGTAGGAGGCAGTTAAAAATGGGAACATATTTTTTCCAAAATTCTCAATACTGCCCCCTAGCCCAGACAGGTTATCGAACAAAACATATATCATGTATTGTCTAACATTGAGTCCTAGGAGTGTCATCTGATGAAGATCGTCAAAGGTTAGTGCATAATTTTAACTGAATTTATGGTTTTTGTGACCCCTCTCCTGCTTGGAGAATGGCTGTGTGGTTTTTCTTGTGTTTCACTGTCCTAACATAATCTAACTTTATGCTTTCGCTGTAAAGCTTTTTGAAATTGGACAACGTGGTTACATTAAGGACAAGTGTATCTTTAAAATGGTGTAAAATAGTCGTATGTTTGAGAACTTTGAATTATGACTTTTTGTTGTTTTGAATTTGGCGCCCTGATATTTCACTGGCTGTTGAATAGTGTGTACCGTGGGTGGGACGGTGGCGTCCCACATAGCCCTGACAAGTTTTAATGAATATAGCCTACTGAGGAGGAATACTGCAGTTGAATCTACACTCACACACTGCAGGAGAGTGGAGATTCTCATGTCCTTTTACAGCACAGGAGTAACTGTCTGCATCACTAAAGTAGTCTGAGTACAGGCTGGATGTGTCCTCCTTTACTTTGTGTCCGTTCTTGTACCAGATGTAGGTGGGGTTGTCAGTCAGAGTACACGTGCCACAGTTCAGGGTCACCCAACTTGAAAACCATGAAGTTGTAATCTTTACCTGAAGATCTGGAGAGAAATACATCACATGAAAATACTGTATGAATTTACTGAGTTCTCTTCTGAAGAAATGATGCAAGCCATTCCTATTACAGTCTGTACAGACTATCATCCTGACCCTAATACTGAATAAACACAAATCAAGATATGTGTTGAACTAACCTACAATAACTAGACTATTCATTCTTTTGAATACAAATGACGTTAGTCCGTAGATTGATGAGGCACATTTGTATCAAAATCTTGATATAGTATTTAACACGGTATTACCTGTGACAGACAGAGTAACTATGTGTCATACTGCCCTCCCGGATCTGAATAAACTATTTTAGACACAATAATGACAGTCATTCTCTCTCTCGGTTCTCTGTTTCAACTACACCGAAAGAAAATATAAACACAACATGTAAAGTGTTGATTCCATGTTTCATGAGCTGAAATAAATCCCAGAAATGTTCCATATGAACAAAAAGCGTATTTGCCTCCTGCAGCGTGATACATCTCATTCACATAGAGTTGATCAGGCTGTTGATTGTGGCCATACACGTGGTCTGCGGTTGTGAGGCCAGTTGGACGTGCCAAATTCTCTAAAATGACGTTGGAGGCGGCTTACGGTAGATAAATGAACATTCATTTCTCTGATAACAGCTCTAGCGGACATTCCTGCAGTCAGCATGCCAATGGCACACTCCCTCCAAACTTGAGACATATGTGGCATTGTCTTATGTGACAAAACTGCACAGTTTATAGTGGCCTTTTATTGTCCCCAGCACAAGCTGCACCTGTGTAGTAATATGCTGTTTAATCAGCTTCATAATATGCCACACCTGTCAGGTGGATGGATTATCTTGGCAAAGGAGAAATTCTCACAAACAGGGATGTAAACACATTTGTGCACAACATTTGAGAGATGTACATTTTTTGTACATATGGAACATTTCTGGAATATTTTATTTCAGCTCATGAAACATGGAACCAACACATTGCATGTTGCATTTATATTTGTGTTCAGTGTCTAGTATGTCCTCTTATGTGAAATACTATATTTGGTATCACATACCACTACTGTGTCTGTATGACTGCCCTTAATAAGGTAATTACAGTAATAGATGTGAGATGTGTGACAGATTACCTGTGACAGTTAGGGAGACAGGTGAGCCAGCAAACTTTTCTCCGGATGTTATCAATCTGAACCTGTACCCAGCAGAGTCACTCAATCTCAGGTCTGTGATTCTCAGGGTACAGTCACTCTCCTTATCCCCAAGGTACTCTATATGACCCTCATACCCTGGCACTGAGCTCAGATCTTCAGCATCCATATCAGACACCCATTTAGTAAACCAGAAAGCTGTTTTGATCTCATGATAACTGGGATATGTGTAAGAGCCGGATATGTCCACTGTTGACCCCTTCAAGGCACAGATACTCTGATGGGTGTAAGTCACACTCCAACAGTCCTGACCTGAAAGACAAGAAGACAATAGAACACCTTTATATTACCAATACACTTATGTTGTTATGTTCACCTGCAAGAAAACCAAAAGTCACTCAAACAGAAGGAGGAAATACCAAAGAGTCACTAACAAAGACCAAAATATGACCGGTTTCTAGGAAGTGTTCTTTAAGAAACTCATGGGGGTGTCCATTGAAAGTTGACTAGCAATAACAACTGGAACCAGAGACATGAGCGCCCACAATATTTGCCCGATAAGAAAAAAGTAAAAACCTACACCAAACGTGAAGATAGGAAGCAAACCAAAAATGGAGCAAAACAAAAGCAGGGAAGATAAAGAATTGTTTTTCCAGAAATCAGTAAGGGAGAATCAAGTAAAGGTGTTGACTCTCCACATTTCTTAAACAAACTTCATCATCGGCCCAGCCACTCTTAAATATCACCTGGGTCAGCACAGGTGAAACACCTTCCCACTAACCAGATGGACAAGTGAGCACATGTGTAACACATACTGACTAACGAGGTGATCCCATCTCGAAAAAATAAACTAAAAGAAGTCAACACTGTTGATTAAGTAGGAAACTAGTTTTCACCAGTTAAAATCATATGCTGTGAAAGTAACAAGGATGTGACTACTCCCTCAGCTTTGTAGTTTTTTTTTTCATTTTAGATTTTTTTTCATTGGTTATTAAAAAAGTAGTGCTATGGTATACAAGTGCAAAAACATAATGAAAGGTATCTGGTAGTAGTAAATTCATCCATTGACTGCATTTTCATGAATTTGGTTATATATCTTGAAGCCCATTCAACACTGCGTGGCAAAGCATACGGATCTAAAGCAGAAGTGAACTTCACATTCACAGCAAATTAAATAATGATCGTCTGACAACCTGAAACAAATTTTGGAGAAAAAAGTCCAGACTCACACACTGCAGGAGAGTGGAGATTCTCATGCCCTTTTACAGCACAGGAGTAACTGTCTGCATCACTAAAGTAGTCTGAGTACAGGCTGGAAGTGTCCTCCTTTACTTTGTGTCCGTTCTTGTACCAGATGTAGGTGGGGTTGTCAGTCAGAGTACAGGTGGTGATACAGGTCAGTATCTTATCCTGATGTCCACCAGTCACCTTCACCTGAAGATCTGGAGAAAAAACAATATCACTGTAAATCCCTTTATCACTGACTTATCACTCTGATACAAAGATGGAAGAAATCCTATGTTATACAGACATCAATACAAACCAAGACAATTTTCCCGATCTAAATGGAATTCAACAGTTTAACTATATTGAATGTAACTGTACCTGTTACAGACAGAGTGACTCCAGGATTGCCAGTATATCTCCATCCTCCAGTCTGATCTGTAAATTTGAATTTGTACTCAGCTGAGTCACTCTCTCTCAGGTCTGTGATTGACAGGGTGTGACCATTCTCTTTATCCTTACGGTACGTCGCACGACCTTTGTAGTCTGGGTCATCACTCAAACTAACCTTACCCGCAGCATCATTTTTAGTGAACCAGAAGGTTGTTGTGACTGTACCACTAGGATATATGTAAGAGCAGGACAGCTCCACTGTTGACCCCTTCAAGACACAGATACTCTGAGTGGTGTATGTCACACTCCAGCCATCCTGACCCAGTACCACTGAAACACAGTCACACAACACAATGGTATCAGAATGAAGACAAGGCTGATTGGCTCACACTGATGCCTGTAGATTTACAAACCTGTCATGTTATGAATTAGACCATACCGGTCACAGACCAGAGAAAGACCACCAACACACTTCCTGCTGTTCTCAAGGCCATTGTTGCATCTCCCACCCTGCAGTCTTAGAAACATAAATAACATCTCACTCTATAGCTGGTGAATAACTCCACCTGATACATTGAAGTAGAAACTGTAAATGGGGTACAGGGCCTCATTACTGAAAATGAACCAGGCTCATATTGTGTTGTATTGTGCTATATGGTTGTCTATGTGAATACTGTCTGTCTGTAAGTCTATTGCACTATGTATGTAATGTGTGTGACGTGTTGCATGTCTGTCTATTTAAGCTGACATGATGTATGTTGCAAAAATAATTTCCTCATGAATTCAATAAAGTCATGATCATCACCATCATCGTCACCATCATCAACAACAACAACGTATTGAACAGATGTGTATAACTGTAAACACATATTTCTACATTGATTGTTCTGAAGCTTTTTATTCTCAGAATCCCAAATATAGGAGGATAAATGTCCAATTCTCTATTAGACTCCCCCAAACTGGGAGCAAGTGATACACACACACACACACACGGACACACACACACACACAGCATCTGTATTGAAGGCCCATAAGGCCCATGGAGTCTGTATCAAAGTCTAGAGAGCTGGTTGTTAAGGATGTAGAAAAGTTAAAACACATCCTACACAGTATAGATGTCAACACTACTCCCTATCAGTCTGGTCCTGAAGGGCCCTCAGATAAATCACTGTGTCACACACATTTTAAATACTTTATTTGAATCCACAAAAATCGCATTTTAAAGAAAAAGCATCCAAACATTTCGAAGGTCCCTGTATGCATGGCACTCAAGGGTACAGAAAGCACCTCCTTCTCCAAACAGCTAGACTGCCCGCGA
Organism: Salmo trutta; assembly: GCF_901001165.1. Classification (NCBI taxonomy): domain Eukaryota; kingdom Metazoa; phylum Chordata; class Actinopteri; order Salmoniformes; family Salmonidae; genus Salmo; species Salmo trutta. The sequence continues at coordinate 2,189,600 of NC_042994.1, read as the reverse complement.
CAGCTGAAACTGAGCAGTACCTAGCCAATTGTTTTGTCCTAGTTTTTGTCAGGTCCTCAATTTGGAGGCCACAAACTGCAAGCCTGTGAGAGTGGCTCAGACTGCCAAATATCAACGCCACCAGCTAGCACCCAGGCTGTCCAAGCACCACGAGGGGCTGGTATTTAAGCAGCTTCTTTGTAAAGGCCTGCTCCATGTAGCCCTCAAATGAGCAGCCCACTTCCAAAATGAGCACCTCCCCCTGCCCCCCCCCCCCCCAACAACAATATCTGCCGTATTTGGCACATAGGAAAACACATCATCATCAACATAAAACCAGCTTCCCCTTACACAATAATGTTTATGCGTGTCTGCTGTTGGTGAGATTACTTGTCTCACCTCGCTGGCTATCAGGTCAACAAGGTGGTCAAATCCCCCCCCCCCCCCCCCCCCCCCCGGGCACGCGCCTAATTCCTTTGTCCTCTGATCGGCCACTTGGCAAAGGCGATTATGTGTTTCAGCCTGGGGCTGCCTCGTCATCGTTCAACTTTTTCCTGGGCTCTGAGAGCCTATGGAAGCCGTAGGAAGTGTCATGTTACAGCTAAGATCCCCACTCTTCAATAAACAGAGACAAGAAGAACGACTCCTTGTCAGACAGGCCACTTCCTGCATGAAACCTTCTCAGGTTTTTGCCTGCCATATGAGTTATGTTATACTCACAGACACCATTCAAACAGTTTTAGAAACTTTAGGGTGTTTTCTATCCAAAGCCAATAATTATATGCATATTCTAGTTACTGGGCAGGAGTAGTAACCAGATTAAATCGGGTACGTTTTTTTTCCGGCCGTGTAAATACTGCCCCCTAGCCCCAACAGGTTAACAATATGTTGACAATTCTTTATGGATAATATATTATTATTTATAATATATTAGAATGTGTTGCCTTGTCCCTTTGAGTTCTACATGGAACAGGTCAAAGTTCCATTTACATTTGGTCAGTTCCATGATGTTCTTCATTCTATTCAACAAACACATAAAATGTACACTCTTTGTCAGCTGCATCAAAGTGGTACTGAAGGTTCCTGTGTTCTAGACTAGAGCTCTCCCTACTGGCATCTCAACATTACTGCACCATCCTAATAATAATGTCCTCAATAATGTTGGGCTAATAACAACATTACAAACTGACAATACATCAGATAGAATGGTGAAACACAACACTGTCTACTTGACAACGTCACATTTAATCACACAAACACTGATGTCTGTAGTGTTACAACATGCCACTATCATATTATGTTACACTGTTGACCCTTGTGTACAGTACTGGTAGTAGCATTAGTTAGCAGAGGAATCAGTATCATCATCACCATAGCCTGCTGTATTGACTGCTGCTGTCCATATACTGTATAGTCTAATGTAGCCTGTTATCCATATATAGTCTAATGTAGCCTGTTATCCATATATAGTCTAATGTACCCTGTTATCCATATATAGTCTAATGTAGCCTGTTATCCATATATAGTCTAATGTACCCTGTTATCCATATATAGTCTAATGTAGCCTGTTATCCATATATAGTCTAATGTAGCCTGTTATCCACATATAGTCTAATGTAGCCTGTTATCCATATATAGTCTAATGTAGCCTGTTATCCATATGTAGTCTAATGTAGCCTGTTATCCATATATAGTCTAATGTAGCCTGCTGTATTGACTGCTGCTGTCTATATACTATATGTAGCCTGTTATCCATATATAGTCTAATGTAGCCTGTTATCCATATATAGTCTAATGTAGCCTGTAATCCATGTTTATTCTAATGTAGCAAGTTATCCATATATAGTCTAATGTAGACTGTTATCCAAGTATTGTCTAATATAGCCTGCTATCCAAGTATAGTATAATGTAGCCTGCTGTATTGACTGCTGCTGTCTATATACTACATGTAGCCTGTTATCCATATAAAATCTAATGTAGCCTGTTATCCATATATAGTCTAATGTAGCCTGCTATCCATATACAGTTGAAGTCAGAAGATTACATACACCTTATCCAAATACATTTAAACTCATTTTTTCACAACTCCTGACATTTAATCCTTGTAAAAATGCCATGTGAAATATTTTAAGTATGTGAAATGTCAGAATACTAGTAGAGAGAACGATTTATTTCAGCTTTAATTTCTTTCATCACATTCCCAGTGGGTCAGAAGTTTACATACACTCAATTAGTATTTGGTAGCATTGCCTTTAAATTGTTTAACTTGGGTCAAACGTTTCAGGTAGCCTTCCACAAGCTTCCCACAATAAGTTGGGTGAATTTTGGCCCATTCCTCCTGACAGAGCTGGTGTAACTAAGTCAGATTTTTAGGCCTCCTTGCTCACACACGCTTTTTCATTTCTGCCAGCAAATGTGCTATTGGTTTGAGGTCAGGGCTTTGTGATGGCCACTCCAATACCTTGACTTTGTTGTCCTTAAGCCATTTTGCCACAACTTTGGAAGTATGCTTGGGGTCATTGTCCATTTGGAAGACTCATTTGTGACCAAGCTTTAACTTCCTGACTGATGTCTTGAGATGCTTCTTCAAGATATCCACATAATTTTCCCTCCTCATGATGCAATCTACTTTGTGAAGTGCACCAGTCCCTCCTGCAGCAAAGCACCCCCACAACATGATGCTGCCACCCCCGTTCTTCACGGTTGGGATGGTGTTCTTCGGCTTGTAAGCCTCTACCTTTTTCCTCCAAACATAACGATGGTCATTATGGCCAAACAGTTCTATTTTTGTTTCATCAGACCAGAGGATATTTCTCCAAAAGGTACGAACTTTGTCCCCATGCGCAGTTGCAAACCGTGGTCTGGCTTTTTTATGGTGGTTTTGGAGCAGTGGCTTCTTCCTTGCTGAGCGGCCTTTCAGGTTATGTCGATATAGGACTCGTTTTACTGTGGATATAGGTACTTTTGTACCTGTTCATTCCAGCATCTTCACAAGGTCCTTTGCTCTTGTTCTGGGATTGATCTGAACTTTTCGCACCAAAGTACGTTCATCTCTAGGAGACAGAACGGGTCTCCTTCCTGAGCTGTATGACGGCTGCGTGGTCCCGTGGTGTTTATACTTGCGTACTATTGTTTGTACAGATGAACGTGGTACCTTCTGGCGCTTGGAAATTGCTCCCAAGGATGAATCAAACTTGTGGAGGTCTACCATTTTTTCCTGAGGTATTGGCTGATATCTTTTGATTTTCCCATAATGTCAAGCGAAGAGGCACTGAGTTTGAAGGTAGGTCTTAAAATACATCCACAGATAGACGTCAAATTGACTCAAATTATGTCAATTAGCCTATCAGAAGCTTCTAATGCCATGATGTCATTTTCTGGAATTTTCCAAGCTGTTTAAAGGCACAGTCAACTTAGTGTATGTAAACCTCTGACCCACTGGAATTGTGATACAGTGAAATAATCTGTCTGTAAACAATTGTTGGAAAAATTACTTGTGTTATGCACAAAGTAGATGTCCTAACCGACTTGGCAAAACTATAGTTTGTTAAGAAGAAATCTGTGGATTGGTTGAAAAACAAGTTTTAATGACTCCAACCTAAGTGTATGTAAACTTCCGACTTCAACTGTAGATAGTATAATGTAGCCTGCTATCCATATATACACTACAGTTCAAAAGTTTTGGGTCACTTAAAATGTCCTTGTTTTTGAAGAAAAGCACCTTTTTTGTCCGTTAAAATAACATCAAATTGATCAGAAATACAATGTAGACATTGTTAACGTTGTAAATGACTATTGTAGCTGGAAACGGCTGATTTTTAATGGAATATCTACATAGGCGGACAGAGGCCCATTATCAGCAACCATCACTCCTGTGGTCCAGTGGCACGTTGTGTTCGCTAATCCAAGTTTATAATTTTGAAAGGCTAATTGATCATTAGAAAACCCTTTTGCAATTATGTTAGCACAGCTGAAAACTGTTGTCTGATTAAAGAAGCAATAAAACTGGCCTTTGTGGCGGAGGAATCAGAATTAGTTGGGTAACACAGATAATTCAGATGTCTTATGTGCATAATATGCTTATGTGATATACTTGTTATTAGAATGTATCCCTTTGGACTCTGGTATTGGCAGTTGCACTTCTTCCCTCAGTTGGGGATCAGTCACTTGGGGCCCAGAGAGGGGAGATGTCAGGCTTGTCTTTCACATATCCCTGGTGCTCTGCAGAATATCAGACAGGGAAGAGGACAGGATGGAACATTGTCTTCATATGTGAATGTGTCTTTACCTGTTCTTAAACAATGTGAAGGGATGGCGTGATTAATGGGGAACCAATTACTTGTCTCCACAATGTCTGTTCGCAAGTCACTCCCTCCTTTGGCATATTGGGGGGAGGTGTATGGCAGTGTCTGGAACCATTGGATGTCCTCTCTGATGTTGCACTTATCCTGGGATAGTGTATGACCTACAGGCTCACTCCCCTTAGTGAGCTTGTCCAAGAGTGGGGTCAAGAAGGGGTTTAACTTGAGATGGGAGTATCTAGAGTTGACAACTGAGATATGCCATTGGATAAGTTGGTGTATAAAGTACCAGGAACGAGATTAGAACCTCGTGTTAGGGGCCAAACTGAACAATAATTTATAGCAAATGCTATCTGGCTACGGGATACTCCTTTCTCATTTATAAAGTCTCACTTTGTGAACTGTTCCTAATATCTGTAGTTTGTTATGTCGACTAGGGGTGGATCTTTGCTATAAAGGATCTCAGTAGCTGTAACGCCCTGGCCATAGAAAGGGGTTTTTGTTCTGTTTTTGTATTTCTTTGTTTTGGGCCGTGTGTGGCTCCCAATCAGGCACAGCTGAAGTTCGTTGTTGCTGATTGGGAGTCACACATAAGGAGCATGTTTTTCCTTTGGGTTTTGTGGGTAATTGTTTCTGTTCAGTGTGTTTCCTGACAGGACTGTTTCTGGTCGTTTTTGTTTCGTTTTTGTAAAATGTTCTCTTTTTTGAATTAAAATTCTAACGATGAACACATCCTCTGCTGCACCTTGGTCTAATTCTGACGACGGCCGTTACAGTAGCCACATTGTGTTATCACTCTCAACGGTTCATGAGAAATGGTGAATCTTTGAAAGTCATTGCTATTGCAAAGCTCTTATTATTAAAGATTTAGTTTAAGTATAACTCTGACTGGTGTGATAAGTGTGTCTCTCCTTCTTTGATAGTAAAGAAATTAACCACCACACCTTCTTTAGACTAGTTGAGTATCTGGAGCATCAGCATTTGTAGGTTAGATTATTTATTATTCTTATCTCTTCCTTTTTGGGGAGTATTTTCTTAAAACTGCGTTGTTGGTTAAGGGCTTTTAAGTAAGCATTTCACTGTAAGGTCTACACCTGTTGTATTCAGTGCATGTGACAAATAAAATTTGATTTGATTTAACACTACTCCTAAACACAACCCACCATCACTGTGTCTCATGTTAATACTACTCCTAAACACAACCCACCATCACTGTGTCTCATGTTTATACTACTCCTAAACACAACCCACCATCTCTGTGTCTCATGTTAATACTACTCCTAAACACAACCCACCATCACTGTGTCTCATGTTAATACTACTCCTAAACACAACTCACCATCACTGTGTCTCATGTTAATACTACTCCTAAACACAACCCATCATCACTGTGTTTCATGTTAATACTACTCCTAAACACAACCCACCATCACTGTGTCTCATGTTAATACTACTCCTAAACACAACCCACCATCACTGTGTCTCATGTTAATACTACTCCTAAACACAACCCACCATCACTGTGTCTCATGTTTATACTACTCCTAAACACAACCCACCATCACTGAAATCATAAGGTGAATGCACCAATTTGTAAGTCGCTCCGGATAAGAGCGTCTGCTAAATGACTTAAATGTAAATGTACTCCTAAACACAACACACCATCACTGTGTCTCATGTTAATACTACTCCTAAACACAACCCACCATCACTGTGTCGTCTCATGTTAATACTACTCCTAAACACAACCCACCATCACTGTGTCTCATGTTAATACTACTCCTAAACACAACCCACCATCACTGTGTCGTCTCATGTTAATACTACTCCTAAACACACTTTAGGGCCATTTTCAAAATGTCTCCACAACAATCTATTTCTCTCAGAGCTCTTAAAATAGCATGCAGAAGTTTTTATGTGAAACATGTACAATTTACATCCCATCTTTTGTAGCACACAATATATAGCTCAGTATTTGTCAAGGCTGCCAATCATTTTGGTCGTGACTATATATCCAACAATCAGATGACTATGTAAAAATACATTTATACACACACACACACACACACACACAAACACACACACACACACACACACAAACAAACCCCACATGCACACTTTTACGTGACCCTGTTATACTTTGACAGTGAACATGACCCTATTGAATGGAGATCTGGGTATTACTGGCATACTCTACTGATCATGTTTTAAACATGTAAATGAATAAACTGAACTAAACTAAACACATTAAACCACAGTCCAGGATCAGTATTCACAAAGTGTATCAGAGTAGGAGAGCTGATCTGGGATCAGTTTAGCCTTTTAGATCATAATGATATGGACCGTCTGAGACACTTTATGAATACAGGCCCTGATGTAACAACCAAAACACAGTTCAATATAAACCAACAAGTACAAAGATACAGTAAGTCTTGTGATGTATGGCTAAAAACATCAAAAGCTCTGACGAAGGCCTTTGGGCCGATACGTAAGCTTATTAAATACCAGTGATACTATCAAGAGCAGTGTGCGGTTTCCTTCATCCTGTTTTATTGCTTTAATTGTTGCCATGCACCTGCAACAAGACTGCTCAGATGTGCGAGTGCCTTTTGAATCATGGCTAAAAACATCAAAACAAAAACTATATTCCAAGATATCATCAAGTGTACTTACAGAGTGAAGTGAAGGGGAGAGGTCTTGAACAGTTAGTCAACTTACTGTCACTGCGTGGAAACAAGAAGTAGTCTACTGTAAGTGTTAGTAGAAGCAGGCGTAGCCTAAGTGTGAGTTCTGTGGTTGATACATTTTAAAAGTAGCCTTGTCGGGCATTAACATGCATGAACAGCAAGTCACATAAGGGATGTTACTGTATCTAAATAGAAAATGTGCTATAGTCAGCATACTGTAGTTACATTTCTTTATTTGAGGAGTGGGCCTACATGTTTTATAAGAGACAAAATGTGACCCATTCCCATCACTCCACATCAGCTGCATCAAAGTGTTAATGAAGGTTCCAGAACAGATGAAAGGGGTAGTATGTTTGGTTCCAGTGTTCCATACTAGAGCGCTCCCTACTGGCAACTCAACATTATTACAGCCTCCAGTCTATATGTCTCTACTTGTCTAGGAAATCCCAGACGTAGTGAAACAGCTACAACCTTGTTAACATTGTGGGAGGCAACCTGTCTGCCTAGGGAGACTAATATGTCCCAATCATATCCTCATTCACTTGGTTCAATAACAAAATAACAAACTGGCAATAAGGCCGAGGGAGGGAAGGGGGAAGGAAATCACTTTGATTGACACTTCAGTGTGCTGTCTGTGCTGTGTGTCAGAAGACTACAAAAGGGGTGACAACCCCCAACACCCCCATTCTATCCAAACCTCCTGTTCTCTTTTAAAGTAGGGGAAATGTCTCTCTTCCTTTTTCAATCTTCATATTCATTATTCTGTTCTTCCTCTTCCTCCCTCTGTCATATCCGGAAGGTGCGTGGTGTTCAGAGTTGCCATGGTTTCCTGTATCTTCCTCTCTGGTCAGGCTTATGGTTGAAGAGAGAGAGAGAGAGAGCAAGAGAAAGAGAAGGGGGGAGAGAGAGAGAGCGAGAGAGAGAGGGGGGGTAGGGAGAGAGAGGGGGGAAGAGAGGGAGAGGGGATTAGAGAGAGAGAGAGACATTGTTACAAAACTGTATATTGACATAATATGACATTTGAAATGTCTATACGCATTTGGAGATGTTGTGAGTGTAATGATCACTGTACTTTTTTTTGTGTTTATTTGACTTTTGTTAATTATCTATTTCCCTTGCTTTGATAATGTACACATACATTTCCCATGCCAATAAAGCCCTTTGAATTGATTTGAATTTAATTTAATTGAGAGAGAGAAACCTGAAAGTGAAAGTCCTCAAAGGTGCTGCCCATGCTAAACGGACTTTTGGGCACTAGAGTCCTCTATCTATCTCTATAGAGGTATGATATATGAGTTGATTGGTAAAAACCTGCTTAAATATGTTTATAAATGATAGCTGATGTTTTGACAAAGACAGATGTCCTTACCATGTTGAAGTGTACTAGAAGGCTGAGGAGGTGTTGAGGCCTACAGAGTTGTTCCTCTCAGGAGAGGGAGGGGTTCTCTGCAGCCAGCGGTCTAGGTACCTGATCACCAGCCTGGTGCTCTCCAGCTCCATCCCCTGGACAGGAGGACAAACAGCAGGCGCCAATGTGTCGGAGGAAACACTGTTTAACTGACGACCGATGTCAGCTTGCAGGCGCCAGGCCACAAGGAGCTGCTAGAGCATGATGAGACAATGACATCCCGGCCGGCTAAACCCTCCCCTAACCCAGATGACCCTGGGCTCCGCCTCATAGGTCTCCCGGTCACAGCCGGCTGTAACAGTCTGGGATCAAACCCGGGCCTGCAGTGCTGCCTTAGCACTAATTGTTGAATTTGTGATTTCCAACTTGTTGTGTAATGTTTATGTCCAATGGCCAATGAGCACTGATTTGTTTTATCTATAATTTCATATGACAAGGATTGATAAGGATTTGCCAGTAGATTGTCAACTTGATGCATGATGATGACTGCTTGTCTAGCTTGCTAGCTACGATTTTGAAAGTTTGTCCAATCAAAGCTACAGTAGATTTAACGCGATTTGCGTAATTTTGTCTAAGTCAATGACCTTGAGCCTTTTTGGATGGGCATTTCTAATGTAATTGTATGGCAGCACCCAAGGGGCTTGAAATTTTGAGCTCTACCCGAAAATGTTGCGGTGACGTAGTGTCCCCATGAGTGACACAACACTGAGCCAATCACAGCACAACTAGAGAACATTACCAACCCCTACGCTCCGTATTTTATGCTGGCTGCCCCACCACCACAGGAAGCACTAAGCTAGGCTGCAACACCTGCATTTTGGAGCTGCCTTACTCAAGAAAGCAAAAACAAGACCATGTTTGTATGCAACTTTATTAACTCAATGCTTTTTTTTTTTTACTTTGTTTGCAAACTGATATGTGACACGTATTAATTTCAAAATATGCAAAACTAGCAACAAAAAACGCTAACCAGGTGGGGCTCAAAACAGATTTAGCTCTGCCCCAGCTGCCTTGAATGACGTGTCGCCACTGCATGTATTTAGAAATTATAGCCTACCAAAATGTCGGAAATTATAAGTAGAAACATGTCTAAATTACTCAAAAAATAAATCCTGCACCCCCTGTCAAAAATCCTTCTGTTGTCTTTGACTGTAGCCTATAGAACATTTTCTATATTTGTTGTTAGAGTTGGGTGGTGTGGACCTCAGATTTTGACTTGATCACGTTTAGTGGGGTGGTTGCAGATGGGTTATTAGGTTAACAAACAGCTGACCAGTGAATGTAACTGGTGAGGATCAGTGCTGGGTGTTGATCTGTTCAAAGGTGACATCATGTGTCCAATAGGCAGAAATACAAGGAACAGCAGAGTGGAAATAGTTATGAATCAATGTATTAATAGTTCATTAACTGATTAATGTATTTATTGTCTTGAACATTTAGCTTATTTACAACATGAAGCTGATATGATGTTTATCCTGTATAAACTGCAAAGGTAAACATGTAATGTAAAATGAACAATATGGTAAAACCTAAAATAAAATAATAATTCATTTAAAATATGCAATAATGTCTGACAGCAATACAAAGTAAAAACGTTTAAATGTATGTAATGTACTGATTACATCTATTTATATAAAAAATATATCATGACACTGAACAACATGGTATTACGTATTATAAAATTAGTAATAATATCTGACAGCAATACAAAGTAAATCATCATCAACCACTTCAGGAGAAACTTGACCCAAGAGCTAAAAATATTAAAAAGCTGTTATCAAGATTATCTATATTAGTTGCTGAGGAAAGTAGGACTATTGATGTTATAAAACATCTGTATCTGGCAAAATCCAATAGATAAAGATCAGAAATACAATCTTAAACTATAGATAATAAACAGATTGGTACTCAAGAAAAGTAGGCTATTTAAATCATAAAAAATATGGAATTTGAAAAATATAACCCATCTCATTTATCATCAATATACATAATTATCATTATAAGAAAGGAAAATATATATTCCAGCATTTACTCAAAAGTTAAAGTTCATGGTCTGGAAAACCTTCTAGATATGGCAGCAATAGAATAGAGGTGTAAGGTCTAGTTTTGTAATGGAACCTTCAGTCCAGGTTGTGTGGTGATAATTTTCAGTCCAGGTTCAATGTTGGTGGTTCTCTTCGGTCCAGGATCTGTGATGGTTCTGTTCAGTCCAGGTTATGTGGTGGTTCTCTTCAGTCCAGGTTATGTGGTGGTTCTCTTCGGTCCAGGATCTGTGATGGTTCTGTTCAGTCCAGGATCTGTGATGGTTCTGTTCAGTCCAGGTTATGTGGTGGTTCTCTTCAGTCCAGGTTCTGTGGTGCTTCTCTTCAGTCCAGGTTCAATGTTGGTGGTTCTCTTCGGTCCAGGATCTGTGATGGTTCTGTTCAGTCCAGGTTATTTGGTGGTTCTGTTCAGTCCAGGTTATGTGGTGGTTCTCTTCAGTGGGTGATTCCCCTCACATTCTGAAAGAAGACATACTGAAGTAGCACTCCCACTAAACATTTTATACACACACACACACACACACACACACACACACACACACACACACACACACACACACACACACACACACACAGACACACACACACACACACTTACTGCCAGGGTGTCATACTCTGGTGACCTGGTCTTCATGTTCAGAGGTGTGTACATGTCACTGTTGGGGTCACTGGTAGCTTCAGGTTGGACATTCTGTGGACAGAAAGAGAGAGAGAGCGAGAAAGAGAGAGTGGGAGAGAAGGAGAGGGAGGGAGAGAGGAAATGCATGAGTTCTTTGAAACACCAGTCTTTCCATAATTTACTCTAAACCCATTCAAATACTGTATAAAACACACACTCAAGAGCAAACCAAATTCATTATAAGAGAATTACTGCCAGAGTGTCGTAGTCAGCGGACATGGTCCTCATGTTCAGACCTGTGTACGTGTCACTGTTACAGTCAGGATGGACACTCTGTGGAGAGAGAGAGAGAGGTAACAATGAAAATAGTATGAAAGAGACTGTCATGTCACCGTAAATGAATAAAAATAGAGTTGTAACCCCCTGGGTGCACATTTAGTTTTTTGCCCAGCACGACAGCTGAAACCCTGTTGCAACTAATAGAATCACCTGTGTTTCTGCTGTGGCATCACTTCCTCCTGTGGATCTCCTGTATAGAGGAACAGATTGAGTTCTGCTCTTTACTGACCTCTAGTGGAAGTTGATATATTACAAATACATTTTAACAGGTTTCTTATTTTACCTTTATTTAACTAGGCAAGTCAGTTAAGAACAAATTCTTATATACAATGACAGCCTAGAAACAGTGGGTTAACTGCCTTGCTCAGAGGCAGAACGACAGATTTTTATATTTTCAGCTCAGAGATTCAATCTTGCAAGCTTTCGGTTGCAAGTTCAACGCTCTAACCACTAAGCTACCTGCCACCACGGTTGGCCTAGTGGTTAAGGGCATTGGGCCTATAACTTAATTAATTAATTAAGTTAATAACAAATCAGTGTGCTAAGGTGAAAGAATAATACAAATATATATTTTCACTCACCTGAACCACAAGAGTCCAGAGAGACAGAGGATGAGAACCAGAACAACCACTAGGATTCCTACAGCTGCAGTCAGAACTGAGGTTTGTTTCTCTAAATGAAAATGTAGATGATATTATTATGAAGTGAAAATGAATATACAGCAATACAGGACATTAATGCAATACTTGTATATAGAAGCACATGTATAGTTATAAACCACAGTGTAATAAGGCAAACTAGAAGAAGATTACCTTAAAACCTGTTGAGGCCAGGGGGCAGGATCTTATCCCGGTATTGGGATTCATTGTCATGTGACCATGGCGGGGAATTCAAAACTGCAAGAGTAATCATTTCAAATAATCAAATAATCAACTATTTTCCTCCATTTGAAAGATATATCTCCTAAATCTAACCACGCTGTCCGATTTTCAGAGGCTTTACGGAGAATGCATAAAGTTAGGTTATGTGAGGAGAGTACATTGACAATAGCTGCGTGTAATGTTTAGCCAATTCAAAGAAGGGCATCAACAGACAGAAAACTAGCTAGAATTATGCACTTACCTTTGACAATCTGCATCAGATGACACTCATAGGACATTATGTTAGACAATACATGCATTTTTAGTTCCATCAAATTCATATTTATATCCAAAAACAGCATTTACAGTCGCGGTGAAATTCAGAATTTTTTTCGGCTCGAATGCTCCCAGTGAATCCAGCATTACAAATCACGGAATTACTATTCGAAAACATTGGTAAATTATAATATTGTCATTCAAAGAATAATATATTATCATCTCGTAATTGCTACCGAATGGCCAGATCTCAAAATAACTTTACTGGGAAATCACATTTTGCTATAATCACAAACATGTCAAACGTTGTTTAGCATTAATCTTTTGGTCCATTTTTAACCTGAAACATCAGTAAACATCAGTAATATTTTCACACAACCTATCAAGTGTCTAGAATAAACGATTATGACAAAGACACTCTTCTCAGATTTATGCGCAGGCGCAAAAAATGAAGTGAAGACGTGTCAACTTGTAAGCTTTCTAATTCGGTCTGTATTCATCACAGATGCTTCCAACAACTTTCTAAAGATCGTTGACATCTAGTGGAAGCAGTAGGAGTTGCGAACTGAATCCTTTCTCACTATGGTATCTATAAAACAATGACACTAAATAGTACAGTCACAAAATTCTCATTTTTTTTTAAATCTATTTTTCACAGGTTTTTCCCTGCAATATGAGTTTTGTTATACTTACAGACACCATTCAAACTGTTTTAGAAAATTCAGAGTGTTTTCTATCCAAACCTGAACAATAATATGCATATTCTAGCTTCTGAGTTGGTGTAGGAGGCAGTTAAAAATGCGCACATATTTTTTTCCAAAATTCTCAATACTGCCCCCTGGCCTCAACAGGTTTAAAACATTATTTATTATAGAGTATTATTTTGTATAGAATTGTTTAAAGATGTAACTTTACCTGCTACAATGATCATCAGAGCTGTAGAGTTCATAGATCCAATTCCATTCTGTGCCTCACAGTAATATTCTCCTCTGTCCTCAGAGATGATGTTAGTGATGCTGTAACTCTGTCCTGATGCTTTTGATGAGGTTACATTCTTCTTGTACCAGGTGTAATTGTCCACAGGTGGGTTGGCATCACTGCTGCAGGTCAGAGTCACTGAACTGCCCTCCACTATTTCACCAGAGGGACTGACTGACACTGAGGTGTTCTTTGGGCCAACTGGTGGACAATTTGTAACAATACATTGTTCATATATAGAGCTTTACATGAGGAGCATCATGGAACTTACTTATGATTGAAATAAATGAAATATGAATATAAATATGTGTAACTTAGACATTAATGTAACAATACAGTGTTTGTGAAGTACGTGTAGTTCCCTACAATAATGGTATGAGTACAATCATGGAACTTGGACATAGATTGAAATAATAGATAGAATAGAATAGAGAAGATGTTACTAAAATAATACAACTGGAGATGGATCACACAGACTCACATCTGACAGTGAGAGTCTCTTCAGGAGAGTAGAGATCCTCATGGCCTTCAACAGCACAGGAGTATCTGCCTGTATCCTCACTGCTGACTGGGTTTAGGAACAGACTGTTAGATTGGGTGGTTACATGTCCATTCTTGTACCAGATGTAAGTGGGGTTGGGGTTGTCAGTCAGAGTACAGGTGGTGCTACAGGTCAGTGTCACCTTCTGTCCCTCTGTCACAGTGGCAGGAGTCACCTTCACCTGAAGACCTAAATGAAAGGGCATTAAAACACTGAGTATATCATTAAGTAATAGTTTTCAGTATTGATACGATGTGACATGTAGTGTTACCTGTGACAGTCAGAGTTGTTCCAGGGAAGGTGGGCTCCCAGTTTGTCTGATCTGTTCTGAATCTAAACTTATACTCAGCCGAATCCTCCTCTCTCAGGTCTGTGATTCTCAGGGTGGAGTCACTCTGCATATTTCCAAGGTACTCCACACGACCTCCATAACCCGGGCTCAGGATTTGAGGGGCCTCATCAAGTTTTCCTTTTGTATACCATTTTGTTTCAGAGACTGTATGACCCCTGGGATATGTGTAAGAGCAGGATATGTTCACTGATGACCCCTTCAGGGTACAGATCCTCTGATGGGTGTAAGTCAGGTGGAAATAACTCTGAGCCCTAACAGCTGAAACACAAGTACATTTTTCAAATGGTGTCTGTATTTTGAACTGTAAAATCTGTAACAACCATTAATCAGAATGAATGATGATTTTGACAGACTTTATAAAGTGTATTAGTCACACTCACACACTGCAGGAGAATTGATGCCTTTTACAACACAGTAGAAGCTGTCTTCAGTTTTGAAGTAGACTGAGTACGAGGGGGAGGAGGCCTCTTGTACAATCTTACTGTTCCTGTACCAGATGTAGGTGGGGTTACCAGTCAGAGTACAGGTGGTGCTACAGGTCAGTGTCGTTAACCACCATGTAGTGGTCACCTTCACCTGCAGGTCTGGAGTAGATAACAACATTAAACCCTCAATGACCTGTTGTCTAGTTCAAATGAGGCAGGAGAGGACCTGCTCAAATCATCAATTCAGACATTCCTATTTTACGCATACTTTCATATTTATATTATTTAAATACAAATTAAGACAATTTTCCAGAACCAATTAAACAGATCAACACTATATATAATATCACTGTACCTGTAACAGACAGAGTGATTAAACAGATCAACACTATATATAAAATCACTGTACCTGTAACAGACAGAGTGATTAAACAGATCAACACTATATATAATATCACTGTACCTGTAACAGACAGTGTTTAAACAGATCAACACTATATATAATATCACTGTACCTGTAACAGACAGTGTTTAAACAGATCAACACTATATATAATATCACTATACATGTAACAGACAGAGTGATTAAACAGATCAACACTATATATAATATCACTGTACCTGTAACTGACAGAGTGATTAAACAGATCAACACTATATATAATATCACTGTATCTGTAACTGACAGAGTTTAAACAGATCAACACTATATATAATGTAACAGTACCTGTAACAGACAGAGTGACTCCAGGATAACCAGAATATCTCCCTCCAGTCTGATCTGTTATAAATCTGAACTTGTATGCAGCTGAGTCTCTCTCTCTCAGGTCTGTGATTGTCAGGTTGTGTCCATTTACTTAATCCTTACGATACGTCACACGACCTTTGTAGTCTGGGTCATCACTCAGACTCACATATTTCTCCTCAGCATAATTTTTTTGTGAACCAGAAGGTAGTTGATACTGTACCACTGGGATATGTGTAAGAGCAGGACAGCTCCACTGTTGACCCCTTCAAGGTACAGATACTCTGAGTGGTGTATGTAACACTCCAGCCATCCTGACCCAGTACAACTGAAACAGTTAGACATCACAAGGACGCTACATTAAGTTCAAGGTCTTTTGACTCACATTAACACTTTGTTCCATAGTTGCTAAGTTGAGACATAGATACTCTTGAGTGAGAATGGAAACAACAGATAAGCTTCACTCAGTGAGGTGTGAAAGACAACTGTTTACAGTGAAGTGGAGACACTAAATGTGTCGTCAGTAGAACATAAAAATGGTTATGCTTTTAGAAATGTCTGTAGATTCACAAACCGGGCAACTAAAAGATAAGAATGAGACCATACCTGCTACAGACCAGAGAAAGACCACCAACACACTTCCTGCTGTTCTCAAGGCCATTGTTGCATCTCCCACCCTGCAGTCTTAGAAACATAAACAACAAGTCACTCTATAGCTGGTGAATAACTCCACCTGATACATTGAAGTAGAAACTGTAAATGGGGTACAGGGCCTCATTACTGAAAATGAACCAGGCTCATATTGTGTTGTGTTGTATTGTGCTATATGGTTGTCTATGTGAATACTGTCTGTCTGTAAGTCTATTGCACTATGTATGTAATGTGTGTGACGTGTTGCATGTCTGTCTACGTCTGTCTATTTAAGATGACATGATGTATGATGCAATAATTACAATGAAGTCGTCATCATTATAAACAACAATCACTTATTGAACAGATCTGTATAACTGTAAACACATATTTCTACATTGATTGTTCTGAAGCTGTTTTATTCTCAGATCCCCAAATATAGGAGGATAAATGTTCAAACCTCTACGGTCCGTCAAGCTGTACAGCAGCCTAAAGACTGACCACCAGGTTCAATGATAGCTCCTATCCCCAAGCTGTGAGGATAAACAGCAAGTGACTCACACACACACACACACACACACACACACGCACACGCACACCCACAAACGCACACACAGAAACGCACATGCACGCACAAACACAGTCTTGTAAAAATAACCTTGTGGGGACACAAAAGTCAGTCCCATTCACAATCCTATTCTCCCTTACCTTAACCCCAAAACCTATTAACCCTAACCCGAACACTAGCTCCAAACCATAAACCTAATTCTAACCCTAACACTGACTCTAACTGGTTTAGTCTTTTTAATATTTAATATTGAATTTTATTATTTCAAGTACTTTAACATAGCACTTATCTTTGGAGGACTTAATCACTTCATCTCTTGGGGGGATTATTTATTTAATTTATCCAGTTTGCATGTTTTATTATGATTTGATTTTATAACATTTGATTTAAAGTTAAATCTTTATTGATAAAGTCAGCACTTTATCAATAATTGTCTTCCTCCTGTTGTTGAACTTCGACCTTTCATGTTCTCCCACCCTCTCTAGACCAGTCGGTTCTACAGTATAGAAACAGGGCAAAGTTGCAATAGGCCTGCGCAACCCCAGGTTTGATACCAGCATAAACAGAAACCCTCTTAAACCTGACACTGATTCTAACCTTAACCCTAAACCTCCTAGACAAAGCATTTGACCTTGTGGGGACCAACTTGTGGGGACCAACTATGTGCGAGTGTTGGTCAAATTTTTGTTGGTTTACTATTCCTGTGGGGAAACTATATATAGAAAATAATGTGGACACCTCCTCAAATGAGTGGATTCAGCTGTTTAAGCCACAGCAGTTGCTGACTGGTGTATAACATCAAGCACACAGCCATGCCATCTCCATAGACAAACATTGTCAGTAGAATGGCCTTACTGAAGACTTCAGTGACTTTCAACGTGGCACTGTCAAAGGATACCACCTTTCCAGTTTGACAGATTTCTGCCCTGCTAGAACAGGGTTTACACGGCGGATCAGCCGTACACAAGCCTAAGATCACCATGCGCAATGCCAACCGTCAGCTGGAGTGGTGTAAAACTCGTCGCCATTGGACTCTGGAGCAGTGGAAACGTGTTCTCTGGAGTGATGAATCATGATTCACCATCTGGCAGTTCGATGGACGATTCTGGGTTTGGTGGATGACAGCAGAACACTAAGTTTGGTGGAGGAGGAATAATGGTCTGGGGCTGTTTTTCATGTTTCGGGCTATGCCCCTTAGTTCCAGTGAAAGGAAAAATGTACGATACAGCATATAATTACATTCTAGACAATTATGTGCTTCCAAGTTTGTGGCAACAGTTTGGGGAAGGCCATTTCCTGTTTCAGCATGACAATGCGGGGTGGCAGGTAGCCTAGTGGTTAGAGCATTGAGCCAGTAACCGAAAGGTTGCTAGATCGAATCCCCAAGCTGAAAAGGTAACAATCTGCAGTTCTGCCCCAGAACAAGGCCGTTAACCCACTGTTCCAAGACTGTCATTGTAAATAAGAATTTGTTCATAACTGACTTGCCAAGTTAAATAAAGGTAGAAAATAAATAAAAATGCCCCCGTGGATAAAGCGAGGTCTATACAGAAATGATTTGTTGAGATTGGTGTGGTAGAACTGACAGAGCACTGACCTACACCACATCGAACACCTTTGGGAAAAATTGGAATGTTGACTGCAAGCCAAGCCTAATTGCCCAACCTCACTAATGCTCTTGTGGCTGAATGGAAGCAAGTCCAAGCAGCAATGTTCCAACATCTTGTGGAAAGCCTTCCCAAAAGAGTGTAGGTTTTTATAGCAGGGACCAACTCCATGTTAATGCCCATGATTTTTGAATGAGTTGTTTGATGAGCAAGTGTCCTCATACTTTTGGTAATGTAGTGTACGTACCCTGCATCTGTAGTGAAGGCCCATAACGCCCATGGAGTCTGTATCAAAGTCTAGAGAGCTGGTTGTTATGGATGTAGAAAATTTAAAACACACATCCTACACAGTATAGCTGTCAACCCTGCTCCCTATCAGTCTGGTCCTGAAGGGCCCTCAGATAAAGCCACTGTGTCACACACAGAGGCCCACATGCACACACACACATTGCAATGTTACAATGTTTGTTTGGAGGTCTTTTTCACCCTGGTTAATCATCTCATCTCTATGTAGATCAACACACCTACACTGAGACACTTTATGAATACTGACCCTGATGTAACAACCAAAACACAGCTCAAAACATAACAGGAAGTACAATGATATATTACCCTCAAGAATATGACTAATGACTAAAAACAAATAATCAAAAACTATATTTCCAGATATTATCAAGAGTACTTACAGAGTGACGTGAAGGGGAGAGGTCTGTACAGTGAGTCAACTGACTGGTAGTGAGTGGGAACTGCTAGTAAGTGTCAGTTCTGTGGTTGATACATATTTATAGTAGTCAGAACACAAGTAGCTGATACAGAACTGTTCTTTCCTTCCTCTTTAAGACATTAACATGCATGAGGACCAGAACAGCATGTCAGATAGGGGAGGTTACTGTATTAGAGTGGGTCCTACATTTCTATAATGGACAAAATGTCCCCCATATCCACTTTTATATAAATACAGAACCATGTTAACAATATGTTGACTATTCTATATGGAATGTTTATAATATATTAGAATGTGTTGCCTTGTCCCTCTGAGTTCTACATGGAACAGGTCAAAGTTCCATTTACATTTGGTCAGTTCCATGAAGTCATTCTATTCATTCTATTCTACTAACCCATTTAATGTACACTCCTCATCAGCTTCTTCAAAGACCCTGCACTGACCCCCTTCAGTGTTTACAACATGGTTGTCTAGAGGCGGAGGCCTCGGCAACAACCCCCTCAAGATTCTAATGGTGACATCATCTCCTTCATATGACATCAATGATGACATGTTTCACAGCGCAGGCTGAGGGGGCGGGGGAAGGAAATCAAAGGAGCACTCCTCTTCACTTTGATTGACACTTCACACACTCATACTGTGTGTCCAGTGTGCTGTCTGTGCTGTGTGTCAGAGGACTACAAAAGGGGTCACATCCCCCAACAGCCCCATTCTATCCAAGCTTCCTGTTCCCTTTTAAGGTAGCTACACGGTCCCTCCTCCTCTTCCTCAATCTTCATATTCATTATTCTGTTATTCCTTCTCTTCTTCCTTACTCTGTCATATCCGGACGGTGCGTGGTGTTCAGGGTTGTAAGGGTTGTCAGGGTTGCCATGGTTTCCTGTCTCTCCCTCTCTGGTCAGGCTTGTGTTTGAAGCGACACTTGTCACCATAGAAACAGCCGGTGGTCCTCCAGAAGAAACACTCGTCACCATTGACGGGAGCCATCCTCCTGGTCCTGGGAGAGAGAGAGACAAACTGTATGAAAACACAAACACCTGCACCTGTGCTCCTGCATCCTCCTTCCATCACTTTGTACATTTCAAAAGTTTATGAGTTGATTGATAACACTTTAGAAAAACTCATAATGATGTTATGAATGACAGATGGATGTCCTTACCCTGTGGAGTCGTACTGGGAGGCTGAGGAGGTGTTGAGGCCTATAGGGTTGGTCCTCTGAGGAGAGGGAGGGGTTCTCTGCATCCAGCCGTCTGGGTACCTGATCACCAGCCTGGTGCTCTCTAGCTCCACCCTCGGAACGGAGGACAAACAGCAGGCACAGTCTAAATACATGCAATGGGACCAATAGCATAGTCCCACAAGTACAATGGAACCAATAACAAAGCTTGTTTTTCCTTTGCTGCCAGAATGATGTTGAATCGTTGTACTTTTCTCTCTGTGTTGGACAATGCTGATACTATTTATGTGCAAGACTCAAGCTCTATACTGAAGGCTCTTGACTCTGTGTATCATGCAGAGACGTCTAACTCACCATTGTGATCTCTACAGTGCTGTCAGGTGGACATCAGTAGAAAAACGCAGGCTCAAACACTGGTACATTCTTATTCAGAAGACCATTTAAGGAAAACTGAGGGGAGGGGAGGTAGAGGAGATGAAGTGAGAGAGTGAAGGGAGGAAAGGATGAGGAGATAGAAGGAGTGGAGAGAGGGAGAAGACAGACCGACACACACACACACAATCAGCAATTTCCACGTTCACAGTAGAAAGCTCAGACACTGACCTTCAACCCCATCAGTGCACTCCCCTTGAGGATGTATCCCTTTGGCCAATCAGGGTTGAGCTGGATGGACTTCTGAGCGTCTGATAGGGCAGAGGGGTAGAGCTCCAGACACCAGTAGCAGTATGAACCATTCCCAAAGAACCAAAGAAATACAAGAAATGAGATCAAAGTAGAAATAATCCATCCAGACCTTTACCACCTAGGAAATCTGTTTGACCACTTACATTAGAGTACTCCTGCAATAGTCCAGGGAGTGACACACCAATACCACACACACACACACACACACAAGCAAAAAAACCCACACACACACACACACAAGCAAAAACACACACACGCACACACACATATAAACACATACACTCACAAGCAATAACACACACACACGCGCGCACACACACGCAGACGCAGGCACACACACACACCCATACAACGTCTGAACTACTGTGAAAGACTCTGGCAAGTTCCAGACTCAGTATCTGTTTACGTGTGTGTGTGTGCGTGCGTGCATGTTTGTGTGTGTGTTTGTTGATGAACAGTGCTGATTGTTGATCTATTACAGTTTATCTCCTGACAGTAATGGAGTATCCCTGGCTGGCCTATAGGCTAGCCACTCATGGATTATGTTGCTCAATGGCGCCGTCATGTGTACAATAGGCAGAAATAAAAGAACGATAATTGATTTATTTGTCTATTTATTGTCTAACTTTGAGCTTATTTACAACATGATACTTGTACTGTATTCAATGTAAAAAAAACACCTGCAAAATCTAATGTATCTAAAATAGGTAACAATTCATAATTTGATAATAAAACAAGCAATATTATGACACTGAACAATATGGTATTACATAATATAAAATATAAAATGCCCAATAATATCTGACAGCAATACAAAGTAAAACATATTTTAACACATCAGGAGCAACTCCAGAGATACAAATATTTAAAAGCTCTTATCAATATTATTCCTGTTGTGTCACTAAAACAAGCCTATACTTTATCTATTATAAAAAAAGACACTGCTGCAACACTCTGTTTATTATCTATGCATAGTCACTTTAACTCTACCTACATGTACATATTACTCAATTACCACAACTAACCGGTGCCCCACACATTGACTCAGTACCGATACCCCCTGTAGAGGGGCTGTGTTAAATGCAGAAGACAAATTTCAGTTGAAGGCATTCAGTTGTACAACTGACTAGGTATCCCCCTTTCCCTTTATATAGTCTCTCTAATGTTATTTTACTGCTGCTGTTTAATGATCTGTTACTTTTATTTTACATTTTTTACTTAACACTCATTTTTTCGTAGCTTATTTTTTCGTAACTTCTGAAGGCATTGTTGGTTAAGGGGCTTGTAAGTAAGCATTTCCCTGTAAGATCTACACCTGTTGTATTCCACACAAATACAATTTGATACTGTTGCATGAGTCACCCTATTAGTTTCCATTTTATGGCATAATTTCTGTCAGTCTAATATTTACTTCATCCTATTCTGCAACAGTAGGTTTAGGCTCTGATTTATTAGCCACGTTCTAATCCTGTTATGTATTTTACATAGGTAGTCCTCCCTGTCGGTCCATCTTTGCATTGTATGCTACTGTAGCGATCACTTCATTCTAGTCATCATGTATTAGCTACTGTTATTCATTCTTATTCATCTTCTTGTAATACATTTACGCATGTTATCATGCATGCTTGTACATAGTGAGTATGCAGGCATCTTATATCCTGATGTGGTTCACTCTGCTGCAGTCATTCTAGAGAGAGTGACTCATATCTACCACCATCGTGCTGGCTCAAATGCTGTTGGCTGCTACATGCGCTGTTCAGCAGTCGTGCATTACTGGGTCTTTCTATCATTAAGCATATATTCATAGATGTACGGCATCATTTAAAATGTCATACTACTTCTTAAACCTAACCTTTCTTCCTCAGACTTCAAGTTATCACATTGGACCTTAGTGGGGAAGCTTACGCTGTGATTACTAATCAAGGCTATAGTTTCAGCTGTGTTGGATGGGCTGTTAATACTAGCATTACCTAGCATGTGGTGGGCTTACTATAGTTTCAGCTGTGTTGGATGGGATGTTGATACTAGCATTACCTAGCATGTGGTGGTCTTACTATAGTTTCAGCTGTGTTGGATGGGCTGTTGATACTAGCATTACCTAGCATGTGGTGGTCTTACTATAGTTTCAGCTGTGTTGGATGGGCTGTTGATACTAGCATTATCTAGCATGTGGTGGTCTTACTATAGTTTCAGCTGTGTTGGATGGGATGTTGATACTAGCATTACCTAGCATGTGGTGGTCTTACTATAGTTTCAGCTGTGTTGGATGGGCTGTTGATACTAGCATTATCTAGCATGTGGTGGTCTTACTATAGTTTCAGCTGTGTTGGATGGGATGTTGATACTAGCATTACCTAGCATGTGGTGGTCTTACTATAGTTTCAGCTGTGTTGGATGGGCTGTTGATACTAGCATTATCTAGCATGTGGTGGTCTTACTATAGTTTCAGCTGTGTTGGATGGGATGTTGATACTAGCATTATCTAGCATGTGGTGGTCTTACTATAGTTTCAGCTGTGTTGGATGGGATGTTGATACTAGGCATTACCTAGCATGTGGTAGTCTTACTATAGTTTCAGCTGTTTTAGATGGGATGTTGATACTAGCATTACCTAGCATGTGGTGGTCTTACTATAGTTTCAGCTGTGTTGGATGGGATGTTGATACTAGCATTACCTAGCATGTGGTGGTCTTACTATAGTTTCAGCTGTGTTGGATGGGATGTTTATACTAGCATTACCTAGCATGTGGTGGGCTTACTATAGTTTCAGCTGTGTTGGATGGGATGTTGATACTAGCATTACCTAGCATGTGGTGGGGTTACTATAGTTTCAGCTGTGTTGGATGGGATGTTGATACTAACATTATCTAGCACGTGGTGGGGTTACTATAGTTTCAGCTGTGTTGGATGGGATGTTGATACTAACATTACCTAGCATGTGGTGGGCTTGCTTAACACCCACATGGCGATCAGTATTAGCGATTGCCTCTCATGGAAATGTCTGTTAGAGAGCTTACTTCAGACACTGTTATATGCAGGCTTATTCTAGTAATGTATGGGGTCTATTTATCTTGTTATCAGGCCATAATTTATTCTTCTGTCATGGTTTACCGGCATATACCGTTAGACATTAGCCTTCAGCTCAGGTAGACTATACTGTAGCTCTAAGGTGATTATCAGGTCACTCTCACTGTGTATGTTTCAGATGCGTCAGCTACTGCTGAGCAGTTTCAGTAGGACATTAGGCTATTTAGATGGTAACGTAGCTATCTAACGTTTAGTTGCAGTTTTGGGGGGTTTGTTAGTAATAATGTATATTTTATGCTATGTGATGTCATAGCTGAGCTGTGCCGCTGTGCAGCAGTCTACTGTATGCTCTTCTCTCTGTACAATGTCTTCTGTTATATAACCATGTATGCCTTTTCTATACCAATTTTCTTTCTTATCATGGTCCGATAGCAGGTATCGAGTTCATATTTTGTGTCAGCACCCTTCAGCGTACATTCTAGTCAGGAATCCATCGTTCTGACTGCTGTTCATGGCCAACAGAGCAGCAACCAACCTGCATTTCAAAGAGTATCTCTCCTCTTTCAATAGTACAAGTTTGAGCTCACGGCGTTGGGTTTACTTTCTGCTTTTCCAGAGGTGGTCTGTATGATGGCTTTATGGGTTCTTCAGTCCGAAATACACTGAAGGTTCTTCCCTTTAATTTTGCATGATCTCTTGGTTCTGTTTGCATTACGGACTCTCACATGTTAACTGTACTCTCATACACCCCTAGATGAAAGACTTAGCATGGAACAGCTGTTGTCATCACCAGAACTAACACTGCTTTGTCCTCTTTCATGTTATGCTGCTTTAATGCAGCACCTGGTGAACCTCTGGTCAATATTGATGCTGGCAACCAATGGCAAGATACTGGAACTCATCACGGCTCTGGTTCCTTCATCAACTCTGAGAGCTAGCTCTGAGCTATGGCCTCCCAATTCTGCATCGACGCTGCTACTGCTTCTCAATCAATACCGGTTTAACTCTCAAGAACATGGGCCCATGAACCTCTGGTGCTACAATGTTAGATTTTAAAGATCTTTATATTGTGGAGCCTACATGAGTTCTTGCAGTATTGGTATATGATCATGATTCTGTCAGCCTGTCGTCCAGTAGCAGAGTTGCATAGGTAGGATATCTTCATACAGCAAGATGAAAGCTCTTTCTGTCTCAGCGATTGGTGTAGCTTACCGCGCTCGCTGCTCGTATGCTATTTTATATATTGACACTTTGCTTAGGCAGTGAGCTACCCTGAAGGAGCAGAACTTATATCATCAAGACTTGTATTATTTATTTGCTAATAAATGGTTAAACATATTTCTACGTGGTGTTTTCTTTCTGAAATTAAGCGGAGCCAGTTCAGAAAATAAACATGAGTGCCCGTCTCAGCTGTCGCATCAGCAGAGATTGCACCAATTAGAGGCTAGTATCATTTACGTCCACCTTATTTGGAAGTCTATTTAGGCTGACCAGGTCTGCTCACTCATCCTGCTGCCACTTGCTGCTACTATGAGCTGGCTTCTAGCTCCTCCCACCACCCCAGCCTCCACCAGTTAGGTTCTGTGTTCCTGCTGGGGGAGTGGTATAGCTTACTGCTACCCTGAAGGAGCAGAGGTAATGAATAGTTCAACATATTTCTACGTGAAATGTAATCAAATCTGGAAATGGCAAAATCTTATAGAAAAATAGCAGAAGCATAATCTATCCCATTTATCATCTATATACAAACTGTATTTATCATTAGGAGAACAATCTAAATTCCAGCATTTACATTGTCTGGAAAACCTAATAGATAAGAAAGCATTATGATAGTAAGAGACTAGTAAGGCCTAGCTTGGGTTTGATGCCGTAGCTCTCAGTCCAGGTCCTGTGGTGGTTCTCTTCAGTCAGGTTCTGTGGTGGTTCTCTCCAGTCAGGTTCTGTGGTGGTTCTCTTCAGTCCAGGTTCTGTGGGGGATGTCTTCAGTCCGGGTTCTGTGGTGGTTCTCTTCAGTCAGGTTCTGTGGTGGTTCTCTTCAGTCCAGGTTCTGTGGTGTTTCTTTTCAGTCCAGGTTCCGTGGTGGTTCGCTCCAGTTCTCATAGTCGGAGGGCTCAGCATCTATCTGAGGGTCTGTGTCACTGTCCAGGTTCTGTGGTGGTTCTCCCCAGTTCTCATAATCGGAGGGCTCAGCATCTATCTGAGGGGCTGTGTCACTGTCCAGGTTCTGTGGTGGTTCTCCCCAGTTCTCATAATCGGAGGGCTCAGCATCTATCTGAGGGGCTGTGTCACAGGGGAGTCCCTTAATCTGAAAGAAGACACACTGAATGAGCACTTTACGAACCACTCCCTCTAACATTTTTATGTAAATTAATTTGCTTACTGTGTATGGTATTAGGATTGAAATAACTTTGGTTGTTGACTTTATTACCTGTGTGTCTGCTGTGGCATCACTTCCTCCTGTGTGTCTCCTGTAATGATGGACAGAGTGAGTTCTGCTCTCTACTGACCTCTAGTGGAAGTTGATATGTTACTAATACAGAAAATGTAAATTAAAATCTCACCTCTTCTGAGTGCAGTAGATGGTGACTAGAAGAGCTCCAGCAGTCAGGACAGCCCCCACCCCCACCACAGGAACCCAGGGAAACACTGCTGCAGGGTCATGAGTTTATAAATGCATGATGTCAGAATGATATCTGTAAAGTTCAGAGAGCAAAAAATAGACCGAATGTGTCATACTTACATATAACATTAATATGGACAGGAATAGTCTCTCTCCCTATAATGTTCAGAGCCTCACAGTAGTATCCCTCTCTGTCTTCAGAGCTGATATTATGGATGGTGTATCTCTGTCCAGAATGTCTCATTGACATTTTCTTGTATTTTGTCTTGTACCAGGTGTATTTGTTCACAGGTGGGTTGGCATCACTGCTGCAGGTCAGAGTCACTGAACTGCCCTCCACTATTTCACCAGAGGGACTGACTGACACTGAGGTGTTCTTTGGGCCATCTAATAAAGGACCATTAAAAAGACATTAACATCTTGGTTATAGTATATATTATCTTGGCTTTCTGAAGACATTAGATTTAGCAAATAAAGTACATCAGCGCATTTTACAAGATAGATTAAAATAATTACATTGAGAAAAAGTAAAATAATGTCAATAAAGAATAGAACTGGAGATAGATCAAAAATATTTATACCAAAACTAATGATTTAAACCCCATGTACTTACATCTCACAATGAGAGTCTCTTCAGCAGAGGGGAGATCCTCATGGCCTTCTACAGCACAGGAGTATCTGCCTGTATCCTCACTGCTGACTGAGAATAGGATATAGACAGGAGAGTAGGTGTTGCTGTTTGGTATAGGCTGTCCATTCTTATACCAACTGTAGACTGTGATGGGGTCAAGTGTACATTTCGTTCTACATGTCAGTGTGACATTCTCCCTCTCTGACACAGATGTAGGATCCATCTCCAACACAACATCTGGAGTTAAAGGAAGCAAATCATTAATATACTCCTAAATACACAATATATTAAAAAGTATGTGGACACCCTTTCAAATTAGTGGATCCAGCTATTCAGCCACACCCGTTTCTGGCAGGTGTGTAAAATCGAGCACACAGCCATGCATTCCCCATAGACAAACATTGGCAGTAGAATGGCCTTAGTGAAGAGCTCAGTGACTTTAAACGTATCACCGTCATAGGATGCCACTTTTCCAACAAGTCAGTTCATCAAATTTCTGCCCTGCTGGAGCTGGCCCGGTCAACTGTAAGTGCTGTTATTGTGAAGTGGAAACATCTAGGAGCAACAGCGGCTCAGCCGCAAATTGGTAGGCCACACAAGCTCACAGAACGGGACCGCCAAGTGCTGAAGCGGTTAGCAATTTAAATCGTCTGTCCTGGGTTGCAACACTCACTAACAAGTTCCAAACTGCCTTTCGAAGTAACTTCAGCACAATAACTGGTCGTTGAGAGCTTCATCAAATGGCAGGTGCACAGAAGCCTAAGATCACCATGAGCTATGCCAAGCGTCGACACAAGATGGCGCCGACAGAGATGGTCACATCGCTTCAGGTCTTTAGAAAACGATGCAAATATTTGTTTTTATGTATTATTTCTTACATTGTTAGCCAAGAAAATCTCAAGTGTTATTACATACAGCCGGGAAGAACTATCAACATTACAACCAGGAATATGTCTTTACCGAAGCAGATCCCTTGTTTGGACCTCCATCTTATCCTAGAGGCCGACCCAAAACAACGTGGTCGCCGCAGGAGAGGAAGACAGAGCGGCCTACTGGTCAGACTCAGAAGGCGAGCACACCATCCACTGCTTCCGAGCATATTACTCGCCAATGTCCAATCTCTAGAGAACAAGGTGGATGAAATTAGGGCACGAGTTGCCTTCCAGAGAGACATCAGAGATTGTAACATTCTCTGTTTCACGGAAACATGGCTCACTCGGGATACGTTGTCAGAGTCGATACAGCCACCCGGTTTCTTCATGCATCGCGCAGACAGAAACAAACATCTCTCTGGTAAGAAGAAGGGAGGGGGTGTATGCCTTATGATTAACGACTCGTGGTGTATTCGTAACAACATACAGAAACTCAAGTGATTTTGTTCACCTGACCTAGAATTCCTTACAATCAAATGCCGACCGCATTATCTTCCAAGAGAATTATCTTCGATTATAGTCACATCCGTGTATATCCCCGGCCAAGCAGATACCTCGTCGGCCCTGAAAGAACTTCACTGGACTCTATGTAAACGGGAAACCATACATCCCGAGGCTGCATTTATTGAAGCTGGGGATTTTAACAAAGCTAACCTGATAACATTTTAGTCATTTAGCAGACACTCTTATCCAGAGCGACTTACAGTAGTGAATGCATACATTTCATACATTCTTTTTTTCTCCTTACTGGTCCCCCGTGGGAATCAAACCCACAACCCTGGCGTTGCAAACACCATGCTCTACCAACTGAGCCACACGGGACTGATAACAAGCCTTCCTAAATTCTTTCAGCATATCGACTGCGCGACTCGAGCTGGTAGCATTCTGGATCATTGCTACTCTAACTTCCGCGATGCATACAAAGCCCTCCCCCGCCATGCCTTCGGCAAATCTGACCATGACTCCATTTTGTTGCTCCCAGCCTATAAACAGAAACTAAAACAGGAAACGCCCATACTCAGGTCTATTCAACGCTGGTCTGACCAATCGTATTCCACGCTTCAAGATTGCTTCGATCACGTGGACTGGGATATGTTCCGGATAGCATCAGACAATAACATTGATGTATATGCTGACTCGGTGAGCGAGTTTATTAGCAAGTGCATCAGAGATGTCGTACCCACTGTGACTATTAAAACGTTTCCTAACCAGAAACCATGGATTGATGGCAGCATTCACGCAAAGCTGAAAGCGTGAACCACCGCTTTTAACCATGGCTAGCTGACCGGAAACATGACCGAATACAAACAGTGAAGCTATTCCCTCCGCAAGGCAATCAAACAAGCAAAGCGTCAGTATAGGGACAAAGTAGAGTCGCAATTCAACGGCTCAAACACGAGACATATGTGGTAGGGTCTACAGTCAATCACGGGTCCTGGATTTTCTGACGGGCCGCCCCCAGGTGGTGAAGGTAGAAAACAATATATCCTCCCCGCTGATCCTTTTTATTTTATCTTTATTTATCTAGTTAAGAAAAAATTTTCAATGACAGCCTAGGAACAGTGGGCTAACTGCCTTGTTCAGGTGCAGAACAACATATTTTTACCTTGTCAGCTCAGGCATTTGAGCTTGTAACCTTTTGGTTACTAGTCCAAAGCTCTAACCACTAGGCTACCCTGCCGCCCATTAACACTGGGGCCCTACAAGGGTGTGTTCTCAGCCCTCTCCTGTACTCCCTGTTCACCCATGACTGCGTGGCCATGCACGCTTCTAACTCAATCATCAAGTTTGCAGACAACACTACAGTGGTAGGCTTGATTAGCAACAAACTGAAATGGTCCACCCACACAGACAGCGTGGTGAACAAGGCGCAACAGCGCCTCTTCATCCTCAGGAGGCTAAAGAAATTTGGCTTGTCACCTAAAACGCTCAAACTTTTACAGATTTTCAATCGAGAGCATCCTGTTGGGCTGTTTCACCGCCTGGTATGGCAACTGAACCGTCCTCAACCACAAGGCTCTCCAGAGGGTAGTGCATTCAGCTCAACCATCACCAGGAGCAAACTACCTGCCCTCCAGGACACCTACAGCACCCGATGTCACAGGGAGACCAAAAAGATCATCAAGGACAACAACCACCCGAGCCACTGCCTGTTCAACCCGCTATCATCCAGAAAAACAGCTTCTATATCAAGGCCATCAGACTGTTAAACAGCCTCAATCTCTAGCCACTTTAATAAATGGACTTAATAAAGGTATCACCAGTGACTTTAAATAATGGCACTTTAATAATGTTTACATATCCTACATTACTCATCTCATATGTATATACTGTATTCTATACCATCTACTGCATCTTGCCTATGACGCACGGCCATTGCTCATCCATATATTTATATGTGCAT
This sequence comes from Salmo trutta, assembly GCF_901001165.1. NCBI lineage: Eukaryota > Metazoa > Chordata > Actinopteri > Salmoniformes > Salmonidae > Salmo > Salmo trutta. Next base: position 2,159,044 of record NC_042994.1, on the reverse strand, counting down.
ATTCTTATTCATCCCTTACATTTGTGTGTTTAAGGGAGTTGTGAATTTTTTTGATTACTTGTTAGATATTACTGCATTGTTGGAACTAGAAGCACAAACATTTTGCTACACTCGCATTAACATCTGCTAACCATGTGTATGTGACCAATAAAATGTGATTTGATTTTGATTTGTAAAGCTCGCCGCCATTGGACACTGGAGCAATGGAAACTCATTCTCTGAAAGGTAGAATCACGCTTCACCATCTGGCAGTTCGAAGGACGAATCTTGGTTTGGCAGATGCCAGGTGAACGCTACCTGCCCAAACACATAGTGCCAATTGTAAAGTTTGGTGGAGGAGGAATAATGGTCTTGGTCTGTTTTTCATGGTTCGGGCTAGGCTCCTTAGTTCCAGTGAAGGCAAATCTTAAAGCTACAGCTCACAATGATATTGAGACGATTCTGTGTTTCCATCTTTGTGGCAACAGTTTGGGGAAGGCCCTTTCCTGTTTCAGCCTGACAATGCCCCTGTGCACAAAGCAAGGTCCATACAGACATGGTTTGTCGAGATCTGTCTGGAAGAAATTGACTGGCCTGCACATAGCCCTGATCTCAACCCCATCGAACACCTTTGGGATGAAATGGAACGCAGACTGTGAGCCAGGCCTAATTGCCCAACAACAGTGCCGACCTCACTAATGCTGTTGTGGCTGAATGGAAGCAATGTTCCAACATCTAGTGGAAAGCCTTCCCAGAGGGGTGGAGGCTGTTATCTCAGCAAAGGGGAGGACCAACTCCATATTAATGGCCATGATTTTGAAATGAGATGTTTGACGAACTCGGGTCAAAATACTTTTGGCCGTGTAGTGTATGTCCTCTGATGTGAAATAGAAGATGTATTATTTTTCTGTTACATACCACTACTGTGCCTGTATTACTGCCCTTAATAAGGTAATTACAGTAATAGATGTGAGATGTGTGACAGATTACCTGTGACAGTCAGGGAGACAGGTGAGCCATAAAACTTTTCTCCAGATGTTATGAATCTGAACCTGTACCCAGCAGAGTCACTCAATCTCAGGTCTGTAATTCTCAGGGTACAGTCACTCTTCTTATCCCCAAGGTACTCTATATGACCCTTATACCCTGGCACTGAGCTCAGATCTTTAGGATCCATATCAGACCCCCATTTAGTAAACCAGAAAGCTGTTTTGATCTCATGATTACTGGGATATGTGTAAGAGCAGGATATGTCCACTGTTGACCCCTTCAATGCACAGATACTCTGATGGGTGTAATTCACAATCCAACAATTCTTGCCTGAAACACAAGAAGACAAAATAACACCTTATATAAGTCTATAAATCTTTAATTACAGTGTCTACTACTACACACTGATGACAACAGAACACCTTATTTAAATCTATAAATATGTAATTACAGTATCTACTACTACACACTGATGACAACAGAACACCTTATATAAATCTATAAATATTTAATTACAGTATCTACTACTACATACTGATGTTGTAAAAGTAAAAAACAAATTGAATAGTTTACAGAAGTGAAAAAATAACATAATTATTGAATATTGATCAATATTCATTGAAAAATGTACATAAGTCTCACAACCTTAAACAACATTGTATTCATAAGAAATGTCTATTAAAATGTCATCACTCACACAATGCTGGAGCAAGGAGGTCCTCGTGGCCTTTTACAGCACAGGAGTAACTCTCTGCATCACTAAAGTAGTCTGAGTGCAGGGTGGAAGTGTCCTCCTTTACTTTGTGTCCGTTCTTGTACCAGATGTAGGTGGGGTTACCAGTCAGAGTACAGGTGGTGCTACAGGTCAGTGTCTTATCCTGATGTCCACCAGTCACCATCACCTGAAGACCTGGAGAAAAAACAATATCACTGTAAATCCCTTTATCACTGACTTATCACTCTAATACAAAGATGGAAGAAATTCTATGTTATACAGACATAAATACAAACCAAGACAATTTTCCTGGACTAATAGGAATTCAACAGTTTAGCTATATTGAATGTAACTGTACCTGTGACAGACAGAGAGACTCCAGGATCACCAGTATATAGAATGTTACTGTACCTGTTACAGACAGAGTGACTCCAGGATCACCAGTATATAGAATGTTACTGTACCTGTTACAGACAGAGTGACTCCAGGACTTCCAGTATATTTCCCTCCAGTCTGATCTGTTATAAATCTGAACTTGTACGTAGCTGAGTCTTTCTCTCTCAGGTCTGTGATTCTCAGTGTGTGATCATTCTTCTTATCCCCATGATACTCCAGACGACCTGCATACTCTGGGTCCTGGCCTAGATCTTCAGGTTCTACACCAGTCTCCATTTTAGTGAACCAGAAGGTAGTTGTGACTGTACCACTGGGATATGTGTAAGAGCAGGACAGCTCCACTGTTGACCCCTTCAAGGCACAAATACTCTGAGTGGTATATGTAACACTCCAACCATTCTGACCCAGTACAACTGAAACACAGTTAGACATCACAAGGACGTTACATTAAGTTCAAGGTCTTTTGACTCACATTAACACTTTGTTCCATAGTTGCTGAGTTGAGACACAGATAGTCACACTCCAGCCATCCTGACCCAGTACCACTGAAACAGTCACGCAAAACAATGGTATCAGAATTAAGCCAGACTAAGGGACAGATCGAGAGACAACAGATCAAGGTGTGCCATGCAACAATAGCTTGTGAAGCCTGGCCTACCGTAAAACTTCAATTTGCCTGGGCGTTTATTTGCCTACCGGTAAATCACTTAGAAACAACAGGTGCTTTATTACAGACAGGCTTCTATTTTAGCCAGGCTTCTATTTCCTTAATGCACACAGCTTTCACTCATTTGCATAGTTAATAGTTTAATTCCAGCATTAATTTCCAACATTTTAATACATTTCTTCATTTCCTAATTTGATCCTACAGATCGTAATATACTGACTTTTTTTTTGTTGCTTTGGGGAGGGTTTTGTGTTTTTTATTGGCCACAGGGGAGGGTAGTGCGTTGTTTCTCTGGTTTACATTTGCTATTTTGCAGGTTTTACTCTAATTTCTTCCATGCTAGCTAAATGTCCTCATCTGCTTGCATGGCCTCCACTATATCAAGGTGTTTTGGTATTTCCATTTTGCACTACGCTTTTAAACACGCAAACCTTTACTATACTACAGGTCAATATAGTCTACCTACCACAGTTCAATATAGTCTACCTACCACAGGTCAGTATAGTCTACCAGTCTAACCATCTATCCTGCCCTCTGTTCACCATTCATAGTGACAATAGTGGAAGGTGGATTGTTAGTCCAAATCTGTAATAGGCTAATTAGCAATAATACCACAAATAAAATGTTCAAAGCTGCAGACATTTTCAATATGAATTCACATGAACAAATAGGAATAGCTGATATGCAGCAGAGAGACCAGGTGCATCATTGCGCAAGAAAGAACATGAGACACACAGTTTAAAAGCCCCCCTAATGATCTTGTTTAGGGACAATACAATGGTCCTACATAGGCTAGACTACAAAAAAACAATGCAATGAATAGTTTCAATATTGTTTTTAAGTGAATACAACATTCTACTCTAGGCTGTAGTGAAATGTCATGAATAACGACGCAAAATCCCTGTGATTTGTATGTTTCATTCCATTTGGATCAGTTGTGGGTCATCGACAGTTTAAGGTCTAGGAAGGCACAGTAGCAGGCCAGTCTGGCTGTGTTTTTATTTCTGATACTGAGATGCACTGTCTGTTTCAGAGCATCATTCTCCCAAGTTCGCCTATAATAATGTGGCCATATATTCTCCCGGCAGGCCCAGTTATTCAGGAAAGCTTAACAGGATCTGCCTCCTCTCCAATCCGAGCCGGCTATTCCTCGTACATTAGACGTAAGGCTTCAATATAGCCTAAATAATAATTGAAAATGTATTACCTTTTATATGTGGCATAAACACAACCTGTCACAATGTTTTAATCTGATTAGGCTACTTCAAAAGTCTCCTTTAGTCATGCGCACGTTCGTCCAAAATCTAATTCCAGTATCCTGAAAATGGCTTGACATTAACCCAGCTTCCATCCAACCTTTTTATGTGAATAAAGTAAATCATGGGAAAGCATGCAGTTTATTAGGATACAGATGAAATGAATTATGATGAACTTCACAGGGTGGTGAAAGTGCTCAGTGATGAGCTTGATTCTCCTTTCAATAAATATTGAGGGTCTTATTCTGGTGACATGATGATTGATGCTTGGCTGCAGTTTGACAAATAAAATTAATCTTACACTTTTGTCCATAATAATCTCATCATGTAGGCTACACCTGCACTATCTCTCCAAGCTGTTGGCTAGAGTGCACATGCCAATAACAGAGTTGGCACATTCACTATATAACGCAATGTTTATTTGTGACAAAACCATCAGTAGGCCTGCTAATATTTCTAGAGTTGAAAATGAGATGGACTTTCATCTGCAAAAAAGTCAATTTGATGGAAACACAACTATGATGGGAAAATGTGCATACTATTTTTATGCAGATTTTAAAATATTTTCATGAAAATGTATTGCAAATTGAATGGAAACCTGGCTATAGACACCTTATAGACTCTGGCAAATGCGCTAGTACAGTCTCACTTTGATTATGCTGCACATCATGGTTCACCAGCAGCCCCAAACATCTGAAGAATAAGTTACAGACCAGCCAAAGGCTTGTAAGAATAATACTTACACTTATTTGGAGGTTGAGCATTTTTTTGCCTGTATCTCTGTACTGTGTCTGTATCTCTGTACTGTGTCTGTATCTCTGTACTGTGCCTGTATCTCTGTAATGTGTCTCTGTCACGTCCTGACCCTAGTAAGATGTCATTTTCTATAGTAGAGTAGGGCAGGGCGTGACAGGGGGTGTTTTGGGTTGTTCTATGTTTTCTATTTCTATGTTTCAGTTCTAGTTTTCTATTTTTATGTTGGGATTGTTTGGGGTTGATCTCTAATTGGAGGCAGCTGATCCTCATTGCCTCTGATACGAGATCATATTTAAGTAGGGGTTTTTGTCATTGTTTGTGGGTTATTATCTTTTGAGTAGTGTGTTGTCCTCTCTGCGTCATGGTTTGTTGTTTTTGTGGTTTTAAGTGTAATGCATTCAGTTTCACGTTTAATAAATATGTGGAACTACGAACACGCTGCATTTTGGTCCGCTCCTTCAGACAGCCGTGACAGTCTCTATCTATGTAATGTGTCTGTATCTCTGTAATTGTAAATGTATTTATGTAAAACATAGGGACCACAATGGAAATAAGTCCCCGACTTTATTGTGCAATCCTTTAAAACAACAATCCTGGTCACTTTTAAATAACTCTGTTTATTTTTTTTTACTGACCAAATCAATCCAAACTGTGCAGCAGCCATTTAATGAATGGAAAGAGAAATCTGTCACAAAACAAGTTTAATGACATTCAGAGATTGTCAAGCCTTCAATACTGGGTAGGCTTACAAGGTAGTGATGTATTTTCTGTTTGTCCAGATTGAGATCGAGTATTGATTGTGGTTTTAAAAACGGAAACCATGGTATTGAAGTGCTCCAAGTCAGACTTTTGTTTATTGGTGGTGTGGTGCATTGGCACAGAAACCTGTTGGTGGAAAATTTGTTACATGCTATTTTATATACTGTACATACAAATATGGCATATAAATGTTGAAAAACTGATTTTCCCCCTAGCTGATCATTGTCTGCAGCTGGCTCTGATCGTAGTGTAAAGAAACAGGCAGGGAGAGTGAGCTCGTCCGTGGTGGTCGGTGAACCCTCAACCTTCTGGCCAATAACTCTGCGTGGAATTAACTGTGCCACTTAAGCATGCTGAAGTGGCAAAGTTTCACATTTATAACAACACAGTCACTATTTAATGAATATGAACTGGGTGGGTTGAGATTATTAAATATAATTGCACTAAAAGTCTCTATGTCACGCCCTGACCAGGTGATCTCTGCTATTTTGGTCAGGGTATGGCATTTCTATGCTTTATTTTCTATGTTTTGGTTATAGCCTTTCTTTGTGTTTTATTTCTATGTTGGGCTCGGGGGTGATTTCCCAATCAGACAGCTGTCACTTGTGAAGTCTGATTGGGAATCACATTTAAGTTCCTTTTCCCCCACGATGTTTGTGGGTTGTTGTCTCTTTTGTTTGAGCAAGTAACGTATTGGCAGTTTTTCCTTGATTTTGTGTACATGTTTAATTCTAGTGTGTTAAATAAACATGTATTCGCTCCCAGCTGCGTTTTGGTCCGCTTCCTCGTCTCCCGACGACAAACGTTACACTCTAAAAGCTTCACTTACACAAAAGTTTTACTTGAACCCAAACGGTTCTCAAATAGATTACTAAGAAAAGCTCATCCATTGTTTATAAATTGCCTTTTTGTCTTTGTGCAGATTGCCATGTCTAACTTTTGATGAATTTAAAATGAAACCTTCTTCAAAGTATCTGTCTTTTTCAAACAAGCATTGCAGAGCTGGTTACAATTTCAATTTCATCTCCCAGAAAAGATAGAACAAATATAACAAATATTATGGTTTAATTCAAATGTGCTGGTTGATAAAATACCTGTATTTATGTAAAAAAAATTGAAAAGGGGATTTTGTTTTTAAATTATATTGTAAATTGGAATGGTAGAATTATGTATTTCATGGAGTTATCGGAATTGTATGGGAAGGTCTGCTCAGTCCAAGATTACAACCTATTGAACACAGCATTACCCCAAGTCGCTACATTTATTGTTATTTGTTGTTGTAAACATTATTTTGAGTTGACTCTATGAGGGGGAGGGGGTGCAATTTGTTTTACAGTACAAAGGGTCGTGTGAACATATGACTAACTCTGTGGGTTTGTCCTCGTTGTTGTCATAGTTGCCTGTCACGTTCTGACCAGTAAAGGGGTTATTTGTTATTGTAGTTTGGTCAGGACGTGGCAGGGGGTGTTTGTTTTATGTGGTTCGGGGTTTGTTGGGATATGTGTTTATGTAGAGGGGTGTTTGTTTAGAGTGTTCCGGGGTTTTGGTTAATGTTCTGTTAGTATATTTCTATGTTCTAGTCTTTCTATTTCTATGTTTAGTTGATGGGGTTGACCTTCAATTGGAAGCAGCTGCTCTTCATTGCTTCTAATTGAAGGTCTTATTTAAGAGGGGTGTTTTTGTCATGGGATTGGTGGGAAGTTGTTTTTGCACTGCTGTGTATAGCCTGCAATACTGTGCATTCGTTTGTTTTCTTGTTTTGTCATTTAAGTGTTCTAATAAATGTTAAAATGAGCACTCAACCTGCTGCGCCTTGGTCTACTATACACGACGACCGTTACATTGCCATAGTTGCTGAGTTGAGTGTGAATGGAAACCACAGATAAGCATCACTCAGTGAGGTGTGAAAGATAACTATTTAAAGTCAGGTGGAGATGCCTAACAGAACACAGCAAAATAACATGATTCTTATCCTTTTAGAAATGTATGTAATTTGACTACAGAGCAACTAAAAGATAAGAATGAGACCATACCTGCTACAGACCAAAGAAAGACCAACACACTTCCTGTTGTTCTCAAGGCCATTGTTGCATCTCCCACCCTGCAGTCTTAGAAACATAAACAACAAGTCACTCTATAGCTGGTGAATAACTCCACCTGATACATTGAAGTAGAAACTGTAAATGGGGTACAGGGGCTAATTACTGAAAATGAACCAGGCTCATAGTGTTGTATTGTTCTATGTGGTTGTCTATGTGAATACTGTCTGTAAGTCTATTGCACTATGTATGTCATGTGTGTGACGTGTTGCATGTCTGTCTGCATCTGTCTATTTAAGATGACATGCTGTATAATGCAAAAATTATTTCCTAATGGATACAATAAAGTCATCACCACCATCATCACATTAACAAAAACAACAACTTATTGAACAGATCTGTAGAACTGTAAACACAAATTTCTACATTGATTATTCTGAAGCTGTATTATTCTGAGAACTCCAAATATAGGAGGATAAATGTTCAAACCTCTATGGTCCGTCAAGCTGTACAGCAGCCTAAAGATTAACCATCACACACACACACACACACACAGTGTTGCAGTGTTTGTTTGCATGTCTTTTTTACTCTGGATAATCATCTCATCACTATGTAGATCAACACTCCTACACTGATACACTTTATGAATACTGGCCCTGATGTAACAACCAAAACACAGCTCAAAACATAACAGGAAGAAAATGATACATTAGCCCCAAGAATATGACTTACAACTAAAAACAAATAACCCAAAACTATATTTTACATTGTACTTACAGTACCTACAGAGTGAAGTGAAGGGGTGGGGTCTTGTACAGTGAGTCAACTGACTGGTAGTGAGTGTGAACTGCTAGTAAGTGTCAGTTCTGTGGTTGATACATATTTAAAGTAGTCAGAACACAAGTTGCTGATGCAGAACTGTCCTTTCCTTCCTCTTTAAGACATTAACATGCATGAGGACCAGAACAGCATGTCAGAGAAGGGAGGTTACTGTATTAGAGTGGGCCTGTCATAATTGCTGAAGCCGTGTTGAATGGACCAAACGGCAAGCGGAATGTGGATACTCATCTTTTAATGTAAAGAATAATAAATTAAAGCAAAGTATACACAGGAAAACAATAAACTCACAACATGCTTACTACAGACAAAAAAGACTAGCAGTGTTAGCACAACCACCCACAAACCCAAGTGACAAACATACTCCTAAATATATGACTCCCAATCAGGAACAACGATCCCCAGCTGTTCCTGATCAGAAGTCACAAGACTAACACAGAAACAGACATACTAGACAACACATACAGACTTCTTCTGCCACGTCCTGACCGAAATACTACACCACTACTCCCTCTGCTGGTCAGGACGTGACAATGCCCTACATTTCCACTTTTCATTAAATCAGAACCATGTTAACAATATGTTGACTATACTATATGGAATGTTTATAATATCTTATAATCTGTTGCCTTGACCCTCTGAGTTCTACATGGAACAGGTCAAAGTTCCATTTAAATTTAGTCAGTTCCATGATGTCATTCATTGTATTCTACAAACACATTCAATTTACACTCCTCATCAGCTGCATCAAAGTGGTACTGAAGGTTCCAGTGTTCTAGACTAGAGTTCTCCCTACTGGCATCTCAACATTACTGCACCATCCTATTAATAATGTCCTCAATAATACTGGGCTAATAACAACATAAGAAAATGGAATGAAACAGATGGTGAAATGGTTAAGAAAAAAACTGCCTTATAATTGTCAAAGTCAGATTAAAGCACACAAACACTGATGTCTGTAGTGTTACAACATGCCACTATCATATTCTGTTACACTGTTGACCCTTGTGTACAGTACTGGTAGTAGCATTAGTTAGCAGAGGAATCAGTATCATCATCACCATAGCCTGCTGTATTGACTGCTGCTGTCCATATACTGTATAGTCTAATGTAGCCTGTTATCCATATATAGTCTAATGTAGCCTGTTATTCATATATAGTCTAATGTAACCTGTTATCCATATATAGTCTAATGTAGCCTGTTATCCATATATAGTCTAATGTAGCCTGTTATCCATATATAGTCTAATGTAGCCTGTTATCCATATATAGTCTAATGTAGCCTGTTATCCATATATAGTCTAATGTAGCCTGTTACCCATATATAGTCTAATGTAGCCTGTTATCCATATATAGTCTAATGTAGCCTGTTATCCATATATAGTCTAATGTAGCCTGTTATCCATATATAGTCTAATGTAGCCTGTTATCCATATATAGTCTAATGTAGCATGTTATCCATATATAGTCTAATGTAGCCTGTTATCCATATATATTCTAATGTAGCCTGTTATCCATATATAGTCTAATGTAGCCTGTTATCTATATATAGTCTAATGTAGCTTACTATCCACATCCAGTCAAATGTAGCATGTTATCCGTATATAGTCTAATATAGCCTGTTATCCATATATAGTCTAATGTAGCCTATCCATATATAGTCTAATGTAGACTGTTATCCACATACAGTTGAAGTCGGAAGTTTACATACACTTAGGTTGGAGTCATTAAAACTCGTTTTTCAACCACTCCACAAATGTATTGTTAACAAACTATAGTTTTTACAAGTCGTTTAGGACATCTACTTTGTGCATGACACAAGTCATTTTTCCAACAATTGTTTACAGACAGATTATTTCACTTAGAATTCACTGTATCAGTCTAATGTAGACTGTTATCACAATTCCAGTGGGTCAGAAGTTTACATGCACTAAGTTGACTGTGCCTTTAAACAGCTTGGAAAATTCCAGAAAATTATGTCATGGCTTTAAAAGCTTCTGACAGGCTAATTGACATCATTTGAGTCAATTGGAGGTGTACCTGTGGATGTATTTCAAGGCCTACCTTCAAACTCAGTGCGAGAAAAAGCGTGTGCGAGCAAGGAGGCCTGCAAACCTGACTCAGTTAAACCAGCTCTGTCAGGAGGAATGGGCCAAAATTCACACAACTTATTGTGGGAAACAATAAGTTTGACCCAAGTTAAATAATTTTAAAGCAATGCTACAAAATACTAATTGAGTGTATGTAAACTTCTGACCCACCAGACATGTGATGAAAGAAATAAAAGCTGAAATAAATCATTCTCTCTACTATTATTCTGACATTTCACGTTGTTAAAATAAAATGGTGACCCTAACTGACCTAAGACGGAATCTTTACTGTAATTAAATGTCAGGAATTGTTAAAAAATCAGTTTAAATGTATTTGGCTAAGGTGTATGTAAACTTCTGACTTCAACTGTATATTCTAATGTAGCCTGTTATCCATTGGTAGTCTAATGTAGCTGTTATCCATATAGAGTCTAATGTAGCCTGTTATCCATATACAGTGGGGCAAAAAAGTATTTAGTCAGCCACCAATTGTTCAAGTTCTCCCACTTAAAAAGATGAGAGAGGCCTGTAATTTTCATCATAGGTACACGTCAACTATGACAGAAAATGAGAGAAAAAAAATCCAGAAAATCACATTGTAGGATTTTTAATGAATTTATTTGCAAATTATGGTGGAAAATAAGTATTTGGTCACCTACAAACAAGCAAGATTTCTGGCTCTCACAGACCTGTAACTTCTTCTTTAAGAGGCTCCTCTGTCCTCCACTCGTTACCTGTATTAATGGCACCTGTTTGAACTTGTTATCAGTATAAAAGACACCTGTCCACAACCTCAAACAGTCACACTCCAAACTCCACTATGGCCAAGACCAAAGAGCTGTCAAATGACACCAGAAACAAAATTGTAGACCTGCACCAGGCTGGGAAGACTGAATCTGCAATAGGTAAGCAGCTTGGTTTGAAGAAATCAACTGTGGGAGCAATTATTAGGAAATGGAAGACATACAAGACCACTGATAATCTCCCTCGATCTGGAGCTCCACGCAAGATCTCACCCCGTGGGGTCAAAATGATCACAAGAACGGTGAGCAAAAATCCCAGAACCACACGGGGGGACCTAGTGAATGACCTGCAGAGAGCTGGGACCAAAGTAACAAAGCCTACCATCAGTAACACACTACGCCGCCAGGGACTCAAATTCTGCAGTGCCAGACGTGTCCCCCTGCTTAAGCCAGTACGTCCAGGCTCGTCTGAAGTTTGCTAGAGAGCATTTGGATGATCCAGACAAGGATTGGGAGAATGTCATATGGTCAGATGAAACCAAAATAGAACCTTTTGGTAAAAACTCAACTCGTTGTGTTTGGAGGACAAAGAATGCTGAGTTGCATCCAAAGAACACCATACCTACTGTGAAGCATGGGGGTGGAAACATCATGCTTTGGGGCTGTTTTTCTGCAAAGGGACCAGGACGACTGATCCGTGTAAAGGAAAGAATGAATGGGGCCATGTATCGTCAGATTTTGAGTGAAAACCTCCTTCCATCAGCAACGGCATTGAAGATGAAACATGGCTTGGTCTTTCAGCATGACAATGATCCCAAACACACCGCCCGGGCAACAAAGGAGTGGCTTCGTAAGAAGCATTTCAAGGCACTGGAGTGGCCTAGCCAGTCTCCAGATCTCAACCCCGTAGAAAATCTTGGAGGGAGTTGAAAGTCTGTGTTGCCCAGCGACAGCCCCAAAACATCACTGCTCTAGAGGAGATCTGCATGGAGGAATGGGCCAAAATACCAGCAACAGTGTGTGAAAACCTTGTGAAGACTTACAGAAAACGTTTGACCTGTGTCATTGCCAAAAAAGGGTAGATAACAAAGTATTGAGAAACTTTTGTTATTGACCAAATACTTATTTTCCACCATAATTTGCAAATAAATTCATAAAAAATCCTACAATGTGATTTTCAGGATTTTTTTTTTCTCATTTTGTCTGTCATAGTTGAAGTGTACCTATGATGAAAATTACAGGCCTCTCATCTTTTTAAGTGGGAGAAATTGCACAATTGGTGGCTGACTAACTACTTTTTTGCCCCACTGTATAGTCTAATGCAGCATGTTATCCAGATATAGTCTAATGTAGCCTGTTATCCATATATAGTCTAATGTAGCCTGCTATCCATATATAGTCTAATGTAGCCTGTTATCCATATATAGTCTAATGTAGCCTGTTATCAATATGTTTTTTTATTTTTTATTTCACTTATAATTAACAAGGTAGGCCAGTTGAGAACAAGTTTTCATTTACAACTGTGACCTGGCCAAGAATAAGCAAAGCAGTGCAACTCAAACAACAACACAGAGTTACACATGGAATAAACGAACATACTGTCAATAACACAATAGAAAAAGTCTATATACAGTGTATGAAAATGAGGTAAGATAAGGGAGGTAAGGAAATAAATAGGCCATAGTGGCGACGTAATTACAATTTATCAAATAAACACTGTAGTGATAGATGTGCAGAATATGAATGTGCAAGTAGAGATACTGGGGTGCAAAGGAGCAAAACAAAAAACAAAACAAAATAACAGTATGGAGATGAGGTAGTTGGATGGGCTATGTACAGCTGCAGTGATCTGTCAGCTGCTCTGACAGCTGGTGCTTAAGAGGCAAAATGTGACCCATTCCCATCACTCCTGATCAGCTGCATCAATGTGCTGTGGAAGGTTCCAATGATCTATACTAGAGCTCTCCCTGCTGGCAACCCAACATGCAACCTACTAGTCTAGGAAATACCAGAGTTAGTGAAACAGCTAGCACATTGTTAACATAGAGACAATACCTCTCTCATCGTCACTCAATGCCTAAATTTACCTCAACTGTATTCACATTGTACCATACCATTGTCTGTACATTATGCATTGAATCTATTCTTCCACTCCCAGAAACCTTCTCCTTTTACTCTCTGTCACGAACGTACTAGATGACCAGTTCTTATAGCACAGTTCTTATAGCACAGCCGTACCCTTATCCTACTCCTCCTTTGCTCCTCTGGTTATGTAGAGGTTAATCCCTGCAGTGCCTAGCTTCACTCCTATTCCCCAGGCCCTCTCATTTGTTGCCTTCTGTAACCGTAAAATCCTTGGTTTCATGCATGTTAACATTAGAAGCATCCTCCCTAAGTTTTTTTTTATTCACTGCTTTAGCACACTCTGCCAACCAGGATGTCCTAGCTGTGTTTGAATCCTGGCTTAGGAAGGCCACCAAAAGCACAGAAAATTCCATCCCTAACTATAACATTTCCAGACAAGATAGAACTGCCAAAGGGTGTGGAGTTAGCCTGCAGAGTTCTGTCTTACTATCCAGGTCTGGGCCCAAACAATTTGATCTTCTACTTTTAAAAATCCACCTTTCCAGAAACAAGTCTCTCACAGTTGCCGCTTGCTATAGACCACCTTCTGCCCCCAGCTGTGCCCTGGACACCATATGTGAATTGATTGCCCCCCATCTATCTTCAGTGCTCGTGCGGTTAGGTGACCTGAACTGGGACATGCTTAATTAACACCCCGGCCATTCTACAATCTAAGCTTGATGCTCTCAATCTCACAAAAATGATCAATGAACCTATGAGGTACAACCCCAAATCCAGGCACCCTCATACATATCATCCTAACCAACTTGCCCTCCAAATACACCTCTGCTGTCTTCAACCAGGATCTCAGTGATCACTGCCTCATTGCTTGCGTCCGTAATGGGTCTGCGGTCAAACGACCACTCCTCATCACTGTCAAACGCTCCCTAAAACACTTCAGCGAGCAGGCCTTTCTAATCGACCTGGCCCGGGTATCTTGGAAGGATATTGACCTCATTCTATCAGTAAAATATGCCTGGTTATTCTTTAAAAGTGCTTTCCACACAATCTTAAATAAGCATATCCCATTAAAAAAAAATGAACACGGAACAGATATAGCCCGTGGTTCACTCCAGACCTGACTGCCCTTGACCAGCAATAAAACATCCTGTGGCATACAGCATTAGCATCAAAAAGCCCTGCGATATGCAACTTTTCAGGGAAGTTAGGAACCAATATACACAGGCAGTGAGGAAAGCAAAGGCTAGCTTTTTCAAACAGCAATTTGCATCCGGCAGCACAAACTCCAAAAAGTTCTTGGACACTGTAAAGTCCATGGAGAATAAGAGCACCTCCTCCCAGCTGCCCACTGCACTGAGGCTAGGAAACACTGTCACCACCGATAAATACACAATAATTGAGAATTTCAATAAGCATTTTTCTACGGCTGGCCATGCTATCCAGCTGGCCACCCCTACCCTGGACAACAGCCCTGCAACCCCCATAGCTACTTGCCCAAGCTTCCCCATTTCTCCTTCACCCAAATCCAGGTAGCTGATGTTCTGAAAGAGCTGCAAAATCTGGACCCCTACAAATCAGCAGGGCTAGACAATCTGGACCCTCTCTTTCTAAAATTATCATCTGAAATTGTAGCAACCCCTATTACTAGTCTGTTCAACCTCTCTTTTGTATCGTCTGAGATCCCCAAAGATTGGAAAGCTGCCGCGGTCATCATCCTCTTCAAATTCAAAGGGGGAGACACTCTAGACCCAAACTGCTACAGACCTATATCTATCCTACCCTGCCTTTCTAAGGTCGGCAGACTCAACAGCCTTGGATTCTCAAACGACTGCCTCGCCTGGTTCATCAACTACTTCTCAGACAGAGTTCAGAGTTCAAATCGGAGGGCCTGTTGTCCGGACCTCTGGCAGTCTCTATGGGGGTGCCACAGGGTTCAATTCTTGGGCTGACTCTTTTCTCTGTATACATCAATGATGTCACTCTTGCTGCTGGTGATTCTCTGATCCACCTCTACGCAGATGACACCATTCTATATACTTATTTTTATTTTATTTATTTCACCTTTATTTAACCAGGTAGGCTAGTTGAGAGCAAGTTCTTATTTGCGACTGCGACCTGGCCAAGATAAAGCAAAGCAGTTCGACACATACAACAACACAGAGTACCACATCGTCACGTCGGTTGAAAGGAGAGGACCAAGGTGCAGCGTGGTGAGCGTACATATTCTTTTTATTAGAAAAGATGCCGAACAAAACAATAAGCACTACCCAACAAACCGTGAAGCTAAAGGCTATGTGCCATAAACAAAGTCAACTTCCCAAAACACAAGGAGGGAAAAGGGCTAACTAAGTATGGTTCACAATCAGAGACAACGATAGACAGCTGTCTCTGATTGAGAACCATACCCGGCCAAAACATAGAAAACAACGAACATAGAAAAAGGAACATAGAATGCCCACCCTAGTCACACCCTGGCCTACCCAAAATAGTGACACACATGTAATAAACAAACATACAATCAATAATACAGTAGAAAAAAAGAAAAAAAAGTCTATATACAGCATGTGCAAATGAGGTAGGATAAGGGATACAATCTTCGGCAAAATCATTCGCAAGGAGATTCCTGCAAAAATAGTATTCAATTAATGCATAAATTAAGTGTTTAAAACAGAATTCCATAGGCCATGGTGGCGACGTAATTACAATATAGCAATTAAACACTGGAATGGTAGAATGAGCATAAGATGAATATGCAAGTAGAGATACTGGGGTGCAAAGGAGCAAGATAAATAAATAAATACAGTATGGGGATGTGGCAGTTGGATGTTATTTTACATGGCTATTTACAGATGGGCTATGTACAGGTACAGTGATCTGTGAGCTGCTCTGACAGCTGGTGCTTAAAGCTAGTGAGGGATATATGAGTCTCCAGCTTCAGTGATTTTTGCAGTTCGTTCCAGTCATTGGCAGCAGAGAACTGGAAGGAAAGGCGACCAAAGAGGAATTGGCTTTGGGGGTGACCAGTGAGATATACCTGCTGGAGCGCGTGCTACGGGTGGGTGCTGCTATGGTGACCAGTGAGCTGAGATAAGGCGGGGCTTTACCTAGACTTGTAGATAACCTGTAGCCAGTGGGTTTGGCGATGAGTATGAAGCGAGGGCCAAGCAACGAGAGCGTACAGGTCGCAGTGGTGGGTAGTGTATGGGGTTTTGGTGACAAAACAGATGGCACTGTGATAGACTGCATCCAATTTGTTGAGTAGAGTGTTGGAGGCTATTTTATAGATAACATCGCCGAAGTCAAGGATCGGTAGGATGGACAGTTTTACGAGGGTATGTGTCACGCCCTGACCAGGTGAACTCTTCTATTTTGGTCAGGGTGTGGCATTTCTATAGTTTATTTTCTATGTTTTGGTATAGCCTTGCTTTGGGGCGTATTTCTATGTTGGGTTATGTCGATTCCCAATCAGAGACAGCTGTCGCTAGTTGCCTCTGATTGGGGAATCATATTTAAGTTTCTTTTTCCCCCACGATGTTTGTGGGTTGTTGTCTCTTTTTGTTGAGCACGTAACGTATTGGCAGTTTTTTCTTGATTTTGTGTACGTGTTTTATTCAGTGTAAGAATAAACATGTGTTCGCTCCCAGCTGCGTTTTGGTCCGCTTCTTCATCACCCGACGCCAATCGTTACAGAACAACCCACCAAACCAGGACCAAGCAGCAGAGGAACGAAGAGGAAGGATGGACATGGGCCGAGTTAAGGAGGAGCATTTCCAGGGCGATGGAGGAGTTTAGGGAGACAGAGAGGCATCCCCAAGAATTTTTTAGGGGGGGGCACAAGGGCTGTTTGACGGGGCAGGAGCTGGCAGCCAGTCAACAGTCGTCGGAGCTGCCCGCCAGTCAACAGTCGTCGGAGCTGCCCGCCAGTCAACAGTCGTCGGAGCTGCCCGCCAGTCAACAGTCGTCGGAGCTGCCCGCCAGTCAACAGTCACCGGAGTGGTCAGACTGCGCTGAACTGCCGGAGTGGCCAGACTGCGCTGAACTGCCGGAGTGGCCAGACTGCGCTGAACTGCCGGAGTGGCCAGACTGCCCTGAACTGCCGGAGTGGCCAGACTGCCCTGAACTGCCGGAGTGGCCAGACTGCCCAGACTGTCCCGAGCTGCCAGACGTCTCCAGTCCAGTCCGGCCCGTCCCTGCTCCCCGCACCAGGTTAGTGGTGCGTGTCCCCAGTCCAGTCCGGCCCGTCCCTGCTCCCCGCACCAGGTTAGTGGTGCGTGTCCCCAGTCCAGTCCGGCCCGTCCCTGCTCCCCGCACCAGGTTAGTGGTGCGTGTCCCCAGTCCAGTCCGGCCCGTCCCTGCTCCCCGCACCAGGTTGGTGGTGCGTGTCCCCAGGCCAGTCCGGCCCGTCCCTGCTCCCCACACCAGGTTGGTGGTGCGTGTCCCCGGTCCTGTCCGGCCCGTCCCTGTCCCCCGCACCAGGCCCACGGCGCGTGTCCACAGTCCGGCACGGCCTGTGTCCGGTCCACCGGTGACCAGTCCTGTTCCGGTCGGTGGCTCCGCTCCGGAGCCTGAGCATGCCGCTCCACCGTGGTCCAGTCCGGGCCAGAGGGGTAGGGCTAGGGTGGAGGCAGGGGGAGAAACACGCCCGGGGCCAGAGCCTCCACCGAGGGTGAGGCGCCCACCCGGGTCCCCCCCCTAATAGACTTTAGGTTGGTGCGCCGGGAGTACGCACCGTTGGAGGGGGGGTACTGTCACGCCCTGACCAGGTGTGTTGGAGGCTATTTTATAGATAACATCGCCGAAGTCAAGGATCGGTAGGATGGACAGTTTTACGAGGGTATGTGTCACGCCCTGACCAGGTGAACTCTTCTATTTTGGTCAGGGTGTGGCATTTCTATAGTTTATTTTCTATGTTTTGGTATAGCCTTGCTTTGGGGCGTATTTCTATGTTGGGTTATGTCGATTCCCAATCAGAGACAGCTGTCGCTAGTTGCCTCTGATTGGGGAATCATATTTAAGTTTCTTTTTCCCCCACGATATTTGTGGGTTGTTGTCTCTTTTTGTTGAGCACGTAACGTATTGGCAGTTTTTTCTTGATTTTGTGTACGTGTTTTATTCAGTGTAAGAATAAACATGTGTTCGCTCCCAGCTGCGTTTTGGTCCGCTTCTTCATCACCCGACGCCAATCGTTACAGTATGTTTGGCAGCGTAAGTGAATGATGCTTTGTTGCGATATAGGAAGCTGATTCTAGATTTAATTTTGGATTGGAGATGCTTAATGTGAGTCTGGAAGGAGAGTTTACAGTCCAACCAGACACCTAGGTATTTGTAGTTGTCCACGTATTCTAAGTCAGCGCCGTCCAGAGTAGTGATGCTGGACGGGCGGGCAGGTGCGGGCAGTGATCGATTGAATAGCATGCATTTAGTTTTACTTGCATTTATGAGCAGTTGGAGGCCACGGAAGGAGAGTTGTATGGCATTGAAGCTTGTCTGGAGGTTAGTTAACACAGTGTCCAAAGAGGGGCCAGAAGTATACAGAATGGTGTTGTCTGCGTAGAGGTGGATCAGAGAATCACCAGCAGCAAGAGCGACATCATTGATGTATACAGAGAAGAGAGTCGGCCCAAGATTTAAACCCTGTGGCACCCCCATAGAGACTGCTAGATGTCCGGACAATGAATGCCATTGCTCAATTTTGTCTGGCAGCAATACAAAGTAAATAATTTTAACACATCAAGCTCCCGAATGACACAGCTGTCTAAGGCACTGCATCTCAGTGCCAGAGGCGTCACTACAGACCCTGGTTCAATCCCGGGCTGTATCACAATCGACCGTGATTGGGAGTCCCATAGGGCAGCGCAAAATTAGTCCAGCTTCATCCGGGTTTGGCAGGGTAGGCTATCATTTTAAAATAAGAATTTGTTCTTAAAACCTGTTGGGCTAGGGGGCAGTATTTGCACGGCCGGATAAAATACGTACCCGATTTAAACTGGTTACTTCTCGAGAATATGCATATAATTAGTAGTTTTGGGTAGAAAACACTCTAAAGTTTCTAAAACTGTTTGAATGGTGTCTGTGAGTATAACAGAACTAATATGGCAGGCCAAAACCTGAGAAGATTCCATACAGGAAGTGCCCTGTCTGACAATTTGTTTTCCTTCTATTGCATCTCTATCGAAAATACAGCATCTGTGCTGTAACGTGACATTTTCTAAGGCTTCCATTGGCTATCTAAAGCCGCCAGAAAGTGGAATGGGGTGTCTGCTGTCTCTGGGCAAAGAACAGCAGCAGAATTTGTAAGTGGTCAGCCTGGGGACAGTGAGACTGAGATGCACGTTCACGAGACTACTCAATTTTTTTCTTTCAGCCTTTGAATGAATATAACGTTGCCCGGTTGGAATATTATCGCCATTTTACAAGAAAAATAGCATCAAAATAGATTTTAAACAGTGTTTGACATGCTTCTAAGTACGGTAATGGAATATTTTGACATTTTTTGTCACGAAATGCGCTCGCACGTCACCCTTCGGACAGTGACCTGAACGCACGAACAAAACAGAGCTATTTGAATATAACTATGGATTATTTGGAACCAAAACAACATTTGTTGTTGAAGTAGAAGTCCTGGGAGTGCATTCTGATGAAGAACAGCAAAGGTAATCCAATTTTTCTAATAGTAATTCTGAGATTAGTGAGCCCCAAACTTGGTGTGTGTCAAAATAGCTAGCCGTGATGGCCGAGCTATGTACTCAGAATATTGCAAAATGTGCTTTCGCCGAAAAGCTATTTTCATATCTGACACCGCGATTGCATAAAGGAGTTCTGTATCTATATTTCTTAAAATAATTGTTATGTAATTTGTCAACGTTTATCATGAGTAATTTAGTAAATTCACCGGAAGTTTTCGGTGGGTATGCTAGTTCTGAACATCACATGCTAATGTAAAAAAACTGGTTTTTGATACAAATATGAACTTGATTGAACAAAACATGCATGTATTGTATAACATAATGTTCTAGGAGTGTCATCTGATGAAGATTATCAAAGGTTAGTGCTGCATTTAGCTGTGGTTTTGGTTTTTGTGACACATATGCTTGCTTTGAAAATGGCTGTTTGATTATTTTTGGCAGGGTACTCTCCTGACATAAAGCGTCCCACCTAGCCATAGAAGTTAACTGACTCATCCCCATATTGTTTTTATTTACTTTTCTGCTCTTTTGCACACCAGTATCTCTAATTGCACATCAACATCTGCTCATGTATCACTCCAGTGTTAATCTGCTAAATTGTAATTGCTTCACTACTATGGCCTATTTATTACCTACATCCTCTCGCCATTTGCACACACTGTATATAGACTTTCTTTTTTTCCATTGTGCTATTGATTATACGCTTGTTTAGTCCATGTGTAACTCTGTGTTGTTGTTTGTGTCGCACTGCTTTGCTTTATCTTGGCCAGGTCGCAGTTGTAAATGAGAACTTGTTCTCAACTAACTTACCTGGTTAAATAAAGGTGAAATAAAATAAATAAAATGGTGGCAAAAATTGCTGTAATAATGTGTATCTTGTGTATCTATGCATTTAAATGAAGTCTGTTATGTTTACCCAGTGTATCTACGCATTTAACCCTCCTGTTGTGTTCATTGCATGTTCATTCATTCTGTGTTCCCGGTCCAAAATGACCGACCCATTATAGCTGATTATAAATCCATAATAATGCATATATTATCACCTAATGTTGTATTAGATCTTTTTATCAACTTAAGTTCTTGTGAACATTACAAGTTTTGAACTTCTATTTGCTATTTATGGCCTGTAGGAATCATTGACCTGAGCTCATACAACTTGTTTTTGAGTAAAAAAGCATAATGTATGGATTATTTTGACTATAACAAATACTAAGATGAAACATATTGTGCTATTTATCACAGACTACTTTGTGTAAAAGTTTAATAAGGACTCTCGCCTCCTCACCAGTGTCATGATCAAAGATATGATCAAGAGCCTCACACACAGTAAATCGTTTGGTCATTGTGCTGCCACAGAATGAATTGTGAGTAAGGCCTCAAAAAATCTTTATATACCAGAGCTGCATGAAAAGTTATATATTATTGAAACAATGTTGTGACTGTTTGTGAGAATGCCAACAGGTGTGTTTCGCGTGGGGAAAGATTCTATTGGGGAAAGGTTCCCGTGGGGGTTGCCATGGAAGCCAAGAAGGGGAGTGAGGTGTGTGTATGTTCAAACAAACACATTTGGGGGTCTGGGAGAGGAAGTGTGTCCATCTGATGAATGGTTATGTGCCTGAACTCAATTTTATACACTAATTATAGTCTCACCCATTCATTTCTAATGACTGGTCATTTTTGACCGGGAACACCACAGGTGTACAAAAGTTAAATAAAACACCCAAAATGTAATGAAAATCATCAAAATATATTTTGTGTGTTCAGATGCCCTGTGTGGACAAAGTCATGGAACCTTATGACAATCATATTAAATGTAATACATTTTTCAGAGAGAACTTGTTGTCATAAATGTTGAAGCCGTGTTGAAGAGACCAAACTGCATGCGGAATGTGGATACTCATCTTTTAATATAATTAAGTAAAGTATACACAGAGAACAATAAACACTCACGACAATAAACACTCTCCTTACGGCCAAAACGAATAGCAGTGTTAACTCAACCACCCACAACCCCAAGTGACAAACATACTCCTAATTATATGACTCCCAATCAGGAACAACGATCACCAGCTGTCCCTGATCGGGAGCCACACAGACACACATAGAAATACAACACCCAGAACACACATACACAGACATACGCTGCCACGTCCTGACCAAAACTACACAACAACACCCTCTGCTGGTCAGGACGTGACACTTGTAAATCGGTCCAATTCGACCGGAACACAGCAGGAGGGTTAAAGGGTAATGGAAACACTTTAGGAAGTGAATCTAAGCAAAGAGGTGTATTCAATCCACTAATAATAAACATGTACATTTAACATAAAAACATCTCTATATTTGATATTTTGATCGTAGACAAGTGTTTTGTGTAACCCCCCCAGAAAATAACGTTAACAAGCAACTCAACTGCAACTAAAATTGCAACACAGTTTCTCCGTGTATATAGCCTCGCTCTTGTTATTTTGCTGCTGCTCGTTAATTATTTGTTACTTTTATTTCTTATTTTTCATTAGGTATTTTTCTTAAAACTGCATTGTTGGTTAAGGGCTTGTAAGTAAGCATTTGACTGTAAGGTCACCTGTTGTATTCGGCGCTTGTGATAAATAACATTTGATTTGATATTGTTGACTGATTTCTTTTTTGTAATGTTTTGTTAGCTCCACCTCATTTAGCTAGACCGAAGTTGACATAGCTAATGGTTGCTAAGCAATGAACCTGAGAGCTCAGAATCACAATCATCACAGTCCGAGCCAAGATATACTATCGATCACTTTGGGGGAGCGGGATGGTGTTCCGAAAATTGAGATGTATCAGGCCATTCAACAGCGAATTCAAATGTACCCCCATCCATAAAGGGAATCAGAGTGGAATTGTTTTTCCACAGATTTTTTTGACCCGTTTCAATGGATGTGCTACCTTGTCCCGGTTCTACTGTTTCGACTCTCTCTCTCTCAACCTATTAATGCTCAGCTATGAAAAGCCAACGGACATTTCCTGAGGTGTTGAACTGTTGCACCCTCTACACCCACTGTGGTTATTATTTTGATGTAAAAAGGGCTTTTGAAAAATGTATTTGATTGTTTGCTATGCTGGATGCTGTGTATTCAGTAACTGTCTGAGTGATGGGACATTTTTATAGTATCTGTAACATATTTTGGTGTGTATTTAATCTGCATCTTAACTTCTTAAAGTGGCAATCAGCAGTATAAACAATAACACAGTTTCTCCCTGATCCTCTTTTGGTAAAAATCTGAGGGAAGGGGCTGGAGAAATGTAACCAATCTCAAATTCATAGACAGAGCTATAGATGCAAGGACTGAACATCCATGATATCAAAATTGTAATCCTGTTTCTGTGATCTGTTTCCACTACAATGTACCCAGTTCGCTTTGGATACAGGCATCTGCTAAATGGTATATTAATGTCTACTTTGACTTTGCCAACTTGCTGCCCAGTGTAGTTACCCTTCCTTTCCAATAGATAGAAGCCAAAACAAGTTAAAGTCACTAATCTAGCAACAGGGACACGGGATTGAAAGTAGTTTTATCTTCAAAGCAAGTTTACCTGGTTAACCTGTTGTTATAGTGGACAAACTAACTAATACTATTTTTAGATAAGACACAGGCATTGGGTCTATGACTTGAAAGAAATGACCATGTGGTTGTCATGTTGTGTTGCTGCCATGCTATGTTGTTGTCTTAGGTCTCTCTTTATGTAGTGTTGTGTTGTTTCTCTTGTCGTGATGTGTGTTCTGTCCTATATATTAATTTTATGTTTTGTATTTTTAATCCCTGCCACAGTCCCCGTAGGAGGGCTTTTGCCTTTTGGTAGGCCGTCATTGTAAATAAGAATTTGTTCTTAACTGACTTGACTAGTTAAATAAAGGTTAAATAAAATAGAATAAATATGAAATTAACTTTGCCTTTGCTTCTGGGTATGTGCGCTTTATGGAAGAAACGACACACGCAGGGATGAGACACCGTACACCTCGTCCAATTCTCCCTTGTGCCCATAGGTTGAACAGGCGATAAACTGCCAGCCTGTATGCTCTGCAAACAAAATCATAAGAAAAGTTAGTCTGATACCGAAACTAAATCACAAAGTATTATAATGAGCACGCCCCATTATTGGTTAGAATGAGATTTTATGAATCATGATGCCGTCTGCGATTCCAGCTCCGGTCGTCTAATCAAAAGGTCTTACCACTGCGCCAAACAGCGCTGGTGATAACCATTGTTATAGAATGCTGATTATATATATTGAGCACCTACCCACTACTGATATGAACCTTGAAGCAACATTTCACCAATTTTTTAACTGGCATATCGGCTGCAGACTGGTCGAGTAACCAGGAAGTCCTTCATAAGATTAGTGGCACGTCCAATAAATACATCACCATCAGACAGACTGACAGGAACCTCTGACTGGATGTAATACAGCCACCATCCACTGGGATTTTGTGCTGCATCACCACCATCTCTCTACAACACACACACTTATACTCTAGCCATTATCTGGCAGCATCCCCACTCACACCAGTTTGGGTCACCGCTACGCCGACCCTCTAGCTGAGGTATTTCAGGCAGTATATCTGTGTTGTTACTGTTACTACAATGAACTCTTTGATCGGGAGCAACGATCGGCTAAATCATGAACGACTCTAGTAGGTTTAACTAACATTATTTCCTTCTCTGTAATAAACTCATTCTCAGACTCGGAGCTACTCTGTAAATTCAGCCATTTTTGGGAGTTCCAACATGTTCTCTCCTGCCAGTAACTCAACAATATCAATATGGAGATTTACAGTTCCAGTTAGCTGGCGTTCTAAATCCTGGTGTTTACATTCCCCTTTAACTAAAGTCACATGATGTACTTATGAGACTTGCACCCTCTGCTAGAACACTTCCTCTTTGTCTACGTGACTGACCTTTGGTTTTGGACTTACAAAGTGCTGTTATTCCATATTTAGCAGTAGACTGAACTAAGTTGTATTGTGAATTTTTCAATACATATGTGGCAATTATTTATTTCAGAAGGAGCCAGCAAAACTAGTGTACGTGTATATGCTCTTGGTCATTGGACACCATTAGACATGCACATGGTTATTCTTGTAACTGTTATGCAAACTATGGTTACACCTCTTGGGTTTTTTCCAGAACAGGGGTTCCCCTTTCAGTGGAGTCAGCAGGATGTCATGTATTGGTTAATCCTGTAGAGTGCCAAGGTCTGTTGCTATGGTCCTACATGTTTGAAACTATTTATGTGAGGATTGCATGTCCTAATATGAAGGTAATATGATAACGGTGGCTAAATGCCAGAGGTGATGAGCCATTAAGAGGAGTTACTATGAGTATGACGTAAGATGGACAAATGTATAAAACGTGTGTGCCAAGACTGGAAGGCAGTTGAATTCATGAACCAGCTCGGCTTTTATTATGAAGTAATAAAATGTCTATTTCAACTCACATGCTCCGGTATTTGTGAAATATGATTGACCAAATATTTCCACTACATAAATGGCGAGCTTGCCAGGAGTGGCGAAAAGGGACCAGAGACAGTGAAAAGCTGCAGCTGTGAATGGACTTCCTGGACGGACTGCACAAAACACAAGGGGCTGCTTGTGAAGACGGTAAACAGAGTTCTTACCTATAATAGTAGAGTTCTTGTGTGGTCTGCTCTAGGAACTTGTTTTCAGAGGTAGGTCACCATAGGTCTCTCCAAATTTGACGAACCAAAGAAATATTGGGAGCTTTTGAGTTCAATGAAATGCATGCAAAATATTGTGGGTATAATAAGACGCTTTTGAGGGTTGCAACCCTGAATATAAGTATAGTAATTGGTGTGTGGCCATTGGAGAGGGAGAGTTGTGTGCACTGTCTATTTTGACTGGCTCAGTTGAGTGGGGTTATTCATCTGATTTGTTCAGACGGTTCATCTGACCAGTTGTTCAGTCTAAGTTGTGACTATGTTGTCTGATTTCATATGGCCAGGATATATTTGATTAGACCTGTTTGAGTTGCGAGCAGACGCAGCCCATTTGTCTGATTCAATTGGTCCTTGTCAGCGGGTCTTTCAATTCGTCTGGCTCACGCAGTCGTTCAGCTCGGGTGGGGGATCAGTCTCGTTCAGGTTATCTATCTGCCCTGTTGAACTGTTCTGTTCAATCTAGTTTGAGGTGACAATTGTCCATTTGCATGGTCGAATAAAATTAAATATAAATCCTGTAATACTGCTTATCGTTTATGTAAATCGATAAGGTCCGCTTGGATGGGTAAACATCCTGCGTAATATTGCCTTTTCTGTCGCACCCTGACCTGAGAGAGCCGTTTTTCTCTGTTTAGTTAGGTCAGGGTGTGATATGTGGTGGGCATTCTATGTATTTTATTTCTATGTTTTGGCCAGGTATGGTTTCCAATCAGAGGCAGCTGTGTATCATTGTCTCTGACTGGGAACCATACTTAGGCAGCCCTTTTTCCCTCCTTTAGTTGTGGGATCTTGTTTTTGTGTAGCTGCCTTTGAGCAGCCCCAGAACGTCACATTTCTTTCTGTTTATCCTGTTTGTTTTGTTCTGTTCTGTTTCACTTCTAAATAAAGGATGTGGAATTACCGGCATGCTGCGCCTTGGCTTATTTATGACACGGAGTTCGAGGACAGTGATTGTGACAGAAGATCCTAATATAAGAAAGCCAAACAGCGTACGCTTGCTGGGAAGACAAGCTGGACCGGGGAGAACCAACATCAAGGGAAGCACGAGAGGCATCCCCCTAAAAAATGTAGGGGGGGGGCACACGGGGAGTTTGGCAGAGTCAGGGTGGAGACCTGAGCCAACTCCCCGTGCTTACCGTGGGGAGCGAGTGACGGGGCAAGCACGTGTTATGCGGTGATGCGCACTGTGCCGCCAGTGCGCACTCACAGCCCGGTGCGATCTGTGCCCGCGCCCTGCAGTTGTCGAGCTGGGTTGAGCATCCAGCAAAGACGGGTTGTGCCAGCCATACGCTCCAGACCTCCAGCGCGTCTCCACCGCCCAGTATATCCTGCGCCAATTCTGCGCACTGTGATGCCAGGGCGCCTGGGCGTCCTGTGCCAGCGCTGTGATGCCAGGGCGTCCTGTGCCAGCGCTCTGCCCTTGATGGGCTAAAATAAACATCCAGCCAGGACGGGGTGTGCCAGCCCTAAGCTCCGGACCTCCAGTGCGCCTCCACGGCCCTGTATACCCTGTGCCTGCTTTGGCAACTCGAACCTTCAGCTCCCTCCACAGATTTTCTATGGGATTAAGGTATGGAGACTGGCTAGGCCACTCCAGGACCTTAAAGTTGGCTGCAATGCCTAACACGCCTAAATGTATATGCTTGACAACCAATGATTACATTCATTATTAAAATAACTGTCTACTGTACTGGGGAATACCTGTATGAATTCATCTTTAAGATTTTCAAGATAACAGACAATTAAGAATGACAGGCTAAACTGTAATATTTCGCCCCCCAAAATATTTGTATTTATTGTCATAAACTGTGAGATTATTTACAACATGATGCATGAATGACACTGAATCACACTCTATATAATATAGATAATGAATAATTTGACAATAAAACAAGCTTGATTATGGTATTAGCATTCCTTTTCATGAATGTCTTTGCGGAATAATGTCTAACAGCAATACAAAGTTGATCATTTGTACATATCAAGAGCACATTGGTCCAAGAGCAATACACATTAAAAAGCTGTTATCAAGCTTATCCATATTTGTCACTAAGAGAAGTACATTAGCTAATCAAAAAATCTGGAAATGGCAAAATCCCATAGAAAAGAGCAGAATCATAATCTATCAAATTTTTTAGCAATCTACATAAATTCTCATTCCTTAATTATAATTATCTCCAGCATTTACTTAATTACTAATGCTCTGGAAAACCTTCTAGATATGATAGCAATATGACAGCAGGAGAATAGAGGTGTAAGGCCTAGCTTTGGTTTGGTGCAGAAGATCTACAGTCCATGTTCTTTGGTGGATCTCTTCAGTCCATGTTCTGTGGTGGTTCTCTTCAGGACATTTTCTGTGGTGGTTTTCTGTAGTCCATGTTCAGTGGTGGTTCTCTGCAGTCCAGATTCCGTGGTGGTTCTCTGCAGTCCAGATTCCGTGGTGGTTCTCTGCAGTCCAGATTCCGTGGTGGTTCTCTGCAGTCCAGATTCCGTGGTGGTTCTCTGCAGTCCAGATTCCGTGGTGGTTCTCTGCAGTCCAGATTCCGTGGTGGTTCTCTGCAGTCCAGATTCCGTGGTGGTTCTCTGCTGTCCAGATTCCGTGGTGGTTCTCTGCAGTCCAGATTCCGTGGTGGTTCTCTGCAGTCCAGATTCCGTGGTGGTTCTTTTCAGTTCTCATAATCAGAGGGCTCAGCATCTATAATTCTGTTTATTTTTTTATTTAACGAGGCAAGTCAAACTCTTATTTACAATGACGGCCTACACCGGCCAAACTCGAACGATGCTGGGCCAATTGTGCACCGCCCTATGGAACTCCCAATCACTGCTGGTTGTGACTAAGAGATGCAGTGCCTTAGACTGCTGCGCCACTCGGGAGCCCAATCTGAGGGGCTGTGTCAGTGGGGGAGCCCCTCCCATTCTGAAAGAAGACACTGAATGAGCACTTTGCATAATTTTTATGGACACCCTGCCACACACAAATACACACACAAACTCACTGCCAGGGTGTCATACTCTGGTGACCTGGTCTTCATGTTCAGAGGTGTGTACGTCTCACTGCTAGGATCAGGATGGACACTCTGTGGAGAGAGAGAGAGAGGGAGGCAGAGCGGGACGGAGGGAAGGAGGCAGGGAGGGAGGTTAAGGGAATGTATTGTCACGTCTGCTTCTGCTCCTCCCCTCCCCTCCCCTCACGCGTACGAGGTCACCAGAGTACTAACCACCGGTCCTGGGATTCATCATTACGTACACCTGGCACTAATTATTACACGCACCTGTGAATCATTATGATTCACACCTGGACTCCATTGCCTTCATTTCCTCCCCTTAATATGTCACTCTACCATGTTCACTCACTAGTTGGTATTGTTCTTGTGTATCGGCGTACTGCCTTATGTTAGTGTTGTGTCCTTGGTTTTGTTGTTTTATTAAAACGTTTAATCTGCACCTGCTTCCGCCCCATCATTACATGTATGGGCTCTTTGAGACACCACTCACTCTATAATGTTCTCTAAACACATTCAGGTACTGTATAAAACACAAACACACTCACATTAATTCATTATGAGACTTACTGCCAGAGTGTCATAGTCAGGGGACATGGTCTTTATGTTCAGACCTGTGTATGTGTCAATGTTATGGTCAGGATGCACACTCTGTAGAGAGAGAGTGGTGACAAGGTAACAGTTAAAATAGTATGAAAGAGACGGTCTTAACACAGTAAATTAATGCTGGAGGTTGAGAAGTAACTCATGTGTCACCTGTGTGACCGCTGTGTCATCACTTCCTCCTGTGGCTCTCCTGTCAAGAGGGAGAGAGTGAGTTCTGCTCTCTACTGATCTTTAGTGGAAGTTTATGTTAAAAACACAAATTTGCATTTAAGAGCTTTGGGCCAGTAACCAAAATGTCACTGGTTCGAATCCCCAGCCGACTTGGTAACAAAAGCTCTCGATGTGCCCTTGTACAAGGCACTTAACCTTAATTGCTCCTGTAAGTTGCCATAGATAAGAGCATCGCTAAATTACTCAAATGTAAGTGTAGATTGACTGAATGAATTTAAAAACAAATCAGAGTACTAAGGTGTAATAATCATAATAATATGCGTTTGAACTCACCTGAACCACAAGAAGCCAATGAGACAGGTTATGACAACCAGAACAACTGTGATTCCTACAGCTTCAGTCATAACTGAGGTTTGTTTCCCTATAATGAAATATGGATATTATGAGTACATAGCATGATATAATAAACTAAATATAAACTTAAATACGGCACATTAAAACTTCTTACATCTAGGCGTTCCGCCAGCGGGACACCTAGCCAACGGGATGGCATGGCGCGAAATATAAAAACAGCTAAAATACCACAATTCAATTTTCTCAAACAATCAACTATTTTACACCATTTTAAAGATAAGACTCTCGTTAATCTAACCACATTGTCCGATTTCAAGAAGGCTTTACAGCGAAAGCAAAACAGTAGATTATGTTAGGAGAGTACATAGATACAAATAATCAGACAGCCATTTTCCAAGCAAGGGTATATGTCACAGAAACCGAAAAACACAGCTAAATTATGCACTAACCTTTGACGATCTTTATCAGATGACACTCCCCGATGTTATACAATACATGTATGTTTTGGGGACTTTAATGCAGGGAAACTTAAATCCATTTGAACTCATTTCTACCAGCTTGTTAAATGTGCTACCAGAGAGAGAAAAACTCTAGAGCATGTTCACTCCACACACAGAGACGCGTTCAAAGCTCTC
This sequence comes from Salmo trutta, assembly GCF_901001165.1. Lineage (NCBI taxonomy): Eukaryota > Metazoa > Chordata > Actinopteri > Salmoniformes > Salmonidae > Salmo > Salmo trutta. Next base: position 2,128,566 of record NC_042994.1, on the reverse strand, counting down.
CCTCGCCCTCCATTTGGCAAATCTGAACATAATTATATCCTCCTGATTCCTGCTTTCAAGGAAAAACTAAAGCAAGAAGCACCAGTGACTGTCAATAAAAAAAGTGGGCAGATGAGCAGATGCTAGTGTCATGACATTGCCCTCTTTGGGTTTTCTATGCACCATTCCCCTACCTACCCCTACCCAGGCCTGGGAGAGCGGTCGTAAATTCCTAAGAAAATGTCCCGCCTCATGGCCACAGTATAAAGAGAGAGTGGGTTTCATAGAAAGAACCCAGGAATTCTTCCACCTCACAGGACTGGAGAATCGAACGACATTTATGTTCTGGAGAAGGTATAAAATATTGGTGAAGAATCCAGCTACGAACTGGTCCGTTTGGTACAATTTTGTGTAACTCATGAGACAATACGGCCACATTACCATGGCTCTGTTAATATAATAGCCTCAGTTGTGAGACTTAAATCTAATGGTTGTATAAAATGAATGAATAAGGATGAAGCTATTTGGAATATGTTGGGATGCTTGTAAGATGTTAATGTGAGAGAATTGTATTTCTGTTTAAAGTTTCACCAAGTCATCGGCACGCCCCCATGAACAGAGGGGACCTGGCATCATGAGACAGCCTTTTTCTGTCATTCCGAATATAACCCCCACCCAGGGTTTCTATCACCAGACCGAGCTGACCTCCATTAGAGTTGGCTGAAGGTTTGACCATGCATTCCTCGTTCTGAACTTTAACCATACCACGTGGTTAAACTCTCAGACTATTCATACCGACAGAATAATAACAAGTCTTTGATATTAATTACTTGTCTGCAGCTAGGAGTTCGGTATCATTGAACGAAGACCGACGAAACATCTGTCCTATAACGACATTAATGAATGTCACTTTGAAATATCCATTCTAACCGAGCGAGAGAGGACAAAACTCCCCAACAGAACGGACTTTTCAACAAAGATCGTGACGACACACAGTGTAAATATATATATTGATTACAATTGTTCCCGAATGAGTGAGCATTCATGTGCAAAGAATTAGCATATCAATTGTTATAATTATCAACTCTTGTCTAACAAGCCGCCAAGCCGGTTTAGCCCACTAGGGCACATTCTCCTATCATTTCCTTGTAACCATATCTGTTTGTTATACATTTCGGTGAATTACTTAGTTAGAAAATAAATGATTTTAAGACAATTGATGTATGGATGACGCATAGTGAAGACTGGGTTCGTGCAGATAACCAACCATTTACGACGTTTGGAATGAGACTGACGTGAGGTAAACTAATACATCATTAATCAGAAGACTCATAGATCAGATATTATGATATCTGAAAGTTATATTAGGAAAATTATAACTTTGTAATCTGAATATTTTCCTTGGTGCCCCGACCTCCTAGTTAATTACAGTTACACGATTAATCAGTTTAATCTCGTAATAATAATAATTACAGAGACTTGATAAACATGTCTTCAGTTGAATGATGCCAAAGACACGACACTAGGCTACAAGACTGTTTTGCTAGCACAGACTGGAATATGTTCCGGGATTCTTCCGATGGCATTGAGGAGTACACCACATTAGTCACTGGCTTCATCAATAAGTGCATTGATGAGATGTCCCAAAATGAGACTGTACGTACATACCCAAACCAGAAGCCATGGATTACAGGCAACATCCGCACTGAGCTAAAGAGTAGAGCTGAGGCTTTCAAGGAGCGGGACTCTAACCCGGAAGCTTATAAGAAATCACGGTATGCCCTCCGACGACTTATCAAACAGGCAAAGAGTCAATACAGGACTACGGTCGAATCGACACGAGCCTATCAGACGAGCTAATTTACTTCTATGCTCGCTTCGAGGCAAGAAACACTGAAACATGCATGAAAGCATCAGCTGTTCCGGACGAATGTGTGATCATGCTTTCCAATGCTGATGTGAGTAAGACCATTTAGGATAGGGGGCAGTATTTACACAGCCGGATAAAAAAACGTACCCGATTTAATCTGGTTATTACCCCTGCCCAGAAACTAGAATATGCATATAATTGTTTGATTTGGATAGAAAACACCCTAAAGTTTCTAAAACTGTTTGAATGGTGTCTGTGAGTATAACAGAACTCATATGGCAGGCCAAAACCTGAGAAGATTGCATACAGGAAGTGCCCTCTCTGACCATTTCTTGGCCTTCTGTTGAATCACTATCGAAAATACAGCATCTGTGCTGTAACGTGACATTTTCAAAGGCTCCCATAGGCTCTCAGAAGGCACTAGAATGGGGAATGATGACTCTGCAGTCCCTGGCTTTAAAAACAGTAGCGCATTTGGATAGTGGTCGATCTGAGAACAATGAAACGGGTGTGCGCGTGCACATGAAGAGTCAATTTTACATTTTCAGTCTTTGAATGAAAACAACGTCTCCTGGTCGGAATATTATCGCTATTTTACAAGAAAAATCGCATAAAAATTTATTTTAAACAGCGTTTGACATGCTTCGAAGTACGGTAATGGAATATTGGGACATTTTTTTGTCACGATATGCGCCGACGCGTCACCCTGCAGATAGTGTCTTGAACGCAAGAACAAAACGCCGCTATTTGGATATAACTATGGATTATTTGGAACCAAAACAACATTGGGTGTAAAGTACAAGTCCTGGGAGTGCATTCTGACGAAGAACAGCAAAGGTAATCAAATTTTTCTAATAGTAAATCTGAGTTTGGTGAGTGCCAAACTTGGTGGGTGTCAAAATAGCTAGCCATGATGGCCGGGCTATCTACTCAGAATATTGCAAAATGTGCTTTCACCAAAAAGCTATTTTAAAATCTGACATAGTGATTGCATAAAGGAGTTCTGTATCTATAATTCTTAAAATAATTGTTATGTTTTTTGTGAACGTTTATCGTGAGTAATTTAGTAAATTCACCGGAAGTGTTTGGTGGGAATGCTAGTTCTGAACGTCAAATGCTAATGTAAAAAGCTGTTTTTTGATATAAATATGAACTTGATTGAACAAAACATGCATGTATTGTATAACATAATGTCCTAGGAGTGTCATCTGATGAAGATCATCAAAGGTTAGTGCTGCATTTAGCTGTGGTTTTGGTTTTTGTGACATTATATGCTAGCTTGAAAAATGGCTGTGTGATTATTTCTGGCTGGGTACTCTGACATAATCTAATGTTTTGCTTTCGTTGTAAAGCCTTTTTGAAATCGGACAATGTGGTTAGATAAAGGAAAGTCTTGTCTTTAAAATGGTGTAAAATAGTCATATGTTTGAAAAATTGAAGTTTTTGAGGAGTTTGTAATTCACGTCACGCCCTATCATTGGATATTGGAGCGGTGTTCCGCTAGCGGAACATCTAGATGTAAGAGGTTTTTAAAAGCTAATCACTAAGCTAAGGACCCTGGGAATAATCACCTCCCTCTGCAACTGGATCCTGTGTGAGGACAGATGCTGGGAGATGTGAAGCAGGTACAGGGAGTGAACATTTAATGAAGGATTTTATTTATCCTTTATTTTACCAGGTAAGTTGCCTGAGAACACATTCTCATTTGCATCAACAACCTGGGGAATAGTTACAGGGGAGAGGAGGGGGATGAATGAGCCAATTGGAAACTGGGGATTATTAGGTGACCATGATGGTTTGAGGGCCAGATTGGGAATTTAGCCAGGACACCAGGGTAAACACCCCAACTCTTACGATAAGTGGCCTGGGATCTTTAATGACCTCAGAAAGTCAGGAGGCCCATTTAACGTCCCATCCAAAAGACAGCACCCTACACAGGGCAATGATTGCCCCAGGCCGCATTGGGATATTTATTTTAGACCAGAGGAAAGAGTGCCTCCTACTGGCCCTCCAACACCACTTCCAGCAGCATCTTGTCTCCCATCCAGGGACTGACCAGGACCAACCCTGCTTAGCTTCAGAAGCAAGCCAGTAGTGGGATGCAGGGTGGTATGCTGCTGGCTCGCGTGATGGAACATGAAACAAAACAAGGACAGCGGAAAACAAAACGACATTAATGCTGACTCAGGGACATAACTAAGGAACAGATAAATATAGGATGGGCAATCAACAAGGTAATGGAGTCCAGGTGAGACCAATGATGCGCAACTGCGCGTAATGATGGTGACAGGTGTGCGTAATGAAGGCAGTCTGGCGCCTTCGAGCGCCAGAGGGAGAGCGGGAGCAGGCGTGACATCCTGGACTTCCTGATGTTCCGCCCCCAGGTGGCAAAGGTAGGTAACAACACATCTGCCACGCTGATCCTCAACACGGGGGCCCGTCAGGGGTGCGTGCTCAGTCCCCTCCTGTACTCCCTGTTCACTCATGACTGCATGGCCAGGCACGACTCCAAAACCATCGTTAAGTTGCCAATGACACAATGATGAGACAGCCTATAGGGAGGAGGTCAGAGACCTGGCTGTGTGGTGCCAGGACAACAACCTCTCCCTCAACGTGATCAAGACAAAGGAGATTGTGGACTACAGGAAAAGGAGGACTGAGCACGCCCCTATTCTCACCGATGGGGCTGTAGTGGAGCAGGTTGAGAGATTCATGTTTCTTGGTGTCCACATCACAAACAAACTAACATGGTCCAAGTACAACAAAACATTCGTGAAGAGGGCACGACAAAACCTATTCGACCTCAGGAGACTGAAAAGAGTTGACATGGGTCCTCAGATCCTCAAAAAGTTCTACAGCTGCACCATAGAGAGCATCCTGATTTGTTGCATCACTGCCTGGTATGGCAACTGCTCGGCCTCCAACCACAAGGCACTACAGAGGGTAGTCTGTATGGCCCAGTACATCTCTTGGGGCAAGCTTCCTGCCATCCAGGACCTCTATACCAGGCGGTGTCAGAGGAAGGCCCTAAATATTGTAACAGACTCCAGACACCCTAGTCATAGACTGTTCTCTGCTACCGCACGGCAAGCGGTACTGGAGCGCGTAGTCTAGGTCCAAGTTTATAAGCCATAAGACTCCTGAACATCTAATCAAATGGCTACCCAGACTATTTGCATTGACTCCCTCCCTTCTTCTATGTTGCTGCTACTCTGTTTTTTTTTATCTATGCATAGTCACTTTATATCAAATATTATTTTATTTTATTATCAGAGCTCTAGAGTTCTTAGACAATATTGTATTCTCAGCCTCACAGTAATATTCTCTGTCCTCAGAGCTGATGTTAGTGATGCTGTAACTCTGTCCTGATGCTTTTGGTGAGGTTACATTCTTCTTGTACCAGGAGTATTTGTGCACAGGTGGGTTGGCATCACTGCTGCAGGTGAGAGTCACTGAACTGCCCTCCACTAATTCACCAGAGGGACTGACTGACACTGAGGTGTTCTTTGGGACATCTGATGTAAAAGATAAATGTCCCGAAGTGGTAATGTCGCAATACTTTCATAATAATTATAATAATTGAAAGTAACATAGACAATGAGTAAAAAAAATATTTTTGTTTTGTAATGATTGATAAAGTAAGACCTGTCTCTTTTGCCTGAATGCATGATACTTGCTATTGTACTGTACTCACACACTGCAGGAGAGCTGAGATCATCATGGCCTTTTACAGCACAGTAATAGCTGTCTGCATCCTCACTGCTGATGGAGTACATGGAGGAGGAGTCCTCTTTTACATTCTGTCCATTCTTGTACCAGATGTAGATGGGGTTGAGGTTGTCAGTCAGAATACAGGTGGTGCTACAGGTTAGTGTCCTCTGTCCCTCTGAAACAGTCACCTTCACCTGCAAACCTGAAATGAGATGTATAGTACCACATACACCTCTGTTTTAAACACATACACCTCAGTTAATCATTGAATATTATATACAGTTGTACCTGTAACAGTCTGCGTTGTTCCTCTGAAACTATGACCCCATTTTACCTGTCTGGGCTAGGTGGGACGTTAGCGTCAACAGCCAGTGGAAGAGCGTGGCGCGAAATACGAAAACCTCAAATGCTATAATTTCAATATTTCAAACATACGACTATTTTACACCATTTGAAAGATAAGACTCTCGTTAATCTAACCACATTGTCCGATTTCAAAAAGGCTTTACAGCGAAAGCAAAACATTAGATTATGTCAGGAGAGTATATAGACACAAATAACCACACAGCCATTTTTCAAGCAAGCATATGTCACAAAAACCCAAAACACAGCTAAATGCAGCACTAACCTTTGATGATCTTCATCAGATGACACTCCTAGGACATTATGTTATACAATACATGCATGTTTTGTTCAATCAAGTTCATATTTATATCAAAAACCAGCTTTTACATTAGCATGTGATGTTCAGAACTAGCATACCCACCGCAAACTTCCGGTGAATTTACTAAATTACTCATGATAAACGTTGACAAAATACATAACAATTATAGATACAGAACTCCTTTATGCAATCTCTATGTCAGATTTTAAAATAGCTTTTCGGCGAAAGCACATTTTGCAATAATCTGAGTACGTAGCTCAGCCATCACGGCTAGCTACTTTGACACAAGTTCGGTGATCACTAAACTCAGAATTACTATTAGAAAAATTGGATTACCTTTGCTGTTCTTCGTCAGAATGCACTCCCAGGACTGCTACTTCCACAACAAAATTTTGGTTTTTGTTCCAAATAATCCATAGTTATGTGCAAATACCTCCGTTTTGTTCGTGTGTTCAGGTCACTATCCAAAGGGTAACGCGCGAGCGCATTTCGAGACAAAAAAAAAAAAAAAAGTCCATTACCGTACTTTGAAGCATGTCAAACGCTGTTTAAAATCAATTTTTAACTGTATTTTTCTCGTAAAATAGCGATAATATTCCAACTGGGCGACGTTGTATTCATTCAAAGGCTGAAAGAAAAAAAATGGAGAATTCTCAGCCTGACCACTCACAAAATCTCCTGCTGTTTTTCGCCCAGAGACAGGAGAGACGTCATTCCACTTTCTGGCGGCTTCTGAGAGCCAATGGAAGCCTAAGAAAATGTCACGTTACAGCACAGATGCTGTATTTTCGATAGTGATTCAACAGAAGGACAACAAATTGTCAGACAGGGCACTTCCTGTATGGAATCTTCTCAGGTTTTGGCCTGCCAAATGAGTTCTGTTATACTCACAGACACCATTCAAACAGTTTTAGAAACTTTAGGGTGTTTTCTATCCAAATCTACTAATTATATGCATATTCTAGTTTCTGGGCAGGAGTAGTGACCAGATTAAATCGGGTACGTTTTTTATCCGGCCGTGAAAATGCTGCCCCCATCCCAAAGAAGTTAACTTACCACAGGTTGACTCCAATCAAATTGTAGAAACATCTCAAGAATGAGCGATGGAAACAGGATGCACCTGAGCTCAATTTCGAGTATCATAGTAAAGGGTCCGAATACTTATGTAAATAAGGTATTTAGATTTTTTATACATTTGCAAAAATACAAAATGTGGAAAACGTCAAGGGGTCTAAATATTTTTCCAAATGCATTTTATGCATGTATACTGTACAGTATGTCCTCTGAACAAAATTTAAATGTAACATGTAAAGTGTTGGCTCCATAAGTTAAGAGCTGAAATAAAGATCCCAAAAATTTTATTTAAATACAAAAAGCTTATTTTGCTCAAATTCTGTGCACAAACTTGTCGACATCCCTGTTAGTGAGCATTTCTTCTTTGCCAAGATGATCCATCCACCTGACACGTTTTTTTATTTAACCAGGTAGGCAAGTTGAGAACAAGTTCTCATTTACAACTGTGACCTGGCCAAGATAAAGCAAAGCAGTTTGACACATACAACAGAGTTACACATGGAGTAAAACAAACAGTCAATAATATAGTAGAAATATAAGTCTATATACAAAGTGAGCAAATGAGGTGAGATAAGGGGGGTAAAGGCAAAAAAGGCCATGGTGGCGAAGTAAATACAATATAGCAAGTAAAACACTGGAATAGTAGATTTGCAGTGGAAGAAAGTACAAAGTAGAAATAATGGGGTGCAAAGGAGCTAAATAAATAAATACAGTAGGGGAAGAGGGTTGTTGTTTGGGCTAAATTATAGATGGGCTATGTACAGGTGCAGTAATCTCTGAGCTGCACTGACAGCTGGTGCTTAAAGCTAGTGAGGGAGATAAGTGTTTCCAGTTTTAGAGATTTTTGCAGTTCGTTCCAGTCTTTGGCAGCAGAGAACTAGAAGGAGAGGCGGCCGAAGGAGGAATTGGCTTTGGGGGTGACCAGAGAGATATACCTGCTGGAGCGCATGCTACAGGTGGGTGCTGCTATGGTGACCAGCGAGCTGAGATAAGGGGGAACTTTACCTAGCAGGGTCTTGTAGATGACCTGGAGCCAGTGGGTTTGGCGACGAGTATGAAGCGAGGGCCAGCCAACAAGAGTGTACAGGTCGCAGTGGTGGGTAGTATATGGGGCTTTGGTGACAAAACGGATGGTACTGTGATAGACTACATCCAATTTATTGAGTAGGGTATTGGAGGCTATTTTGTAAATGACATCGCCGAGGTCGAGGATTGGTAGGATGGTCCGTTTTACAAGGGTGTTTGGCAGTATGAGTGAAAGATGCTTTGTTGCGAAACAGGAAGCCAATTCCAGATTTAATTTAGGATTGGAGATGTTTAATGTGAGTCTGGAAGGAGAGTTTACAGTCCAACCAGACACCTAGGTATTTGTAGTTGTCCACATATTCTAAGTCAGAACCGTCCAGAGTAGTGATGCTGGACGGGCGGGCAGGTGCAGGCAGCGATCGGTTGAAGAGCATGCATTTAGTTTTACTTGTATTTAAGAGCAGTTGGAGGCCACGGAAGGAGAGTTGTATGGCATTGAAGCTCGTCTGGAGGTTAGTTAACTTCTTAAGGTATAGGGGGCAGTATTTTCATGGCCGGATGAAAAACGTACCCAAATAAACTGGTTACTTCTCTGGCCCAGAAACTAGAATATGCATATTATTAGTAGACTTGGATAGAAAACTCTGAAGTTTGTAAAACTGTTTGAATGGTGTCTGTGAGTATAACAGAACTCATATGGCAGGCAAAAACCTGAGAAATATTCAACCAGGAAGTGGAAGATCTGAGAATTGTAGTTCTTTTGAATGCCTATCAAAACTACAGTGTCTGTGGGGTCACGTTGCACTTCCTAAGGCTTCCGTTGGCTGTCAAAAGCCTTCAGAAAGTTGTTTCATCCGTCTCCTGTATCCGGGCAGAGTATAGGAGCTCAGTCACTGAGTAAACTGCCTGGGGACAAAGGGATTGGATATGCGCGATCCTGCGAGCGCACCGTTCCTTATTTTTCTTCTGGAATTAATAGGCTATTGTCCGGTTGGAATATTAATGCAATTTTAGGTTGAAAATACCATAAAGATTGATTTTAAACAACGTTTGACATGCTTCTAAGAATGGTAATAGAACATTTTGACTGTTCGTCTCTGGTACTGCGCTCGCGCGTTATGCCTTTGGATAGTGCTCTGTACGCACAAACAAAATGGAGGTATTTGGACATAAATATGGATTATTTCGAACATAAACAACATTTCTTGTGAAAGTAGCAGTCCTGCATTCTGACGAAGATCAGCAAAGGTAAGAGAATTTTTATAGTACTAATTCTGAGTTTAGGTGACCCCAGAACTTGGCGGGTGTCTGTATAGCTTGCTTTGATGGCGAGCTATGTACTCAGAATATTGAAAAACGTGCTTTGGCCGAAAAGCTATTTTAAAATCTGACACAGCGGTTGCATAAAGGAGTACTGTATCTATAATTCTTAAAATAGTTGTTATGTATTTTGTCAACATTTATGATGAGTATTTTTGTAAATTGATGTGCACATTCACCGAAAGTTTGTGGGAATACATTTTCTGAACATCACGCGCCAATGTAAAATGCTGTTTTTGGATATAAATATGAACTTTATCTTACAAAACATACATGTATTGTGTAACATGATGTCCTAGGAGTGTCATCTGATGAAGATCGTCAAAGGTTAGTGCTTCATTTAGCTGTGTTTTGGGTTTTTGTGACATATATCCTTGGTTGGAAAATGGCTGTGTGATTATTTTTGTCTATGTACTCTCCTAACATAATCTAATGTTTTGCTTTCGCTGTAAAGCCTTTTTGAAATCGGACAATGTGGTTACATTAAGGAGAAGTGCATCTTTAAAATAGTGTAAAATAGTCGTATGTTTGAGAAATTTTAATTATGAGATTTTGTTGATTTGAATTTGCCGCCCTGATATTTCACTGCTAGCGTCCCACGTAGCCCATAGAAGTTAACACAGTGTACAAAGAAGGGCCAGAAGTATACAGAATGGTGTTGTCTGCGTAGAGGTGGATCAGACACTCACCAGCAGCAAGAGCGACATCATTGATGTATACAGAGAATAAGAGTCAGCCCAAGAATTGAACCCTGTGGCACCCCCATAGAGACTGCCAGAGGCCCGGACAACAGGCCCTCCGATGTGACACACTGAGCTCTGTCTGAGAAGTAGTTGGTGAACCAGGCGAGGCAATCATTTGAGAAACCAAGGCTATTGAGTCTGCTGATGAGGATGTGGTGATGGACAGAGTCGAAAGCCTTGATCAGGTCAATGAATACGGCTGCACAGTATTGTTTGTTATCGATGGCGGTTATTAAGATATCATTTAGGATATTCTCTACTGAAGGGATGAGGTCAATATCCTTCCAGGATACCCGGGCCAGGTCGATTAGAAAGGCCTGCTTGCTGAATTGTTTCAGGGAGCGTTTGACAGTGATGAGTGGAGGTTGTTTGACCGCTGACCCATTACGGATGCAGGCAATGAGGCAGTGATCGCTGAGATCTTGGTTGAAAACAGCAGAGGTGTATTTAGAGGGCAAGTTGGTTAGGATGACATCTATGAGGGTGCCCGTGTTTATGGCTTTGGGGTGGTACCTGGTAGGTTCATTGATCATTTGTGTGAGATTGAGGGCATCAAGCTTAGATTGTAGTATTGCTGGGGTGTTAAGCATGTCTCAGTTTAGGTCACCTAGCAGCACGAGGTATGAAGATAGATGGGGGGAAATCAGTTCACATATGGTGTCCAGAGCACAGCTGGGGGCAGAGGGTGGTCTATAGCAGGCGGCAACGGTGAGAGACTTGTTTTTAGAGAGATAGATTTTTAAAAGTAGAAGTTCAAATTGTTTGGGTACAGACCTGGATAGTAGGACAGAACTCTGCAGGCTTTCTCTGTAGTAGATTGCAACACCGCCCCCTTTGGCCGTTCTATCTTGTCTGTAAATGTTCTAGTTAGGGATGGAGATTTCAGAGTTTTTGGTGGTCTTCCTAAGCCAGGATATAGACACGGCTAGGACATCCGGGTTGGCAGAGTGTGCTAAAGCAGTGAATTAAACAAACTTAGGGAGGAGGCTTCTAATGTTAACATGCATGAAACCAAGGCTATTACGGTTACAGAAGTCATCAAAAGAGAGCGCCTGGGGGATAGGAGTGGAGCTAGGCACTGCCGGGCCTGGATTCACCTCTACATCACCAGAGGAACAGAGGAGTAGGATAAGGGTACGGCTAAAAGCTATGAGAATTGGTCGTCTAGGACGTCCGGAACAGGGAGTAAAAGGAGCAGGTTGCTGGGGGCGATAAAATAGCTTCAAGGTATAATGTACAGACAAAGATATGGTAGGATGTGAATACAGTGGAGGTAAACCAAGGCATTGAGTGATGAGAGAGATATTGTCTCTAGAAACATCATTGAAACCAGGTGATGTCATCACGTGTGGGTGGTGGAACATGTGGCATATGAAGAAGCTGATTAAACAGCATGATCATTACATCATTACACAGTTGCACCCTGTGCTGGGGACAATGAAAGGCCACTCTAAAATGTGCAGTTTTGTCACACAACACAATGCCACAGATGCCCCAAGTTTTGAGGGGGCGTGTAATTGGAATGCTGACTGCAGGAATGTCCACCAGAGCTGTTGCCAGAGAATTTCATATTGATTTATCAGTACGTCCAACCGGCCTCACAACAGCAGACCACACGTAACCACGCCATCCCAGGACCTCCAAATCCAGCTTCTTCACCTGCGGGACAGCTGATGAAACTGCATTTGTATAACTGAAGAATTTCTGCACAAACTAAGAAACCGTCTCAGGGAAACAAACTGGTCGTCCTGACCAGGGTCTTGACCTGACTGCAGTTTGGCATTGTAACCGACTTCAGTGGGCAAATGCTCACCTTTGATGGTCACTGGCACGCTGGAGATGTGCGATCTTCACTAATAAAGCTCGGTTTCAGCTGTACTGGGCAGACAGCCTGTATGGTGTCTTGTGGAGGAGCAGTTTGCTGATGTCAACGTTGTGAACAGAGCACCCCCATGGTGGCGGTGGGTTTATGGTATTGGCAGGCATAAGCAATGGACACCGAACACAATTGCATTTTATCGATGGCAATTTGAATGCACAGAGATACCGTGATGAGATCCTGAGGCCCATTGTCGTGCCATTCCGCCACTGCCATCAACTCCTGTTGTCACGTTTGTCGTAATGATTGGACCAAGGCGCAGCGTGAGTAGCATTCCACATCTTTATTATAACATGAAACGTCAACAAAATACAAAAACAATAAACGCCTCAAACGAACCGTGACGCAAATGCAGTGCTCACAGGCAACTACACAAAAACAAGATCCCACAAAACACAAGTGGGAAAAATAACTACTTAAATATGATCCCCAATTAGAGACAACGATTACCAGCTGCCTCTAATTGGGAATCATACAAAACACCAGCATAGAAACAAAACTAGAACACAACATAGACATAGATATACTAGATCACCCCCTAGTCACGCCCTGACCTACAACACCATAGAGAAACAATGGCTCTCTATGGTCAGGGCGTGACACCTGTTTCAGCATGATAATGCATGTACACAATTCCTGGAGAGATTCCTCAAGAGATGTCATCCTGCAAAACCTCAACTAAATAAATAAATAAAGATTTGAACAGAAAAGCAGTATATTGAATGTAACTCTACCTGTGACAGACAGAGTGACTCCAGGACTGTCAGTATGTCTCCTTCTGGTCTGATCTGTTGTAAATGTGAACCAGTACTCAGCTGAGTCGCTCTCTCTCAGGTCTGTGATTGTCAGGGTGTGGCTTTTCCTCTTATCCACACTGTACTCCACACGACCTTTGTAATCTGGGTCATCTCTCAGACTCACAGGATTCCCTTCAGCATCATTTTTAGTGAACCAGAAGGTTGCTTTGACTGTTTTATACCATGGATACTTGTACGTGCAGGCCAGGTCCACTGTTGACCCCTTCAATACACAGATACTCTTCTTGGTGTAAGTCACTCCCCAGCCAAACTGACCCAGTTCCACTGAAACATTCACATAAGGGTATTACCTATTGGCTTACACTAACAGTAGGGTTTGTCCACACTTTGTGTCTGTAGTTGCTGAGTTAACTGTAAATGGTAACCACAGCTACACTTATTGAGGTGTGAAATGCAGCTATGAAAGTGAATTGGAGATTCCTAACAGACGACACCACTGAACCCACCAGAATATCATTAAGATCTGTATGCTTTTAGAAATGTCTAAGGATGCTATAATACAATTATGAATGATAACATACCTGTCACAGACCAGAGACAGACCACCAACACACTTCCTGCTGTTCTCAATGCCATTGTTGCATCTCCCACCCTGCAGTCTTAGAAACATAAACAACAACTCACTCTATAGCTGGTGAATAACTCCACCTGATACATTGAAGTAGAAACTGTAAATGGGGTACAGGGCCTCATTACTGAAAATGAACCAGGCTCATATTGTGTTGTGCTGTATTGTGCTACAGGCGTTGGATCTTAATTTGATCACTCTTTTGTTGTGGAGAATTTTCCCGCCCAGCAGGAAATGCAAACTTGTATTGTATTCAAGGTTTAAAAAGGCTTCTAACTGTCAGGGATCCCTCCGTTACTGCTGCTCATTCCGTGCACCAGTTCTGGAAGTCTACATCACTGGCCTTCTAGACATACTGAACTGTCTAATTACGCACACCTGGTTTCCATTTCCCCTGATTAGTAATTGTATAAATCTGCCCTCTGTTCACCATTGTCTTGGTCAGTTATTGTTCCCATGTCTGTTGGTCTTGTGAGTACCTGTGCATTGTTGTTTCGGCTTTTGTGCTACATGTATTGTGCACTTGTTATTATGGGTCTCGTCCTGTGTATTTATTAGAGGTTTAACCTCGCTGTTTTGTTTGGGTTTCATCCCTGTGTTTTGTATACATTACGTATTCCTGTGCCTGTCTCCTACCACTCATACAACATGACACAAGTTTGTATTTTTCAATTTAAAATGTCAGACTTGATTTTCCCTAACAAATGGTGTCAACCACCACATTAACCTGTTACATCTAGGGGGCAGTAATTTCACGGCTGGATAAAAAACGTACCCGATTTAATCTGATTATTAGTCCTGCCCAGAAACTGGAATATGCATATAATTATTAGCTTTGGAGAGAAAACACTCCAAAGTTTCTGAAACTGTTTGAATGGTGTCTGTGAGTATAACAGAACTCCTATGGCAGGCAAAAACCTGAGATGCTTCTGTTCAGGAAGTACCCTGTCTGAACATTTCTTGCCCTTCTTTATTATCTCTGTCGTTTACAAAGGATCTCTGCTCTTACGTGACACTTCTCACGTCAACAATGGAGTCTCACAGCCCGGGAAAAACAGGAATGATGTCATTCAAAGCCCTGGCTGAAGCACACGAGAGCAAATGCTGAGTGGTCAGTCAATGGACTAAGCCTTAGGCGCGTGACACGCCCCGCCCCCGGCTTTTGGTTTTTTCCTCAGTTTACAGACAGGCAGATTCCCGGTCGGAATATTATCGCTTCTCTACGAGATAAATTGCATAAATATTGGTTTTAAACAGCGGTTGACATGCTTCGAAGTACGGTAATGGAATATTTCGAAATTTTTTGTCATATTTTGCGTCATGCTCGTGGCCGAGATTTAGCGTTGGGATAGTGTCTAGAACGCACGAACAAAACGTCGCTGTTTGGATATAACGATGGATTATTTGGGACCAAACCTACATTTGTTATTGAAGTAGAAGTCCTGGCAGTGTATTCTGATGAAGAACAAGCAAGGTAAGAACATTTTTCTTATAGGAAATGTGATTTTGGTGAAGGCTACACTGGGTGGGTGTCTAAATAGCTAGCCCTGTAACGCCGGGCTATGTACTTACATTATTGCAAAATGTGCTTCATCCGAAAAGCTATTTTAAAATCGGACATATCGAGTGCATAGAGGAGTTCTGTATCTATAATTCTTAAAATAATTGTTATGCTTTTTGTGAACGTTTATCGTGAGTAATTTAGTAAAATCACCGGAAGTGTTCGGTGGGAATGCTAGTTCTGAACGTCACATGCTAATGTAAAAAGCTGGTTTTTGATATAAATATGAACTTGATTGAACAGACATGCATGTATTGTATAACACAATGTCCTAGGTGTGTCATCTGATGAAGATCATCAAAGGTTAGTGCTGCATTTAGATATGGTTTGGGTTTATGTGACATGATATGCTAGCTTGAAAAATGGCTGTGTGATTATTCCTGGCTGGGTACTCTGCTGACATAATCTAATGTTTTGCTTTCGCTGTAAAGCCTTTTTGAAATCGGACAGTTTGGTTAGATAAAGGAGAGTCTTGTCTTTAAATAGCTGTAACATAGTCATATGTTTGAAAAGTGTAAGTTTTCGGATTTAGAGGAGTTTGAATTTCGCGCCCCGCCCATCATTGGATATTGGAGCAGACGTTCCGCTAGCGGAACGTGTAGATGTAAGAGGTTATTAAGTATAATTCACTTTTCCTGTTGCTGCAGGAATATTAAGTTCCAACCTCTGTATATGGTTGTGAGTACTGTCTCTTGCATTATGGATCAACAGTAGTACTGTAAACATATTTCTACATTGACTGTTCTGAAGCTGTTTTATTCTAAGAACCCCAAAAATAGGAGGATAAATGTTCAATTCTCTATGGTCCATCAAGCTCTACAGCAGCCTAAAGACTGACCACCAGGTTCAATGATAGCTCCTATCCCCAAGCTGTGAGGATAAACAGCAAGTGACTCGCAGTCTTGTACAATTAACCTTGTGGGGACACAAAATTCTGTCCCATTCAGAATCCTATTTTCCCTTACCTTAACCCTAACCCCAAAACGTATTAAGCCGAACCCTAGCTCCTAATTCTAACACTAAATCAAAACTATACCGTAAACCCCCTACAAATAGTATTTGATCTTGTGGGGACTAACAACATTTTTGTCCATTTACTATTCTTGTGAGGACCAGAGGTCCCCAAAAGCATAGTTAAAATGCACACAGTCTTGCGCAGCTAACCTTGTGGGGACATACAATTCAGTCCCATTCAAATCCCATTTTCCTTAACTACTAAACCTAACCCTAGATCCTAAACCTGATTCTAACTAGTCTTATATTTAATATTGATTTTTGTTATATCAAGTACTTTAACCTAGCACTTGGGGGATTATTTCATTGATCCAGTTTGCATGTTTTATTATGAGTTTATTATATAACATTTGTTTTAAAGTTAAACCTTTTTAACCTCAGCACTTAATCAATAGTTGTCTTCCTCCTGTTGTTGAACTTCGACCTTTCATGTTCTCCCACCCTCTCTAGACCAGTCGGCTACAGTATAGAAACAGGGCAGAAAGTTGCAATAGGCCTGCGCAACCCAAGGTTTGATACCAGCATAAACAGAAACCCTCTTAAACCTGACACTGATTCTAACCTCAACCCTAAACCCCCTAGACAAAGCATTTGACCTTGTGGGGACCAACTTCTGGGGACCAACTATGTGTGTGTGTTGGTCAAATTTTTGTTGGTTTACTATTCATCGGCTGGAATGGTGTAAAACTCGTCGCCATTGGACTCTGAAGTAGTGGAAACGTGTTCTCTGGAGTGATTCACCATCTGGCAGTTCGATGGACGATTCTGGGTTCGGTGGATGATAGAACACTAACAGCCCCAAAACATAGTGCCAACTGTAAAGTTTGGTGGAGGATGAATAATGTTCTGGGGCTGTTTCATGGTTCGGCTAGACCCCTTAGTTCCAGTGAAAGGAATTCTTAACGCTACAGCATACAATGACATTCTAGACAATTCTGTGCTTCCAAGTTTGTGGCAACAGTTTGAGGAAGGACCTTTCCTCTTTCAGCATGACAATGCCCCCGTGGATAAAGCGAGGTCCATACAGAAATGGTTTGTCGAGATTGGTGTGGAAGAACTGACCGAGCCCTGACCTCAACCACAATGAACACCTTTGGGATGAATTGGAACGCCGACTACAAGCCAAGCCTAATCGTCCAACCTCACCAATGCTCTTGTGGCTGAATGGAAGCAAGTCCAAGCAGCAATGTACCAACATCTAGCGGAAAGCCTTCCCAAATTGTGTAGGCTATTATAGTAGGGACAAACTCCGTATTAATGCCCATGATTTTTTAAATTAGAAGTTCGACGAGCACGTGTCCACATACTTTTGGTAATGTAGTGTAGGTACCCTGCATCTGTAGGGAAGGCCCATAAGGCCCATGGAGTCTGTATCAAAGTCTAGAGAGCTGGTTGTTATGGATGTAGAAAAGTTAAAACACACATCCTACATAGTATAGATGTCCACCCTACTCCCTATCAGTCTGGTCCTGAAGGGCTCTCAGATAAATCCACTGTCACACACAGGCCCACATGTGCACACACACTGCAGTTTTTACCCTGGTTACTCATCTCATCCCTATGTAGATCAACACTCCTACACTGAGACACTTAATGAATACTGGCCCTGATGGAACAACCAAAACACAGCTCAAAACATAACAAGAAGCAAATGATACATTACCTTCAAGTCTATGACTTATAGCTACAAACAAATAACCAAAAATTATATTTTAAGATATCGATAAGAGTACTTACAGAGTGAAGGGTGGAGGTGTTGTACAGTGAGTCAATTTGCTGTCAGTTAGCGTGAGTTCTTTTGTTGACACATTTAACTGTCCTTATACTTCTTCTTTAAGTCATTAACATGCATGATGACCAGACCAGCATGTCAGAAAAGGGATGTTCCTGTATTTCAATAGAAATTGCGCAACAGACTGCATATCTCATTGCCTTTCTTCATTTGAGGACTGGGACTACATTTGTTTAATTAGCTAAATGTTTCAGATTTCCAATGTGATATTTTGACTACACAGAGAGCCATTTAAACAATGTGCCGACTACAGAGGGCTGAGTGTGGTTTCCAAGTGATTTCTGACGCAACGGCAAGCCCTCTTCACTATTTAGAATGTTAACAATTTCTTAGAATGTGCTGCCTTGCCCTTCTGAGTTCTGTTTACAGGTCAACGTTCCATGATGTCATTCCATTAGAACCCATTCCATTTAAAACCCATGACTATCACTACTCATCAGCTGTATCAAAGTAGTACTGAAGGTTCCAGTGTTCTAGACTAGAGCTCTCCCTACTGGCATCTCAACATTACTGCAGCCTAATAATAATGTCCTCAATAATGTTGGGTTAATAACAACATAACAAACTGGAAACACATTTGATAAACTAGTGGAAAAACGAAACTGTTTAATTGTCAAAGTCCACTCTATGGATGGTTTGTCCTCTGACAAATCGACTGTAAATTTTGGTGTTCCTCAAGGTTCCGTTTTAGGACCACTATTGTTTCACTATATATTTTACCTCTTGGATGTCATTCAAAAACATAATGTTTACTTTCACTGCTATGTGGATGACACACTGCTGTACATTTCAATGAAACATGGTGAAGCCCCAAAATTGCCCTCGCTGGAAGCCTGTGCAAAGTTTCTACTTTTAAACTCGGACAAAACAGATGCTTGTTCTAGGTCCCAAGAAACAAAGATCTTCTGTTGAATTTGACAATTAATCTTGATGGTTGAATAGTCGTCTCAAATAAAACTGAAGGACCTCGGTGTTACCCTGGACCCTGAGCTCTCTTTTGACAAACATATCAAGAATGTTTCAAGGACAGCTTTTTTCAATCTTCTTAACATTGCAAAAATCAGAATTTCTCTGTCAAAATGATGCATAAAAATGTATCCATGCTTTGTCACTTCTAGGTTAGACTACTGCAATGCTCTACTTTCCGGCTACCCGGATAAAGCACAAAATAAACTTCAGTTAGTGCTAAATACGGCTGCTAGAATCTTGACTAGAACCAAAAAATGTGATCATATTACTCCAGTGCTAGCCTCCCTACACTGGCTTCCTGTTAAGGCAAGGGCTGATATCAAGGTTTTACTGCTAACCTACAAAGCATTACATGGGCTTGCTCCTACCTATCTTTCTGATTTGGTCCTGCCGTACATACCTACACGTACGCTACGGTCACAAGACAGGCCTCCTAAATGTCCCTAGAATTTCTAAGCAAACAGCTGGAGGCAGGGCTTTCTCCTATAGAGCTCCATTTTTATGGAATGGTCTGCCTACCCATGTGAGACGCAGACTCGGTCTCAACCTTTAAGTCTTCACTGAAGACTCATCTCTTCAGTATGTCCTATGATTGAGTGTAGTCTGGCCCAGGAGTGTGAAGGTGAACGGAAAGGCCCTTGCTGTCTCTGCCTGGCCGGTTCCCCTCTCTCCACTGGGATTCTCTGCCTCTAACCCTATTACAGGGGCTTAGTCACTGGCTTACTGGTGCTCTTCCATGCCGTCCCTAGGAGGGGTGCGTCACTTGAGTGGGTTGAGTCACTGACGTAGTCTTCCTGTCTGGGATGGCGCCCCCCCTTGGGTTATGCCATGGCAGAGATCTTGTGGGCAATACTTGGCCTTGTCTCAGGATAGTAAGTCGGTGGTTGAAGATATCCCTCTAGTGGTGTGGGGGCTGTGCTTTGGCAAAGTGGGTGGGGTTATATCCTGCCTGTTTGGCCCTGTCTGGGGGTCTCATCGGATGGGCCCACAGTGTTTCCTGACCCATCCTGTCTCAGCCTCCAGTATTTATGCTGCAGTAGTTTGTGTCGGGGGGCTAGGGTCAGTCTGTTATATCTGGAGTATTTCTCCTGTCTTATCCGGTGTCCTGTGTGAATTTAAGTATGCTCTCTCTAATTCTCTCTTTCTCTCTCTCTTTCTCTCTCTTGGAGGACCTGGGCACTAGGACAATGCCTCAAGACTACCTGGCAAGATGACTCCTTGCTGTTCCCAGTCCACCTGGCGTTGCTGCTGCTCCAGTTTCAACTGTTCTGCCTGCGGCTATGGAACCCTGACCTGTTCACCGGACGTGCTACCTGTCCCAGACCTGCTGTTTTCAACTCTCTAGAGACAGCAGGAGCGGTAGAGATACACTCAATGATCGGCTATGAAAAGCCAACTGACATTTACTCCTTAGGTGCTGACTTGTTGCACCTTCGACAACTACTGTGATTATTATTATTTGACCATGCTGGTCATTTATGAACATTTGAACATTTTGGGCATGTTCTGTTATAATCTCCACCCGGCACAGCCAGAAGAGGACTGGCCACCCCTCATAGCCTGGTTCCTCTCGGTTTTTTCCTTGGTTTTGGCCTTTCTAGGGAGTTTTTCCTAGCCTCCGTGCTTCTACACCTGCATTGCTTGCTGTTTGGGGTTTTAGGCTGGGTTTCTGTACAGAACTTTGAGATAGCAGCTGATGTAAGAAGGGATATATAAATAAATTTGATTAAGCAAACACACAATGTTGTAGTACAATATGCCACTATCATATTCTGTTACACTGTTGGCCCTTATGTACAATAGAGGAGGATGATGGGCAGAGTCATAGGAGGAGAGGCTAATTGTAATGGCTGGAATAGAATTAATGGATACCGTTCCATTTATTCCATTCCAGCCATTATAATGAGCCCGTCCTTCTATATATCTGCCCACCAGCCTCCTCTGTTGTACAGTACCGGTAGTAACAGAGGGATCAGTACCATCATCACCATAGTGATTCTGTGTTGACTGTATAGTCTAATGTAGTGTCGTGTCTTTGGGCAACATTAAACTGAAGACATGTTTATCAATTAACTCCCTGTAATTATTATTACGCGATTAAACTGATTAATCGTTTAACTGTAATTAACTAGGAGATCGGGGCACCAAGGAAAATATTCAGATTACAAAGTTATAATTTTCCTAATATAACTTTCCTATATTATAACATAGTATAGTATAGGCCGATTATCTTCTGGTTTAAATGGTGTATTTTACCTCGCGTCCAGTCTCATTCCAAACGTCGTATATTGTTGTATCTGCACGAATCCAGCCTTTACTAAAGTCAGCCATACATCAATTGTCTTAAAATCATTTATTTACTAAACTAAGTAATTCACAGAAAGTATACAAACAGTAGTTATCGTTACAAAGAAATGGTAGAGGACTGTGCCCTAGTGGGCTAAACAGGCATGGCGGCCTGTTAAACAAAGGGTCATAAAGGGCAGCTGAGGAGACACACAGAGTTCATTAATATTAACAATTGATATGCTAATCCTTTGTACATGAACGCTCACTGATTCGGGAACAATTGCAATCAATATATATTTACGCCAAGTGTGTCATCGGGATCCTTGCTGGAGAGTTTGTGTCCTGTTGGAGAGTTTTTGTCCCATTCTCTCTCTCTCGGTTAGAATGGATCTTTCAAAGCGACATTCATTAATGTCGTTATAGAATGCATGTTTCGTCGGTCTTCGCGTTCAATTATATAATTTCTAGCTGCAGACAATTAATTAATATCAAAGACTTGTTATTATTCTGTCGGTCTCGATAGTCTAAAAGTTTAACCATGTGGTATAGTTAACTTTCAGTAGAGGAATTGGATGGTCAAACCTTTGCTCTCTCTTCTGAGGTAAGCTGGTCTGCAGAAAGTAACCCTGGGTGGGGTTTTTATTCGTGAACATAGAACAGGCTTGTCACATGACGCCTAGTCCTGTCTGTGTCCCTGGGGGGAGTGCCGATGACTGATTTAAGCTTTGAACAGAAATGCATTCTATCACATTAACATCAGTACATAGCATCTCAACATATTCCAAATAGCTTTATCCTTATTAACCTCTCTAGGGTAGGGGGCAGTATTTGCACGGCCGGATAAAAAACGTACCCGATTTAATCTGGTTATTACTACTGCCCAGAAACTAGAATATGCATATAATTATTGGCTTTGGATAGAAAACACCTTAAAGTTTCTAAAACTGTTTGAATGGTGTCTGTGAGTATAACAGAACTCATATGGCAGGCAAAAACCTGAGAAGATTCCTTACAGGAAGTGCCCTCTCTGACCATTTCTTGGGCTTCTACACTCTCTTTATTGAAAACTGAGGATCTCTGCTGTAACGTGACACTTCCTACAGCTCCCATAGGCTCTCAGAAGGCGGCAAAACGCTAAATGATGTCTTTGCAGGCCCTGGCTGAAAAACAGTAGCGCATTTGGATAATGGTCGATCAGAGAACAATGAGACTGAGGCGAGTGCACGAGGCGACACCATGTTTTTATTTTTTCGTCTTTGAACGTAAACAGGGTTTCCCGGTCGGAATATTATCGCTTTTTTACGAGAAAAATGGCATAAAAATGTATTTTAAACAGCGGTTGACATGCTTCGAAGTACGGTAATGGAATATTTAGAAATGTTTTGTCACGAAATGCGTCGGTCGCGTCACCCTTCGTCACCCTTCGGATAGTGTCTTGAACGCACGAACAAAACAGAGGATATTTGAACATAACTATGGATTATTTTGAACCAAACCAACATTTGTTATTGAAGTAGAAGTCCTGGGAGTGCATTCTGACGAAGAACAGCAAAGGTAATCAAATTTTTCTAATAGTAAATCGGAGTTTGGTGAGGGCCAAACTTGGTGGGTGTCAAATTAGCTAGCCCGTGATGGCTGGGCTATCTACTCAGAATATTGCAAAATGTGCTTTTGCCGAAAAGCTATTTTAAAATCGGACATAGCGATTGCATAAAGGAGTTCTGTATCTATAATTCTTAAAATAATTGTTGTTTTTTGTGAACGTTTATCATGAGTAATTTAGTAAATTCACCAGAAGTTTGCGGTGGGTATGCTAG
The DNA here is from genome assembly GCF_901001165.1 of Salmo trutta. NCBI lineage: Eukaryota > Metazoa > Chordata > Actinopteri > Salmoniformes > Salmonidae > Salmo > Salmo trutta. The sequence continues at coordinate 2,105,472 of NC_042994.1, read as the reverse complement.
TTCTGAACGCCACATGCTAATGTAAAAAGCTGGTTTTTGATATAAATATGAACTTGATTGAACAAACATGCATGTATTGTATATTCATATTTATATCAAAAACCAGCTTTTTACATTAGCATGTGACGTTCAGAACTAGCATACCCCCCGCAAACTTCCGGCGAATTTACTAACAATTTACTAAATTACTCACAATAAACGTTCACAAAAAGCATAACAATTATTTTAAGAATTATAGATACAGAACTCCTCTATGCACTCGATATGTCCGATTTTAAAATAGCTTTTCGGTGAAAGCACATTTTGCAATATTCTAAGTAGATAGCCTGGCATCACAGGGCTAGCTATTTAGACACCCAGCAAGTTTAGCCTTCACCAAACTCCGATTTACTATTAGAAAAGTTTGATTACCTTTGCTGTCTTTGTCAGAATGCACTCCCAGGACTTCTACTTCAATAACAAATGTTGGTTTGGTCCAAAATAATCCATAGTTAATGTTCCAACAGCGGCGTTTTGTTCGTGCGTTCAAGACACTATCCGAATGGAAAATAAGGGTCATGCGCACGGCACATTTCGTGACAAAAGATTTCTAAATATTTCATTACCGTACTTCGAAGCATGTCAACCGCTGTTTAAAATAAATTTTTATGCCATTTTTCTCGTAAAAAAGCGATAATATTCCGACCGGGAATCTGCAATTAGGTAAACAGAGGAAAGAAAATAAATCACTGGGTCGACTCGCGCACACGCCTAAGCCCTTTGTCCTCTGATCGGCCACTTGGCAAAGGCGATAATGTGTTTCAGCCAGAGGCTACCTCGATATCGTTCAGCTTTTTCCCGGGCTCTGAGAGCCTATGGGAGCCGTAGGAAGTGTCACGTTACAGCTAAGATCCTCAGTCTTCAATAAACAGCCCGGGCTCTGAGAGCCTATGGGAGCCGTAGGAAGTGTCACGTTACAGCAAAGATCCTCAGTCTTCAATAAACAGAGACAAGAAGAACAAGATCTTGTCAGAGAGGGCACTTCCTGTAAGGAATCTTCTCAGGTTTTTGCCTGCCATATGAGTTCTGTTATACTCACAGACACCATTCAAACAGTTTTAGAAACTTTAGTGTTTTTTCTATCCAAAGCCAATAATTATATGCATATTCTAGTTACTGGGCAGGAGTAGTAACCAGATTAAATCGGGTACGTTTTTTATCCGGCCGTGAAAATACTGCCCCCTATCCCAAAGAGGTTAACCTCTACGGGCTAGGGGGCAGCATTGAGAATTTTGGAAAAAATATGTGCCCATTTTTAACTGCCTCCTACACCAACTCAGAAGCTGGAATATGCATATTATTGTTCAGGTTTGGATAGAAAACACCCTAAAGTTTCTAAAACTGTTTGAATGGTGTCTGTGAGTATAACAGAACTCCTATGGCAGGCAAAAACCTGAGAAGGTTTCATGCAGGAAGTACCCTGTCTGACAAGGTGTTGTTGTTCTTGCTACTGTTTATTGAAGAGTCAGGATCTTAGCTGTAACGTGACAATTCCTAGGGCTCCAATAGGCTCTCAGAATCTGGGAAAAACCTGAACGATGACGAGGCAGCCTCAGGCTGAAACACATTATCTCCTTTTCCAAGTGTCCCATCAGGGGACAATAGAATTAGGCGTGTGCGCGAATCGCCCCCGTGGAGTATTTTCATTCGGCTGTTTAGCTAATTGCAGATTCCCGGTCGGAATATTATCGCTTTTCTACGAGATAAATTGCATAAAAATTGATTTTAAACAGCGGTTGACATGCTTCGAAGTACGGTAATGGAATATTTAGAATTTTTTTGTCACGTTCTGCGCCATGCGCACGACCATGATTTAGCATTCTGATAGTGTCTAGAACGCACAAACAAAACGCCACTGTTTGGATATAACGATGGATTATTTGGGACCAAACCTACATTTGTTATTGAAGTAGAAGTCCTGGGAGTGCATTCTGACGAAGAACAGGATAGGTAAGACCATTTTTCTTATAGGAAATGTGATTTTGGTGAAGGCTAAACTGGGTGGGTGTCTAAATAGCTAGCCCGTGATGGCTGCGCTATGTACTTAGAATATTGCAAAATGTGCTTTCACTAAAAAGCTATTTTAAAATCGGACATATCGAGTGCATAGAGGAGTTCTGTATCTATAATTCTTAAAATAATTGTTATGCTTTTTGTGAACGTGAGTAATTTAGCAAATTGTTAGTAAATTCCCCTGAAGTTTGCGGGGGGTATGCTTTTTCTGAACGTCACATGCTAATGTAAAAAGCTGGTTTTTGATATAAATATGAACTTGATTGAACAGACATGCATGTATTGTATAACATAATGTCCTAGGTGTGTCATCTGATGAAGATCATAAAAGGTTAGTGCTGCATTTAGCTGTGGTTTAGGTTTTTGTGACATTATATGCTAGCTTGAAAAATGGGTGTCTGATTATTTCTGGCTGGGTACTCTGCTGACATAATCTAATGTTTTGCTTTCGTTGTAAAGCCTTTTTGAAATCGGACAGTGTGGTTAGATTAACGAGAGTCTTGTCTTTAAATAGCTGTAAAATAGTCATATGTTTGAGAAATTGAAGTAATAGCATTTCAAACGTTTTAAAAATCGCGCCACAGGATTGCACTGGCTGTTACGTAGTTGGGACGAAATCGTCCCACATGCGCCAGAGAGGTTAATACTGCCTCTAAACCTCTTCTGAAACATCCACTCAATCACTCTTGCTCTTACTTTCACTCTTACTTTAGGCTATTTTCAAATGTCTGTCACAAGTTTTGCCGTGTTGAAGGGAGGACCAATACGCAGCAGGAATGTGGATGCTCATCTTTTAATTAGATTTAATGAAACATGCACAAAAAACAAGAAAGACGAAGGACAGTTTCACAGGCTAAATAAATAAATAAATAAACAATACTTTAGCAGTGCAAAATACAACTACCCACAACTTACTAAACAAACACACACCCCTATATAGGACTCTCAATCAGAGGCAACTAGAAACACCTGCCTCCAATTGAGCGTCCAGCACCCAAACCTAAACATAGAAAACCTAAACTAGACAAAATGCAGAAATACACCCTAGAATATACTAACCTAGAACATACACCCAAAACCCAGGAACACATAAATCAAACACCCCTCACAACACACACAAAACCACCACCATACAAAACAAACATCCCTCTGCCACGTCCTAACCAAAATACTAAACCACTACTCCCTCTGTTGGTCAAGACGTGACAATGTCTCCACAACAATCTATTGCTCTCAGAGCTCTTAAAATAGCATGCACAAGTCTTCATGTAGAACCACATGTACAATGTACATCCCATTTTTTGCAGCATACAATTACAGCTCAGTATTTGTAATATTTATTTTATACTATATTTTTTGCTAATATTTATCAAGGGTGCCAATAATTACTGTCGTGACTGTATATCTCACAATCAGATTAATATATAAAAATACATTTACACACACACACACACACACACCACACACGCACACACAGTTATACTTGACCATGTTATACATTGATGTGAACATTATCCATCGAAATCCATCTCAATTAAACTAAACACATGTCCAATTATATGGACAGTCTGAGAAACTTTATGAATACTGATGTAAAAACCAAAACACAGTACAAAATAAAGTAAAAAGATACAGGGAGTCGAACCATGTGACTTATGGCTAAAAACATGCATCCAAAAACAATATGTCAAAATATCGTCAAGAGGACTGACAGAGTGAAGTGAAGGGGAACTCATAGCATATTTATTTTTATTTATTTCACCTTTATTTAACCAGGTAGGCAAGTTGAGAACAAGTTCTCATTTACAATTGCGAGCTGGCCAAGATAAAGCAAAGCAGTTCGACAACATACAACAACACAGAGTTACACATCGAGTAAAACAAATATACAGTCAATAATACAGTAGAAAAATAAGTCTATGTACAATGTGAGAAAATGAGGTGAGATAAGGGAGGTAAAGGCAAAAAAAGTCAATGGTGGCAAAGTAAATACAATATAGCAAGTAAAACACTGGAATGGTAGATTTGTAGTAGAAGAAAGTGCAAAGTAGAAATGGAGATAATGGGGTGCAAAGGAGCAAAATAAAATAAATAAATACAGTAGGGGAAGAGGTAGTTGTTTGGGCTAAATTATAGATGGGCTATGTACAGGTGCAGTGGTCTGTGAGCTGCTCTGACAGCTGGTGCTTAAAACCTGTTGGGGCTAGGGGGCAGTATTTGCACGGCCAGATAAAAAACGTACCCTATTTAATCTGTTACTACTCCTGCCCATTAACTAGAATATGCATATAATTAGTAGATTTGGATAGAAAACACTCTAAAGTTTCTAAAACTGTTTGAATGGTGTCTGTGAGTATAACATAACTCATATGGCAGGCCAAAACCTGAGAAGATTCCATGCAGGAAGTGGAAATCTGATTTGTGGAATCACCTTCAACACTTTGCCTATGAAACACACCGTGAGTTAGGATTCATTTAGCACTTCCTAAGGCTTCCACTAGATGTCAACAGTCTTTACAAAGTGATTTGAGTCTTCTCCGGTAGAAACTGACCGAACGAGAGGCCTGGAAAGTTGGTCATAGAGGGAGGGCCGTTACTACTATGATGCGGGCGCCCATGGGTACCCTCTCATTCTGAAACGTTTAGTAAGACAATGCAATCGTCCACCTTGAATATTATTGAAGCTCTGATTGAAAAAGGCCCTAAAGATTTATGTTATACAATGTTTGACATGTTTGAACGAACGTAAATATATCCTTTTTGCACATTCGTGACGACAAGTCCCGCACGCCTCATACATTATGAGTAGCCTTCGGAACGCGCTAACAAGAAGGAGCTATTGGGACATAAATTATTAACTTTTTCGAACAAAACTACATTTGTTGTGGACCTGGGATTCCTGGAAGTGCCTTCTGATGAAGATAATCAAAGGTAAGGGAATATTTACAATAGTATTATTGATATTAGATGGTTCCAAGATGGTGCTAACCTATATAGCCTAGCCTATTGTTCTTAGCATAGCACCCCGTTTATTGCAAAGTGTGATTTCCCAGTAAAGTTATTTTGAAATCTGGCAATGCGGTAGCATTTACGAGATGTTAATCTATAATTCTTTGAATGACAATATTATAATTTACCAATGTTTTCGAATAGTAATTTTGTAAATTGTAACGCTGATTCACCGGAAGCATTTGAGTGAAAAAAAAAATCTGAATTTCACCGCCACTGTAAAATGCTGTTTTTGGATATAAATATGAACCTGATGGAACAAAAAATGCATGTATTGTATAACATAATGTCCTAGGAGTGTCATCTGATGAAGATTGTCAAAGGTTAGTGCATAATTTTAGCTGGTTTTCTGCTTTTGGTGACGCCTGTCTTTGAATTGACAAAACATTATACACAGCTATTTTCAATGTACTCTCCTAACATAACCTAACTTTATGCTTTCGCCGTAAAGCCTCTTTGAAATCGGACAATGTGGTTGGATTTAGGAGATGTTTATCTTTCAAATGGTGAAAAATTGTTGATTGTTGAGAAATTGAAATTATTAGATTCTTGCAGTTTTGAATTTCCCGCCATGGTATCTTGTCAATAAATCCCATTAGCGGGATCAGAGCGGGAAGGGGTCCCCAACAGGTTTTAAAACAGTATTACCATTTAAAAATATCCAGAAAGATTGTGCCTTCGTGATGCGTATTAAGTTTTACAGAGTTTAAAATGGTAAAGCTGACAAATTGCTTTGAGCAGCGCTCTCCATAGACAGACTGGGGAGAGCAGAGTGTCAAACACCCTACTAAACCCAAGGTTAGCGGAGTAACATAGACAGACTGGGGAGAGCAGAGTGTCGAACACCCTACTAAACCCAAGGTTAGAGGAGTAACATCATTTTGATCTCATGGCTAGAATTCCAGAGTGGTTACATTTCTCCAGCCACATCTCTCAGCTGTTTATTAAAACAGGTGGCGACGTGACCGTTTTGTTGTTTTCGAATCCCAGAATGTAGTTTTAAATGATATAATTAAAAAAATCCCATGTCATTTTTGTGTAGTTGTGCTTTTGCTTGTAATGCAGGAAACATAAGAACCCTGATCTCAAAGTGAAAACAATGGAAGGACTAGTAGACTTTTATAGGACATAGTAGACTTTTATCATGAGGAGTAGGGATGTCCTAAAATGTACACCGTACAACATATTATTTCACATGTGTATTGAAGAGGACCAGTGACATCATGTTAGAATTTAAATGCTTGCTCATTTGCATGATATTAATTATATCTATGTCTGTCATCATATGTACTCTCAAATCAACAAACTGCTATTTCTTCTTCATTTAACTTAAACCCTAAAAGCATGACCTCTGTCATCGTTTTACTTTGTTAAAATATCAGTGCCGTATTGGAGGCCACATTCACTGTTTGAGAAAATGGAAGAACGTGAGAACCAATGGAAGAAGATGAAAGCGTTTGTTTATCCATGAGCAAATGTTAATAAACACACACCACTCATCACATCACATTTGACAAGAAGAAACACATTTAGATAAGTGATTAAAAAAGTATTATAATATCATGCTTTACAGTCTCAATATCAACGCCAAGTTAATGCCATACCTCCAGTAACAGTGTAGCTGTATAGTCTTGTGCAGATTTTTTTTTGCTACACTTTAGTCTAAAGACACAAATAGAAATTGGCCCAAACCAACCATTTGGGAAACAAAGGAAGGCCCCCCCCCCTCCCGTCTACTCCCCCTGTCCCCAGGATAAAAGCATCTGCTAAATGGCATATATTATTGTATTGTAATATCATTATATCACTTATTTTTAAAATACAGGTCCAGATATACAAGGTCTTCTTGAAACTGCAACCAGGCTAGGGGTCAATACCATTTCAATTCAGGAACTAAACTGAAAATCCATATTTTCTCAATGCTTTTCAATGAGGAACAATTGACATTTTCCTAAATGGAAATGGAATTGACCCCAACCCTGAGTGCAACTTTTGAAAATGTCCCTTGTTACACCATATTATGAGTTCAAGGAAATGCACTTTGGCCTGAAGGATGGTCCTACAACTCTTTAGATCACAGGAGGTTGCTGAGGTGAGAACGGGTCATAATAATGGGCGAAACGGCGCAAATGGAATGGAAACCATGTGTTTGATGTATTTTATACCATTCCACTAATTCCGCACCAGGCATTACCACAAGCCCATCATCCCCAATGAAGCACCATCCTCCTGTGCTTCACCTATTGATGGAGGGACTTTTCAGGGAACAATGAGCTGTCACTAGGGGGTCAACCATTTTGCTTATTGATGACATTGTATACTCATCCAATAAGCAGCAGCATATGAATGACCCTGATGCTGTCTGTATGTTCAATGTTCTAGTATTGACACTGTTGTTGTAATGGCAGAATACGCTCACTGGGTGGCAGCACTGGGGCAGCTGAATTTCACAGCGGTATACTGGACATCCTCCTCCTGAATCTGGGGCTGAGGCAGCTGGATGGTGGAGTATAGAGGCACTTTCTGGTTTTTGGAGCCAGAGAAGTGGACACTGTCATAGTGAACATAATCCTGGTTGTCTGTGTCCGCTGTTTGTGCTGCAGTAGGGGTCATGACCAGGCTTGAGACATTGGCATACACTGGACTAGAGTCTCCCTGATGGAGAAAGAGGACAGACAACATGAGGAGTGGAAATGTCCCACAAAGCATACACAGTCATCACAGTCATCTTCTGATTCCAACAGACTCACCTGTCCATCATCTGCTGTGTCTCTTGTGTTGCAGGTAGATTTGGAGGCTTTTTTCCTGTTTTGCACATTAATGAATGAATCAATCAATCAATCAATGTTACTAAAGTTAAATAATAAAACAAAAAATGCATTTTCACTTCACTCACCTGAACCACATGAGTCCAGAGAGACAGAGGATGAGAACCAGAACAACCACTGTGATTCCTACAGCTGCAGTCACAACTGATGTCTGTTTCCCTATAATAAAATATGGATGATATGAGTAAATGGTATGATATAATAAATTTAAATACAGCACATTAATGCAATACTTGTGAAATCCAATGTATAATTATAAACTAAGGTACAATAAACCCAAGTATAATGATTCAGATTAGCATGAAACATGTATAAAAAAATATTGTATTGAAGAAGGAACTTTACCTGCTACAATGATCATCAGAGCTGTAGAGTTCATAGATCCTCTTCCATTCTGGGCCTCACAGTAATATTCTCCTCTGTCCTCAGAGATGATGTTAGTGATGCTGTAACTCTGTCCTGATGCTTTTGGTGAGGTTACGTTCTTCTTGTACCAGGTGTATTTGTCCACAGGTGGGTTGGCATCACTGCTGCAGGTCAGAGTCACTGAACTGCCCTCCACTATTTCACCAGAGGGACTGACTGACACTGAGGTGTTCTTTGGACCGTCTAGCGGACAATATGTAACAATACATTGTTCATACATTTAGCTTTACATGAGGAGCATCATGGAACTTACTTATGATTAAAATAAATGAAATATAAATATGTGTAACTTAGACATTAATGTAACAATACAGTGTTTTTGAAGTACTTGTAGTTCCCTACAGTAGTGAGATGAGTACAATCATGGAACTTGGACATAGATTGAAATAATAGATAGATTAGATGAGAGAAGATGTTACTAAAATAATACATCTGGAGATGGATCCCACATACTCACATCTGACAGTGAGAGTCTCTTTATTAGAGGGGAGATCCTCATGGCCTTTTACAGCACAGGAGTATCTGCCTGCATCCTCACTGCTGACTGGGTTTAGGAACAGACTGTTAGATTGGGTGGTTACATGTCCATTCTTGTACCAGATGTAGGTGGGGTTGTCAGTCAGAGTACAGGTGGTGATACAGGTCAGTGTCACCTTCTGTCCCTCTGTCACAGTGGCAGGAGTCACCTTCACCTGAAGACCTAAATGAAAGAGGATTAAACACTGAGTATATCATGAAGTAATCGTTTTCAGTATTGATGCGATGTGACATGTAGTGTTACCTATGACAGTCAGAGTTGTTCCAGGGAAGGTGGGCTCCCAGTTTGTCTGATCTGTTCTGAATCTAAACTTATACTCAGCTGAATCCTCCTCTCTCAGGTCTGTGATTCTCAGGGTGGAGTCACTCGGCATATTTCCAAGGTACTCCACACGACCTCCATAACCCGGGCTCAGGATTTGAGGGGCCTCATCAAGTTTTCCTTTTCTATACCATTTTGTTTCAGAGACTGTATGACCCCTGGGATATGTGTAAGAGCAGGATATGTTCACTGATGACCCCTTCAGGGTACAGATCCTCTGATGGGTGTAAGTCAGGTGGAAATAACTCTGAGCCCTAACAGCTGAAACACAAGTACATTTTTCAAATGGTGTCTGTATTTTGAACTGTAAAATCTGTAACAACCATTAATCAGAATGAATGATGATTTTGAAAGACTTTATAAAGTGTATTAGTCACACTCACACACTGCAGGAGAATTGATGCCTTTTACAGCACAGTAGAAGCTGTCTTCAGTTTTGAAGTAGACTGAGTACGAGGGGGAGGAGTCCTCTTGTACAATCTTACTGTTCCTGTACCAGATGTAGGTGGGGTTACCAGTCAGAGTACAGGTGGTGCTACAGGTCAGTGTCGTTGACAACAATGTAGTGGTCACCTTCACCTGCAGGTCTGGAGTAGATAACATTAAACCCTCAATTACCTGTTTAGTTCAAATGAGGCAGGAGAGGACGTTCTCAAATCATCTATTCAGACATTCCTATTTTACGCATACTTTCATATTTATATTATTTAAATACAAATTAAGACAATTTTCCAGAACCAATTAAACAGATTAGCATTATATATATATATAATATCACTGTACCTGTGACAGACAGAGTGATTAAACAGATCAACACTATATATAATATCACTGTACCTGTAACAGACAGAGTGATTAAACAGATCAACACTATATATAATATCACTGTACCTGTAACAGACAGAGTGTTTAAACAGATCAACACTATATATAATATCACTGTACCTGTAACAGACAGAGTGATTAAACAGATCAACACTATATATACAATATCACTGTACCTGTAACAGACAGAGTGACTCCAGGATAGCCAGAATATCTCCCTCCAGTCTGATCTGTTATGAATCTGAACTTGTACGTAGCTGAGTCTCTCTCTCTCAGGTCTGTGATTGTCAGGGTGTGTCCATTTACTTCATCCTTACGATACGTCACACGACCTTTGTAGTCTGGGTCATCACTCAGACTCACATATTTCTCCTCAGCATACTTTTTAGTGAACCAGAAGGTAGTTGTGACTGTACCTCTGGGATATGTGTAAGAGCAGGACAGCTCCACTGTTGACCCCTTCAAGGTACAGATACTCTGAGTGGTGTATGTAACACTCCAGCCAATCTGACCCAGTACCACTGAAACACAGTTAGACATCACAAGGACGTTACATTAAGTTCAAGGTCTTTTGACTCACATTAACACTTTGTTCCATAGTTGCTGAGTTGAGACATAGATACTCTTGAGTGAGAATGGAAACAACAGATAAGCTTCACTCAGTGAGGTGTGAAAGACAACTGTTTACAGTGAAGTGGAGACACCAAATGTGTCGTCAGTAGAACATAAAAATGCTTATGGTTTTAGAAATATCTGTAATTTCACAAACAGAGCAACTAAAAGATAAGAATGAGACCATACCTGCCACAGACCAGAGAAAGACCACCAACACACTTCCTGCTGTTCTCAAGGCCATTGTTGCATCTCCCACCCTGCAGTCTTAGAAACATAAACAACAAGTCACTCTATAGCTGGTGAATAACTCCACCTGATACATTGAAGTAGAAACTGTAAATGGGGTACAGGGCCTCATTACTGAAAATGAACCAGGCTCATATTGTGTTGTGTTGTATTGTGCTATATGGTTGTCTATGTGAATACTGTCTGTCTACATCTGTCTATTTAACCTGACATGATGTATGATGCAAAAATCATTTCCTAATATATACAATAGTCATCACCACCATCATCAACAACAACAACAGCAACAACAACAAGGTATTGAACAGATGTGTAGAACTGTAAACACATATTTCTACATTGATTGTTCTGAAGCTGTTTTATTCTCAGATCCCCAAATATAGGAGGATAAATGATCAATCCTCTACGGTCCGTCAAGCTGTACAGCAGCCTAAAGACTGACCACCAGGTTCAATGATAGCTCCTATCCCCAAGCTGTGAGGATAAACAGCAATTGACTCACTCACACACACACACACACACACACACACACACACACACACACACACACACACACACACACACACACACACACACACACACACACACACACAACCACACACACACACACACACACACACACACACACACACACACACACACACACACGCACATACACACACACACACACGCACAAACACACACGCACAAACACAGTCTGGTAAAAATAACCTTGTTGAGACACAAAATTCAGTCCCATTCACAATCCTATTTTCCTTTACCTTAACCATAACCCCAAAACATATTAACCCTAACCAGAACACTAGCTCCAAACCATAAACCTAATTCTAACCCTAACACTGATTCTAACTGGTTTAGTCTTTTTAATATTTAATATTGAATTTTATTATTTCAAGTACTTTAACATAGCACTTATCTTTGGAGGACTTAATCACTTCATCTCTTGGGGGGATTATTTATTTAATTCATCCAGTTTGCATGTTTTATTATGATTTGATTTTATAACATTTGATTTAAAGTTAAACCTTTATTGATAAAGTCAGCACTTTATCAATAATTGTCTTCCTCCTGTTGTTGAACTTCGACCTTTCATGTTCTCCCACCCTCTCTAGACCAGTCAGCTCTACAGTATAGAAACAGGGCAAAGTTGCAATAGGCCTGTGCAACCCAAGGTTTGATACCAGCATAAACAGAAACCCTCTTAAATCTGACACTGATTCTAACCTTAACCCTAAACCCCCTAGACAAAGCATTTGACCTTGTGGGGACCAACTTGTGGGGACCAACTATGTGCGTCTGTTGGTCAAATTTTTGTTGGTTTACTATTCCTGTGGGGAAACTATATATAGAAAATAATGTGGACACCTCCTCAAATTAGTGGATTCAGCTGTTTAAGCCACAGCCGTTGCTGACTGGTTTATAACATCAAGCACACAGCCATGCCATCTCCATAGACAAGCATTGTTAGTAGAATGGCCTTACTGAAGACTTCAGTGACTTTCAACGTGGCATCGTCAAAGGATACCACCTTTCCAGTTTGACAGATTTCTGCCCTGCTAGAACAGGGTTTACACGGCGGATCAGCCGTACACAAGCCTAAGATCACCATGCGCAATGCCAACCGTCAGCTGGAGTGGTGTAAAACTCGTCGCCATTGGACTCTGGAGCAGTGGAAACACGTTCTCTGGAGTGATGAATCATGATTCACCATCTGGCAGTCAGACGGACGATTCTGGGTTTGGTGGATGACAGCAGAACACTATCAGCCCCCCAAAAAAGTGTCAACTCTAAAGTTTGGTGGAGGAGGAATAATGGTCTGGGGCTGTTTTTCATGTTTCGGGCTAGGCCCCTTAGTTCCAGTGAAAGGAAACATTTACGATACAGCATATAATTACATTCTAGACAATTATGTGCTTCCAAGTTTGTGGCAACAGTTTGGGGAAGGCCATTTCCTGTTTCAGCATGACAATGCGGGGTGGCAGGTAGTCTAGTGGTTAGAGCATTGAGCCAGTAACTGAAAGGTTGCTAGATCGAATCCCCAAGCTGAAACGGTAACAATCTGCGGTTCTGCCCCAGAACAAGGCCGTTAACCCACTGTTCCAAGGCTGTCATTGTAAATAAGAATTTGTTCATAACTGACTTGCCAAGTTAAATAAAGGTAGAAAATAAATAAAAATGCCCCCGTGGATAAAGCGAGGTCTATACAGAAATGATTTGTCGAGATTGGTGTGGAAGAACTGACAGAGCACTGACCTACACCACATCGAACACCTTTGGGAAAAATTGGAATGTTGACTGCAAGCCAAGCCTAATTGCCCAACCTCACTAATGCTCTTGTGGCTGAATGGAAGCAAGTCCAAGCAGCATTGTTCCAACATCTTGTGGAAAGCCTTCCCAAAAGAGTGTAGGTTTTTATAGCAGGGACCAACTCCATGTTAATGCCCATGATTTTTGAATGAGTTGTTTGATGAGCAAGTGTCCACATACTTTTGGAAATGTAGTGTAGGTACCCTGCATCTGTAGGGAAGGCCCATAACGCCCATGGAGTCTGTATCAAAGTCTAGAGAGCTGGTTGTTATGGATGTAGAAAAGTTAAAACACACATCTTACACAGTATAGCTGTCAACCCTGCTCCCTATCAGTCTGGTCCTGAAGGGCCCTCAGATAAAGCCACTGTGTCACACACAGACACACACAGAGGCCCACATGCACACACACACACACACACATTGCAATGTTACAATGTTTGTTTGCATGTCTTTTTCACCCTGGTTAATCATCTCAATCCCTATGTAGATCAACACACCTACACTGAGAACCTTTATGAATACTGACCCTGATGTAACAACCAAAACACAGTTCAAAACATAACAACAAGTAAATGATACATTACCTTCAAGTATATGACTTACGACTAAAAACAAATAACCCCAAACTATATTTCAAGATATTGTCAACAGTACTTACAGATTGAAGGGGAGAAGTATTTTAGAGTGAGTCAGTTAGTGTGAAATCTGGGGTTGACACATATTTAACGGTCATCTCGTTCCTCTTTAAGTCATTAACATGAATGATGACCAAACCAGCATGTCAGAAAAGGGATGTTACTGTATTTCAATAGAAATTGTGTAACAGACTGAATATCTATATGTAGCTTTCTTTATTTGAGGAGTGGGACTATATTATTAAAATTAGCTAAATGTGTCATATTTCCAATGTGAAATTTTGACTACACATGTTAATACTACTCCTAAACACAACCCACCATCACTGTGTCTCATGTTAATACTACTCCTAAACACAACCCACCATCACTGTGTCTCATGTTAATACTACTCCTAAACACAACCCACCATCACTGTGTCTCATGTTAATACTACTCCTAAACACAACCCACCATCACTGTGTCTCATGTTAATACTACTCCTAAACACAACCCAACATCACTGTGTCTCATGTTAATACTACTCCTAAACACAACCCACCATCACTGTGTTTCATGTTAATACTACTCCTAAACACAACCCACCATCACTGTGTCTCATGTTAATACTACTCCTAAACACAACCCACCATCACTGTGTCTCATGTTAATACTACTCCTAAACACAACCCACCATCACTGTGTCTCATGTTAATACTGTTCCTAAACACAACCCACCATCACTGTCTCATGTTAATACTACTCCTAAACACAACCCACCATCACTGTGTCTCATGTTAATACTACTCCTAAACACAACCCACCATCACTGTGTCTCATGTTAATGCTACTCCTAAACACAACCCACCATCACTGTGTCTCATGTTAATACAACTCCTAAACACAACCCACCATCACTCTGTCTCATGTTAATACTACTCCTAAACACAACCCACCATCACTGTGTCTCATGTTAATACTACTCCTAAACACAACCCACCATCACTGTGTCTCATGTTAATACAACTCCTAAACACAACCCACCATCACTGTGTCTCATGTTAATACTACTCCTAAACACAACCCACCATCACTGTGTCTCATGTTAATACTGCTCCTAAACACAACCCACCATCACTGTGTCTCATGTTAATACTACTCCTACGCACAACCCACCATCACTGTGTCTCATGTTAATACTACTCCTAAACACAACCCACCATCACTGTGTATCATGTTAATACTACTCCTAAACACAACCCACCATCACTGTGTCTCATGTTAATACTACTCCTAAACACAACCCACCATCACTGTGTCTCATGTTAATACTACTCCTAAACACAACCCACCATCACTGTGTTTCATGTTAATACTACTCCTAAACACAACCCACCATCACTGTGTCTCATGTTAATACTGTTCCTAAACACAACCCACCATCACTGTCTCATGTTAATACTACTCCTAAACACAACCCACCATCACTGTGTCTCATGTTAATACTACTCCTAAACACAACCCACCATCACTGTGTCTCATGTTAATACTACTCCTAAACACAACCCACCATCACTGTGTCTCATGTTAATACTACTCCTAAACACAACCCACCATCACTGTGTCTCATGTTAATACTACTCCTAAAAACAACCCACCATCACTGTGTCTCATGTTAATACTGCTCGTAAACACAACCCACCATCACTGTGTCTCATGTTAATACTACTCCTACGCACAACCCACCATCACTGTGTCTCATGTTAATACTACTCCTAAACACAACCCACCATCACTGTGTCTCATGTTAATACTGTTCCTAAACACAACCCACCATCACTGTCTCATGTTAATACTACTCCTAAACACAACCCACCATCACTGTGTCTCATGTTAATACTACTCCTAAACACAACCCACCATCACTGTGTCTCATGTTAATGCTACTCCTAAACACAACCCACCATCACTGTGTCTCATGTTAATACAACTCCTAAACACAACCCACCATCACTGTGTCTCATGTTAATACTACTCCTAAACACAACCCACCATCACTGTGTCTCATGTTAATGCTACTCCTAAACACAACCCACCATCACTGTGTCTCATGTTAATACTACTCCTAAACACAACCCACCATCACTGTGTCTCATGTTAATACAACTCCTAAACACAACCCACCATCACTGTGTCTCATGTTAATACTACTCCTAAACACAACCCACCATCACTGTGTCTCATGTTAATACTGCTCCTAAACACAACCCACCATCACTGTGTCTCATGTTAATACTACTCCTACGCACAACCCACCATCACTGTGTCTCATGTTAATACTACTCCTAAACACAACCCACCATCACTGTGTATCATGTTAATACTACTCCTAAACACAACCCACCATCACTGTGTCTCATGTTAATACTACTCCTAAACACAACCCACCATCACTGTGTCTCATGTTAATACTACTCCTAAACACAACCCACCATCACTGTGTTTCATGTTAATACTACTCCTAAACACAACCCACCATCACTGTGTCTCATGTTAATACTGTTCCTAAACACAACCCACCATCACTGTCTCATGTTAATACTACTCCTAAACACAACCCACCATCACTGTGTCTCATGTTAATACTACTCCTAAACACAACCCACCATCACTGTGTCTCATGTTAATACTACTCCTAAACACAACCCACCATCACTGTGTCTCATGTTAATACTACTCCTAAACACAACCCACCATCACTGTGTCTCATGTTAATACTACTCCTAAAAACAACCCACCATCACTGTGTCTCATGTTAATACTGCTCCTTAACACAACCCACCATCACTGTGTCTCATGTTAATACTACTCCTACGCACAACCCACCATCACTGTGTCTCATGTTAATACTACTCCTAAACACAACCCACCATCTCTGTGTATCATGTTAATACTACTCCTAAACACAACCCACCATCACTGTGTCTCATGTTAATACTACTCCTAAACACAACCCACCATCACTGTGTCTCATGTTAATACTACTCCTAAACACAACCCACCATCACTGTGTTTCATGTTAATACTACTCCTAAACACAACCCACCATCACTGTCTCTCATGTTAATACTGTTCCTAAACACAACCCACCATCACTGTCTCATGTTAATACTACTCCTAAACACAACCCACCATCACTGTGTCTCATGTTAATACTACTCCTAAACACAACCCACCATCACTGTGTCTCATGTTAATACTGTTCCTAAACACAACCCACCATCACTGTCTCATGTTAATACTACTCCTAAACACAACCCACCATCACTGTGTCTCATGTTAATACTACTCCTAAACAGAACCCACCATCACTGTGTCTCATGTTAATACTACTCCTAAACACAACCCACCATCACTGTGTCTCATGTTAATACTACTCCTAAACACAACCCACCATCACTGTGTCTCATGTTAATACTACTCCTAAAAACAACCCACCATCACTGTGTCTCATGTTAATACTGCTCCTAAACACAACCCACCATCACTGTGTCTCATGTTAATACTACTCCTACGCACAACCCACCATCACTGTGTCTCATGTTAATACTACTCCTAAACACAACCCATCATCTCTGTGTATCATGTTAATACTACTCCTAAACACAACCCACCATCACTGTGTCTCATGTTAATACTACTCCTAAACACAACCCACCATCACTGTGTCTCATGTTAATACTACTCCTAAACACAACCCACCATCACTGTGTTTCATGTTAATACTACTCCTAAACACAACCCACCATCACTGTCTCTCATGTTAATACTGTTCCTAAACACAACCCACCATCACTGTCTCATGTTAATACTACTCCTAAACACAACCCACCATCACTGTGTCTCATGTTAATACTACTCCTAAACACAACCCACCATCACTGTGTCTCATGTTAATACTGTTCCTAAACACAACCCACCATCACTGTCTCATGTTAATACTACTCCTAAACACAACCCACCATCACTGTGTCTCATGTTAATACTACTCCTAAACACAACCCACCATCACTGTGTCTCATGTTAATACTACTCCTAAACACAACCCACCATCACTGTGTCTCATGTTAATACTACTCCTAAACACAACCCACCATCACTGTGTCTCATGTTAATACTACTCCTAAACACAACCCACCATCACTGTGTCTCATGTTAATACTACTCCTAAACACAATCCACCATCACTGTGTTTCATGTTAATACTACTCCTAAACACAACCCACCATCACTGTGTTTCATGTTAATACTACTCCTAAACACAACCCACCATCACTGTTTCTCATGTTAATACTACTCCTAAACACAACCCATCATCACTGTGTTTCATGTTAATACTACTCCTAAACACAACCCACCATCACTGTGTCTCATGTTAATACTGTTCCTAAACACAACCCACCATCACTGTCTCATGTTAATACTACTCCTAAACACAACCCACCATCACTGTGTCTCATGTTAATACTACTCCTAAACACAACCCACCATCACTGTGTCTCATGTTAATACTACTCCTAAACACAACCCACCATCACTGTGTTTCATGTTAATACTACTCCTAAACACAACCCACCATCACTGTGTCTCATGTTAATACTGATCCTAAACACAACCCACCATCACTGTCTCATGTTAATACTACTCCTAAACACAACCCACCATCACTGTGTGTCATGTTAATACTACTCCTAAACACAACCCACCATCACTGTGTCTCATGTTAATACTACTCCTAAACACAACCCACCATCACTGTGTGTCATGTTAATACTACTCCTAAACACAACCCACCATCACTGTGTCTCATGTTAATACTACTCCTAAACACAACCCACCATCACTGTCTCATGTTACTATGGTGGTGGTGGTTCTCTTCAGTCCATGTTCTGTGGTGGTTCTCTTCAGCCCAGGTTCTGTGGTGGTTCCCTTCAGTCCAGGTTCTGTGGTGGTGGTTCTCTTCAGTCCATGTTCTGTGGTTGTTCTCTTCAGCCCAGTTTCTGTGGTGGTTCTCTTCAGTCCATGTTCTGTGGTGGTTCTCTTCATCCCAGGTTCTGTGGTGGTTCTCTTCAGTCAGGTTCTGTGGTGAGTCTCTTCAGTCCAGTTTCTGTGGTGGTTCTCTTCAGTCAGGTTCTGTGGTGAGTCTCTTAGGTCTGTGTCACTGTTAGGGTCAGGATGGACACTCTGTGGAGAGATAGGGGCAGAGGGGGGAGGAAGGGAGGGAGAGGGAGAGACATTCTCAAAACTGTATAAAACACAAATACATAGATGAATTTATTATAGTAAATTACTGCCAGTGTCGTAGTCAGGGGACATGGTCCTCATGTTCAGAGGTGTCACTGTTGGTTCAGGACGGACACTCGGTGGAGAGAGAGAGAGAGTAGTGTCCAAGTAACAGTTAAAATAGCATGAAAGAGATTTATATCCTTTTAGAAACGTCAGTAGATTGGTAAACAGACCAGAGAAAGACCACCAACATACTTCCTGCTGTTTTCAAGGCCATTGTTGCATCTCCCACCCTGCAGTCTTAGAAACATAAACAACAAGTCACTCTATAGCTGGTGAATAACTCCACCTGATACATTGAAGTAGAAACTGTAAATGGGGTACAGGGCCTCATTACTGAAAATGAACCAGGCTCATATTGTGTTGTGTTGTATTGTGCTATATGGTTGACTATGTGAATACTGTCTGTCTGTAAGTCTATTGCACTATGTATGTAATGTGTGTGACGTGTTGCATGTCTGTCTACGTCTGTCTGTTTTAGATGACATGATGTATGATGCAATAACGATTTCCTAATGGATACCGTAAAGTCATCATTATAAACAACATCATCAACAACAACAATCACTTATTGAACAGATCTGTAGTACTGTAAATGCATATTTCTGAATGTTCTGAAGATGTTTTATTCTCAGATCCCCATATATAGGAAGATAAACGTTCAATCCTCTAGGGTCCGTCAAGCTGTACAGCAGCCTAAAGACTAACCACCAGGTTCAATGATAACTTCTATCCCCAAGCTGTGAGGATAAACAGTAAGTCACACACACACACACACACACACACACACACACACACACACACACACACACACACACACACACACACACACACACACACACACACACACACACACACACACACACACACACACACACACACACACACACACACTGCAATGTTACATTGTTTGTTTGCATGTCTTTTTTACCCTGTTTAATCATCTCATCTCTATGTAGATCAACACACCTACACTGAGAACCTTTATGAATACTGACCCTGATGTAACAACCAAAACACAGCTCAAAACATAACAGGAAGTACAATGATATATTACCCTCAAGAATATGACTTATGACTAAAAACAAATAACCAAAAACTATATTTCCAGATATTATCAAGAGTACTAACAGAGTGAAGTGAAGAGGAGAGGTCTGTACAGTGAGTCAACTGACTGGTAGTGAGTGGGAACTGCTAGTAAGTGTCAGTTCTGTGGTTGATACATATTTATAGTAGTCAGAACACAAGTAGCTGATACAGAACTGTTCTTTCCTTCCTCTTTAAGACATTAACATGCATGAGGACCAGAACAGCATGTCAGATAGGGGAGGTTACTGTATTAGAGTGGGACCTACATTTCTAAAATGGACAAAATGTCCCCCATTTCCACTTTTCATTAAATACAGAACCATGTTAACAATATGTTGACTATTCTATATGGAATGTTTATAATATATTAGAATGTGTTGCCTTGTCCCTCTGAGTTCTACATGGAACAGGTCAAAGTTCCATTTACATTTGGTCAGTTCCAAGAAGTCATTCTATTCATTCTATTCTACTAACCCATTTAATGTACACTCCTCATCAGCTTCTTCAAAGACCCTGCACTGACCCCCTTCAGTGTTTACAACATGGTTGTCTAGAGGCGGAGGCCAGGGCAACAACCCCCTCAAGATTCTAATGGTGACATCATCTCCTTCATATGACATCAATGATGACATGTTTCACAGCGCAGGCCGAGGGGGCGGGGGAAGGAAATCAGAGGAGCACTCCTCTTCACTTTGATTGACACTTCACACACTCATACTGTGTGTCCAGTGTGCTGTCTGTGCTGTGTGTCAGAGGACTGCAAAAGGGGTCACATCCCCCAACAGCCCCATTCTATCCAAGCTTCCTGTTCCCTTTTAAGGTAGCTACACGGTCCCTCCTCCTCTTCCTCAATCTTCATATTCATTATTCTGTTATTCCTTCTCTTCTTCCTTACTCTGTCATATCCGGACGGTGCGTGGTGTTCTGGGTTGTAAGGGTTGTCAGGGCTGCCATGGTTTCCTGTCTCTCCCTCTCTGGTCAGGCTTGTGTTTGAAGCGGGACTTGTCACCATAGAAACAGCCGGTGGTCCTCCAGAAGAAACACTCGTCACCATTGACGGGAGCCATCCTCCTGGTCCTGGGAGAGAGAGAGACAAACTGTATGAAAACACAAACACCTGCACCTGTGCTCCTGCTTCCTCCTTCCATCACTTTGTACATTTCAAAAGTTTATGACTTGATTGATAACACTTTAGAATAACTCATAATGATGTTTTGAATGACAGACGGATGTCCTTACCCTGTGGAGGTGTACTGGGAGGCTGAGGAGGTGTTGAGGCCTATAGGGTTGGTCCTCTGAGGAGAGGGAGGGGTTCTCTGCATCCAGCTGTCTGGGTACCTGATCACCAGCCTGGTGTTCTCCAGCTCCACACCCTGGACAGGAGGACAAACAGCAGGCACATTCAAAATACATGCAATAGGACCAATAGCATAGTCCCAACAGTACAATGGAACCAATAACAAAGCTTGTTTTTCCTTTGCTGCCAGAATGGTGTTGAATCGTGTTGGACAATACTTTTCTCTCTGTGTTGGACAATGGTGATACTATTTATGCGCAAGACTCAAGCTCTACACTGAAGGCTCTTGACTGTGTATCATGCAGAGACGTCTAACTCACCATTGTGATCTCTACAGTGCTGTCAGGTGGACATCAGTAGAAACATGCAAGCTCAAACACTGGTACATTCTTATTCAGAAGACCATTTAAGGAAAACTGAGGGGAGGGGAGGTAGAGGAGATGAAGTGAGAGAGTGAAGGGAGGAAAGGATGGGGAGATAGAAGGAGTGGAGAGAGGGAGAAGACAGACCGACACACACACACACACACAATCAGCAATTTCCACGTTCACAGTAGAGAGCTCAGACACTGACCTTCAATCCCATCAGTGCACTCCCCTTGAGGAAGTATCCCTTTGGCCAATCAGGGTTGAGCTGGATGGACTTCTGAGCGTCTGATAGGGCAGAGGGGTAGAGCTCCAGACACCAGTAGCAGTATGAACCATTCCCAAAGAACCAAAGAAATACAAGAAATTAGATCAAAGTAGAAATAGTCCATCCAGACCTTTACCACCTATGAAATCTGTTGGACCACTTACATTAGAGTACTCCTGCAATAGTCTAGGGAGTGACACACCCATACCACACACACACACACACACACAAGCAAAAACACACACACACACACAAGCAAAAACAGACACGCACACACATATAAACACACACTCACAAGCAATAACACACACACGCGCGCACACAATAACACGGACGCAGGCACACAAACACACACCCACACCCATACAACGTCTGAACTACTGGGAAAGACTCTGGCAAGTTCCAGACTCAGTGTCTGTTTACGTGTGTGTGTGCGTGCATGTTTGTGTGTGTGTTTGTTGATGAACAGTGCTGATTGTTGATCTATCACAGTTTATCTCCTGACAGTAATGGAGTATCCCTGGCTGGCCTACAGGCTAGCCACTCATGGATTATGTTGCTCAATGGCGCCATCATGTGTACAATAGGCAGAAATAAAAGAACGATAATTGATTTATTTGTTGTCTATTTATTGTCTAACTTTGAGCTTATTTACAACATGATACTTGTACTGTATTCAATGTAAAAACAAAAACGGCAAAATATAATGTATCTAAAATAGGTAACAATTCATAATTTGATAATAAAACAAGCAATATTATGACACTGAACAATATGGTATTACATAATATAAAATATAAAATGCCCAATAATATCTGACAGCAATACAAAGTAAAACATATTTTAACACATCAGGAGCAACTCCAGAGCTAAAAATATTTAAAAGCTCTTATCAATATTATTCCTGTTGTGTCACTAAAACAAGCCTATACTTTATCTATCATGAAAAAAGACACTGCTGCAACACTCTGTTTATTATCTATGCATAGTCACTTTAACTCTACCTACATGTACATATTACTCAATTACCACAACTAACCGGTGCCCCACACATTGACTCAGTACCGATATCCCCTGTAGAGGGGCTGTGTTAAATGCAGAAGACAAATTTCAGTTGAATGCATTCAGTTGTACACCTGACTAGGTATCCCCCTTTCCCTTTATATAGTCTCTCTAATGTTATTTTACTGCTGCTGTTTAATGATCTGTTACTTTTATTTTACATTTTTTACTTAACACTTGTTTTTTCGGAACTTCTGAAGGCATTGTTGGTTAAGGGGCTTGTAAGTAAGCATTTCCCTGTAAGATCTACACCTGTTGTATTCCGCACAAATACAATGTGATACTGTTGCATGAGTCACCCTATTAGTTTCCATTTTATGGCATAATTTCTGTCAGTCTAATATTTACTTCATCCTATTCTGCAACAGTAGGTTTAGGCTCTGATTTATTAGCCACGTTCTAATCCTGTTATGTATTTTACATAGGTAGTCCTCCCTGTCGGTCCATCTTTGCGTTGTATGCTACTGTAGCGATCACTTCATTCTAGTCATCATGTATTAGCTACTGTTATTCATTCTTATTCATCTTCTTGTAATACATTTACGCATGTTATCATGCATGCTTGTACATAGTGAGTATGCAGGCATCTTATATCCTGATGTGGTTCACTCTGCTGCAGTCATTCTAGAGAGAGTGACTCATATCTACCACCATCGTGCTGGCTCAAATGCTGTTGGCTGCTACATGCGCTGTTCAGCAGTCGTGCATTACTGGGTCTTTCTATCATTAAGCATATATTCATTGATGTACGGCATCATTTAAAATGTCATACTACTTCTTAAACCTAACCTTTCTTCCTCAGACTTCAAGTTATCACATTGGACCTTAGTGGGGAAGCTGACGCTGTGATTACTAATCAAGGCTATAGTTTCAGCTGTGTTGGATGGGCTGTTAATACTAGCATTACCTAGCATGTGGTGGGCTTACTATAGTTTCAGCTGTGTTGGATGGGATGTTGATACTAGCATTATCTAGCATGTGGTGGTCTTAGTATAGTTTCAGCTGTGTTGGATGGGATGTTGATACTAGCATTACCTAGCATGTGGTGGTCTTACTATAGTTTCAGCTGTGTTGGATGGGATGTTGATACTAGCATTACCTAGCATGTGGTGGTCTTACTATAGTTTCAGCTGTGTTGGATGGGCTGTTGATACTAGCATTATCTAGCATGTGGTGGTCTTACTATAGTTTCAGCTGTGTTGGATGGGCTGTTGATACTAGCATTATCTAGCATGTGGTGGTCTTACTATAGTTTCAGCTGTGTTGGATGGGATGTTTATAATAGCATTATCTAGCATGTGGTGGTCTTACTATAGTTTCAGCTGTGTTGGATGGGATGTAGATAGTAGCATTATCTAGCATGTGGTGGTCTTACTATAGTTTCAGCTGTGTTGGATGGGATGTTGATACTAGCATTATCTAGCATGCGGTGGTCTCACTATAGTTTCAGCTGTGTTGGATGGGCTGTTGATACTAGCATTACCTAGCATGTGGTGGTCTTACTATAGTTTCAGCTGTGTTGGATGGGATGTTGATTCTAGCATTACCTAGCATGTGGTGGTCTTACTATAGTTTCAGCTGTGTTGGATGGGATGTTGATACTAGCATTACCTAGCATGTGGTGGTCTTACTATAGTTTCAGCTGTGTTGGATGGGATGTTGATACTAGCATTACCTAGCATGTGGTGGTCTTACTATAGTTTCAGCTGTGTTGGATGGGATGTTGATACTAACATTACCTAGCATGTGGTGGTCTTACTATAGTTTCAGCTGTGTTGGATGGGATGTTGATACTAGCATTATCTAGCATGTGGTGGTCTTACTATAGTTTCAGCTGTGTTGGATGGGATGTTGATACTAACATTACCTAGCATGTGGTGGTCTTACTATAGTTTCAGCTGTGTTGGATGGGATGTTGATACTAGCATTACCTAGCATGTGGTGGTCTTACTATAGTTTCAGCTGTGTTGGATGGGATGTTGATACTAACATTACCTAGCATGTGGTGGGCTTGCTTAACACCCACATGGCGATCAGTATTAGCGATTGCCTCTTATGGAAATGTCTGTTAGAGAGTTTACTTCAGACACTGTTATATGCAGGCTTATTCTAGTAATGTATGGGGTCTATTTATCTTGTTATCAGGCCATAATTTATTCTTCAGTCATGGTTTACCGGCATGTACCGTTAGACATTAGCCTTCAGCTCAGGTAGACTATACTATAGGTCTAAGGTGATTATCAGGTCACTCTCACTGTGTATGTTTCAGATGCGTCAGCTACTGCTGAGCAGTTTCAGTAGGACATTAGGCTATTTAGATGGTAACGTAGCTATCTAACGTTTAGTTGCAGTTTTGGGGGGTTTGTTAGTAATAATGTATATTTTATGCTATGTGATGTCATAGCTGAGCTGTGCCGCTGTGCAGCAGTCTACTGTATGCTCTTCTCTCTGTACAATGTCTTCTGTTATATAACCATGTATGCCTTTTCTATACCAATTTTCTTTCTTATCATGGTCCGATAGCAGGTATCGAGTTCATATTTTGTGTCAGCACCCTTCAGCGTACATTCTAGTCAGGAATCCATCGTTCTGACTGCTGTTCATGGCCAACAGAGCAGCAACCAACCTGCATTTCAAAGAGTATCTCTCCTCTTTCAATAGTACAAGTTTGAGCTCACGGCGTTGGGTTTACTTTCTGCTTTTCCAGAGGTGGTCTGTATGATGGCTTTATGGGTTCTTCAGTCCGAAATACACTGAATGTTCTTCCCTTTAATTTTGCATGATCTCTTGGTTCTGTTTGCATTACGGACTCTCACATGTTAACTGTACTCTCATACACCCCTAGATGAAAGACTTAGCATGGAACAGCCGTTGTCATCACCAGAACTAACACTGCTTTGTCCTCTTTCATGTTATGCTGCTTGAATGCAGCACCTGGTGAACCTCTGGTCAATATTGATGCTGGCAACCAATGGCAAGATACTGGAACTCATCACGGCTCTGGTTCCTTCATCAACTCTGAGAGCTAGCTCTGAGCTATGGCCTCCCAATTCTGCATCGCCGCTGCTACTGCTTCTCAATCAATACCGGTTTAACTCTCAAGAACATGGGCCCATGAACCTCTGGTGCTACAATGTTAGATTTTAAAGATCTTTATATTGTGGAGCCTACATGAGTTCTTGCAGTATTGGTATATGATCATGATTCTGTCAGCCTGTCGTCCAGTAGCAGAGTTGCATAGGTAGGATATCTTCATACAGCAAGATGAAAGCTCTTTCTGTCTCAGCGATTGGTGTAGCTTACCGCGCTCGCTGCTCGTATGCTATTTTATATATTGACACTTTGCTTAGGCAGTGGGCTACCCTGAATGAGCAGAACTTCTTTTCATCAAGACTTGTATTGTTTATTTGCTAATAAATGGTTAAACATATTTCTACGTGGTGTTTTCTTTCTGAAATTAAGCGGAGCCAGTTCAGAAAATAAACCTGAGTGCCCGTCTCAGCTGTCGCATCAGCAGAGATTGCACCAATTAGAGGCTAGTATCATTTACGTCCACCTTATTTGGAAGTCTATTTAGGCTGACCAGGTCTGCTCACTCATCCTGCTGCCACTTGCTGCTACTATGAGCTGGCTTCTAGCTCCTCCCACCACCCCAGCCTCCACCAGTTAGGTTCTGTGTTCCTGCTGGGGGAGTGGTATAGCTTACTGCTACCCTGAAGGAGCAGAGGTAATGAATAGTTCAACATATTTCTACGTGAAATGTAATCAAATCTGGAAATGGCAAAATCTTATAGAAAAATAGCAGAAGCATAATCTATCCCATTTATCATCTATATACAAACTGTATTTATCATTAGGAGAACAATCTAAATTCCAGCATTTACTCAAAAGTTAAAGATCATTGTCTGGAAAACCTAATAGATAAGAAAGCATTATGATAGTAAGAGAATAGTAAGGCCTAGCTTTGGTTTGATGCCGTAGCTCTTCAGTCCAGATCCTGTGGTGGTTCTCTTCAGTCAGGTTCTGTGGTGGTTCTCTCCAGTCAGGTTCTGTGGTGGTTCTCTTCAGTCCAGGTTCTGTGGGGGATGTCTTCAGTCCGGGTTCTGTGGTGGTTCTCTTCAGTCAGGTTCTGTGGTGGTTCTCTTCAGTCCAGGTTCTGTGGTGTTTCTTTTCAGTCCAGGTTCCGTGGTGGTTCGCTCCAGTTCTCATAGTCGGAGGGCTCAGCATCTATCTGAGGGTCTGTGTCACTGTCCAGGTTCTGTGGTGGTTCTCCCCAGTTCTCATAATCGGAGGGCTCAGCATCTATCTGAGGGGCTGTGTCACTGTCCAGGTTCTGTGGTGGTTCTCCCCAGTTCTCATAATCGGAGGGCTCAGCATCTATCTGAGGGGCTGTGTCACAGGGGAGTCCCTTAATCTGAAAGAAGACACACTGAATGAGCACTTTACGAACCACTCCCTCTAACATTTTTATGTAAATTAATTTGCTTACTGTGTATGGTATTAGGATTGAAATAACTTTGGTTGTTGACTTTATTACCTGTGTGTCTGCTGTGGCATCACTTCCTCCTGTGTGTCTCCTGTAATGATGGACAGAGTGAGTTCTGCTCTCTACTGACCTCTAGTGGAAGTTGATATGTTACTAATACAGAAAATGTAAATTAAAATCTCACCTCTTCTGAGTGCAGTAGATGGTGACTAGAAGAGCTCCAGCAGTCAGGACAGCCCCCACCCCCACCACAGGAACCCAGGGAAACACTGCTGCAGGGTCATGAGTTTATAAATGCATGATGTCAGAATGATATCTGTAAAGTTCAGAGCGCAAAAAATAGACCGAATGTGTCATACTTACATATAACATTAATATGGACAGGAATAGTCTCTCTCCCTATAATGTTCAGAGCCTCACAGTAGTATCCCTCTCTGTCTTCAGAGCTGATATTATGGATGGTGTATCTCTGTCCAGAATGTCTCATTGACATTTTCTTGTATTTTGTCTTGTACCAGGTGTATTTGTTCACAGGTGGGTTGGCATCACTGCTGCAGGTCAGAGTCACTGAACTGCCCTCCACTATTTCACCAGAGGGACTGACTGACACTGAGGTGTTCTTTGGGCCATCTAATAAAGGACCATTAAAAAGACATTAACATCTTGGTTATAGTATATATTATCTTGGCTTTCTGAAGACATTAGATTTAGCAAATAAAGTACATCAGCGCATTTTACAAGATAGATTAAAATAATTACATTGAGAAAAAGTAAAATAATGTCAATAAAGAATACAACTGGAGATAGATCAAAAATATTTATACCAAAACTAATGATTTAAACCCCATGTACTTACATCTCACAATGAGAGTCTCTTCAGCAGAGGGGAGATCCTCATGGCCTTCTACAGCACAGGAGTATCTGCCTGTATCCTCACTGCTGACTGAGAATAGGATATAGACAGGAGAGTAGGTGTTGCTGTTTGGTATAGGCTGTCCATTCTTATACCAACTGTAGACTGTGATGGGGTCAAGTGTACATTTCGTTCTACATGTCAGTGTGACATTCTCCCTCTCTGACACAGATGTAGGATCCATCTCCAACACAACATCTGGAGTTAAAGGAAGCAAATCATTAATATACTCCTAAATACACAATATATTAAAAAGTATGTGGACACCCTTTCAAATTAGTGGATCCAGCTATTCAGCCACACCCGTTTCTGGCAGGTGTGTAAAATCGAGCACACAGCCATGCATTCCCCATAGACAAACATTGGCAGTAGAATGGCCTTAGTGAAGAGCTCAGTGACTTTAAACGTATCACCGTCATAGGATGCCACTTTTCCAACAAGTCAGTTCATCAAATTTCTGCCCTGCTGGAGCTGGCCCGGTCAACTGTAAGTGCTGTTATTGTGAAGTGGAAACATCTAGGAGCAACAGCGGCTCAGCCGCAAATTGGTAGGCCACACAAGCTCACAGAACGGGACCGCCAAGTGCTGAAGCGGTTAGCAATTTAAATCGTCTGTCCTGGGTTGCAACACTCACTAACAAGTTCCAAACTGCCTTTCGAAGTAACTTCAGCACAATAACTGGTCGTTGAGAGCTTCATCAAATGGCAGGTGCACAGAAGCCTAAGATCACCATGAGCTATGCCAAGCGTCGACACAAGATGGCGCCGACAGAGATGGTCACATCGCTTCAGGTCTTTAGAAAACGATGCAAATATTTGTTTTTATGTATTATTTCTTACATTGTTAGCCAAGAAAATCTCAAGTGTTATTACATACAGCCGGGAAGAACTATCAACATTACAACCAGGAATATGTCTTTACCGAAGCAGATCCCTTGTTTGGACCTCCATCTTATCCTAGAGGCCGACCCAAAACAACGTGGTCGCCGCAGGAGAGGAAGACAGAGCGGCCTACTGGTCAGACTCAGAAGGCGAGCACACCATCCACTGCTTCCGAGCATATTACTCGCCAATGTCCAATCTCTAGAGAACAAGGTGGATGAAATTAGGGCACGAGTTGCCTTCCAGAGAGACATCAGAGATTGTAACATTCTCTGTTTCACGGAAACATGGCTCACTCGGGATACGTTGTCAGAGTCGATACAGCCACCCGGTTTCTTCATGCATCGCGCAGACAGAAACAAACATCTCTCTGGTAAGAAGAAGGGAGGGGGTGTATGCCTTATGATTAACGACTCGTGGTGTATTCGTAACAACATACAGAAACTCAAGTGATTTTGTTCACCTGACCTAGAATTCCTTACAATCAAATGCCGACCGCATTATCTTCCAAGAGAATTATCTTCGATTATAGTCACATCCGTGTATATCCCCGGCCAAGCAGATACCTCGTCGGCCCTGAAAGAACTTCACTGGACTCTATGTAAACGGGAAACCATACATCCCGAGGCTGCATTTATTGAAGCTGGGGATTTTAACAAAGCTAACCTGATAACATTTTAGTCATTTAGCAGACACTCTTATCCAGAGCGACTTACAGTAGTGAATGCATACATTTCATACATTCTTTTTTTCTCCTTACTGGTCCCCCGTGGGATTCAAACCCACAACCCTGGCGTTGCAAACACCATGCTCTACCAACTGAGCCACACGGGACTGATAACAAGCCTTCCTAAATTCTTTCAGCATATCGACTGCGCGACTCGAGCTGGTAGCATTCTGGATCATTGCTACTCTAACTTCCGCGATGCATACAAAGCCCTCCCCCGCCATGCCTTCGGCAAATCTGACCATGACTCCATTTTGTTGCTCCCAGCCTATAAACAGAAACTAAAACAGGAAACGCCCATACTCAGGTCTATTCAACGCTGGTCTGACCAATCGTATTCCACGCTTCAAGATTGCTTCGATCACGTGGACTGGGATATGTTCCGGATAGCATCAGACAATAACATTGATGTATATGCTGACTCGGTGAGAGAGTTTATTAGCAAGTGCATCAGAGATGTCGTACCCACTGTGACTATTAAAACGTTTCCTAACCAGAAACCATGGATTGATGGCAGCATTCACGCAAAGCTGAAAGCGTGAACCACCGCTTTTAACCATGGCTAGCTGACCGGAAACATGACCGAATACAAACAGTGAAGCTATTCCCTCCGCAAGGCAATCAAACAAGCAAAGCGTCAGTATAGGGACAAAGTAGAGTCGCAATTCAACGGCTCAAACACGAGACATATGTGGTAGGGTCTACAGTCAATCACGGGTCCTGGATTTTCTGACGGGCCGCCCCCAGGTGGTGAAGGTAGAAAACAATATATCCTCCCCGCTGATCCTTTTTATTTTATCTTTATTTATCTAGTTAAGAAAAATTTTTCAATGACAGCCTAGGAACAGTGGGCTAACTGCCTTGTTCAGGTGCAGAACAACATATTTTTACCTTGTCAGCTCAGGCATTTGAGCTTGTAACCTTTTGGTTACTAGTCCAAAGCTCTAACCACTAGGCTACCCTGCCGCCCATTAACACTGGGGCCCTACAAGGGTGTGTTCTCAGCCCTCTCCTGTACTCCCTGTTCACCCATGACTGCGTGGCCATGCACGCTTCTAACTCAATCATCAAGTTTGCAGACAACACTACAGTGGTAGGCTTGATTAGCAACAAACTGAAATGGTCCACCCACACAGACAGCGTGGTGAACAAGGCGCAACAGCGCCTCTTCATCCTCAGGAGGCTAAAGAAATTTGGCTTGTCACCTAAAACGCTCAAACTTTTACAGATTTTCAATCGAGAGCATCCTGTTGGGCTGTTTCACCGCCTGGTACGGCAACTGAACCGTCCTCAACCACAAGGCTCTCCAGAGGGTAGTGCATTCAGCTCAACCATCACCAGGAGCAAACTACCTGCCCTCCAGGACACCTACAGCACCCGATGTCACAGGGAGACCAAAAAGATCATCAAGGACAACAACCACCCGAGCCACTGCCTGTTCAACCCGCTATCATCCAGAAAAACAGCTTCTATATC
This sequence comes from Salmo trutta, assembly GCF_901001165.1. Lineage (NCBI taxonomy): Eukaryota > Metazoa > Chordata > Actinopteri > Salmoniformes > Salmonidae > Salmo > Salmo trutta. The sequence goes on along the minus strand of NC_042994.1, from coordinate 2,073,779 downwards.
AAGGCCATCAGACTGTTAAACAGCCTCAATCTCTAGCCACTTTAATAAATGGACTTAATAAAGGTATCACCAGTGACTTTAAATAATGGCACTTTAATAATGTTTACATATCCTACATTACTCATCTCATATGTATATACTGTATTCTATACCATCTACTGCATCTTGCCTATGACGCACGGCCATTGCTCATCCATATATTTATATGTGCATATTCTTATTCATCCCTTACATTTGTGTGTTTAAGGGAGTTGTGAATTTTTTTGATTACTTGTTAGATATTACTGCATTGTTGGAACTAGAAGCACAAACATTTTGCTACACTCGCATTAACATCTGCTAACCATGTGTATGTGACCAATAAAATGTGATTTGATTTTGATTTGTAAAGCTCGCCGCCATTGGACACTGGAGCAATGGAAACTCATTCTCTGAAAGGTAGAATCACGCTTCACCATCTGGCAGTTCGAAGGACGAATCTTGGTTTGGCAGATGCCAGGTGAACGCTACCTGCCCAAACACATAGTGCCAATTGTAAAGTTTGGTGGAGGAGGAATAATGGTCTTGGTCTGTTTTTCATGGTTCGGGCTAGGCTCCTTAGTTCCAGTGAAGGCAAATCTTAAAGCTACAGCTCACAATGATATTGAGACGATTCTGTGTTTCCATCTTTGTGGCAACAGTTTGGGGAAGGCCCTTTCCTGTTTCAGCCTGACAATGCCCCTGTGCACAAAGCAAGGTCCATACAGACATGGTTTGTCGAGATCTGTCTGGAAGAAATTGACTGGCCTGCACATAGCCCTGATCTCAACCCCATCGAACACCTTTGGGATGAAATGGAACGCAGACTGTGAGCCAGGCCTAATTGCCCAACAACAGTGCCGACCTCACTAATGCTGTTGTGGCTGAATGGAAGCAATGTTCCAACATCTAGTGGAAAGCCTTCCCAGAGGGGTGGAGGCTGTTATCTCAGCAAAGGGGAGGACCAACTCCATATTAATGGCCATGATTTTGAAATGAGATGTTTGACGAACTCGGGTCAAAATACTTTTGGCCGTGTAGTGTATGTCCTCTGATGTGAAATAGAAGATGTATTATTTTTCTGTTACATACCACTACTGTGCCTGTATTACTGCCCTTAATAAGGTAATTACAGTAATAGATGTGAGATGTGTGACAGATTACCTGTGACAGTCAGGGAGACAGGTGAGCCATAAAACTTTTCTCCAGATGTTATGAATCTGAACCTGTACCCAGCAGAGTCACTCAATCTCAGGTCTGTAATTCTCAGGGTACAGTCACTCTTCTTATCCCCAAGGTACTCTATATGACCCTTATACCCTGGCACTGAGCTCAGATCTTTAGGATCCATATCAGACCCCCATTTAGTAAACCAGAAAGCTGTTTTGATCTCATGATTACTGGGATATGTGTAAGAGCAGGATATGTCCACTGTTGACCCCTTCAATGCACAGATACTCTGATGGGTGTAATTCACAATCCAACAATTCTTGCCTGAAACACAAGAAGACAAAATAACACCTTATATAAGTCTATAAATCTTTAATTACAGTGTCTACTACTACACACTGATGACAACAGAACACCTTATTTAAATCTATAAATATGTAATTACAGTATCTACTACTACACACTGATGACAACAGAACACCTTATATAAATCTATAAATATTTAATTACAGTATCTACTACTACATACTGATGTTGTAAAAGTAAAAAACAAATTGAATAGTTTACAGAAGTGAAAAAATAACATAATTATTGAATATTGATCAATATTCATTGAAAAATGTACATAAGTCTCACAACCTTAAACAACATTGTATTCATAAGAAATGTCTATTAAAATGTCATCACTCACACAATGCTGGAGCAAGGAGGTCCTCGTGGCCTTTTACAGCACAGGAGTAACTCTCTGCATCACTAAAGTAGTCTGAGTGCAGGGTGGAAGTGTCCTCCTTTACTTTGTGTCCGTTCTTGTACCAGATGTAGGTGGGGTTACCAGTCAGAGTACAGGTGGTGCTACAGGTCAGTGTCTTATCCTGATGTCCACCAGTCACCATCACCTGAAGACCTGGAGAAAAAACAATATCACTGTAAATCCCTTTATCACTGACTTATCACTCTAATACAAAGATGGAAGAAATTCTATGTTATACAGACATAAATACAAACCAAGACAATTTTCCTGGACTAATAGGAATTCAACAGTTTAGCTATATTGAATGTAACTGTACCTGTGACAGACAGAGTGACTCCAGGACTTCCAGTATATTTCCCTCCAGTCTGATCTGTTATAAATCTGAACTTGTACGTAGCTGAGTCTTTCTCTCTCAGGTCTGTGATTCTCAGTGTGTGATCATTCTTCTTATCCCCATGATACTCCAGACGACCTGCATACTCTGGGTCCTGGCCTAGATCTTCAGGTTCTACACCAGTCTCCATTTTAGTGAACCAGAAGGTAGTTGTGACTGTACCACTGGGATATGTGTAAGAGCAGGACAGCTCCACTGTTGACCCCTTCAAGGCACAAATACTCTGAGTGGTATATGTAACACTCCAACCATTCTGACCCAGTACAACTGAAACACAGTTAGACATCACAAGGACGTTACATTAAGTTCAAGGTCTTTTGACTCACATTAACACTTTGTTCCATAGTTGCTGAGTTGAGACACAGATAGTCACACTCCAGCCATCCTGACCCAGTACCACTGAAACAGTCACGCAAAACAATGGTATCAGAATTAAGCCAGACTAAGGGACAGATCGAGAGACAACAGATCAAGGTGTGCCATGCAACAATAGCTTGTGAAGCCTGGCCTACCGTAAAACTTCAATTTGCCTGGGCGTTTATTTGCCTACCGGTAAATCACTTAGAAACAACAGGTGCTTTATTACAGACAGGCTTCTATTTTAGCCAGGCTTCTATTTCCTTAATGCACACAGCTTTCACTCATTTGCATAGTTAATAGTTTAATTCCAGCATTAATTTCCAACATTTTAATACATTTCTTCATTTCCTAATTTGATCCTACAGATCGTAATATACTGACTTTTTTTTTGTTGCTTTGGGGAGGGTTTTGTGTTTTTTATTGGCCACAGGGGAGGGTAGTGCGTTGTTTCTCTGGTTTACATTTGCTATTTTGCAGGTTTTACTCTAATTTCTTCCATGCTAGCTAAATGTCCTCATCTGCTTGCATGGCCTCCACTATATCAAGGTGTTTTGGTATTTCCATTTTGCACTACGCTTTTAAACACGCAAACCTTTACTATACTACAGGTCAATATAGTCTACCTACCACAGTTCAATATAGTCTACCTACCACAGGTCAGTATAGTCTACCAGTCTAACCATCTATCCTGCCCTCTGTTCACCATTCATAGTGACAATAGTGGAAGGTGGATTGTTAGTCCAAATCTGTAATAGGCTAATTAGCAATAATACCACAAATAAAATGTTCAAAGCTGCAGACATTTTCAATATGAATTCACATGAACAAATAAGAATAGCTGATATGCAGCAGAGAGACCAGGTGCATCATTGCGCAAGAAAGAACATGAGACACACAGTTTAAAAGCCCCCCTAATGATCTTGTTTAGGGACAATACAATGGTCCTACATAGGCTAGACTACAAAAAAACAATGCAATGAATAGTTTCAATATTGTTTTTAAGTGAATACAACATTCTACTCTAGGCTGTAGTGAAATGTCATGAATAACGACGCAAAATCCCTGTGATTTGTATGTTTCATTCCATTTGGATCAGTTGTGGGTCATCGACAGTTTAAGGTCTAGGAAGGCACAGTAGCAGGCCAGTCTGGCTGTGTTTTTATTTCTGATACTGAGATGCACTGTCTGTTTCAGAGCATCATTCTCCCAAATTCGCCTATAATAATGTGGCCATATATTCTCCCGGCAGGCCCAGTTATTCAGGAAAGCTTAACAGGATCTGCCTCCTCTCCAATCCGAGCCGGCTATTCCTCGTACATTAGACGTAAGGCTTCAATATAGCCTAAATAATAATTGAAAATGTATTACCTTTTATATGTGGCATAAACACAACCTGTCACAATGTTTTAATCTGATTAGGCTACTTCAAAAGTCTCCTTTAGTCATGCGCACGTTCAACCAAAATCTAATTCCAGTATCCTGAAAATGGCTTGACATTAACCCGGCTTCCATCCAACCTTTTTATGTGAATAAAGTAAATCATGGGAAAGCATGCAGTTTATTAGGATACAGATGAAATGAATTATGATGAACTTCACAGGGTGGTGAAAGTGCTCAGTGATGAGCTTGATTCTCCTTTCAATAAATATTGAGGGTCTTATTCTGGTGACATGATGATTGATGCTTGGCTGCAGTTTGACAAATAAAATTAATCTTACACTTTTGTCCATAATAATCTCATCATGTAGGCTACACCTGCACTATCTCTCCAAGCTGTTGGCTAGAGTGCACATGCCAATAACAGAGTTGGCACATTCACTATATAACGCAATGTTTATTTGTGACAAAACCATCAGTAGGCCTGCTAATATTTCTAGAGTTGAAAATGAGATGGACTTTCATCTGCAAAAAAGTCAATTTGATGGAAACACAACTATGATGGGAAAATGTGCATACTATTTTTATGCAGATTTTAAAATATTTTCATGAAAATGTATTGCAAATTGAATGGAAACCTGGCTATAGACACCTTATAGACTCTGGCAAATGCGCTAGTACAGTCTCACTTTGATTATGCTGCACATCATGGTTCACCAGCAGCCCCAAACATCTGAAGAATAAGTTACAGACCAGCCAAAGGCTTGTAAGAATAATACTTACACTTATTTGGAGGTTGAGCATTTTTTTGCCTGTATCTCTGTACTGTGTCTGTATCTCTGTACTGTGTCTGTATCTCTGTACTGTGCCTGTATCTCTGTAATGTGTCTCTGTCACGTCCTGACCCTAGTAAGATGTCATTTTCTATAGTAGAGTAGGGCAGGGCGTGACAGGGGGTGTTTTGGGTTGTTCTATGTTTTCTATTTCTATGTTTCAGTTCTAGTTTTCTATTTTTATGTTGGGATTGTTTGGGGTTGATCTCTAATTGGAGGCAGCTGATCCTCATTGCCTCTGATACGAGATCATATTTAAGTAGGGGTTTTTGTCATTGTTTGTGGGTTATTATCTTTTGAGTAGTGTGTTGTCCTCTCTGCGTCATGGTTTGTTGTTTTTGTGGTTTTAAGTGTAATGCATTCAGTTTCACGTTTAATAAATATGTGGAACTACGAACACGCTGCATTTTGGTCCGCTCCTTCAGACAGCCGTGACAGTCTCTATCTATGTAATGTGTCTGTATCTCTGTAATTGTAAATGTATTTATGTAAAACATAGGGACCACAATGGAAATAAGTCCCCGACTTTATTGTGCAATCCTTTAAAACAACAATCCTGGTCACTTTTAAATAACTCTGTTTATTTTTTTTTACTGACCAAATCAATCCAAACTGTGCAGCAGCCATTTAATGAATGGAAAGAGAAATCTGTCACAAAACAAGTTTAATGACATTCAGAGATTGTCAAGCCTTCAATACTGGGTAGGCTTACAAGGTAGTGATGTATTTTCTGTTTGTCCAGATTGAGATCGAGTATTGATTGTGGTTTTAAAAACGGAAACCATGGTATTGAAGTGCTCCAAGTCAGACTTTTGTTTATTGGTGGTGTGGTGCATTGGCACAGAAACCTGTTGGTGGAAAATTTGTTACATGCTATTTTATATACTGTACATACAAATATGGCATATAAATGTTGAAAAACTGATTTTCCCCCTAGCTGATCATTGTCTGCAGCTGGCTCTGATCGTAGTGTAAAGAAACAGGCAGGGAGAGTGAGCTCGTCCGTGGTGGTCGGTGAACCCTCAACCTTCTGGCCAATAACTCTGCGTGGAATTAACTGTGCCACTTAAGCATGCTGAAGTGGCAAAGTTTCACATTTATAACAACACAGTCACTATTTAATGAATATGAACTGGGTGGGTTGAGATTATTAAATATAATTGCACTAAAAGTCTCTAAAAGCTTCACTTACACAAAAGTTTTACTTGAACCCAAACGGTTCTCAAATAGATTACTAAGAAAAGCTCATCCATTGTTTATAAATTGCCTTTTTGTCTTTGTGCAGATTGCCATGTCTAACTTTTGATGAATTTAAAATGAAACCTTCTTCAAAGTATCTGTCTTTTTCAAACAAGCATTGCAGAGCTGGTTACAATTTCAATTTCATCTCCCAGAAAAGATAGAACAAATATAACAAATATTATGGTTTAATTCAAATGTGCTGGTTGATAAAATACCTGTATTTATGTAAAAAAAAATTGAAAAGGGGATTTTGTTTTTAAATTATATTGTAAATTGGAATGGTAGAATTATGTATTTCATGGAGTTATCGGAATTGTATGGGAAGGTCTGCTCAGTCCAAGATTACAACCTATTGAACACAGCATTACCCCAAGTCGCTACATTTATTGTTATTTGTTGTTGTAAACATTATTTTGAGTTGACTCTATGAGGGGGAGGGGGTGCAATTTGTTTTACAGTACAAAGGGTCGTGTGAACATATGACTAACTCTGTGGGTTTGTCCTCGTTGTTGTCATAGTTGCCTGTCACGTTCTGACCAGTAAAGGGGTTATTTGTTATTGTAGTTTGGTCAGGACGTGGCAGGGGGTGTTTGTTTTATGTGGTTCGGGGTTTGTTGGGATATGTGTTTATGTAGAGGGGTGTTTGTTTAGAGTGTTCCGGGGTTTTGGTTAATGTTCTGTTAGTATATTTCTATGTTCTAGTCTTTCTATTTCTATGTTTAGTTGATGGGGTTGACCTTCAATTGGAAGCAGCTGCTCTTCATTGCTTCTAATTGAAGGTCTTATTTAAGAGGGGTGTTTTTGTCATGGGATTGGTGGGAAGTTGTTTTTGCACTGCTGTGTATAGCCTGCAATACTGTGCATTCGTTTGTTTTCTTGTTTTGTCATTTAAGTGTTCTAATAAATGTTAAAATGAGCACTCAACCTGCTGCGCCTTGGTCTACTATACACGACGACCGTTACATTGCCATAGTTGCTGAGTTGAGTGTGAATGGAAACCACAGATAAGCATCACTCAGTGAGGTGTGAAAGATAACTATTTAAAGTCAGGTGGAGATGCCTAACAGAACACAAGCAAAATAACATGATTCTTATCCTTTTAGAAATGTATGTAATTTGACTACAGAGCAACTAAAAGATAAGAATGAGACCATACCTGCTACAGACCAAAGAAAGACCAACACACTTCCTGTTGTTCTCAAGACCATTGTTGCATCTCCCACCCTGCAGTCTTAGAAACATAAACAACAAGTCACTCTATAGCTGGTGAATAACTCCACCTGATACATTGAAGTAGAAACTGTAAATGGGGTACAGGGGCTAATTACTGAAAATGAACCAGGCTCATAGTGTTGTGTTGTATTGTTCTATGTGGTTGTCTATGTGAATACTGTCTGTAAGTCTATTGCACTATGTATGTCATGTGTGTGACGTGTTGCATGTCTGTCTGCATCTGTCTATTGAAGATGACATGCTGTATAATGCAAAAATAATTTCCTAATGGATACAATAAAGTCATCACCACCATCATCACATTAACAAAAACAACAACTTATTGAACAGATCTGTAGAACTGTAAACACAAATTTCTACATTGATTATTCTGAAGCTGTATTATTCTGAGAACTCCAAATATAGGAGGATAAATGTTCAAACCTCTATGGTCCGTCAAGCTGTACAGCAGCCTAAAGATTAACCATCACACACACACACACACACACACAGTGTTGCAGTGTTTGTTTGCATGTCTTTTTTACTCTGGATAATCATCTCATCACTATGTAGATCAACACTCCTACACTGATACACTTTATGAATACTGGCCCTGATGTAACAACCAAAACACAGCTCAAAACATAACAGGAAGAAAATGATACATTAGCCCCAAGAATATGACTTACAACTAAAAACAAATAACCCAAAACTATATTTTACATTGTACTTACAGTACCTACAGAGTGAAGTGAAGGGGTGGGGTCTTGTACAGTGAGTCAACTGACTGGTAGTGAGTGTGAACTGCTAGTAAGTGTCAGTTCTGTGGTTGATACATATTTAAAGTAGTCAGAACACAAGTTGCTGATGCAGAACTGTCCTTTCCTTCCTCTTTAAGACATTAACATGCATGAGGACCAGAACAGCATGTCAGAGAAGGGAGGTTACTGTATTAGAGTGGGCCTGTCATAATTGCTGAAGCCGTGTTGAATGGACCAAACGGCAAGCGGAATGTGGATACTCATCTTTTAATGTAAAGAATAATAAATTAAAGCAAAGTATACACAGGAAAACAATAAACTCACAACATGCTTACTACAGACAAAAAAGACTAGCAGTGTTAGCACAACCACCCACAAACCCAAGTGACAAACATACTCCTAAATATATGACTCCCAATCAGGAACAACGATCCCCAGCTGTTCCTGATCAGAAGTCACAAGACTAACACAGAAACAGACATACTAGACAACACATACAGACTTCTTCTGCCACGTCCTGACCGAAATACTACACCACTACTCCCTCTGCTGGTCAGGACGTGACAATGCCCTACATTTCCACTTTTCATTAAATCAGAACCATGTTAACAATATGTTGACTATACTATATGGAATGTTTATAATATCTTATAATGTGTTGCCTTGACCCTCTGAGTTCTACATGGAACAGGTCAAAGTTCCATTTAAATTTAGTCAGTTCCATGATGTCATTCATTGTATTCTACAAACACATTCAATTTACACTCCTCATCAGCTGCATCAAAGTGGTACTGAAGGTTCCAGTGTTCTAGACTAGAGTTCTCCCTACTGGCATCTCAACATTACTGCACCATCCTATTAATAATGTCCTCAATAATACTGGGCTAATAACAACATAAGAAAATGGAATGAAACAGATGGTGAAATGGTGAAGAAAAAAACTGCCTTATAATTGTCAAAGTCAGATTAAAGCACACAAACACTGATGTCTGTAGTGTTACAACATGCCACTATCATATTCTGTTACACTGTTGACCCTTGTGTACAGTACTGGTAGTAGCATTAGTTAGCAGAGGAATCAGTATCATCATCACCATAGCCTGCTGTATTGACTGCTGCTGTCCATATACTGTATAGTCTAATGTAGCCTGTTATCCATATATAGTCTAATGTAGCCTGTTATTCATATATAGTCTAATGTAACCTGTTATCCATATATAGTCTAATGTAGCCTGTTATCCATATATAGTCTAATGTAGCCTGTTATCCATATATAGTCTAATGTAGCCTGTTATCCATATATAGTCTAATGTAGCCTGTTATCCATATATAGTCTAATGTAGCCTGTTACCCATATATAGTCTAATGTAGCCTGTTATCCATATATAGTCTAATGTAGCCTGTTATCCATATATAGTCTAATGTAGCCTGTTATCCATATATAGTCTAATGTAGCCTGTTATCCATATATAGTCTAATGTAGCATGTTATCCATATATAGTCTAATGTAGCCTGTTATCCATATATATTCTAATGTAGCCTGTTATCTATATATAGTCTAATGTAGCTTACTATCCACATCCAGTCAAATGTAGCATGTTATCCGTATATAGTCTAATATAGCCTGTTATCCATATATAGTCTAATGTAGCCTGTTATCCATATATAGTCTAATGTAGCCTGTTATCCATATATAGTCTAATGTAGCCTGTTATCCATATAGAGTCTAATGTAGCCTGTTATCCATATAGAGTCTAATGTAGCCTGTTATCCACATATAGTCTAATGTAGCCTGTTATCTATATATAGTGTAATGTAGCCTGTTATCCATATATAGTCTAATGTAGCCTATCCATATATAGTCTAATGTAGACTGTTATCCACATACAGTTGAAGTCGGAAGTTTACATACACTTAGGTTGGAGTCATTAAAACTCGTTTTTCAACCACTCCACAAATGTATTGTTAACAAACTATAGTTTTTACAAGTCGTTTAGGACATCTACTTTGTGCATGACACAAGTCATTTTTCCAACAATTGTTTACAGACAGATTATTTCACTTAGAATTCACTGTATCAGTCTAATGTAGACTGTTATCACAATTCCAGTGGGTCAGAAGTTTACATGCACTAAGTTGACTGTGCCTTTAAACAGCTTGGAAAATTCCAGAAAATTATGTCATGGCTTTAAAAGCTTCTGACAGGCTAATTGACATCATTTGAGTCAATTGGAGGTGTACCTGTGGATGTATTTCAAGGCCTACCTTCAAACTCAGTGCGAGAAAAAGCGTGTGCGAGCAAGGAGGCCTGCAAACCTGACTCAGTTAAACCAGCTCTGTCAGGAGGAATGGGCCAAAATTCACACAACTTATTGTGGGAAACAATAAGTTTGACCCAAGTTAAATAATTTTAAAGCAATGCTACAAAATACTAATTGAGTGTATGTAAACTTCTGACCCACCAGACATGTGATGAAAGAAATAAAAGCTGAAATAAATAATTCTCTCTACTATTATTCTGACATTTCACGTTGTTAAAATAAAATGGTGACCCTAACTGACCTAAGACGGAATCTTTACTGTAATTAAATGTCAGGAATTGTTAAAAAATCAGTTTAAATGTATTTGGCTAAGGTGTATGTAAACTTCTGACTTCAACTGTATATTCTAATGTAGCCTGTTATCCATTGGTAGTCTAATGTAGCTGTTATCCATATAGAGTCTAATGTAGCCTGTTATCCATATACAGTGGGGCAAAAAAGTATTTAGTCAGCCACCAATTGTTCAAGTTCTCCCACTTAAAAAGATGAGAGAGGCCTGTAATTTTCATCATAGGTACACGTCAACTATGACAGAAAATGAGAGAAAAAAAATCCAGAAAATCACATTGTAGGATTTTTAATGAATTTATTTGCAAATTATGGTGGAAAATAAGTATTTGGTCACCTACAAACAAGCAAGATTTCTGGCTCTCACAGACCTGTAACTTCTTCTTTAAGAGGCTCCTCTGTCCTCCACTCGTTACCTGTATTAATGGCACCTGTTTGAACTTGTTATCAGTATAAAAGACACCTGTCCACAACCTCAAACAGTCACACTCCAAACTCCACTATGGCCAAGACCAAAGAGCTGTCAAATGACACCAGAAACAAAATTGTAGACCTGCACCAGGCTGGGAAGACTGAATCTGCAATAGGTAAGCAGCTTGGTTTGAAGAAATCAACTGTGGGAGCAATTATTAGGAAATGGAAGACATACAAGACCACTGATAATCTCCCTCGATCTGGAGCTCCACGCAAGATCTCACCCCGTGGGGTCAAAATGATCACAAGAACGGTGAGCAAAAATCCCAGAACCACACGGGGGGACCTAGTGAATGACCTGCAGAGAGCTGGGACCAAAGTAACAAAGCCTACCATCAGTAACACACTACGCCGCCAGGGACTCAAATTCTGCAGTGCCAGACGTGTCCCCCTGCTTAAGCCAGTACGTCCAGGCTCGTCTGAAGTTTGCTAGAGAGCATTTGGATGATCCAGACAAGGATTGGGAGAATGTCATATGGTCAGATGAAACCAAAATAGAACCTTTTGGTAAAAACTCAACTCGTTGTGTTTGGAGGACAAAGAATGCTGAGTTGCATCCAAAGAACACCATACCTACTGTGAAGCATGGGGGTGGAAACATCATGCTTTGGGGCTGTTTTTCTGCAAAGGGACCAGGACGACTGATCCGTGTAAAGGAAAGAATGAATGGGGCCATGTATCGTGAGATTTTGAGTGAAAACCTCCTTCCATCAGCAACGGCATTGAAGATGAAACATGGCTTGGTCTTTCAGCATGACAATGATCCCAAACACACCGCCCGGGCAACAAAGGAGTGGCTTCGTAAGAAGCATTTCAAGGCACTGGAGTGGCCTAGCCAGTCTCCAGATCTCAACCCCGTAGAAAATCTTGGAGGGAGTTGAAAGTCTGTGTTGCCCAGCGACAGCCCCAAAACATCACTGCTCTAGAGGAGATCTGCATGGAGGAATGGGCCAAAATACCAGCAACAGTGTGTGAAAACCTTGTGAAGACTTACAGAAAACGTTTGACCTGTGTCATTGCCAAAAAAGGGTATATAACAAAGTATTGAGAAACTTTTGTTATTGACCAAATACTTATTTTCGACCATAATTTGCAAATAAATTCATAAAAAATCTTACAATGTGATTTTCAGGATTTTTTTTTTCTCATTTTGTCTGTCATAGTTGAAGTGTACCTATGATGAAAATTACAGGCCTCTCATCTTTTTAAGTGGGAGAAATTGCACAATTGGTGGCTGACTAACTACTTTTTTGCCCCACTGTATAGTCTAATGCAGCATGTTATCCAGATATAGTCTAATGTAGCCTGTTATCCATATATAGTCTAATGTAGCCTGCTATCCATATATAGTCTAATGTAGCCTGTTATCCATATATAGTCTAATGTAGCCTGTTATCAATATGTTTTTTTATTTTTTATTTCACTTATAATTAACAAGGTAGGCCAGTTGAGAACAAGTTTTCATTTACAACTGTGACCTGGCCAAGAATAAGCAAAGCAGTGCAACTCAAACAACAACACAGAGTTACACATGGAATAAACGAACATACAGTCAATAACACAATAGAAAAAGTCTATATACAGTGTATGAAAATGAGGTAAGATAAGGGAGGTAAGGAAATAAATAGGCCATAGTGGCGACGTAATTACAATTTATCAAATAAACACTGTAGTGATAGATGTGCAGAATATGAATGTGCAAGTAGAGATACTGGGGTGCAAAGGAGCAAAACAAAAAACCAAACAAAATAACAGTATGGAGATGAGGTAGTTGGATGGGCTATGTACAGCTGCAGTGATCTGTCAGCTGCTCTGACAGCTGGTGCTTAAGAGGCAAAATGTGACCCATTCCCATCACTCCTGATCAGCTGCATCAATGTGCTGTGGAAGGTTCCAATGATCTATACTAGAGCTCTCCCTGCTGGCAACCCAACATGCAACCTACTAGTCTAGGAAATACCAGAGTTAGTGAAACAGCTAGCACATTGTTAACATAGAGACAATACCTCTCTCATCGTCACTCAATGCCTAAATTTACCTCAACTGTATTCACATTGTACCATACCATTGTCTGTACATTATGCATTGAATCTATTCTTCCACTCCCAGAAACCTTCTCCTTTTACTCTCTGTCACGAACGTACTAGATGACCAGTTCTTATAGCACAGTTCTTATAGCACAGCCGTACCCTTATCCTACTCCTCCTTTGCTCCTCTGGTTATGTAGAGGTTAATCCAGGCCCTGCAGTGCCTAGCTTCACTCCTATTCCCCAGGCCCTCTCATTTGTTGCCTTCTGTAACCGTAAAATCCTTGGTTTCATGCATGTTAACATTAGAAGCATCCTCCCTAAGTTTTTTTTAATTCACTGCTTTAGCACACTCTGCCAACCAGGATGTCCTAGCTGTGTTTGAATCCTGGCTTAGGAAGGCCACCAAAAGCACAGAAAATTCCATCCCTAACTATAACATTTCCAGACAAGATAGAACTGCCAAAGGGTGTGGAGTTAGCCTGCAGAGTTCTGTCTTACTATCCAGGTCTGGGCCCAAACAATTTGATCTTCTACTTTTAAAAATCCACCTTTCCAGAAACAAGTCTCTCACAGTTGCCGCTTGCTATAGACCACCTTCTGCCCCCAGCTGTGCCCTGGACACCATATGTGAATTGATTGCCCCCCATCTATCTTCAGTGCTCGTGCGGTTAGGTGACCTGAACTGGGACATGCTTAATTAACACCCCGGCCATTCTACAATCTAAGCTTGATGCTCTCAATCTCACAAAAATGATCAATGAACCTATGAGGTACAACCCCAAATCCAGGCACCCTCATACATATCATCCTAACCAACTTGCCCTCCAAATACACCTCTGCTGTCTTCAACCAGGATCTCAGTGATCACTGCCTCATTGCTTGCGTCCGTAATGGGTCTGCGGTCAAACGACCACTCCTCATCACTGTCAAACGCTCCCTAAAACACTTCAGCGAGCAGGCCTTTCTAATCGACCTGGCCCGGGTATCTTGGAAGGATATTGACCTCATTCTATCAGTAAAATATGCCTGGTTATTCTTTAAAAGTGCTTTCCACACAATCTTAAATAAGCATATCCCATTAAAAAAAAATGAACACGGAACAGATATAGCCCGTGGTTCACTCCAGACCTGACTGCCCTTGACCAGCAATAAAACATCCTGTGGCATACAGCATTAGCATCAAAAAGCCCTGCGATATGCAACTTTTCAGGGAAGTTAGGAACCAATATACACAGGCAGTGAGGAAAGCAAAGGCTAGCTTTTTCAAACAGAAATTTGCATCCGGCAGCACAAACTCCAAAAAGTTCTTGGACACTGTAAAGTCCATGGAGAATAAGAGCACCTCCTCCCAGCTGCCCACTGCACTGAGGCTAGGAAACACTGTCACCACCGATAAATACACAATAATTGAGAATTTCAATAAGCATTTTTCTACGGCTGGCCATGCTTTCCAGCTGGCCACCCCTACCCTGGACAACAGCCCTGCAACCCCCATAGCTACTTGCCCAAGCTTCCCCATTTCTCCTTCACCCAAATCCAGGTAGCTGATGTTCTGAAAGAGCTGCAAAATCTGGACCCCTACAAATCAGCAGGGCTAGACAATCTGGACCCTCTCTTTCTAAAATTATCATCTGAAATTGTAGCAACCCCTATTACTAGTCTGTTCAACCTCTCTTTTGTATCGTCTGAGATCCCCAAAGATTGGAAAGCTGCCGCGGTCATCATCCTCTTCAAATTCAAAGGGGGAGACACTCTAGACCCAAACTGCTACAGACCTATATCTATCCTACCCTGCCTTTCTAAGGTCGGCAGACTCAACAGCCTTGGATTCTCAAACGACTGCCTCGCCTGGTTCATCAACTACTTCTCAGACAGAGTTCAGTGAGTCAAATCGGAGGGCCTGTTGTCCGGACCTCTGGCAGTCTCTATGGGGGTGCCACAGGGTTCAATTCTTGGGCTGACTCTTTTCTCTGTATACATCAATGATGTCACTCTTGCTGCTGGTGATTCTCTGATCCACCTCTACGCAGATGACACCATTCTATATACTTATTTTTATTTTATTTATTTCACCTTTATTTAACCAGGTAGGCTAGTTGAGAGCAAGTTCTTATTTGCGACTGCGACCTGGCCAAGATAAAGCAAAGCAGTTCGACACATACAACAACACAGAGTACCACATCGTCACGTCGGTTGAAAGGAGAGGACCAAGGTGCAGCGTGGTGAGCGTACATATTCTTTTTATTAGAAAAGATGCCGAACAAAACAATAAGCACTACCCAACAAACCGTGAAGCTAAAGGCTATGTGCCATAAACAAAGTCAACTTCCCAAAATACAAGGAGGGAAAAGGGCTACCTAAGTATGGTTCACAATCAGAGACAACGATAGACAGCTGTCTCTGATTGAGAACCATACCCGGCCAAAACATAGAAAACAACGAACATAGAAAAAGGAACATAGAATGCCCACCCTAGTCACACCCTGGCCTACCCAAAATAGTGACACACATGTAATAAACAAACATACAATCAATAATACAGTAGAAAAAAAAGAAAAAAAAGTCTATATACAGCATGTGCAAATGAGGTAGGATAAGGGATACAATCTTCGGCAAAATCATTCGCAAGGAGATTCCTGCAAAAATAGTATTCAATTAATGCATAAATTAAGTGTTTAAAACAGAATTCCATAGGCCATGGTGGCGACGTAATTACAATATAGCAATTAAACACTGGAATGGTAGAATGAGCATAAGATGAATATGCAAGTAGAGATACTGGGGTGCAAAGGAGCAAGATAAATAAATAAATACAGTATGGGGATGTGGCAGTTGAATGTTATTTTACATGGCTATTTACAGATGGGCTATGTACAGGTACAGTGATCTGTGAGCTGCTCTGACAGCTGGTGCTTAAAGCTAGTGAGGGATATATGAGTCTCCAGCTTCAGTGATTTTTGCAGTTCGTTCCAGTCATTGGCAGCAGAGAACTGGAAGGAAAGGCGACCAAAGAGGAATTGGCTTTGGGGGTGACCAGTGAGATATACCTGCTGGAGCGCGTGCTACGGGTGGGTGCTGCTATGGTGACCAGTGAGCTGAGATAAGGCGGGGCTTTACCTAGACTTGTAGATAACCTGTAGCCAGTGGGTTTGGCGATGAGTATGAAGCGAGGGCCAAGCAACGAGAGCGTACAGGTCGCAGTGGTGGGTAGTGTATGGGGTTTTGGTGACAAAACAGATGGCACTGTGATAGACTGCATCCAATTTGTTGAGTAGAGTGTTGGAGGCTATTTTATAGATAACATCGCCGAAGTCAAGGATCGGTAGGATGGACAGTTTTACGAGGGTATGTGTCACGCCCTGACCAGGTGAACTCTTCTATTTTGGTCAGGGTGTGGCATTTCTATAGTTTATTTTCTATGTTTTGGTATAGCCTTGCTTTGGGGCGTATTTCTATGTTGGGTTATGTCGATTCCCAATCAGAGACAGCTGTCGCTAGTTGCCTCTGATTGGGGAATCATATTTAAGTTTCTTTTTCCCCCACGATGTTTGTGGGTTGTTGTCTCTATTTGTTGAGCACGTAACGTATTGGCAGTTTTTTCTTGATTTTGTGTACGTGTTTTATTCAGTGTAAGAATAAACATGTGTTCGCTCCCAGCTGCGTTTTGGTCCGCTTCTTCATCACCCGACGCCAATCGTTACAGAACAACCCACCAAACCAGGACCAAGCAGCAGAGGAACGAAGAGGAAGGATGGACATGGGCCGAGTTAAGGAGGAGCATTTCCAGGGCGATGGAGGAGTTTAGGGAGACAGAGAGGCATCCCCAAGAATTTTTTAGGGGGGGGCACAAGGGCTGTTTGACGGGGCAGGAGCTGGCCGCCAGTCAACAGTCGTCGGAGCTGCCCGCCAGTCAACAGTCGTCGGAGCTGCCCGCCAGTCAACAGTCGTCGGAGCTGCCCGCCAGTCAACAGTCGTCGGAGCTGCCCGCCAGTCAACAGTCGCCGGAGTGGTCAGACTGCGCTGAACTGCCGGAGTGGCCAGACTGCGCTGAACTGCCGGAGTGGCCAGACTGCGCTGAACTGCCGGAGTGGCCAGACTGCGCTGAACTGCCGGAGTGGCCAGACTGCCCTGAACTGCCGGAGTGGCCAGACTGCCCTGAACTGCCGGAGTGGCCAGACTGCCCAGACTGTCCCGAGCTGCCAGACGTCTCCAGTCCAGTCCGGCCCGTCCCTGCTCCCCGCACCAGGTTAGTGGTGCGTGTCCCCAGTCCAGTCCGGCCCGTCCCTGCTCCCCGCACCAGGTTAGAGGTGCGTGTCCCCAGTCCAGTCCGGCCCGTCCCTGCTCCCCGCACCAGGTTAGTGGTGCGTGTCCCCAGTCCAGTCCGGCCCGTCCCTGCTCCCCGCACCAGGTTGGTGGTGCGTGTCCCCAGGCCAGTCCGGCCCGTCCCTGCTCCCCACACCAGGTTGGTGGTGCGTGTCCCCGGTCCTGTCCGGCCCGTCCCTGTCCCCCGCACCAGGCCCACGGCGCGTGTCCACAGTCCGGCACGGCCTGTGTCCGGTCCACCGGTGACCAGTCCTGTTCCGGTCGGTGGCTCCGCTCCGGAGCCTGAGCATGCCGCTCCACCGTGGTCCAGTCCGGGCCAGAGGGGTAGGGCTAGGGTGGAGGCAGGGGGAGAAACACGCCCGGGGCCAGAGCCTCCACCGAGGGTGAGGCGCCCACCCGGGTCCCCCCCCTAATAGACTTTAGGTTGGTGCGCCGGGAGTACGCACCGTTGGAGGGGGGGTACTGTCACGCCCTGACCAGGTGTGTTGGAGGCTATTTTATAGATAACATCGCCGAAGTCAAGGATCGGTAGGATGGACAGTTTTACGAGGGTATGTGTCACGCCCTGACCAGGTGAACTCTTCTATTTTGGTCAGGGTGTGGCATTTCTATAGTTTATTTTCTATGTTTTGGTATAGCCTTGCTTTGGGGCGTATTTCTATGTTGGGTTATGTCGATTCCCAATCAGAGACAGCTGTCGCTAGTTGCCTCTGATTGGGGAATCATATTTAAGTTTCTTTTTCCCCCACGATATTTGTGGGTTGTTGTCTCTTTTTGTTGAGCACGTAACGTATTGGCAGTTTTTTCTTGATTTTGTGTACGTGTTTTATTCAGTGTAAGAATAAACATGTGTTCGCTCCCAGCTGCGTTTTGGTCCGCTTCTTCATCACCCGACGCCAATCGTTACAGTATGTTTGGCAGCGTAAGTGAATGATGCTTTGTTGCGATATAGGAAGCTGATTCTAGATTTAATTTTGGATTGGAGATGCTTAATGTGAGTCTGGAAGGAGAGTTTACAGTCCAACCAGACACCTAGGTATTTGTAGTTGTCCACGTATTCTAAGTCAGCGCCGTCCAGAGTAGTGATGCTGGACGGGCGGGCAGGTGCGGGCAGTGATCGATTGAATAGCATGCATTTAGTTTTACTTGCATTTATGAGCAGTTGGAGGCCACGGAAGGAGAGTTGTATGGCATTGAAGCTTGTCTGGAGGTTAGTTAACACAGTGTCCAAAGAGGGGCCAGAAGTATACAGAATGGTGTTGTCTGCGTAGAGGTGGATCAGAGAATCACCAGCAGCAAGAGCGACATCATTGATGTATACAGAGAAGAGAGTCGGCCCAAGATTTAAACCCTGTGGCACCCCCATAGAGACTGCTAGATGTCCGGACAATGAATGCCATTGCTCAATTTTGTCTGGCAGCAATACAAAGTAAATAATTTTAACACATCAAGCTCCCGAATGACACAGCTGTCTAAGGCACTGCATCTCAGTGCCAGAGGCGTCACTACAGACCCTGGTTCAATCCCGGGCTGTATCACAATCGACCGTGATTGGGAGTCCCATAGGGCAGCGCAAAATTAGTCCAGCTTCATCCGGGTTTGGCAGGGTAGGCTATCATTTTAAAATAAGAATTTGTTCTTAAAACCTGTTGGGCTAGGGGGCAGTATTTGCACGGCCGGATAAAATACGTACCCGATTTAAACTGGTTACTTCTCGAGAATATGCATATAATTAGTAGTTTTGGGTAGAAAACACTCTAAAGTTTCTAAAACTGTTTGAATGGTGTCTGTGAGTATAACAGAACTAATATGGCAGGCCAAAACCTGAGAAGATTCCATACAGGAAGTGCCCTGTCTGACAATTTGTTTTCCTTCTATTGCATCTCTATCGAAAATACAGCATCTGTGCTGTAACGTGACATTTTCTAAGGCTTCCATTGGCTATCTAAAGCCGCCAGAAAGTGGAATGGGGTGTCTGCTGTCTCTGG
Source organism: Salmo trutta (assembly GCF_901001165.1). Taxonomy (NCBI): domain Eukaryota; kingdom Metazoa; phylum Chordata; class Actinopteri; order Salmoniformes; family Salmonidae; genus Salmo; species Salmo trutta. The sequence goes on along the minus strand of NC_042994.1, from coordinate 2,054,237 downwards.
GCAAAGAACAGCAGCAGAATTTGTAAGTGGTCAGCCTGGGGACAGTGAGACTGAGATGCACGTTCACGAGACTACTCAATTTTTTTCTTTCAGCCTTTGAATGAATATAACGTTGCCCGGTTGGAATATTATCGCCATTTTACAAGAAAAATAGCATCAAAATAGATTTTAAACAGTGTTTGACATGCTTCTAATTACGGTAATGGAATATTTTGACATTTTTTGTCACGAAATGCGCTCGCACGTCACCCTTCGGACAGTGACCTGAACGCACGAACAAAACAGAGCTATTTGAATATAACTATGGATTATTTGGAACCAAAACAACATTTGTTGTTGAAGTAGAAGTCCTGGGAGTGCATTCTGATGAAGAACAGCAAAGGTAATCCAATTTTTCTAATAGTAATTCTGAGTTTAGTGAGCCCCAAACTTGGTGTGTGTCAAAATAGCTAGCCGTGATGGCCGAGCTATGTACTCAGAATATTGCAAAATGTGCTTTCGCCGAAAAGCTATTTTCATATCTGACACCGCGATTGCATAAAGGAGTTCTGTATCTATATTTCTTAAAATAATTGTTATGTAATTTGTCAACGTTTATCATGAGTAATTTAGTAAATTCACCGGAAGTTTTCGGTGGGTATGCTAGTTCTGAACATCACATGCTAATGTAAAAAAACTGGTTTTTGATACAAATATGAACTTGATTGAACAAAACATGCATGTATTGTATAACATAATGTTCTAGGAGTGTCATCTGATGAAGATTATCAAAGGTTAGTGCTGCATTTAGCTGTGGTTTTGGTTTTTGTGACACATATGCTTGCTTTGAAAATGGCTGTTTGATTATTTTTGGCAGGGTACTCTCCTGACATAAAGCGTCCCACCTAGCCATAGAAGTTAACTGACTCATCCCCATATTGTTTTTATTTACTTTTCTGCTCTTTTGCACACCAGTATCTCTAATTGCACATCAACATCTGCTCATGTATCACTCCAGTGTTAATCTGCTAAATTGTAATTGCTTCACTACTATGGCCTATTTATTACCTACATCCTCTCGCCATTTGCACACACTGTATATAGACTTTCTTTTTTTCCATTGTGCTATTGATTATACGCTTGTTTAGTCCATGTGTAACTCTGTGTTGTTGTTTGTGTCGCACTGCTTTGCTTTATCTTGGCCAGGTCGCAGTTGTAAATGAGAACTTGTTCTCAACTAACTTACCTGGTTAAATAAAGGTGAAATAAAATAAATAAAATGGTGGCAAAAATTGCTGTAATAATGTGTATCTTGTGTATCTATGCATTTAAATGAAGTCTGTTATGTTTACCCAGTGTATCTACGCATTTAACCCTCCTGTTGTGTTCATTGCATGTTCATTCATTCTGTGTTCCCGGTCCAAAATGACCGACCCATTATAGCTGATTATAAATCCATAATAATGCATATATTATCGCCTAATGTTGTATTAGATCTTTTTATCAACTTAAGTTCTTGTGAACATTACAAGTTTTGAACTTCTATTTGCTATTTATGGCCTGTAGGAATCATTGACCTGAGCTCATACAACTTGTTTTTGAGTAAAAAAGCATAATGTATGGATTATTTTGACTTTAACAAATACTAAGATGAAACATATTGTGCTATTTATCACAGACTACTTTGTGTAAAAGTTTAATAAGGACTCTCGCCTCCTCACCAGTGTCATGATCAAAGATATGATCAAGAGCCTCACACACAGTAAATCGTTTGGTCATTGTGCTGCCACAGAATGAATTGTGAGTAAGGCCTCAAAAAATCTTTATATACCAGAGCTGCATGAAAAGTTATATATTATTGAAACAATGTTGTGACTGTTTGTGAGAATGCCAACAGGTGTGTTTCGCGTGGGGAAAGATTCTATTGGGGAAAGGTTCCCGTGGGGGTTGCCATGGAAGCCAAGAAGGGGAGTGAGGTGTGTGTGTGTATGTTCAAACAAACACATTTGGGGGTCTGGGAGAGGAAGTGTGTCCATCTGATGAATGGTTATGTGCCTGAACTCAATTTTATACACTAATTATAGTCTCACCCATTCATTTCTAATGACTGGTCATTTTTGACCGGGAACACCACAGGTGTACAAAAGTTAAATAAAACACCCAAAATGTAATGAAAATCATCAAAATATATTTTGTGTGTTCAGATGCCCTGTGTGGACAAAGTCATGGAACCTTATGACAATCATATTAAATGTAATACATTTTTCAGAGAGAACTTGTTGTCATAAATGTTGAAGCCGTGTTGAAGAGACCAAACTGCATGCGGAATGTGGATACTCATCTTTTAATATAATTAAGTAAAGTATACACAGAGAACAATAAACACTCACGACAATAAACACTCTCCTTACGGCCAAAACGAATAGCAGTGTTAACTCAACCACCCACAACCCCAAGTGACAAACATACTCCTAATTATATGACTCCCAATCAGGAACAACGATCACCAGCTGTCCCTGATCGGGAGCCACACAGACACACATAGAAATACAACACCCAGAACACACATACACAGACATACTCTGCCACGTCCTGACCAAAACTACACAACAACACCCTCTGCTGGTCAGGACGTGACACTTGTAAATCGGTCCAATTCGACCGGAACACAGCAGGAGGGTTAAAGGGTAATGGCAACACTTTAGGAAGTGAATCTAAGCAAAGAGGTGTATTCAATCCACTAATAATAAACATGTACATTTAACATAAAAACATCTCTATATTTGGTATTTTGATCGTAGACAAGTGTTTTGTGTAACCCCCCCAGAAAATAACGTTAACAAGCAACTCAACTGCAACTAAAATTGCAACACAGTTTCTCCGTGTATATAGCCTCGCTCTTGTTATTTTGCTGCTGCTCATTAATTATTTGTTACTTTTATTTCTTATTTTTCATTAGGTATTTTTCATAAAACTGCATTGTTGGTTAAGGGCTTGTAAGTAAGCATTTGACTGTAAGGTCACCTGTTGTATTCGGCGCTTGTGATAAATAACATTTGATTTGATATTGTTGACTGATTTCTTTTTTGTAATGTTTTGTTAGCTCCACCTCATTTAGCTAGACCGAAGTTGACATAGCTAATGGTTGCTAAGCAATGAACCTGAGAGCTCAGAATCACAATCATCACAGTCCGAGCCAAGATATACTATCGATCACTTTGGGGGAGCGGGATGGTGTTCCGAAAATGGAGATGTATCAGGCCATTCAACAGCGAATTCAAATGTACCCCCATCCATAAAGGGAATCAGAGTGGAATTGTTTTTCCACAGATTTTTTTGACCCGTTTCAATGGATGTGCTACCTTGTCCCGGTTCTACTGTTTCGACTCTCTCTCTCTCAACCTATTAATGCTCAGCTATGAAAAGCCAACTGACATTTCCTGAGGTGTTGAACTGTTGCACCCTCTACACCCACTGTGGTTATTATTTTGATGTAAAAAGGGCTTTTGAAAAATGTATTTGATTGTTTGCTATGCTGGATGCTGTGTATTCAGTAACTGTCTGAGTGATGGGACATTTTTATAGTATCTGTAACATATTTTGGTGTGTATTTAATCTGCATCTTAAATTCTTAAAGTGGCAATCAGCAGTATAAACAATAACACAGTTTCTCCCTGATCCTCTTTTGGTAAAAATCTGAGGGAAGGGGCTGGAGAAATGTAACCAATCTCAAATTCATAGACAGAGCTATAGATGCAAGGACTGAACATCCATGATATCAAAATTGTAATCCTGTTTCTGTGATCTGTTTCCACTACAATGTACCCAGTTCGCTTTGGATACAGGCATCTGCTAAATGGTATATTAATGTCTACTTTGACTTTGCCAACTTGCTGCCCAGTGTAGTTACCCTTCCTTTCCAATAGATAGAAGCCAAAACAAGTTAAAGTCACTAATCTAGCAACAGGGACACGGGATTGAAAGTAGTTTTATCTTCAAAGCAAGTTTATCTGGTTAACCTGTTGTTATAGTGGACAAACTAACTAATACTATTTTTAGATAAGACACAGGCATTGGGTCTATGACTTGAAAGAAATGACCATGTGGTTGTCATGTTGTGTTGCTGCCATGCTATGTTGTTGTCTTAGGTCTCTCTTTATGTAGTGTTGTGTTGTTTCTCTTGTCGTGATGTGTGTTCTGTCCTATATATTAATTTTATGTTTTGTATTTTTAATCCCTGCCACAGTCCCCGTAGGAGGGCTTTTGCCTTTTGGTAGGCCGTCATTGTAAATAAGAATTTGTTCTTAACTGACTTGACTAGTTAAATAAAGGTTAAATAAAATAGAATAAATATGAAATTAACTTTGACTTTGCTTCTGGGTATGTGCGCTTTATGGAAGAAACGACACACGCAGGAATGAGACACCGTACACCTCGTCCAATTCTCCCTTGTGCCCATAGGTTGAACAGGCGATAAACTGCCAGCCTGTATGCTCTGCAAACAAAATCATAAGAAAAGTTAGTCTGATACCGAAACTAAATCACAATGTATTATAATGAGCACGCCCCATTATTGGTTAGAATGAGATTTTATGAATCATGATGCCGTCTGCGATTCCAGCTCCGGTCGTCTAATCTAAAGGGCTTACCACTGCGCCAAACAGCACTGGTGATAACCATTGTTATAGAATGCTGATTATATATTTTGAGCACCTACCCACTACTGATATGAACCTTGAAGCAACATTTTACCAATTTTTTAACTGGCATATCGGCTGCAGACTGGTCGAGTAACCAGGAAGTCCTTCATAAGATTAGTGGCACGTCCAATAAATACATCACCATCAGACAGACTGACAGGAACCTCTGACTGGATGTAATACAGCCACCATCCACTGGGATTTTGTGCTGCATCACCACCATCTCTCTACAACACACACACTTATACTCTAGCCATTATCTGGCAGCATCCCCACTCACACCAGTTTGGGTCACCGCTACGCCGACCCTCTAGCTGAGGTATTTCAGGCGGTATATCTCTGTTGTTACTGTTACTACAATGAACTCTTTGATCGGGGGCAACGATCGGCTAAATCATGAACGACTCTAGTAGGTTTAACTAACATTAATTCCTTCTCTGTAATAAACTCATTCTCAGACTCGGAGCTACTCTGTAAATTCAGCCATTTTTGGGAGTTCCAACATGTTCTCTCCTGCCAGTGACTCAACAATATCAATATGGAGATTTACAGTTCCAGTTAGCTGGCGTTCTAAATCCTGGTGTTTACATTCCCCTTTAACTAAAGTCATATTATGTACTTATGAGACTTGCACCCTCTGCTAGAACACGTCCTCTTTGTCTACGTGACTGACCTTTGGTTTTGGACTTACAAAGTGCTGTTATTCCATATTTAGCAGTAGACTGAACTAAGTTGTATTGTGAATTTTTCAATACATATGTGGCAATTATTTATTTCAGAAGGAGCCAGCAAAACTAGTGTACGTGTATATGCTCTAGGTCATTGGACACCATTAGACATGCACATGGTTATTCTTGTAACTGTTATGCAAACTATGGTTACACCTCTTGGGTTTTTTCCAGAACAGGGGTTCCCCTTTCAGTGGAGTCAGCAGGATGTCATGTATTGGTTAATCCTGTAGAGTGCCAAGGTCTGTTGCTATGGTCCTACATGTATGAAACTATTTATGTGACTACAGATTGCATGTCCTAATATGAAGGCAATATGATAACGGTGGCTAAATGCCAGAGGGGATGAGCCATTAAGAGGAGTTACTGTGAGTATGACGTAAGGAGGACAAATGTATAAAACGTGTGTGCCAAGACTGGAAGGCAGTTGTATTCATGAACCAGCTCGGCTTTTATTATGAAGTAATAAAAAGTCTATTTGAACTCACATGCTCCGGTATTTGTGAAATATAATTGACCAAATATTTCCACTACATAAATGGCGAGCTTGCCAGGAGTGGCAAAAAGGGACCAGAGACAGTGAAAAGCTGCATCTGTGAATGGACTTCCTGGACGGACTGCACAAAACACAAGGGGCTGCTTGTGAAGACGGTAAACAGAGTTCTTACCTATAATAGTAGAGTTCTTGTGTGGTCTGCTCTAGGAACTTGTTTTCAGAGGTAGGTCACCATAGGTCTCTCCAAATTTGACGAACCAAAGAAATATTGGGAGCTTTTGAGTTCAATGAAATGCATGCAAAATATTGTGGGTATAATAAGAAGCTTTTGAGGGTTGCAACCCTGAATATAAGTATAGTAATTGGTGTGTGGCCATTGGAGAGGGAGAGTTGTGTGCACTGTCTATTTTGACTGGCTCAGTTGAGTGGGGTTATTCATCTGATTTGTTTCGACGGTTCATCTGACCAGTTGTTCAGTCTAAGTTGTGACTATGTTGTCTCATTTCATATGGCCAGGATATATTTGATTAGACCTGTGTGAGTTGCGAGCAGACGCAGCCCATTTGTCTGATTCAATTGGTCCTTGTCAGCGGGTCTTTCAATTCGTCTGGCTCACGCAGTCGTTCAGCTCGGGTGGGGGATCTGTCTCGTTCAGGTTATCTATCTGCCCTGTTGAACTGTTCTGTTCAATCTAGTTTAAGGTGACAATTGTCCATTTGCATGGTCGAATAAAATTAAATATAAATCCTGTAATACTGCTTATCGTTTATGTAAATTGATAAGGTCCGCTTGGATGGGTAAACATCCTGTGTAATATTGCCTTTTCTGTCGCACCCTGACCTGAGAGAGCCGTTTTTCTCTGTTTAGTTAGGTCAGGGTGTGATATGTGGTGGGCATTCTATGTATTTTATTTCTATGTTTTGGCCAGGTATGGTTTCCAATCAGAGGCAGCTGTCTATCGTTGTCTCTGATTGGGAACCATACTTAGGCAGCCCTTTTTCCCTCCTTGAGTTGTGGGATCTTGTTTTTGTGTAGCTGCCTTTGAGTAGCCCCAGAACATCACATTTCTTTCTGTTTATCCTGTTTATTGTTTTGTTCTGTTCTGTTTCACTTCTAAATAAAGGATGTGGAGTTACCGGCACGCTGCACCTTGGCTTATTTATGACAGGGAGTTCGAGGACAGTGATTGTGACAGAAGATCCCAACACAAGAAAGCCAAACAGCGTGCGCTTGCTGGGTAGACAAGCTGGACCGGGGAGAACCAACATCAAGGGAAGCACGAGAGGCATCCCCCCCAAAAAATTTAGGGGGGGGGCACACGGGAGTTTGGCAGAGTCAGGGTGGAGACCTGAGCCAACTCCCCGTGCTTACCGTGGGGAGCGAGTGACGGGGCAAGCACTGTGTTATGCGGTGATGCGCACTGTGTCGCCAGTGCGCACTCACAGACCGGTGCGATCTGTGCCCGCGCCCTGCAGTTGTCGAGCTGGGTTGAGCATCCAGCAAAGACGGGGGGTGCCAGCCATACGCTCCAGACCTCCAGCGCGTCTCCACGGCCCAGTATATCCTGCGCCTGCTTTGGCAACTCGAACCTTCAGCTCCCTCCACAGATTTTCTATGGGATTAAGGTATGGAGACTGGCTAGGCCACTCCAGGACCTTAATGTGCTTCTTCTTGAGCCACTCCTTTGTTGCCTTGGCCGTGTGTTTTGGGTCATTATCATGCTGGAATACCCACCCACGACCCATTTTCAATGCCCTGGCTGTGGGAAGGAGGTTCTCAACCAAGATTTGACGGTACATGGCCCCGTCCATCGTCCCTTTGATGCGGTGAAGTTGTCCTGTCCCCTTAGCAGAAAAACACCACCAAAGCATAATGTTTCCACCTCCATGTTTGACGGTGGGCATGGTGTTCTTGGGGTCATAGACAGCATTCCTCCTCCTCCAAACACGGCGAGTTGAGTTGATGCTAAAGAGCTCCATTTTAGTCTCATCTGACCACAACACTTTCACCCAGTTGTCCTCTGAATCATTCAGATGTTCATTGGCAAAGTTCAGATGGGCATGTATATATTTGCTTTCTTGAGCAGGGGGACCTTGCAGGTGCTGCAGGATTTCAGTCCTTCACGGCGTAGTATGTTACCAATTGTTTTCTTGGTGACTATGGTCCCAGCTGCCTTGAGATCATTGACAAGATCCTCCCATGTAGTTCTGGGCTGATTCCTCACCGTTCTCATGATCATTGCAACTCCACGAGGTGAGATCTTGCATGGAGCCCCAGGCCGAGGGAGATTGACAGTTCTTTTGTGTTTCTTTCATTTGCGAATAATCGCCCCAACTGTTGTCACCTTCTCACCAAGCTGCTTGGCGATGGTCTTATGGCCCATTCCAGCCTTGTGTAGGTCTACAATCTTGTCCCTGACATCCTTGTAGAGCTCTTTGGTCTTGTCCGTGGTGGAGAGTTTGGAATCTGATTGATTGATTGCTTCTGTGGACAGGTGTCTTTTATACAGGTAACAATCTGAGATTAGGAGCGCTCACTTTAAGAGTCTGCGCCTAATCTCAGTTTGTTACCTGTATAAAAGACACCTGGGAGCCAGAAATCTTTCTGATTGAGAGGGGGTCAAATACTTATTTCCCTCATTAAAATGCAAATCAATTTATAACATCTTTGACATGCGTTTTTCTGGATTTTTTGTTGTTATTCTGTCTCTCACTGTTCAAATAAACCTACCATTAAAATTATAGACTGATGATTTCTTTGTCAGTGGGCAAACGTACAAAATCAGCAGGGGATCAAATACTTTTTTCCCTCACTGTATATATACTCGCTACTGTTTTAGCCTCGCTACGGTTATTTTTCAGTGTCTTTTTTACTGTTGTTTTTATTTCTTTACATACCTATTGTTCACCTAATACCTTTTTTTTTACTTCGAAATTGCACTGTTGGTTAGAGCCTGTAAGTAAGCATTTCACTGTAAGGTCTACAGCTGTTGTATTCGGCGCGCATGACAAATAAACTTTGATTTGATAGTGATGAGCTTTGTGGGAAATATGGTGTTGAACGCTGAGCTGTAGTCAATGAACAGCATTCTCACATAGGTGATCCTTTTGTGCAGGTGGGAAAGGGCAGTGTGGAGTACGATTGAGATTGCGTTGTTTGTGGATCTGTTGCGGCGGAATGCAAATTGGAGTGGGTCTCGGGTTTCCGAGATGTTGGTGTTGATATGAGCCATGACCAGCCTTTCATAGCACTTCATGCTACCAACGTGAGTGCTACGGGGCGGTACCCTCCAATCTCGTCATTAAGATCCTGGGTCTCGACCCATCCTGTGCAACTGGGTCCTGGACTTTCTGACGGGCCGCCCCCAGGTGGTGAAGAAAATAAACTATCTCTAACCCGCTGGTTCTCAACACCGGGGCCCTACAAGGGTGTGTTCTCAACCTATGACTGCGTGGTCATGCACGCTTCCAACTCAATCATCAAGTTTGCAGACGACACTACAGTGGTAGGCTTGATGACCACCAACGACGAGACGGCCTACAGGGAGGAGGTGAGGGCCCCCGGAGTGTGGTGTCAGGAAAATAACCTCTCACTCATCGTCAACAAAACAAAGGAGATGATCGTGGACTTCAGGAAACAGCAGAGGGAACACCCCCCCACCCACATCGACAGGACAGTAGTGGAGAAGGTGAAAAGTTTTAACTTCTTCGGGATCGGTGTCCAACTAAGTGTATGTAAACTTCCGACTTCAATTGTATGTCCTCTGATGTGAAATACAAGATTTGTTATTTTTCTGTTACATACCACTACTATGCCTGTATTACTGCCCTTAATAAGGTAATTAAAGTTATCTACAGTTGAAGTTGGAAGTTTACATACACTTAGGTTGGAGTCATTATTAAAACTCATTAATCAACCACTCCACAAATTTCTTGTTAACAAACTATAGTTTTGGCAAGTCGGTTAGGACATCTACTTTGTGCATAACACAAGTAATTTTTCCAACAATTGTTTACAGACAGATTATTTCACTTTTAACTCCCTGTATAATTCTCTGACCCATTCCAGTGGGTCAGACGTGAAAATTATGTGGATATATTGAAGCAACATCTCAAGACATCAGTCAGGAAGTTAAAGCTTGGTCGCAAATGGGTCTTCCAAAGACTGTGCTTTTAAAAAGCTTGGAAAATTCCAGAAAATTATGTCATGGCTTTAGAAGCTTCCGATAGGCTAATTGACATAATTTGAGTCAATTTGAGGTGTACCTGTGGATGCATTTCAAGGCCTACCTTCAAACTCAGTGCCTCTTTGCATGACATCATGGGAAAATCAAAAGAAATCAGCCAAGACCTCAGAAAATAAATTATAGAACTCCACAAGCTTGGTTCATCCTTGGGAGTAATTTCCAAACGCCTGAAGGTACCACGTTCATCTTTACAAAGAATAGTACGCAAGTGTGAACACCATGGGACCACGCAGCCGTCATACCACTCAGGAAGGAGACGCGTTCTGTCTCCTAGAGATGAACATACTTTGGTGCAAAAAGTGCAAATCAATCCCAGAACAACAGCAAAGGACCATGTGAAGATGCTGGAGGAAACAGGTACGAAAGTATCTACCTCCACAGTAAAACGAGTCCTATATCGACATAACCTGAAAGGCCGCTCAGCAAGGAAGAAGCCACTGCTCCAAAACTGCCATAAAAAAGCCAGACTACGGTTTGCAACTGCACATGGGGACAAAGACCGTACTTTTTGGAGAAATATCCTCTGGTCTGATGAAACAAAAATAGAACTGTTTGGCCATAATTACCATCGTTATGTTTGGAGGGAAAAGGGGGTGGCTTGCAAGCCGAAGAACACCATCCCAACCGTGAAGCATGGGGGTGGTAGCATCATGTTTGGGGGCTGCTTTGCTGCAAGAGGGACTGGTGCACTTCACAAAATAGATGGCATCATGAGGGAAGGAAAATTATGTGGATATATTGAAGCAACATCTCAAGACATCAGTCAGGAAGTTAAAGCTTGGTCGCAAATGGGTCTTCCAAATGGACAATGACCCCAAGCATACTTCCAAAGTTGTGGCAAAATGGCTTAAGGACAACAAAGTCAAGGTATTGGAGTGGCCATCACAAAGCCCTGACCTCAATCCTATAGAACATTAGTGGGCAGAACGGAAAAAGCGTGTGCGAGCAAGGAGTACTGCAAACCTGACTCAGTTACATCAGCTCTGTCAGGAGGAATGGGCCAAAATTCAACTTATTTTGGGAAGCTTGTGGAAGGCTACCCGAAACATTTAAGAAGCTGATGGAGAGATGCTTCCTTTCTCGACTCGCCTTTAAAGTTGGCTGCAATGCCTAACACGCCTAAATGTATATGCTTGACAACCAATGATTACATTCATTATTAAAATAACTGTCTACTGTACTGTGGAATACCTGTATGAATTCATCTTTAAGATTTTCAAGATAACAGACAATTAAGAATGACAGGCTAAACTAATATTTTGCCGCCCAAAATATTTGTATTTATTGTCATAAACTGTGAGATTATTTACAACGTAATGCATGAATGACACTGAATCACACTCTATATAATATAGATAATGAATAATTTGACAATAAAACAAGCTTGATTATGGTATAAGCATTCCTTTTCATGAATGTCTTTGCGCAATAATGTCTAACAGCAATACAAAGTAGATCATTTGTACATATCAAGAGCACATTGGTCCAAGAGCAATACACATTAAAAAGCTGTTATCAAGATTATCCATATTTGTCACTAAGAGAAGTACATTAGCTAATCAAAAAATCTGGAAATGGCAAAATCCCATAGAAAAGAGCAGAATCATAATCTATCAAATTTTTTATCAATCTACAAATTCTCATTCCTTAATTATAATTATCTCCAGCATTTACTTAATTACTAATGCTCTGGAAAACCTTCTAGATATGATAGCAATATGACAGCAGGAGAATAGAGGTGTAAGGCCTAGCTTTGGTTTGGTGCAGAAGATCTACAGTCCATGTTCTTTGGTGGATCTCTTCAGGACATTTTCTGTGGTGGTTTTCTGTAGTCCATGTTCAGTGGTGGTTCTCATTAGTCCAGATTCCGTGGTGGTTCTCTGCAGTCCAGATTCCGTGGTGGTTCTCTGCAGTCCAGATTCCGTGGTGGTTCTCTGCAGTCCAGATTCCGTGGTGGTTCTCTGCAGTCCAGATTCCGTGGTGGTTCTTTTCAGTTCTCATAATCAGAGGGCTCAGCATCTATAATTCTGTTAATTTTTTTATTTAACGAGGCAAGTCAAACTCTTATTTACAATGACGGCCTACACCGGCCAAACTCGAACGATGCTGGGCCAATTGTGCACCGCCCTATGGAACTCCCAATCACTGCCGGTTGTGACTAAGAGATGCAGTGCCTTAGACTGCTGCGCCACTCGGGAGCCCAATCTGAGGGGCTGTGTCACTGGGGGAGCCCCTCCCATTCTGAAAGAAGACACACTGAATGAGCACTTTGCATAATTTTTATGGACACCCTGCCACACACAAATACACACACAAACTCACTGCCAGGGTGTCATACTCTGGTGACCTGGTCTTCATGTTCAGAGGTGTGTACATCTCACTGTTAGGATCAGGATGGACACTCTGTGGAGAGAGAGAGAGAGGGAGGCAGAGCGGGACGGAGGGAAGGAGGCAGGGAGGGAGGTTAAGGGAATGTATTGTCACGTCTGCTTCTGCGCCTCCCCTCCCCTCCGGCGTACGAGGTCACCAGAGTACTAACCACCGGTCCTGGGATTCATCATTACGTACACCTGGCACTCATTATTACACGCACCTGTGAATCATTATGATTCACACCTGGACTCCATTACCTTCATTTCCTCCCCTTAATATGTCACTCTACCATGTTCACTCACTAGTTGGTATTGTTCTTGTGTATCGGCGTACTGCCTTATGTTAGTGTTGTGTCCTTGGTTTTGTTGTTTTATTAAAAGGTTTAATCTGCACCTGCTTCCGCCCCATCATTACATGTATGGGCTCTTTGAGACACGACTCACTCTATAATGTTCTCTAAACACATTCAGGTACTGTATAAAACCAAACACACTCACATTAATTCATTATGAGACTTACTGCCAGAGTGTCATAGTCAGGGGACATGGTCTTTATGTTCAGACCTGTGTATGTGTCAATGTTATGGTCAGGATGCACACTCTGTAGAGAGAGAGTGGTGACAAGGTAACAGTTAAAATAGTATGAAAGAGACGGTCTTAACACAGTAAATTAATGCTGGAGGTTGAGAAGTAACTCATGTATCACCTGTGTGACCGCTGTGTCATCACTTCCTCCTGTGGCTCTCCTGTCAAGAGGGAGAGAGTGAGTTCTGCTCTCTACTGATCTTTAGTGGAAGTTTATGTTAAAAACACAATTTTGCATTTAAGAGCTTTGGGCCAGTAACCAAAATGTCACTGGTTCGAATCCCCAGCCGACTTGGTAACAAAAGCTCTCGATGTGCCCTTGTACAAGGCACTTAACCTTAAATGCTCCAGTAAGTTGCCATAGATAAGAGCATCGCTAAATTACTCAAATGTAAGTGTAGATTGACTGAATGAATTTAAAAACAAATCAGAGTACTAAGGTGTAATAATCATAATAATATGCGTTTGAACTCACCTGAACCACAAGAAGCCAATGAGACAGGTTATGACAACCAGAACAACTGTGATTCCTACAGCTTCAGTCATAAGTGAGGTTTGTTTCCCTATAATGAAATATGGATATTATGAGTACATAGCATGATATAATAAACTAAATATAAACTTAAATACGGCACATTAAAGACAAGACTCTCGTTAATCTAACCACACTGTCCGATTTCAAAAAGGCTTTACAGCGAAAGCAAAACATTAGATTATGTCAGCAGAGTACCCAGACAGAAATAATCAGACACCCATTTTTCAAGCTAGCATATCATGTCACAAAAAACAAAACCACAGCTAAATGCAGCACTAACCTTTGATTATCTTCATCAGATGACACACCTAGGACATTATGTTATACAATACATGCATGTCTGTTCAATCAAGTTCATATTTATATCAAAAACCAGCTTTTTACATTAGCATGTGACGTTCAGAACTAGCATTCCCACCGAATACTTCCGGTGAATTTACTAAATTACTCACGATAAACGTTCACAAAAAGCATAACAATTATTTTAAGAATTATAGATACAGAACTCCTCTATGCACTCGATATGTCCAATTTTAAAATAGCTTTTCGGATGAAGCACATTTTGCAATATTCTAAGTACATAGCCCGGCATCACAGGGCTAGCTATTTAGACACCCAACCAGTTTAGCCTTCACCAAAATCACATTTCCTATAAGAAAAATGGTCTTACCTTTCCTGTTCTTCGTCAGAATGCACTCCCAGGACTTCTACTTCAATAACAAATGTTGGTTTGGTCCCAAATAATCCATCGTTATATCCAAAGCAGCAACGCCAGGTGGACTGGGAACAGCAAGGAGTCATCTTGCCAGGTAGTCTTGAGGCATTGTCCTAGTGCCCAGGTCCTCCAAGAGAGAGAAAGAGAGAGAGAAAGAGAGAATTAGAGAGAGCATACTTAAATTCACACAGGACACCGGATAAGACAGGAGAAATACTCCAGATATAACAGACTGACCCTAGCCCCCCGACACAAACTACTGCAGCATAAATACTGGAGGCTGAGACAGGATGGGTCAGGAAACACTGTGGGCCCATCCGATGAGACCCCCAGACAGGGCCAAACAGGCAGGATATAACCCCACCCACTTTGCCAAAGCACAGCCCCCACACCACTAGAGGGATATCTTCAACCACCGACTTACTATCCTGAGACAAGGCCAAGTATTGCCAACAAGATCTCTGCCACGGCATAACCCAAGGGGGGGCGCCATCCCAGACAGGAAGACTACGTCAGTGACTCAACCCACTCAAGTGACGCACCCCTCCTAAGGACGGCATGGAAGAGCACCAGTAAGCCAGTGACTAAGCCCCTGTAATAGGGTTAGAGGCAGAGAATCCCAGTGGAGAGAGGAACCGGCCAGGCAGAGACAGCAAGGGCCTTTCCGTTCACCTTCAGCGTACGTGTAGGTATGTACGGCAGGACCAAATCAGAAAGATAGGTAGGAGCAAGCCCATGTAATGCTTTGTAGGTTAGCAGTAAAACCTTGAAATCAGCCCTTGCCTTAACAGGAAGCCAGTGTAGGGAGGCTAGCACTGGAGTAATATGATCACATTTTTTGGTTCTAGTCAAGATTCTAGCAGCCATATTTAGTACTAACTGAAGTTTATTTTGTGCTTTATCCGGGTAGCCGGAAAGTATAGCATTGCAGTAGTCTAACCTAGAAGTGACAAAGCATGGATACATTTTTCTGCATCATTTTGACAGAGAAATTCTGATTTTTGCAATGTTAAGAAGATTGAAAAAAGCTGTCCTTGAAACATTCTTGATATGTTTGTCAAAAGAGAGCTCAGGGTCCAGGGTAACACCGAGGTCCTTCAGTTTTATTTGAGACGACTGTACAACCATCAAGATTAATTGTCAAATTCAACAGAAGATCTTTGTTTCTTGGGACCTAGAACAAGCATCTGTTTTGTCCGAGTTTAAAAGTCGAAAATTTGCACAGGCTTCCAGCGAGGCCAATTTTGGGGCTTCACCATGTTTCATTGAAATGTACAGCAGTGTGTCATCCGCATAGCAGTGAAAGTAAACATTATGTTTTTGAATGACATCCAAGAGGTAAAATATATAATGAAACAATAGTGGTCCTAAAACGGAACCTTGAGGAACACCAAAATTTACAGTCGATTTGTCAGAGGACAAACCATCCATAGAAGGAACTTTGACAATTAAACAGTTTCGTTTTTCCACTAGTTTATCTAATGTGTTTCCAGTTTGTTATGTTGTTATTAACCCAACATTATTGAGGACATTATTATTAGGATGGTGCAGTAATGTTGAGATGCCAGTAGGGAGAGCTCTAGTCTAGAACACTGGAACCTTCAGTACTACTTTGATACAGCTGATGAGTAGTGATAGTCATGGGTTTTAAATGGAATGGGTTCTAATGGAATGACATCATGGAACGTTGACCTGTAAACAGAACTCAGAAGGGCAAGGCAGCACATTCTAAGAAATTGTTAACATTCTAAATAGTGAAGAGGGCTTGCCGTTGCGTCAGAAATCACTTAGAAACCACACTCAGCCCTCTGTAGTCGGCACATTGTTTAAATGGCTCTCTGTGTAGTCAAAATATCACATTGGAAATCTGAAACATTTAGTTAATTAAACAAATGTAGTCCCAGTCCTCAAATGAAGAAAGGCAAGTAGATATGCAGTCTGTTGCGCAATTTCTATTGAAATACAGGAACATCCCTTTTCTGACATGCTGGTCTGGTCATCATGCATGTTAATGACTTAAAGAGGAAGTATAAGGACAGTTAAATGTGTCAACAAAAGAACTCACGCTAACTGACAGCAAATTGACTCACTGTACAAGACCTCCACCCTTCACTCTGTAAGTACTCTTATCGATATCTTAAAATATAATTTTTGGTTATTTGTTTGTAGCTATAAGTCATAGACTTGAAGGTAATGTATCATTTGCTTCTTGTTATGTTTTGAGCTGTGTTTTGGTTGTTCCATCAGGGCCAGTATTCATTAAGTGTCTCAGTGTAGGAGTGTTGATCTACATAGGGATGAGATGAGTAACCAGGGTAAAAACTGCAGTGTGTGTGCACATGTGGGCCTGTGTGTGATAGTGGATTTATCTGAGAGCCCTTCAGGACCAGACTGATAGGGAGTAGGGTGGACATCTATACTATGTAGGATGTGTGTTTTAACTTTTCTATATCCATAACAACCAGCTCTCTAGACTTTGATACAGACTCCATGGGCCTTATGGGCCTTCCCTACAGATGCAGGGTACCTACACTACATTACCAAAAGTATGTGGACACGTGCTCGTCGAACTTCTAATTTAAAAAATCATGGGCATTAATATGGAGTTGGTCCCTACTATAACAGCCTACACAATTTGGGAAGGCTTTCCGCTAGATGTTGGTACATTGCTGCTTGGACTTGCTTCCATTCAGCCACAAGAGCATTGGTGAGGTTGGACGATTAGGCTTGGCTTGTAGTCGGCGTTCCAATTCATCCCAAAGGTGTTCATTGTGGTTGAGGTCAGGGCTCGGTCAGTTCTTCCACACCAATCTCGACAAACCATTTCTGTATGGACCTCGCTTTATCCACGGGGGCATTGTCATGCTGAAAGAGGAAAGGTCCTTCCTCAAACTGTTGCCACAAACTTGGAAGCACAGAATTGTCTAGAATGTCATTGTATGCTGTAGCGTTAAGAATTCCTTTCACTGGAACTAAGGGGTCTAGCCGAACCATGAAACAGCCCCAGAACATTATTCATCCTCCACCAAACTTTACAGTTGGCACTATGTTTTGGGGTTGTTAGTGTTCTATCATCCACCGAACCCAGAATCGTCCATCGAACTGCCAGATGGTGAATCACTCCAGAGAACACGTTTCCACTCCTTCAGAGTCCAATGGCGACGAGTTTTACACCATTCCAGCCGATGAATAGTAAATCAATAATAAACTCATAATAAAACATGCAAACTGGATCAATGAAATAATCCCCCAAGAGATGAAGGGATTAAGTCCTCCAAAGATAAGTGCTAGGTTAAAGTA
Organism: Salmo trutta; assembly: GCF_901001165.1. Classification (NCBI taxonomy): domain Eukaryota; kingdom Metazoa; phylum Chordata; class Actinopteri; order Salmoniformes; family Salmonidae; genus Salmo; species Salmo trutta. Next base: position 2,036,581 of record NC_042994.1, on the reverse strand, counting down.
CTTGATATAACAAAAATCAATATTAAATATAAGACTAGTTAGAATCAGGTTTAGGATCTAGGGTTAGGTTTAGTAGTTAAGGAAAATAGGATTTGAATGGGACTGAATTGTATGTCCCCACAAGGTTAGCTGCGCAAGACTGTGTGCATTTTAACTATGCTTTTGGGGACCTCTGGTCCTCACAAGAATAGTAAATGGACAAAAATGTTGTTAGTCCCCACAAGATCAAATACTATTTCTAGGGGGTTTACGGTATAGTTTTGATTTAGTGTTAGAATTAGGAGCTAGGGTTCGGCTTAATACGTTTTGGGGTTAGGGTTAAGGTAAGGGAAAATAGGATTCTGAATGGGACAGAATTTTGTGTCCCCACAAGGTTAATTGTACAAGACTGCGAGTCACTTGCTGTTTATCCTCACAGCTTGGGGATAGGAGCTATCATTGAACCTGGTGGTCAGTCTTTAGGCTGCTGTAGAGCTTGACGGACCATAGAGAAATGAACATTTATCCTCCTATTTTTGGGGTTCTTAGAATAAAACAGCTTCAGAACAGTCAATGTAGAAATATGTTTACAGTACTACTGTTGATCCATAATGCAAGAGACAGTACTCACAACCATATACAGAGGTAGGAACTTAATATTCCTGCAGCAACAGGAAAAGTGAATTATACTTAATGTGGTGGTTGACACCATTTGTTAGGGAAAATCAAGTCTGACATTTTAAATTGAAAAATACAAACTTGTGTCATGTTGTATGAGTGGTAGGAGACAGGCACAGGAATACGTAATGTATACAAAACACAGGGATGAAACCCAAACAAAACAGCGAGGTTAAACCTCTAATAAATACACAGGACGAGACCCATAATAACAAGTGCACAGTACATGTAGCACGAAAGCCGAAACAACAATGCACAGGTACTCACAAGACCAACAGACATGGGAACAATAACTGACCAAGACAATGGTGAACAGAGGGCAGATTTATACAATTACTAATCAGGGGAAATGGAAACCAGGTGTGCGTAATTAGACAGTTCAGTATGTCTAGAAGGCCAGTGATGTAGACTTCCAGAACTGGTGCACGGAATGAGCAGCAGTAACGGAGGGATCCCTGACAGTTAGAAGCCTTTTTAAACCTTGAATACAATACACGTTTGCATTTCCTGCTGAGCGGGAAAATTCTCCACAACAAAAGAGTGATCAAATTAAGATCCAACGCCTGTAGCACAATACAGCACAACACAATATGAGCCTGGTTCATTTTCAGTAATGAGGCCCTGTACCCCATTTACAGTTTCTACTTCAATGTATCAGGTGGAGTTATTCACCAGCTATAGAGTGAGTTGTTGTTTATGTTTCTAAGACTGCAGGGTGGGAGATGCAACAATGGCATTGAGAACAGCAGGAAGTGTGTTGGTGGTCTGTCTCTGGTCTGTGACAGGTATGTTATCATTCATAATTGTATTATAGCATCCTTAGACATTTCTAAAAGCATACAGATCTTAATGATATTCTGGTGGGTTCAGTGGTGTCGTCTGTTAGGAATCTCCAATTCACTTTCATAGCTGCATTTCACACCTCAATAAGTGTAGCTGTGGTTACCATTTACAGTTAACTCAGCAACTACAGACACAAAGTGTGGACAAACCCTACTGTTAGTGTAAGCCAATAGGTAATACCCTTATGTGAATGTTTCAGTGAAACTGGGTCAGTTTGGCTGGGGAGTGACTTACACCAAGAAGAGTATCTGTGTATTGAAGGGGTCAACAGTGGACCTGGCCTGCACGTACAAGTATCCATGGTATAAAACAGTCAAAGCAACCTTCTGGTTCACTAAAAATGATGCTGAAGGGAATCCTGTGAGTCTGAGAGATGACCCAGATTACAAAGGTCGTGTGGAGTACAGTGTGGATAAGAGGAAAAGCCACACCCTGACAATCACAGACCTGAGAGAGAGCGACTCAGCTGAGTACTGGTTCACATTTACAACAGATCAGACCAGAAGGAGACATACTGACAGTCCTGGAGTCACTCTGTCTGTCACAGGTAGAGTTACATTCAATATACTGCTTTTCTTTTCAAATCTTTATTTATTTATTTAGTTGAGGTTTTGCAGGATGACATCTCTTGAGGAATCTCTCCAGGAATTGTGTACATGCATTATCATGCTGAAACAGGTGTCACGCCCTGACCATAGAGAGCCATTGTTTCTCTATGGTGTTGTAGGTCAGGGCGTGACTAGGGGGTGATCTAGTATATCTATGTCTATGTTGTGTTCTAGTTTTGTTTCTATGTTGGTGTTTTGTATGATTCCCAATGAGAGGCAGCTGGTAATCGTTGTCTCTAATTGGGGATCATATTTAAGTAGTTATTTTTCCCACTTGTGTTTTGTGGGATCTTGTTTTTGTGTAGTTGCCTGTGAGCACTGCATTTGCGTCACGGTTCGTTTGAGGCGTTTATTGTTTTTGTATTTTGTTGAAGTTTCATGTTATAATAAAGATGTGGAATGCTACTCACGCTGCGCCTTGGTCCAATCATTACGACAAACGTGACAACAGGAGTTGATGGCAGTGGCGGAATGGCACGACAATGGGCCTCAGGATCTCATCACGGTATCTCTGTGCATTCAAATTGCCATCGATAAAATGCAATTGTGTTCGGTGTCCATTGCTTATGCCTGCCAATACCATAAACCCACCGCCACCATGGGGGTGCTCTGTTCACAACGTTGACATCAGCAAACTGCTCCTCCACAAGACACCATACAGGCTGTCTGCCCAGTACAGCTGAAACCGAGATTTATTAGTGAAGATCGCACATCTCCAGCGTGCCAGTGACCATCAAAGGTGAGCATTTGCCCACTGAAGTCGGTTACAATGCCAAACTGCAGTCAGGTCAAGACCCTGGTCAGGACGACCAGTTTGTTTCCCTGAGACGGTTTCTTAGTTTGTGCAGAAATTCTTCAGTTATACAAATGCAGTTTCATCAGCTGTCCCGCAGGTGAAGAAGCTGGATTTGGAGGTCCTGGGATGGCGTGGTTACGTGTGGTCTGCTGTTGTGAGGCCGGTTGGACGTACTGATAAATCAATATGAAATTCTCTGGCAACAGCTCTGGTGGACATTCCTGCAGTCAGCATTCCAATTACACGCCCCCTCAAAACTTGGGGCATCTGTGGCATTGTGTTGTGTGACAAAACTGCACATTTTAGAGTGGCCTTTTATTGTCCCCAGCACAGGGTGCAACTGTGTAATGATGTAATGATCATGCTGTTTAATCAGCTTCTTCATATGCCACATGTTCCACCACCCACACGTGATGACATCACCTGGTTTCAATGATGTTTCTAGAGACAATATCTCTCTCATCACTCAATGCCTTGGTTTACCTCCACTGTATTCACATCCTACCATATCTTTGTCTGTACATTATACCTTGAAGCTATTTTATCGCCCCCAGCAACCTGCTCCTTTTACTCCCTGTTCCGAACGTCCTAGACGACCAATTCTCATAGCTTTTAGCCGTACCCTTATCCTACTCCTCTGTTCCTCTGGTGATGTAGAGGTGAATCCAGGCCCGGCAGTGCCTAGCTCCACTCCTATCCCCCAGGCGCTCTCTTTTGATGACTTCTGTAACCGTAATAGCCTTGGTTTCATGCATGTTAACATTAGAAGCCTCCTCCCTAAGTTTGTTTAATTCACTGCTTTAGCACACTCTGCCAACCCGGATGTCCTAGCCGTGTCTGAATCCTGGCTTAGGAAGGCCACCAAAAACTCTGAAATCTCCATCCCTAACTAGAACATTTACAGACAAGATAGAACGGCCAAAGGGGGCGGTGTTGCAATCTACTACAGAGAAAGCCTGCAGAGTTCTGTCCTACTATCCAGGTCTGTACCCAAACAATTTGAACTTCTACTTTTAAAAATCTATCTCTCTAAAAACAAGTCTCTCACCGTTGCCGCCTGCTATAGACCACCCTCTGCCCCCAGCTGTGCTCTGGACACCATATGTGAACTGATTTCCCCCCATCTATCTTCATAGCTCGTGCTGCTAGGTGACCTACACTGAGACATGCTTAACACCCCAGCAATACTACAATCTAAGCTTGATGCCCTCAATCTCACACAAATGATCAATGAACCTACCAGGTACCACCCCAAAGCCATAAACACGGGCACCCTCATAGATGTCATCCTAACCAACTTGCCCTCTAAATACACCTCTGCTGTTTTCAACCAAGATCTCAGCGATCACTGCCTCATTGCCTGCATCCGTAATGGGTCAGCGGTCAAACAACCTCCACTCATCACTGTCAAACGCTCCCTGAAACAATTCAGCAAGCAGGCCTTTCTAATCGACCTGGCCCAGGTATCCTGGAAGGATATTGACCTCATCCCTTCAGTAGAGAATATCCTAAATGATATCTTAACCGCCATAGATAAGAAACAATACTGTGCAGCCGTATTCATTGACCTGGCCAAGGCTTTCGACTCTGTCCATCACCACATCCTCATCAGCAGACTCAATAGCCTTGGTTTCTCAAATGATTGCCTCGCCTGGTTCACCAACTACTTCTCAGACAGAGCTCAGTGTGTCACATCGGAGGGCCTGTTGTCCGGGCCTCTGGCAGTCTCTATGGGGGTGCCACAGGGTTCAATTCTTGGGCTGACTCTTATTCTCTGTATACATCAATGATGTCGCTCTTGCTGCTGGTGAGTGTCTGATCCACCTCTACGCAGACAACACCATTCTGTATACTTCTGGCCCTTCTTTGTACACTGTGTTAACTTCTATGGGCTACGTGGGACGCTAGCAGTGAAATATCAGGGCGGCAAATTCAAATCAACAAAATCTCATAATTAAAATTTCTCAAACATACGACTATTTTACACTATTTTAAAGATGCACTTCTCCTTAACCTGTTGAGGATCTTATCCCGATCTTATCCCGGTATTGGGATTCATTGTCATGTGACCATGGCGGGGAATTCAAAACTGCAAGAGTAATCATTTCAAAAAATCAAATAATCAACTATTTTCCTCCATTTGAAAGATATATCTCCTAAATCTAACCACGCTGTCCGATTTTCAGAGGCATTACGGAGAATGCATAAAGTTAGGTTATGTGAGGAGAGTACATTGACAATAGCTGCGTGTAATGTTTAGCCAATTCAAAGAAGGGCATCAACAGACAGAAAACTAGCTAGAATTATGCACTTACCTTTGACAATCTGCATCAGATGACACTCATAGGACATTATGTTATACAATACATGCATTTTTAGTTCCATCAAGTTCATATTTATATCCAAAAACAGCATTTACAGTCGCGGTGAAATTCAGAATTTTTTTCGGCTCGAATGCACCCAATGAATCCAGCATTACAAATCACGGAATTACTATTCGAAAACATTGGTAAATTATAATATTGTCATTCAAAGAATAATATATTATCATCTCGTAATTGCTACCGAATGGCCAGATCTCAAAATAACTTTACTGGGAAATCACATTTTGCATAAACTGGGTCCTATGCTAACAACAATAAGCTATATGCTAAGCTAAGCTAAGCTATACCGTTAGCATTAGCATCATCTAATATCGATAATAACATTCTAAATATCCCCTTACCTTTGATTATCTCCATCAGAAGGCGCTGCCAGAGATCCCAGGTCCAGAACAAATGTGGTTTCTTTTGACAAAGTTCATAATTTATGTCCAAATAGTTAGCGTTCAGTAGGCTCCCACAAAATGAGGTGGGCAGTGTAAAGTCACGTCAAAAAGCTAAAGAAAACCTAGTAAATAATCTATTTACGTTTGTTTAAACATGTCAAACGTTGTTCATCATTAATCTTTTGGTCCATTTTTAACGTGAAACATCAGTAAACATCAGTAATATTTTCACACAACCTATCAAGTGTCTAGAATAAACGATAATGACAAAGGCACTCTTCTCAGATTCATGCGCAGGCGCAAAAAATGAAGTGATGACGTGTCAACTTGTAAGCTTTCTTATTCGGTCTGTATTCATGACAGATGCTTCAAACAACTTTCTAAAGATCGTTGACATCTAGTGGAAGCAGTAGGAGTTGCGAACTGAATCCTTTCTCACTGTGGTATCTTTAAAACAATGACACTAAATAGTACAGTCACAAAATTCTCATTTTTTTAAATCTATTTTTCACAGGTTTTTGCCTGCAATATGAGTTTTGTTATACTTACAGACACCATTCAAACTGTTTTAGAAAATTCAGAGTGTTTTCTATCCGAATGTGTTAATAATATGCATATCCTAGCTTCTGAGTTGGTGTAGGAGGCAGTTAAAAATTGCCACATATTTTTTTCAAAATTCTCAATACTGCCCCCGTGGCCCGTAGAGGTTAATGTAACCACATTGTCCGATTTCAAAAAGGCTTTACAGCGAAAGCAAAACATTAGATTATGTTAGGAGAGTACATAGACAAAAATAATCACACAGCCATTTTCCAACCAAGGATATATGTCACAAAAACCCAAAACACAGCTAAATGAAGCACTAACCTTTGACGATCTTCATCAGATGACACTCCTAGGACATCATGTTACACAATACATGTATGTTTTGTAAGATAAAGTTCATATTTATATCCAAAAACAGCATTTTACATTGGCGCGTGATGTTCAGAAAATGTATTCCCACAAACTTTCGGTGAATGTGCACATCAATTTACAAAAATACTCATCATAAATGTTGACAAAATACATAACAACTATTTTAAGAATTATAGATACAGTACTCCTTTATGCAACCGCTGTGTCAGATTTTAAAATAGCTTTTCGGCCAAAGCACGTTTTTCAATATTCTGAGTACATAGCTCGCCATCAAAGCAAGCTATACAGACACCCGCCAAGTTCTGGGGTCACCTAAACTCAGAATTAGTACTATAAAAATTCTCTTACCTTTGCTGATCTTCGTCAGAATGCAGGACTGCTACTTTCACAAGAAATGTTGTTTATGTTCGAAATAATCCATATTTATGTCCAAATACCTCCGTTTTGTTTGTGCGTACAGAGCACTATCCAAAGGCATAACGCGCGAGCGCAGTACCAGAGACGAACAGTCAAAATGTTCTATTACCATTCTTAGAAGCATGTCAAACGTTGTTTAAAATCAATCTTTATGGTATTTTCAACCTAAAATTGCATTAATATTCCAACCGGACAATAGCCTATTAATTCCAGAAGAAAAATAAGGAACGGTGCGCTCGCAGGATCGCGCATATCCAATCCCTTTGTCCCCAGGCAGTTTACTCAGTGACTGAGCTCCTATACTCTGCCCGGATACAGGAGACGGATGAAACAACTTTCTGAAGGCTTTTGACAGCCAACGGAAGCCTTAGGAAGTGCAACGTGACCCCACAGACACTGTAGTTTTGATAGGCATTCAAAAGAACTACAATTCTCAGATCTTCCACTTCCTGGTTGAATATTTCTCAGGTTTTTGCCTGCCATATGAGTTCTGTTATACTCACAGACACCATTCAAACAGTTTTACAAACTTCAGAGTTTTCTATCCAAGTCTACTAATAATATGCATATTCTAGTTTCTGGGCCAGAGAAGTAACCAGTTTATTTGGGTACGTTTTTCATCCGGCCATGAAAATACTGCCCCCTATACCTTAAGAAGTTAACTAACCTCCAGACGAGCTTCAATGCCATACAACTCTCCTTCCGTGGCCTCCAACTGCTCTTAAATACAAGTAAAACTAAATGCATGCTCTTCAACCGATCGCTGCCTGCACCTGCCCGCCCGTCCAGCATCACTACTCTGGACGGTTCTGACTTAGAATATGTGGACAACTACAAATACCTAGGTGTCTGGTTGGACTGTAAACTCTCCTTCCAGACTCACATTAAACATCTCCAATCCTAAATTAAATCTGGAATTGGCTTCCTGTTTCGCAACAAAGCATCTTTCACTCATACTGCCAAACACCCTTGTAAAACGGACCATCCTACCAATCCTCGACCTCGGCGATGTCATTTACAAAATAGCCTCCAATACCCTACTCAATAAATTGGATGTAGTCTATCACAGTACCATCCGTTTTGTCACCAAAGCCCCATATACTACCCACCACTGCGACCTGTACACTCGTTGGCTGGCCCTCGCTTCATACTCGTCGCCAAACCCACTGGCTCCAGGTCATCTACAAGACCCTGCTAGGTAAAGTTCCCCCTTATCTCAGCTCGCTGGTCACCATAGCAGCACCCACCTGTAGCATGCGCTCCAGCAGGTATATCTCTCTGGTCACCCCCAAAGCCAATTCCTCCTTCGGCCGCCTCTCCTTCTAGTTCTCTGCTGCCAAAGACTGGAACGAACTGCAAAAATCTCTAAAACTGGAAACACTTATCTCCCTCACTAGCTTTAAGCACCAGCTGTCAGTGCAGCTCAGAGATTACTGCACCTGTACATAGCCCATCTATAATTTAGCCCAAACAACAACCGCTTCCCCTACTGTATTTATTTATTTAGCTCCTTTGCACCCCATTATTTCTACTTTGTACTTTCTTCCACTGCAAATCTACTATTCCAATGTTTTACTTGCTATATTGTATTTACTTCGCCACCATGGCCTTTTTTGCCTTTACCCCCCTTATCTCACCTCATTTGCTCACTTTGTATATAGACTTATTTTTCTACTATATTATTGACTGTATGTTTGTTTTACTCCATGTGTAACTCTGTTGTATGTGTCAAACTGCTTTGCTTTATCTTGGCCAGGTCACAGTTGTAAATGAGAACTTGTTCTCAACTTGCCTACCTGGTTAAATAAAAAAATGTGTCAGGTGGATGGATCATCTTGGCAAAGAAGAAATGCTCACTAACAGGGATGTCGACAAGTTTGTGCACAGAATTTGAGCAAAATAAGCTTTTTGTATTTAAATAACATTTTTGGGATCTTTATTTCAGCTCTTAACTTATGGAGCCAACACTTTACATGTTACATTTAAATTTTGTTCAGAGGACATACTGTACAGTATACATGCATAAAATGCATTTGGAAAAATATTTAGACCCCTTGACGTTTTCCACATTTTGTATTTTTGCAAATGTATAAAAAATCTAAATACCTTATTTACATAAGTATTCGGACCCTTTACTATGATACTCGAAATTGAGCTCAGGTGCATCCTGTTTCCATCGCTCATTCTTGAGATGTTTCTACAATTTGATTGGAGTCAACCTGTGGTAAGTTAACTTCTTTGGGATGGGGGCAGCATTTTCACGGCCGGATAAAAAACGTACCCGATTTAATCTGGTCACTACTCCTGCCCAGAAACTAGAATATGCATATAATTAGTAGATTTGGATAGAAAACACCCTAAAGTTTCTAAAACTGTTTGAATGGTGTCTGTGAGTATAACAGAACTCATTTGGCAGGCCAAAACCTGAGAAGATTCCATACAGGAAGTGCCCTGTCTGACAATTTGTTGTCCTTCTGTTGAATCACTATCGAAAATACAGCATCTGTGCTGTAACGTGACAATTTCTTAGGCTTCCAAAACAGCAGGAGATTTTGTGAGTGGTCAGGCTGAGAATTCTCCATTTTTTTTCTTTCAGCCTTTGAATGAATACAACGTCGCCCAGTTGGAATATTATCGCTATTTTACGAGAAAAATACAGTTAAAAATTGATTTTAAACAGCGTTTGACATGCTTCAAAGTACGGTAATGGACATTTTTTTATTTTTTTGTCTCGAAATGCGCTCGCACGTTACCCTTTGGATAGTGACCTGAACACACGAACAAAACGGAGGTATTTGCACATAACTATGGATTATTTGGAACAAAAACAACATTTTGTTGTGGAAGTAGCAGTCCTGGGAGTGCATTCTGACGAAGAACAGCAAAGGTAATCCAATTTTTCTAATAGTAATTCTGAGTTTAGTGATCACCGAACTTGGCGGGTGTCAAAGTAGCTAGCCGTGATGGCTGAGCTACGTACTCAAATTATTGCAAAATGTGCTTTCGCCGAAAAGCTATTTTAAAATCTGACATAGCGATTGCATAAAGGAGTTCTGTATCTATAATTGTTATGTATTTTGTCAACGTTTATCATGAGTAATTTAGTAAATTCACCGGAAGTTTGCGGTGGGTATGCTAGTTCTGAACATCACATGCTAATGTAAAAGCTGGTTTTTGATATAAATATGAACTTGATTGAACAAAACATGCATGTATTGTATAACATAATGTCCTAGGAGTGTCATCTGATGAAGATCATCAAAGGTTAGTGCTGCATTTAGCTGTGTTTTGGGTTTTTGTGACATATGCTTGCTTGAAAAATGGCTGTGTGGTTATTTGTGTCTATGTACTCTCCTGACATAATCTAATGTTTTGCTTTCGCTGTAAAGCCTTTTTGAAATCGGACAATGTGGTTAGATTAACGAGAGTCTTATCTTTCAAATGGTGTAAAATAGTCGTATGTTTGAAATATTGAAATTATAGCATTTTAGGTTTTCGTATTTCGCGCCACGCTCTTCCACTGGCTGTTGACGCTAACGTCCCACCTAGCCCAGACAGGTAAAATGGGGTCATAGTTTCAGAGGAACAACGCAGACTGTTACAGGTACAACTGTATATAATATTCAATGATTAACTGAGGTGTATGTGTTTAAAACAGAGGTGTATGTGGTACTATACATCTCATTTCAGGTTTGCAGGTGAAGGTGACTGTTTCAGAGGGACAGAGGACACTAACCTGTAGCACCACCTGTATTCTGACTGACAACCTCAACCCCATCTACATCTGGTACAAGAATGGACAGAATGTAAAAGAGGACTCCTCCTCCATGTACTCCATCAGCAGTGAGGATGCAGACAGCTATTACTGTGCTGTAAAAGGCCATGATGATCTCAGCTCTCCTGCAGTGTGTGAGTACAGTACAATAGTACCGTATTCTACTCAGCAAGTATCATGCATTCAGGCAAAAGAGACATGTCTTACTTTATCAATCATTACAAAACAAAAATATTTTTTTTACTCATTGTCTATGTTACTTTCAATTATTATAATTATTATGAAAGTATTGTGACATTACCACTTCGGGACATTTATCTTTTACATCAGATGTCCCAAAGAACACCTCAGTGTCAGTCAGTCCCTCTGGTGAATTAGTGGAGGGCAGTTCAGTGACTCTCACCTGCAGCAGTGATACCAACCCACCTGTGCACAACTACTCCTGGTACAAGAAGAATGTAACCTCACCAAAAGCATCAGGACAGAGTTACAGCATCACTAACATCAGCTCTGAGGACAGAGAATATTACTGTGAGGCTGAGAATACAATATTGTCTAAGAACTCTAGAGCTCTGATAATAAAATAAAATAATATTTGATATAAAGTGACTATGCATAGATAAAAAAAACAGAGTAGCAGCAACATAGAAGAAGGGAGGGAGTCAATGCAAATAGTCTGGGTAGCCATTTGATTAGATGTTCAGGAGTCTTATGGCTTATAAACTTGGACCTAGACTACGCGCTCCAGTACCGCTTGCCGTGCGGTAGCAGAGAACAGTCTATGACTAGGGTGTCTGGAGTCTGTTACAATATTTAGGGCCTTCCTCTGACACCGCCTGGTATAGAGGTCCTGGATGGCAGGAAGCTTGCCCCAAGAGATGTACTGGGCCATACAGACTACCCTCTGTAGTGCCTTGTGGTTGGAGGCCGAGCAGTTGCCATACCAGGCAGTGATGCAACAAATCAGGATGCTCTCTATGGTGCAGCTGTAGAACTTTTTGTCAACTCTTTTCAGTCTCCTGAGGTCGAATAGGTTTTGTCGTGCCCTCTTCACGAATGTTTTGTTGTACTTGGACCATGTTAGTTTGTGATGTTTGTGATGTGGACACCAAGAAACATGAATCTCTCAACCTGCTCCACTACAGCCCCATCGGTGAGAATAGGGGCGTGCTCAGTCCTCCTTTTCCTGTAGTCCACAATCTCCTTTGTCTTGATCACGTTGAGGGAGAGGTTGTTGTCCTGGCACCACACAGCCAGGTCTCTGACCTCCTCCCTATAGGCTGTCTCATCATTGTGTCATTGGCAAACTTAACGATGGTTTTGGAGTCGTGCCTGGCCATGCAGTCATGAGTGAACAGGGAGTACAGGAGGGGACTGAGCACGCACCCCTGACGGGCCCCGTGTTGAGGATCAGCGTGGCAGATGTGTTGTTACCTACCTTTGCCACCTGGGGGCGGAACATCATGAAGTCCAGGATGTCACGCCTGCTCCCGCTCTCCCTCTGGCGCTCGAAGGCGCCAGACTGCCTTCATTACGCACACCTGTCACCATCATTACGCGCAGTTGCGCATCATTGGTCTCACCTGGACTCCATTACCTTGTTGATTGCCCATCCTATATTTATCTGTTCCTTAGTTATGTCCCTGTGTCAGCATTAATGTCGTTTTGTTTTCCGCTGTCCGTGTTTTGTTTCATGTTCCATCATGGAGAGCCAGCAGCATACCACCCTGGATGGGAGACAAGATGCTGCTGGAAGTGGTGTTGGAGGGCCAGTAGGAGGCACTCTTTCCTCTGGTCTAAAATAAATATCCCAATGCGGCCTGGGGCAATCACTGCCCTGTGTAGGGTGCTGTCTTTTGGATGGGACGTTAAATGGGCCTCCTGACTTTCTGAGGTCATTAAAGATCCCATGCCACTTATCGTAAGAGTTGGGGTGTTTACCCTGGTGTCCTGGCTAAATTCCCAATCTGGCCCTCAAACCATCATGGTCACCTAATAATCCCCAGTTTCCAATTGGCTCATTCATCCCCCTCCTCTCCCCTGTAACTATTCCCCAGGTTGTTGATGCAAATGAGAATGTGTTCTCAGGCAACTTACCTGGTAAAATAAAGGATAAATAAAATCCTTCATTAAATGTTCACTCCCTGTACCTGCTTCACATCTCCCAGCATCTGTCCTCACACAGGATCCAGTTGCAAAGGGAGGTGATTATTCCCAGGGTCCTTAGCTTAGTGATTAGCTTTTAATGGTCTTACTCACATCAGCATTGGAAAGCGTAATCACACATTCGTCCGGAACAGCTGATGCTTTCATGCATGTTTCAGTGTTTCTTGCCTCGAAGCGAGCATAGAAGTAAATTAGCTCGTCTGATAGGCTCGTGTCGATTCGACCGTAGTCCTGTATTGACTCTTTGCCTGTTTGATAAGTCGTCGGAGGGCATACCGTGATTTCTTATAAGCTTCCGGGTTAGAGTCCCTCTCCTTGAAAGCCTCAGCTCTACTCTTTAGCTCAGTGCGGATGTTGCCTGTAATCCATGGCTTCTGGTTTGGGTATGTACGTACAGTCTCATTTTGGGACATCTCATCAATGCACTTATTGATGAAGCCAGTGACTAATGTGGTGTACTCCTCAATGCCATCGGAAGAATCCCGGAACATATTCCAGTCTGTGCTAGCAAAACAGTCTTGTAGCCTAGTGTCGTGTCTTTGGCATCATTCAACTGAAGACATGTTTATCAAGTCTCTGTAATTATTATTATTACGCGATTAAACTGATTAATCGTGTAACTGTAATTAACTAGGAGGTCGGGGCACCAAGGAAAATATTCAGATTACAAAGTTATAATTTTCCTAATATAACTTTCAGATATCATAATATCTGATCTATGAGTCTTCTGATTAATGATGTATTAGTTTACCTCACGTCAGTCTCATTCCAAACGTCGTAAATGGTTGGTTATCTGCACGAACCCAGTCTTCACTATGCGTCATCCATACATCAATTGTCTTAAAATCCTTTATTTACTAACTAAGTAATTCACCGAAATGTATAACAAACAGATATGGTTACAAGGAAATGATAGGAGAATGTGCCCTAGTGGGCTAAACCGGCTTGGCGGCTTGTTAGACAAGAGTTGATAATTATAACAATTGATATGCTAATTCTTTGCACATGAATGCTCACTCATTCGGGAACAATTGTAATCAATATATATATTTACACTGTGTGTCGTCACGATCTTTGTTGAAAAGTCCGTTCTGTTGGAGAGTTTTGTCCTCTCTCGCTCGGTTAGAATGGATATTTCAAAGTGACATTCATTAATGTCGTTATAGGACAGATGTTTCGTCGGTCTTCGTTCAATGATACCGAACTCCTAGCTGCAGACAAGTAATTAATATCAAAGACTTGTTATTATTCTGTCGGTCTCGATAGTCTAAAAGTTTAAATAGCTGTAAAATAGTCATATGTTTGAAAAGTGGAAGTTTTCGGGTTTTAGAGGAGTTTGTATTTCGCGCCCCGCCCATCATTGGATATTGGAGCAGACGTTCCGCTAGCGGAACATCTAGATGTAAGAGGTTTTAACCAGGTAGGCAAGTTGAGAACAAGTTCTCATTTACAATTGCGAGCTGGCCAAGATAAAGCAAAGCAGTTCGACAACATACAACAACACAGAGTTACACATCGAGTAAAACAAATATACAGTCAATAATACAGTAGAAAAATAAGTCTATGTACAATGTGAGAAAATGAGGTGAGATAAGGGAGGTAAAGGCAAAAAAAGTCAATGGTGGCAAAGTAAATACAATATAGCAAGTAAAACACTGGAATGGTAGATTTGTAGTAGAAGAAAGTGCAAAGTAGAAATGGAGATTATGGGGTGCAAAGGAGCAAAATAAAATAAATAAATACAGTAGGGGAAGAGGTAGTTGTTTGGGCTAAATTATAGATGGGCTATGTACAGGTGCAGTGGTCTGTGAGCTGCTCTGACAGCTGGTGCTTAAAACCTGTTGGGGCTAGGGGGCAGTATTTGCACGGCCGGATAAAAAACGTACCCGATTTAATCTGTTACTACTCCTGCCCATTAACTAGAATATGCATATAATTAGTAGATTTGGATAGAAAACACTCTAAAGTTTCTAAAACTGTTTGAATGGTGTCTGTGAGTAAAACATAACTCATATGGCAGGCCAAAACCTGAGAAGATTCCATGCAGGAAGTGGAAATCTGATTTGTGGAATCACCTTCAACACTTTGCCTATGAAACACACCGTGAGTTAGGATTCATTTCAACGAGAGGCCTGGAAAGTTGGTCATAGAGGGAGGGCCATTACTACTATGACGCGGGCGCCCATGGGTACCCTCTCATTCTGAAACGTTTAGTAAGACAATGCAATCGTCCACCTTGAATATTATTGAAGCTCTGATTGAAAAAGGCCCTAAAGATTTATGTTATACAATGTTTGACATGTTTGAACGAACGTAAATATATATTTTTTGCACATTCGTGACGACAAGTCCCGCGCGCCTCATACATTATGAGTAGCCTTCGGAATGCGCTAACAAGAAGGAGCTATTGGGACATAAATTATTAACTTTTTCGAACAAAACTACATTTGTTGTGGACCTGGGATTCCTGGAAGTGCCTTCTGATGAAGATAATCAAAGGTAAGGGAATATTTACAATAGTATTATTGATATTAGATGGTTCCAAGATGGTGCTAACCTGTATAGCCTAGCCTATTGTTCTTAGCATAGCACCCCGTTTATTGCAAAGTGTGATTTCCCAGTAAAGTTATTTTGAAATCTGGCAATGCGGTAGCATTTACGAGATGTTAATCTATAATTCTTTGAATGACAATATTATAATTTACCAATGTTTTCGAATAGTAATTTTGTAAATTGTAACGCTGATTCACCGGAAGCATTTGAGGGAAAAAAAATTCTGAATTTCACCGCCACTGTAAAATGCTGTTTTTGGATATAAATTTGAACTTGATGGAACAAAAAATGCATATATTGTATAACATAATGTCCTAGGAGTGTCATCTGATGAAGATTGTCAAAGGTTAGTGCACAATTTTAGCTGGTTTTCTGCTTTTGGTGACGCCTGTCTTTGAATTGAAATAACATTATACACAGCTATTTTCAATGTACTCTCCTAACATAACCTAACTTTATGCTTTCGCCGTAAAGCCTCTTTGAAATCGGACAATGTGGTTGGATTTAGGAGATGTTTATCTTTCAAATGGTGAAAAATAGTTGATTGTTTGAGAAATTGAAATTATTAGATTCTTGCAGTTTGAATTTCCCGCCATGGTATCTTGTCAATAAATCCCGTTAGCGGGATCAGAGCGGGAAGGGGTCCCCAACAGGTTTTAAAACAGTATTACCATTTAAAAAAATCCAGAATGATTGTGCCTTCGTGATCCGTATTAAGCTTTACAGAGTTTAAAATGGTAAAGCTGACAAATTGCACTCAGTGCTTTGAGCAGCGCTCTCCATAGACAGACTGGGGAGAGCAGAGTGTCAAACACCCTACTAAACCCAAGGTTAGAGGAGTAACATAGACAGACTGGGGAGAGCAGAGTGTCGAACACCCTACTAAACCCAAGGTTAGAGGAGTAACATAGACAGACTGGGGAGAGCAGAGTGTCGAACACCCTACTAAACCCAAGGTTAGAGGAGTAAAAATTTTGTAAAATGCCACTCACCTTGATTCTTTCAGCGCTTACCATAGTCTTCCCTGCTACCACTTCATTTATGGTGATCTGCTGCTGGTGGGAACTGTTCTGACATTCTCATACGCTTTGGTGATTCGAAGGTGCTGTTTATTGTCGACTTTCTCTTGTTTCAAAAAACATTTGGAAATTGTTTCGCATGTTATTTTTGATGGCAAATGAGATTGATTTCTATTCATTGTACTGCCTGTCAGCCATCATCGTCGCACGTGAATACTCTGACAGGCCAGGGGGGAAAACTTCGTTGACGTGTGGTTGGATTGGGCCATTATCCACGGTAACAGTGCAGTAATTGGTCAAAATTACGAACACGCTTTTGATTGGACCCTTTTATGCTCTAAAAGTGCGGGGATTGGAAAACATTGCAAGCTCTCACATAATATGTGCTGATTGGTTGATTTTTGCATTGAATTATGCAATCGCGGAATCCTGCAGGGACTGAATAACTTAACATTAGTGTGTGTCACGCAAACACAAAAGCCCTGATTTTATAGTGAAACATTGGAAGGAGACCCATGAAATGACATGGTAGACTTTGTCGTAGGGATGTCCTAAAATGTACACCGTGCAGGAAGATAATTTCATGTCTATTGAAGAGGATCAGTGACATTATATCAGAATTGGAAAGCATTCTCATTTGCATAATGCTGATTTATGTTGATGTTACATCATGTACTCCCATGGGGGGCCAGTACAAAAAAAGAATTAAAACAATCATTTTGATCTCATGGCTAGAATTCCAGAGTGGTTACATTTCTCCAGCCACATCTCTCAGCTGTTTATTAAAACAGGTGGCGACGTGACCGTTTTGTTGTTTTCGAATCCCAGAATGTAGTTTTAAATGATATAATTAAAAAAATCCCATGTCATTTTTGTGTAGTTGTGCTTTTGCTTGTAATGCAGGAAACATAAGAACCCTGATCTCAAAGTGAAAACAATGGAAGGAGACCCATAGTAGACTTTTACAGGACATAGTAGACTTTTCTCATGAGGAGTAGGGATGTCCTAAAATGTACACCGTACAAAATATTATCTCACATGTGTATTGAAGAGGACCAGTGACATCATGTTAGAATTTAAATGCTTGCTCATTTGCATGATATTAATTATATCTATGTCTGTCATCATATGTACTCTCAAATCAACAAACTGCTATTTCTTCTTCATTTAACTTAAACCCTAAAAGCATGACCTCTGTCATCGTTTTACTTTGTTAAAATATCAGTGCCGTATTGGAGGCCACATTCACTGTTTGAGAAAATAGAAGAACGTGAGAACCAATGGAAGAAGATGAAAGCGTTTGTTTATCCATGAGCAAATGTTAATAAACACACGCCACTCATCACATCACATTTGACAAGAAGAAACACATTTAGATAAGTGATTAAAAAAGTATTATAATATCATGCTTTACAGTCTCAATATCAACGCCAAGTTAATGCCATACCTCCAGTAACAGTGTAGCTGTATAGTCTTGTGCAGATTTTTTTTTGCTACACTTTAGTCTAAAGACACAAATAGAAATTGGCCCAAACCAACCATTTGGGAAACAAAGGAAGGCCCCCCCCCCCCCTCCCGTCTACTCCCCCTGTCCCCAGGATAAAAGCATCTGCTAAATGGCATATATTATTGTATTGTAATATCATTATATCACTTATTTTTAAAATACAGGTCCAGATATACAAGGTCTTCTTGAAACTGCAACCAGGCTAGGGGTCAATACCATTTCAATTCAGGAATTAAACTGAAAATCCATATTTTCTCAATGCTTTTCAATGAGGAACAATTGACATTTCCTAAATTGAAATGGAATTGACCCCAACCCTGAGTGCAACTTTTCAAAATGTCCATTGTTACACCATATTATGAGTTCAAGGAAATGCACTTTGGCCTGAAGGATGGTCCTACAACTCTTTAGATCACAGGAGGTTGCTGAGGTGAGAACGGGTCATAATAATGGGCGAAACGGCGCAAATGGAATGGAAACCATGTGTTTGATGTATTTTATACCATTCCACTAATTCCGCACCAGGCATTACCACAAGCCCATCATCCCCAATGAAGCACCATCCTCCTGTGCTTCACCTATTGATGGAGGGACTTTTCAGGGAACAATGAATTGTCACTAGGGGGTCAACCGTTTTGCTATTGATGACATTGTATACTCATCCAATAAGCAGCAGCATATGAATGACCCTGGTGCTGTCTGTGTGTTCAATGTTCTACTATTGACACTGTTGTAATGGCAGAATATGCTCACTGGGTGGCAGCACTGGGGCAGCTGAATTTCACAGCGGTATACTGGACATCCTCCTCCTGAATCTGGGGCTGAGGCAGCTGGATGGTGGAGTATAGAGGCACTTCCTGGTTTTTGGAGCCAGAGAAGTGGACGCTGGCATAGTGAACATAATCCTGGTTGTCTGTGTCCGCTGTTTGTGCTGCAGTAGGGGTCATGACCAGGCTTGAGACATTGTCATACACTGGACTAGAGTCTCCCTGATGGAGAAAGAGGACAGACAACATGAGGAGTGGAAATGTCCCACAAAGCAATACACAGTCATCACAGTCATCTTCTGATTCCAACACTCACCTGTCCATCATCTGCTGCGTCTCTTGTGTTGGAGGTGGATTTGGAGGCTTTTTTCCTGTTTTGCACATGAATGAATGAATCAATCAATCAATCAATGTTACTAAAGTTAAATAATAAAAAAAATACATTTTCACTTCACTCACCTGAACCACATGAGTCCAGAGAGACAGAGGATGAGAACCAGAACAACCACTGTGATTCCTACAGCTGCAGTCATAACTGAGGTTTGTTTCCCTATAATAAAATATGGATGATATGAGTACATGGTATGATATAATAAATTTAAATACAGCACATTAATGCAATACTTGTGAAATCCAATGTATAATTATAAACTAAGGTGCAATAAACCCAAGTATAATGATTCAGATTAGCATGAAACATGTATAAAAAAATATTGTATTGAAGATGGAACGTTACCTGCTACAATGATCATCAGAGCTGTAGAGGTCATAGATCCTCTTCCATTCTGGGCCTCACAGTAATATTCTCCTCTGTCCTCAGAGCTGATGTTAGTGATGCTGTAACTCTGTCCTGATGCTTTTGGTGAGGTTACGTTCTTCTTGTACCAGGTGTATTTGTCCACAGGTGGGTTGGCATCACTGCTGCAGGTCAGAGTCACTGAACTGCCCTCCACTATTTCACCAGAGGGACTGACTGACACTGAGGTGTTCTTTGGGCCGTCTGGTGGACAATATGTAACAATACATTGTTCATACATAGAGCTTTACATGAGGAGCATCATGGAACTTACTTATGATTAAAATAAATGAAATATAAATATGTGTAACTTAGACATTAATGTAACAATACAGTGTTTGTGAAGTACTTGTAGTTCCCTACAGTAGTGAGATGAGTACAATCATGGAACTTGGACATATATTGAAATAATGGATAGATAGAATAGAGAAGATGTTACTAAAAGAATACAACTGGAGATGGATCACACATACTCACATCTGACAGTGAGAGTCTCTTCATTAGAGGGGAGATCCTCATGGCCTTCTACAGCACAGGAGTATCTGCCTGCATCCTCACTGCTGACTGGGTTTAGGAACAGACTGTTAGATTGGGAGGTTACATGTCCATTCTTGTACCAGATGTAGGTGGGGTTGTCAGTCAGAGTACAGGTGGTGATACAGGTCAGTGTCACCTTCTGTCCCTCTGTCACAGTGGCAGGAGTCACCTTCACTTGAAGACCTAAATGAAAGAGGATTAAACACTGAGTACATCATTAAGTAATAGTTTTCAGTATTGATACGATGTGAAATGTAGTGTTACCTATGACAGTCAGAGTTGTTCCAGGGAAGGTGGGCTCCCAGTTTGTCTGATCTGTTCTGAATCTAAACTTATACTCAGCTGAATCCTCCTCTCTCAGGTCTGTGATTCTCAGGGTGGAGTCACTCTGCATATTTCCAAGGTACTCCACACGACCTCCATAACCCGGGCTCAGGATTTGAGGGGCCTCATCAAGTTTACCTTTTGTATACCATTTTGTTTCTGAGACTGTATGACCCCTGGGATATGTGTAAGAGCAGGATATGTTCACTGATGACCCCTTCAGGGTACAGATCCTCTGATGGGTGTAAGTCAGGTGGAAATAACTCTGAGCCCTAACAGCTGAAACACAAGTACATTTTTCAAATGGTGTCCGTATTTTGAACTGTAAAATCTGTAACAACCATTAATCAGAATGAATGATGATTTTGGAAGACTTTAAAAAGTGTATTAGTCACACTCACACACTGCAGGAGAATTGATCCCTTTTACAGCACAGTAGAAGCTGTCTTCAGTTTTGAAGTAGACTGAGTACGAGGGGGAGGAGTCCTCTTGTACAATCTTACTGTTCCTGTACCAGATGTAGGTGGGGTTACCAGTCAGAGTACAGGTGGTGCTACAGGTCAGTGTCGTTAACCACCATGTAGTGGTCACCTTCACCTGCAGGTCTGGAGTAGATAGCAACATTAAAACCTCAATTACCTGTTTAGTTCAAATGAGGCAGGAGAGGACGTTCTCAAATCATCAATTCAGACATTCCTATTTTACGCATACTTTCATATTTATATTATTTAAATACAAATTAAGACAATTTTCCAGAACCAATTAAACAAATTAGCACTATATATAATATCACTGTACCTGTAACAGACAGAGTGTTTAAACAGATCAACACTATATATAATATCACTGCACCTGTAACAGACAGTGTTTAAACAGATCAACACTATATATAATATCACTGTACCTGTAACAGACAGTGTGATTAAACAGATCAACACTATATATAATATCACTGTACCTGTAACTGACAGAGTGATTAAACAGATCAACACTATATATAATATCAATGTACCTGTAACTGACAGAGTGATTAAACAGATCAACACTATATATAATATCACTGTACCTGTATCAGACAGAGTGTTTAAACAGATCAACACTATATATAATATCACTGTACCTGTAACAGACAGAGTGTTTAAACAGATCAACACTATGTATAATATCACTGTACCTGTAACAGACAGAGTGACTCCAGGATAGCCAAAATATTTCCCTCCAGTCTGATCTGTTATAAATCTGAACTTGTACGTAGCTGAGTCTCTCTCTCTCAGGTCTGTGATTGACAGGGTGTGTCCATTTACTTCATCCTTACAATACGTCACACGACCTTTGTAGTCTGGGTCATCACTTAGACTCACATAATTCTCCACAGCATACTTTTTAGTGAACCAGAAGGTTGTTGTGACTGTACCACTGGGATATGTGTAAGAGCAGGACAGCTCCACTGATGACCCCTTCAAGGTACAGATACTCTGAGTGATGTATGTAACACTCCAGCCATTCTGACCCAGTACCACTGAAACACAGTTAGACATCACAAGGACGTTACATTAAGTTCAAGGTCTTTTGACTCTAACACTTTGTTCCATAGTTGCTGAGTTGAGACATAGATACTCTTTGTTTGACTGTGAATGGAAACCACAGATAAGCTTCACTCAGTGAGGTGTGAAAGACAACTGTTTACAGTGAAGTGGAGACAACAAATGTGTCGCCAGTAGAACATAAAAATGGTGATCCTTTTAGAAATGTCTGTAGATTGACAAACTGGGCAACTAAAAGATAAGAATGAGACCATACCTGCTACAGACCAGAGAAAGACCACCAACACACTTCCTGCTGTTCTCAAGGACATTGTTTCATCTCCCACCCTGCAGTCTTAGAAACATAAACAACAAGTCACTCTATAGCTGGTGAATAACTCCACCTGATACATTGAAGTAGAAACTGTAAATGGGGTACAGGGCCTCATTACTGAAAATGAACCAGGCTCATATTGTGTTGTGTTGTATTGTGCTATATGGTTGTCTATGTGAATACTGTCTGTCTACATCTGTCTATTTAACCTGACATGATGTATGATGCAAAAATAATTTCCTAATATATACAATAGTCATCACCACCATCATCAACAACAACAACAGCAACAACAACAAGGTATTGAACAGATGTGTAGAACTGTAAACACATATTTCTACATTGATTGTTCTGAAGTTGTTTTATTCTCAGAACCCCAAATATAGGAGGATAAATGTTTAATACTCTACGGTCCATCAAGCTGTACAGCAGCCTAAAGACTGACCACCAGGTTCAATGATAGCTCCTATCCCCAAGCTGTGAGGATAAACAGCAAGTGACACACACACGCACTGTATCAAATGCCCATAAGGCCCATGAAGTCTGTATCAAAGTCTAGAGAGCTGGTTGTTATGGATGTAGAAAAGTTAAAACACACATCCTACACAGTATAGATGTCAACTCTACTCCCTATCAGTCTGGTCCTGAAGGGCCCTCAGATAAATCCACTGTGTCATTCACACCCACACACGGGTCCACACGCTGAGCAGGGATTCAAATGTTTGTTTGCATGTCTTTTTTACCCTGGTTAATCATTTCATCCCAATGTAGATCAACACTCCTACTCTGAGACACTTTATGAATACTGGCCCTGAAGTAACAACCAAAACACAGCTCAAAACATAACAAGAAGTAAAATGATACATTACCTTCAAGTATTTGACTAAAAACAAATAACCAAAAACTATATTTCAAGATATTATCAAGTGTACTTACAGAGTGAAGTGAAGAGGAGAGGTCTGTACAGTGTTAACTGACTGGTAGTGAGTGGGGACTGCTAGTAAGTGACAGTTCTGTGGTTGATACATATTTAAAGTAGTCAGAACACAAGTAGATTATACAGAACTGTCCTTTCCTTCCTCTTTAAGACATTAACATGCATGAGGACGAGAACAACATGTCAGAAAAGGAAGAATACTGTATTAGTGTGAGCCCTACATTTCTAAAATGGACGAAATGTCCACCATATCCACTTTTTATTTAAATAAAACACCATGTTAACAATATGTTGACTATTCCATATGTAATGTTTATAATATCTTAGAATGTGTTGCCTTGTCCCTCTGAGTTCTACATGGAACAGGTCAAAGTTCCATTTACATTTGGTCAGTTCCATGATGTCAATCATTATATTCTACAAACTCATTCAATTTACACTCCTCATCAGCTGCATCAAAGTGGTACTGAAGGTTTCAGTGTTCTGGACTAGAGCTCTCCCTACTGGCATTTTAACATTACTGCACCATCCTAATAATAATGTCCTCAATAATGTTGGACTAATAACAACATTACAAACTGGAAAGGAATCAGATAGAATGGTGAAACACAACACTGGCTACTTGACAAAGTCACATTTAAGGACAGAAACACTAATGTCTGTAGTAGTACAACATGCCACTATCATATTATGTTACACTGTTGACCCTTGTGTACAGTACTGGTAGTAGCATTAGTTAGCAGAGGAATCAGTATCATCATCACCATAGCCAGCTGTATTGACTGCTGCTGTCCATATACTGTATAGTCTAATGTAGCCTGTTATCCATATATAGTCTAATGTAGCCTGTTATCCATATATAGTCTAATGTAGCATGTTATCCATATATAGTCTAATGTAGCCTGTTATCCATATATAGTCTAATGTAGCCTGTTATCCATACATAGTGTAATGTAGCCTGTTATCTATATATAGTCTAATGTAGCCTGTTATCCATATATAGTCTAATGTAGCCTGTTATCTATATATAGTCTAATGTAGCCTGTTATCCATATATAGTCTAATGTAGCCTGTTATCTATATATAGTCTAATGTAGCCTGTTATCCATATATAGTCTAATGTAGCCTGTTATCCATATATAGTCTAATGTAGCCTGTTATCCATATATAGTCTAATGTAGCCTGTTATCCATATATAGTCTAATGTAGCCTGTTATCTATACACAGTCTAATGTAGCCTGTTATCCATATATAGTTTAATGTAGCATGTTATCCTTACATAGTCTAATGTAGCCTGTTATCTATATATAGTCTAATGTAGCCTGTTATCCATATATAGTCTAATGTAGCCTGTTATCCATATATAGTCTAATGTAGCCTGCTATCCATATATAGTGTAATCACATTCCCGTGTGGCTCAGTTGGTAGAGCATGGTGTCTGCAACGCCAGGGTTGTGGGTTTGATTCCCACGGGGGACCAGTACGGAGAAAAAAATGTATGAAATGTATGCATTCATTACTGTAAGTCGCTCTGGATAAGAGCGTCTGCTAAATTACTAAAATGTAAGTGTAAAATGTAAATGTAATGTAGCCTGTTATCCATTTATAGTCTAATGTAGCCTGTTATACATACATAGTCTACTGTGGCCTGGTATCCATATACAGTCTAATGTAGCCTGTTATCCATATATAGTCTGTTGTAGCCTGTTATCCATATACAGTGAGGGAAAAAGTATTTGATCCCCTGCTGATTTTGTACATTTGCCCACTGACAAAGAAATGATCAGTCTATAATTTTAATGATAGGTTTATTTGAACAATGAGAGATAGAATAACAACAAAAAAATCCAGAAAAACGCATGTCAAAAATGTTATAAAATGATTTGCAATTTAATGAGGGAAATAAGTATTTGACCCCTCTGCAAAACATGACTTAGTACTTGGTGGCAAAACCCTTGTTGGCAATCACAGAGGTCAGAAGTTTTTTGTAGTTGGCCACCAGGTTTGCACACATCTCAGGAGGGATTTTGTCCCACTCCTCTTTGCAGATCTTCTCCAAGTCATTAAGGTTTCGAGGCTGACGTTTGGCAACTCGAACCTTCAGCTTCCTCCACAGATTTTCTATGGGATTAAGGTCTGGAGACTGGCTAGGCCACTCCAGGACCTTAATGTTCAAGTTTTCACAACAATCAGTAATCGGTATTTTTGGCCACCGATTTGCAGATAAAAAAAAATTTAAAAATGGTATAAATATTTTTTAACTAGGAAAGTCAGTTGAGAACACGTCTTATTTTCAATGACGGCCTAGGAACGGTGGGTTAACTGCCTTGTTCAGGGGCAGAACGACAGATTTTTACCTTGTCAGCTTGGGGATTCAATCTTGCAACCTTACGGTTAAAACCTGTTGGGGCTAGGGGGTAGCATTGAACCCTGAGATGGGATTGCTAGCAAGGCTGGAAATTCAAAACATCAAAAATCTAATAATTTCAATTTCTCAAACAATGAACTCTTTTACACCATTTAAAAGATAAACATCTCCTTAATCTAACCACATTGTTTGATTTTCAAAGAGGCTTTACGGCAAAAGCATAAAGTTAGATTATGTTAGGACAGTACATAGCCACAAAAGTACAAACATCCATTTTCAATTCAAGGTCAGGTGTCACCAAAAGCAGAAACCAGCTAAAATTATGCACTAACCTTTGACAATCTCCATCAGATGACACTCCTAGGACATTATGTTATACAATACATGCATTTTTTGTTCCATCAAGTTCATATTTATATCCAAAAACAGCATTTACAGTCGCGGTGAAATTCAGATTTTTTTTCGCCTCAAATGCTTCCTTGAATTCAGCGTTACAATTTACAAAATTACTATTCGAAAACATTGGTAAATTATAATATTGTCATTCAAAGAATAATATATTATCATCTCGTAAATGCTACCGCATTGCCAGATCTCAAAATAACTTTACTGGGAAATCACATTTTGCAATAAACGGGGTACAATGCTAAGAACAATAGGCTAGGCTATACCGTTAGCATCATCTAATATCGATAATGAAATTGTTAATATCGAAAATACTATGTAAATAATCCATTACCTTTGATTATCTCCATCAGAAGGCACTTCCAGGAATCCCAGGTCCAGAACAAATGTGGTTTCTTTTGACAAAGTTCATAATTGATGTCCAATAACTCCAAGTTGTTAGCGCTTCGGTAGGCTACTAAAAAGTAGGGCTGGAGGGGGTGGGAAGTCACGACGTAAAGTAAAATTTTTTATCTATTTACGTTCGTTCAAACATGTCAAACGTTGTTTAGCATCAATCTTTAGAGCCATTTTTAATGTGAAACATCAGTAATGTTTCAACCCGACCTCTCCTGTGTCTTGAGAAACGTTTTTGAAAAATGTCTCGCCTGACACGAACTCAAATGATTGCGCAGGTGCAGGCAATAATGAAGTGACGACATCCCAGGGAGGTCAACTTCTCTTCCTTGTCATCCGGTCTCTGTTCATCATAGACGCTTCAAACAACTTTATAAAGATCGCTGACATCTAGTGGAAGCCGTAGGAGTTGCGAAATGAATCCTTTCTCACTGTGTTATCTATTAAACAATGACTCAAAAGAAATAGTACAGCCACAAAATTCTTTTTTTTCCTCAGGTTTTTGCCTGCCATATGAGTTTTGTTATATTTACAGACACCATTCAAACAGTTTTAGAAAATTCAGAGTGTTTTCTATCCAAATCTGGTAATAATATGCATATCCTAGCTTCTGAGTTGGTGTAGGTGGCAGTTAAAAATGGGCACATGTTTTTTTCAAAATTCTCAATACTGCCCCCTAGCCCCAACGCTCTAACCACCTGCTTTACATTGCACTCCACGAGGAGCCTGCCTGTTATGCGAATGCAGTAAGAAGCCAAGGTAAGTTGCTAGCTAGCATTAAACTTATCTTATAAAAAACAATCAATCATAATCACTAGTTAACTACACATGGTTGATGATATTACTAGTTTATCTAGCCTTTCCTGCGTTGCATATAATCGATGCGGTGCGCATTTGCGAAAAAGGTTGCTCCAACTTGTACCTAACCATAAACATCAATGTCTTTCTTAAAATCAATACACAAGTATATATTTTTAAACCTGCATATTTAGTTAATATTGCCTGCTAACATGAATTTCTTTTAACTAGGGAAAATGTGTCACCTCTGCAACAGAGTCAGGGTATATGCAGCAGTTTGGGCCGCCTGGCTCGTTGCGAACTGTGTGAATACTATTTCTTCCTGACAAAGACTGCCAACTTCACCAAACGGGGGATGATTTAACAAAAGCGCATTTGTGAAAAAAGCACAATCGTTGCACGACTGTACCTAACCATAAACATCAATGCCTTTCTTGAAATCAATACACAGAAGTATATATTTTTAAACCTGCACATTTAGCTTAAAGAAATCCAGTTTAGCAGGCCATATTATCCAGGTGAAATTGTGTCACTTCTCTTCCGTTCATTGCACGCAGAATCAGGGTATATGCAACAGTTTGGGCCGCCTGGCTCGTTGCGAACTAATTTGCCAGAGTTTTACATAATTATGGCATAACATTGAAGGTTGTGCAATGTAACAGGAATATTTAGACTTATGGATGCCACCCGTTAGATAAAATACGGAACGGTTCCGTATTTCACTGAAAGAATAAACGTGATAGTTTCCAGATTCTACCATATTAATGACCTAAGGCTCGTGTTTCTGTGTGTTATTATATTATAATTAAGTCTATGATTTGATAGAGCAGTCTGACTGAGCAATGGTGGGCAGCAGCAGGTTCGTAAGCATTCATTCAAAACAACACTTTACTGCGTTTTGCCAGCAGCTCTTCGCAATGCATTGCGCTGTTTATGACTTCAAGCCTGTCAACTCCCAAGATTAGGCTGGTGTAACCGATGTGAAATGGCTAGCTAGTTAGCGGGTGCGCGCTAATAGCGTTTCAAACGTCACTCGCTCTGAGACTTGGAGTAGTTGTTCTCCTTGCTCTACATGGGTTAACGTTGCTTCGATGGTGGCTGTTGTTGATGTGTTCCTGGTTCGAGCCCAGGTAGGAGCGAGGAGAGGGACGAAAGCCATACTGTTACACTGGCAATACTAAAGTGCCTATAAGAACATCCAATAGTCAAAGGTATATGAAATACAAATCGTAGAGAGAGAAATAGTCCTATAATTCCTATAATAACTACAACCTAAAACTTCTTACCTGGGAATATTGAAGACTTATGTTAAAAGGAACCACCAGCTTTCATATGTTCTCTTGTTCTGAGCAAGGAGCTTAAACGTTAGCTTTCTTACATGACAGATAATGCACTTTTACTTTCTTCTCCAAAACTTTGTTTTTGAATTATTTAAACCAAATTGAACATGTTTCATTATTTATTTGAGGCTAAATTGATTTTATATTATTGATTTTATATTATATTGATTTTAAATTATATTAAGTTAAAATAAGTGTTCATTCAGTATTGTTGTAATTGTCATTATTACAAATAAATTAAATAAAAATCGTCTTAATAATCGGTATCGTCTTTTTTGGCCCCCCAATAATCGGTATCGACGTTGAAAAATCATAATCGGTCGACCTCTAGTCCTGTCCCCTTAGCAGAAAAACACCCCCAAAGCATAATGTTTCCACCTCCATGTTTGACGGTGGGGATGGTGTTCTTGCGGTCATAGGCAGCATTCCTCCTCCTCCAAACACGGCGAGTTGAGTTGATGCCAAAGAGCTCCATTTTGGTCTCATCTGACCACAACACTTTTACCCAGTTATCCTCTGAATCATTCAAATGTTTATTGGCAAACTTCAGACGGGCTTTCTTGAGCAGGGGGACCTTGCGGGTGCTGCAGGATTTCAGTCCTTCACGGCGTAGTGTGTTACCAATTGTTTTCTTGGTGACTATGGTCCCAGCTGCCTTGAGATCATTGACAAGATCCTCCCTTGTAGTTCTGGGCTGATTCCTCACCGTTCTCATGATCATTGCAACTCCACAAGGTGAGATTTTGCATGGAGCCCCAGGCCGAGGGATATTGACAGTTCTTTTGTGATCCTTCCATTTGCGAATAATCACACCAAATGTTGTCACCTTCTCACCAAGCTGATTGGCGATGGTCTTGTAGCCCATTTCAGCTTTGTGTAGGTCTACAATCTTGTCCCTGACATCCTTGGAGAGCTCTTTGGTCTTGGCCATGGTGGAGAGTTTGGAATCTGATTGATTGATTGCTTCTGTGGACAGGTATCTTTTATACAGGTAACAAGCTGAGATTAGGAGCACTCTCTTTAATAACCTCTCTAGGGTAGGGGGCAGTATTTTCACGGCCAGATGAAAAACATACCCAAATTAAATGGCCTCCTGCTCAGACTCAGAAGGTAGGATATGCATATCATTAGTATATTTGGATAGAAAACACTCTGAAGTTTCTAAAACTGTTTGAATGATGTCTGTGAGTATAACAGAACTCATATGGCAGGCAAAAACCTGAGGAAAATCCTATCAGGAAGTGGAGTTCTGAATCTGTGGAATCACTTACAGGCTTTGCCTATCAAACACACAGTGAGTTAGGATTTATTGAGCACATCCTACGGCTTCCACTAGATGTCAACAGTCTATATACAGTTGTTTGAGACTTCTGTGATGAACAGAGAGCCAGCAGAAGAAGTTGGAAGTTGTTGACTCATGAAAGGATATGACGCACGTTGACGAGGAGGCCTTTGTGTTCCAAAAAGTTTTTCAAAACAACGGATGGGTCCGGTTGGAATATTATTGAAGTCCTCGTTGAAAAAGGCCCTACAGATTGCTGCTATACAACGTTTGACATGTTTGAACGAACCTAAATAAAACATATTTATTTTTCGTCATGACATTTTGGTCGCGCATTCTACATTTGGATTAGCTGACTGAACGCGTGAACAACAAGGAGCTATTTCAACATAAATTATGGTGTTTATCGAAAAAACAACATTTATTGTGGACATGGGATTCCTGGAAGTGCCTTCTGATGAAGATTACTAAAGGTAAGTGAATATTTCTAGTATTATTTATGCGGTTAGATGAGTAGAATAAGGCTAGCTTGATGTCTTTTTCTGACCGCAGTACTCAGATTATTGCAAAGTGTGCTTTCCACGTACAGTTATTTTGAAATCGGACAACGTGGTTGGATTCGGGAAATGTTTATCTATAATTCTTTGAATAACAGTTTAATATTTTATTACGGTTTTTGAATTGTAATTTTGTAAATTGTAGCGCTGATTCACCGGCAGTTTTGGAGGCTAAATATTTTCTGAACTTCACGTGCCAAAGTAAAATGCTGTTTTTGGATATAAATATGAGCGTGATAGAACAAAAAATACATGTATTGTGTAACATGATGTCCTAGGAGTGTCATCTGATGAAGATTGTCAAAGGTTAGTGCATAATTTTAGCTGGTTTTCTGCTTTTGGACGGCTACCGTTGCTTTGAAAATGCTAGGAAATGGCTGTGTTCTTGCTCTTTTGCTATGGTGGTATCCTAACATAATCTAATGTTTTGCTTTCGCTGTAAAGCCTTTTGGAAATTAGACAACGTGGTTCAATTCAGGAGAAGTATATCTATAAAACGGTGTAAAATAGTCCTATGTTTGAGAACTTTGAATTATGACATTTTGTGATTTTAAATTTCGCGCTGTGATTTCAATCTGGCTGTTGAATTGGGTGGGACGATTTCGTCCCACATACCCGAGAGAATTTAGAGTGTGCTCCTAATCTCAGCTCGTTACCTGTATAAAAGACACCTGGGAGCCAGAAATCTTTCTGATTGAGAGGGGTCAAATACTTATTTCCCTCATTAAAATGCAAATCAATTTATAACAGTTTCGACATGCGTTTTTCTGAATTTTGTTGTTGTTGTTATTCTGTCTCTCACTGTTCAAATAAACCTACCATTAAAATTATAGACTGATAATTTCTTTGTCCGTGGGCAAACGTACAAAATCTGCAGGGGATCAAATATTTTTTTCCCTTACTGTAGTCTAATGTAGCATGCTTTCCAGATTCTATAAAGTGCATATCATGTCCTTATAAAGAAGCATAGAATTACATATTAGAACTAATAACTAGTAATTTAATAGGATCTCTGTGTAAAGAACTCTATGATTCAGGAGGCCTATAATAGGTCTATCTAGGGCAGGACGGTAGAACAGGAAAGAGATGCTGAGTGTGATCTAAACCAACAAAACCGTCACTGTCTCATGTTAATACTACTCCTAAACACAACCCACCATCACCGTGTCTCATGTTAAAGATAAACTTCTCATTAATCCAACCACATTGTCCAATTTCAAAAAGGCTTCACGGCGAAAGCATAGCATTAGATTATGTTAGGACAGCACCTATACAAGAATAACCACACAGCCATTTTCCAAGCAAGGAGAGGCGTCACAAAAACCAGAAATACAGCTACAATTAATCACTAACCTTTGATGATCTTCATCAGATGGCACTCATAGGACTTCATGTTACACAATACATGTATGTTTTGCTCGATAAAGTTCATATTTATATCCAAAAACCACATTTTACATTGGCGTGTAATGTATAGAAATGTTTTGCCTCCCAAAACTTCCATTGAATGAGCACATCAATTTACAGAAATACTTATCATAAACGTTGATAAAATATTAAACTGTTATTCAAAGAATTATAGATACACTTCTCCTTAATGCAACCGCTGTGTCAGTTTTAAAAAAAAACTTTACAGCGAAAGCACACTTTGCAATAATCTGAGTACAGTGTTCAGACACGAAACCAAACCCGCCATTTTGTGGAGTCAACAAAACTCAAAAATAATATTATAAATATTCACTTACCTTTGATGATCTTCATCAGAATGCACTCCCAGGTATCCCAGTTCCACAATAAATGTTGTTTTGTTCGATAAAGTCCATCATTTATGTCCAAATACCTCCTTTTGTTCCCACGTTTAGTCCACTACTCCATTTTCATCTACTTCCAGGAGCTCTTATTCTCTCCCTATTCACAGTAGAAGCATGAAACAACGTTCTAAAGACTGTTAACATCTAGTGGAAGCCTTAGGAAGTGCATCATGAACCCTAAGTATACTGTATAGGCAATCACTTGAAAAACTACAAACCTCAGATTTCCACACTTCCTGGTTGGATTTTTCTCAGGTTTTTGCCTGCCATATGGGTTCTGTTATACTCACAGACATCATTCAAACAGTTTTAGAAACTTCGGAGTGTTGTCTATCCAAATTTACTAATACTATGCATATCCTACCTTCTGAGCCTGAGTAGTAGGCAGTTTACTACGGGCGTGCCTTTCATCCGGACGTCAAAATACTGCCCCCTACCCAAGAGAAGTTAATGACCTGAATGCAGAAAATGCATTATTGATGACATCATCATTGTCTGCTCCTCCAATGAGCATATGGCCGTAACTACATATGAGAACACCGAGGTTCGGAGCTCGTAATTGTTTTCTAATTTAAAACTAATAATAATAGCCTAATACAAATACTGTACACAATAAAGAAAATTAATTCGGGATCAACATCTAAATATTGCTCCCAGCGTTGGTCAAAGCTCAGAACGCTTATATTCTTGATCTGACTAATCACGCCTGCGTCTTTGAGAACGACTGGAATCATGAACAGTGGTTTGTTTGTTATGTTCTCCTGCGTCCCCCGGATTTGCCTCCCTTTTGCCTTTTTAGCAGCACAGTCACCATTCTTTCAAACGGCTAATTCCCCTTCTCGCAGCACAGGCCGAAGGCGACGTGAAACGAACTACCCCAGTCCGCAGGTTGCTCTGCTAACAGTGTGTTTGCGAGATGCATGACAAAATGCAATTTTTAAAACCATCCCGTCGTCTCTAGACATCCCCCAATCAAAAAACCACTCAGAGAATGACTGCGCAGCTGGTAAATAGTCCCTTATAGATACATACTGTATGTCAGTCAGGTTGGAGGATAGCTGCAGCAGAGACTTCTATTGCAGTAACATTGAAGGACTCTGGTTAGTATTACTTAGCCAGCTAGAAGGATGAAGTAAGAAGCTAACGTTAAACAGAGCCTACCTCAGCAGGAGCAAACCATACACTACTAAGGTGAAATAACCCACAGCAGCCAAGGTGATAAAACAATATCACTATAAATCCCTTTATTACTGACTTATCACTCTATTACAAAGATGGAAGAAATCCTATGTTATACAGACATAAATACAGCCAAGACAATTTTCAAGAACTAAATGGAAGTCAACAGTTTAACTACAGTTGAAGTCGGAAGTTTACATACACCTTAGCAATATACATTTAAACTCAGTTTTTCACAATTCCTGCCATTTAATCCTAGTAAAAATGTCTTGTCTTAACCTGTTGGGGCTAGGGGGCAGTATTTGCACGGCCGGATAAAAAACGTACCCGATTTAATCTGGTTACTACTCCTGCCCAGTAACTAGAATATGCATGTAATTATTGGCTTTGGATAGAAAACACCCTAAAGTTTCTAAAACTGTTTGAATGGTGTCTGTGAGTATAACAGAACTCCTATGGCAGGCAAAAACCTGAGAAGATTTAATGCAGGAAGTGGCCTGTCTGACAAGGTGTTGTTGTTCTTGCTTCTGTTTATTGAAGAGTCAGGATCTTAGCTGTAACGTGACACTTCCTACGGCTCCAATAGGCTCTCAGAGCCCGGGAAAAACCTGAACGATGACGAGGCAGCCTCTGGCTGAAACACATAATCGCCTTTGCCAAGTGGTCTATCAGAGGACAAAGGGCTTAGGCTCGTGCCCGATTCGACCCCGTGCTGTATTTTCTATCGGCTGTTTACCTAATTGCAGATTCCCGGTCGGAATATTATCGCTTTTATACGAGAAAAATGGCATAAATATTGATTTTAAACAGCGGTTGACATGCTTCGAAGTACGGTAATGAAATATTTAGAAATCTTTTGTCACGAAATGCGCCGTGCGCGTGACCGTTATTTACCATTGGGATAGTGTCTAGAACGCACGAACAAAACGTCGCTGTTGGAACATAACTATGGATTATTTTGGACCAAACCTACATTTGTTATTGAAGTAGAAGTCCTGGCAGTGCATTCTGATGAAGAACAGGAAAGGTAATCAAACTTTTCTAATAGGAAATCTGACTTTGGTGAAGGCTAAACTTGGTGGGTGTCTAAATAGCTAGCCCTGTGATGCCGGGCTATCTACTTAGAATATTGCAAAATGTGCTTTCACCGAAAAGCTATTTTAAAATGGGACATATCGAGTGCATAGAGGAGTAATGTATCTATAATTCTTAAAATAATTGTTATGCTTTTTGTGAACGTTTATCGTGAGTAATTTAGTAAATTGTTAGTAAATTCACCGGAAGTTTGCGGTGGGTATGCTAGTTCTGAACATCACATGCTAATGTAAAAAGCTGGTTTTTGACATAAATATGGACTTGATTGAACAAAACATGCATGTATTGTATAACATAATGTCCTAGGAGTGTCATCTGATGAAGATCATCTAATTCCATTGTCCTCTGATAGACCACTTGGCAAAGGCGATTATGTGTTTCAGCCTGAGGCTGCCTCGTCATCGTTTAGGTTTTTCCCGGGCTCTGAGAGCCTATTGGAGCCGTAGGAAGTGTCACGTTACAGCTAAGATCCTGACTCTTCAATACACAGAAGCAAGAACAACAACACCTTGTCAGACAGGCCACTTCCTGCATGAAATCTTCTCAGGTTTTTGCCTGCCATAGGAGTTCTGTTATACTCACAGACACCATTCAAACAGTTTTAGAAACTTTAGGGTGTTTTCTATCCAAAGCCAATAATTATATGCATATTCTAGTTACTGGGCAGGAGTAGTAACCGGCTTAAATCGGGTACGTTTTTTATCCGGATGTGAAAATACTGCCCCCTAGCCCAAAGAAGTTAATCGTGTAAAAATAATTACAGAGTTATTTGATAAACATGTCTTCAGTTTAATGATGCCCAAAGACACGACACTGTTGTTCTGGGATTGATTTGCACTTTTCGCACCAAAGTATGTTCATCTCTAGGAGACGGCTGCGTGGTCCTATGGTGTTTATACTTGCGCACTATTGTTTGTACAGATGAACGTGGTACCTTCTGGCGTTTCAAAATTGCTCCCAAGGATGAACCAGACTTGTGGAGGTCTACAATTTTCTTTTCTGACGTCTTGGCTGATTTCTTTTGATTTTCCCATGATGTCAAGCAAAGAGGCACTGACTTTGAAGGTAGGCCTTGAAGTACATTCACAGGTACACCCCCAATTGACTCAAATTATGTCAATTAGCCTATCAGAAGCTTCTAAAGCCATGACATCATTTTCTGGAATTTTCAAAGCTGTTTAAAGGCACAGTCAATTTATTGTATGTAAACTTCTGACCCACTGGAATTGTGATACAGTGAATTATAAGTGAAATAATCTGTCTGTAAATAATTGTTGGAAAAATTGCTTGTGTCATGCACAAAGTAGATGTCAAAATGATAGTTTGTTGACAAGACATTTGTGGTGTGGTTGCAAAACGAGTTTTAATTATTCCAACCTAAGTGTATGTAAACTTCCGACTTCAACAGTATATAGAATGTTACTGTACCAGTGACAGACAGAGTGACTCCAGGATCACCAGTATATAGAATGTTACTGTACCTGTGACAGACAGAGTGACTCCAGGATCACCAGTATATAGAATGTTACTGTACCTGTGACAGACAGAGTGACTCCAGGATCCCCAGTATATAGAATGTTACTGTACCTGTGACAGACAGAGTGACTCCAGGATCACCAGTATATAGAATGTTACTGTACCTGAGACAGACAGAGTGACTCCAGGATCACCAGTATATAGAATGTTACTGTACCTGAGACAGACAGAGTGACTCCAGGATCACCAGTATATAGAATGTTACTGTACCTGTTACAGACAGAGTGACTCCAGGATCACCAGTATATAGAATGTTACTGTACCTGTGACAGACAGAGAGACTCCAGGATCACCAGTATATATAATGTTACTGTACCTGAGACAGACAGAGTGACTCCAGGATCACCAGTATATATAATGTTACTGTACCTGAGACAGACAGAGTGACTCCAGGATCACCAGTATATAGAATGTTACTGTACCTGTTACAGACAGAGTGACTCCAGGATCGCCATAATATCTCCCTCTTGTCTTTTTTTTTCACCTTTATTTAACCAGGTAAGCTAGTTGAGAACAAGTGCTCATTTACAACTGCGACCTGGCCAAGATAAAGCAAAGCAGTGCGACACAAACAACAACACAGAGTTACACATGGAATAAACAAGCGTACAGTCAATAACACAATAGAAAAAAAAGAAAGTCTATATACAGCCTGAGGAGGTAAGGCAGTAAATAGGCCATAGTAGCGAAATAATTGCAATTTAGCAAATTAACACTGGAGTGATAGATTACAGTCTAGCCAGACACCTAGGTATTTTTAGTTGTCCACGTATTCTAAGACAGAACCGTCCAGAGTAGTGATGCTAGTCGGGCGGGCGGGTGTGGGCAGCGAATGATTGAAAAGCATGCATTTAGTTTTACTTGTGTTTAAGAGCAGTTGGAGGCCACGGAAGGAGTGTTGTATGGCATTGAAGCTCGTTTGGAGGTTAGTTAACACAGTGTCCAAAGAAGGGCCAGATGTATACAGAATGGTGTCGTCTGCGTAGAGGTGGATCAGGGAGTCACCCGCAGCAAGAGCGACATCATTGATATATACAGAAAAAAGAGAATTTAACCTTGTGGTACCCCCATAGAGACTGCCAGAGGTCCGGACAACAGGCCCTCCGATTTGACACACTGAACTCTGTCTGAGAAGTAGTGGGTGAACCAGGCGAGGCAGTCATTTGAGAAACCAAGGCTGTTGAGTCTGCCTGATAAGAATACGGTGATTGACAGAGTCGAAAGCCTTGGCCAGGTTGATGACGACGGCTGCACAATACTGTCTTTTATCGATGGCGTTTATGATATCGTTTAGTACCTTGAGCGTGGCTGAGGTGCATCCGTGACCAGCTCGGAAACCAGATTGCACAGCGGAGAAGGTTAGGTGGGATTCGAAATGGTCAGTGATCTGTTTATTAACTTGGCTTTCGAAGACTTTAGAAAGGCAGGGCAGGATAAATATAGGTCTAGAGTGTCACCCCCCTTTGAAGAGGGGGATGACCGCGGCAGCTTTCCAATCTTTAGGGATCTCGGACGATACGAAAGAGAGGTTGAACAGACCCGTAATAGGGGTTGCAACAATGGCAGTGGATAATTTGAGAATCAGAGGGTCCAGATTATCTAGCCCAGTTGATTTGTACGGGTCCAGATTTTGCAGCTTTTTCAGAAGATCTGCTATCTGGATTTGGGTGAAGGAGAAGCTGGGGAGGCTTGGGCAAGTAGCTGCGGGGGGTGCGGAGCTGTTGGCCGGGGTTGTGGTAGCCACGAGGAAAGCATGTACAGCCATAGAGAAATGCTTATTGAAATTCTCGATTATCATTGGTTTTATCGGTGGTGACGGTGTTACCTAGCCTCAGTGCAATGGGCAGCTGGGAGGAGGTGCTCTTATTCTCCATGGACTTTACAGTGTCTGAAAACCTTTTGGAGTTAGAGCTACAGGATGCAAATTTCTGTTTGAAAAAGCTAGTCTTTGCTTTCCTGACTGACTGCGTGTATTGGTTCCTGACTTCCATGAAAAGTTGCATATCGTGGGGACTATTTGATGCTAGTGCAGTCCGCCACAGGATGTTTTTGTGCTGGTCGAGGTCAGTCAGATCTGGAGTGAACCAAGGGCTATATCTGTTCTTAGTTCTAAATTTTTTGAAAGGGGCATGCTTATTTAAGATGGTGAGGAAATTACTTTTAAAGAATGACCAGGCATCCTCGACTGACGGGATGATGTCAATATCCTTCCAGGATACCCGGGCCTGGTCGATTAGAAAGGCCTGCTCGCAGAAGTGTTTTAGGGAGCGTTTGACAGTGATGAGGGGTGGTCGTTTGACCGCGGACCCATAGCGGATGCAGGCAATGAGGCAGTGATCGCTGAGATCCTGATTGAAAACAGCAGAGGTGTATTTGGAGGGCAAATTGGTCAGGATAATATCTATGAGGTTGCCCATGTTTACGGATATAGGGTTGTACCTGGTGGTATGGAAATCTCCGAATTTTTGGTGGCCTTCCTAAGCCAGGATTCAGACACGGCAAGGACATCAGGGTTGGCGGAGTGTGCTAAAGCAGTGAGTAAAACAAACTTAGGAAGGAGGCTTCTGATGTTAACATGCATGAAACCAAGGCTTTTTTGGTTACAGAAGTCAACAAATGAGAGTGCCTGGGGACACGCAGGGCCTGGGTTAACCTCCACATCACCCGAGGAACAGAGAAGGAGTAGGATGAGGGTACTGCTAAAGGCTATCAAAACTGGTCGTCTAGTGCGTTGGGGACAGAGAATAAAAGGAGCAGATTTCTAGGTGTGGTAGAATAGATTCAGTGCATAATGTACAGACAGGGGTATGGTGGGGTGCGGTTACAGTGGGGTAAACCCAGGCACTGAGCGATGATAAAGAGGTTGCATCTCTGGACGCACAATTTATGTTGGGTGAGGTCACCGCATGTGTGAGAGGTGGGACAAAGGAGGTATCTGAGGCATGTAGAGTGGGACTAGGGGCTCTGCAGTAAACTAAAACAATGATAACTATCCTAAACAACAGCATACAAGGCATATTGACGTTTGAGAGAGACATAAAGAGAGGCATAAAGCAATCACAGATGTTGATTGGGAGAGCTAGCTAAGACAACAACGGGTAAGACAACAACAGCTAATCAGCTAAGACAACAACAGGTAAAATGGCGATGAATGGGCAGAGAGGGTCGGTTAACTACACACAGGGCCTAAGTTCAAGGCTGTTGACCATTGTGACAGTACTGGTAGTAGCATTAGTTAGCAGAGGAATCAGTATCATCATCACCATAGCCTGCTGTATTGACTGCTGCTGTCCATATACTGTATAGTCTAATGTAGCCTGTTATCCATGTATAGTCTAATGTAGCCTGTTATCCATATATAGTCTAATGTAGTCTGTTATCCATA
The DNA here is from genome assembly GCF_901001165.1 of Salmo trutta. NCBI lineage: Eukaryota > Metazoa > Chordata > Actinopteri > Salmoniformes > Salmonidae > Salmo > Salmo trutta. The sequence goes on along the minus strand of NC_042994.1, from coordinate 1,997,185 downwards.
TATAGTCTAATGTAGCCTGTTATCCATATATAGTCTAATGTAGCCTGTTATCCATATATAGTCTAATGTAGCATGTTATCCATATATAGTCTAATGTACCAACACAACCCATCGTCACTGTGTCTTATGTTAATACTACTCCTAAACACAACCCACCATCACTGTGTCTCATGTTAATACTACTCCTAAACACAACCCACCATCACTGTGTCTCATGTTAATACTACTCCTAAACACAACCCACCATCACTGTGTCTCATGTTAATACTACTCCTAAACACAACCCACCATCACTGTGTCTCATGTTAATACTACTCCTAAACACAACCCACCATCACTGTGTTTCATGTTAATACTACTCCTAAACACAACCCACCATCACTGTGTCTCATGTTATACTACTACTAAACACAACCCACCATCACTGTGTCTCATGTTAATACTACTCCTAAACACAACCCACCATCACTGTGTTTCATGTTAATACTACTCCTAAACACAACCCACCATCACTGTGTCTCATGTTAATACTACTCCTAAACACAACCCACCATCACTGTGTCTCATGTTAATACTACTCCTAAACACAACCCACCATCTCTGTGTCTCATGTTATATTACTCCTAAACACAACCCACCATCACTGTGTCTCATGTTAATACTACTCCTAAACACAACCCACCATCACTGTGTCTCATGTTAATACTACTCCTAAACACAACCCACCATCACTGTGTCTCATGTTAATACTACTCCTAAACACAACCCACCATCACTGTGTCTCATGTTAATACTACTCCTAAACACAACCCACCATCACTGTGTCTCATGTTAATACTACTCCTAAACACAACCCACCATCACTGTGTCTCATGTTAATACTACTCCTAAACACAACCCACCTTCACTGTGTATCATGTTAATACTACTCCTAAACACAACCCACCATCACTGTGTCTCATGTTAATTCCTGAGCTCTTAGGAAGCATCCAGTCAATCAATCTTACTCTTATTTTCACTTTTACTTTAATCCATTTTCTAGAAAGTCTCCCCAGCAGTCTATTGCTTTCAGAGTCCTCAACACAGCATGTAAAGTATTATACTTTAAACCACGTCATTAAACTCATGGAAGATGAAGAGGAAATTAACTACTTTAAAATGGATACAGCCCTCAATGATGCTGCCCATGCTGTCACAGAAGTCATCATCTTTTTGCGCTTAAAATTACATATTAAACCCGAAAATACATTGAACCATTATTCAAAGAGATCTTACAAAGAGATTTACATGCAAAACATAACTCACACTCTAATTCTGTATGTAGGTCTACATCATGTATTTCTAGGTTAACAGACAAACAAACTGTATGTAGGTCTACATTATGTATGTCTAGGCTAACAGACAAACACGCTGTATGTAGGTCTACATTATGTATGTCTAGGTTAACAGACAAACTGTATGTAGGTCTACATTATGTATGTCTAGGTTAACAGACAAACAATCTGTTTGTAGGTCTACGTTACGTATGTTTAGGTTAACAGACAAACAAACTGTGTGTAGGTCTACATAATGTATGTCTAGGCTAACAGCCAAACAAAACAACAATATAAAAATACTGTCATGCCCTGCAGCATTTGGAATTGTCATGCCAGACAGAAGTTTGATGACTAGAAACAAATAATAATGAAAAGATAGACATCAAGCGTACTTACAGCATGAGGAGAGAGAAGGGAGGTGAGCTTACTGTCCAAGAAGAGAATGAAACAGAAGGGTGTGAGTTCTGTGGTTGACAGCAACTAGATCTACTGAGGGGCTGAAAGGTGCTGCAGTGCTGGCTTCCTGTCTTCATGATGCCTCTTCCTGGCAACCAACATGTCGGTGAAGGGTTTTAAGAAAGGTGTGAACATCTTCATGAGGAGAGAGAGGGACTTTACAAGAAATGTCTGTCTTATATGTCATAGGCTACTTGTATTTCTTCATTGGTGGCTACAATATGGAGAGTGGATAGATGGGTCCCTCCTGAGAGGTTTGAGAAACACTAGTTCTGGTCAGGGTGGTGTTCATTCCCCAAACTTGTTGCTAAAACTGTATTTGGTTTTTAGAACACCGTTATACATAGCCTTTCTGAATAATGACACTACATCGATTTGATAAAACTGTATTTTATTATGAATGAATACAACTGATTGACATAATAAAACAGTCATTTGTACATCCAGCTCCCCCACATGCCGAGAGGATACAGACAGATTGTCATTTTACATTGATGCTCTCAAACAGTCATTCTGTACTCCTCATATTGTCACTTTAGTCAACTTCAATTGAATTAGTCCACTGAACATACATGTATTAGTCCACAGAACGTACATCTATTAGTCCACTGACTGTACATGTACAGTATACATTCACTGGACTGAAGATATGAGCCTCGTTCTAATATCCACAGCAGCACACTACTTGTTTCAGTTTAGGTGGTCTAGTGTGGATGTTAGAACACCTCATGGACACTTGTGACGTTCCAGGCTGACTATATTGCAGTCAAGCTGTGTGCAGCAACCAATGGTTGTGTGCCACATCATCGATTGCGCAGTCGGGAATCCCGGGTTAACTGATATCTTAAACACAAACACCTATCCAGTCATTGTGAGATCTGGCAGGCGACTGCAGTATAGTCTGGCTGGAACATGCCCTATATTCAATTCAAAAACAGCTCAGGCCGAGGGAGACGGGAAAGGTAATCAGAGGAGCACTCCTCTTCACTTTGATTGACACTTCACACACTCATACTGTACGTCCAGTGTTCTGTGTGTCAGAGGACTACAAAAGTGGTGACACTCCCATTCTATTCAAGCTTCCTGTTCCCTTTTTTTAAAGTAGGTACACGGTCCCTCTTCCTCAATCTTCATTTTCATTATGCTGTTCTTCCTCTTCCTCCTCTTCTTCCTCCCTCTGTTATATCCGGACAGTGCGTGCTGTTCAGGGTGTTCAGGTTAGTCTGGGTGGTCAGAGTTGCCATGGTTTCCTGTCTCTTCCTCTATGGTCAGGCTTGTGTTTGATGCTACATTTGTCACCATAGAGACAGCCAGTGGTCCTCCAGAAGAAACACTCATCACCATTGATGGGAGCCATCCTCCTGGGCCTGGGAGAGAGACACACAAACAGTATGAAAACACAATCCTGTCCCCACCTTCTGTCAGCTGTCTGTAATTTATGGCCCATAGATTAGCAACAATTTAGAATAAAACATTAAAATGCTTATATATGTTTATAAATTATAGTTGATGTTTTGACAGATAGTCGAATGTCATTACCCTGTGGAGGCGTACTGGGAGGCTGAGGAGGTGTTGAGGCCTATAGGGTTGGTCCTCTGAGGAGAGTGAGGGGTTCCCTGCATCCAGCAGTCTGGGTACCTGATTACCAGTCTGGTGCTCTCCAGTTCCACCCCCTGGACAGTAGGACAAACAGCAGCCACAGTCAAAATACATACAACAGCAACCACTGTCAAAATGCATACAACAGCAACCAAAGTCAAAATACATACAACAGCAGCCACTGTCAAAATGCATACAATAGCAACCAAAGTCAAAATACATACAACAGCAGCCACTGTCAAAATACATACAACAGCAGCCACTGTCAAAATACATTAAATGGAACCAGTAGCATAGTCCCAATAGTACAATGGAACCAATAGCATATTCCCAAAAGTACAATCTCCTAAAGTTCAAGCTAAATAATTGAAAGCACATCTCACATAGTTAAATGCATTTGACAGCATTATGTTTCATCCCACCACTCACCTGGAGCCTCTCCAAGGTGCGAGCAGCCATGTTGGTATTCTTGATGTTGACAAAGGCACATAATCTTTCATGTAGAACTCTGATACTCTCCATCTCACCACACATATAACCACAACTAGGGAGAGACAGAACATAGAGAGTATTAGAGTTCTACATTCTATTTCTATGTTATTTACTGTAGATGAGGGGAGATAGAATTAGAATGTAGAACTCTGATACTCTCTCCTCATACCTACAGTACAGAACATAGAATTAGAATGTAGAACTCTGATACTCTCTCCCCACACCTACAGTACAGAACATATAATTAGAATGTAGAACTGTGATACTCTCTATGTTCTGTACTGTAGGTGAGAGCGATAGAATTAGAATGTGGAACTTTGTAAGTCACTCTGGATAAGAGCGTCTGTTAACTAACATGTAGTTAGAGATGCAGATACTGAACTAAAACAGATAGAAATGGGGCATGATGGTCATACATTTTGAAGAGGTCCAACATGTGTTTCTCAGTGAGGTCCATGGTGACGTTCCCCACCCAGAGAGAGGGACAGGGGGACCTGAGGATGAGAGGAAGGGAGGGGACCATGGTCAGAATAAATCCATTACAGCAACCTTACAACAACCCAACATTATGAATGTGACCTAAATGGCACCCTAACCCATACACAGTGCACTATGTTTGACCAAGACCATGAGGTTCTTGTAGAAAGTAGTGCACTATGTAGGAATAGGGTGCTATTTTGGACAGTCTATAGAACCTATAGCTGTAGGTATATACACTCACATTAAATTATGTAGAATTTAAATGTGGAATAACCATGCAACAGACTGGGTGTGGGGAGGAGAGGTCCACCACTGGAGTCCCGAGGGGAGGAGAGGTCCACCACTGGAGTCCCGAGGGGAGGAGAGATCCACCACGAGTCCCGAGGGGAGGAGAGGTCCACCACTGGAGTCCCGAGGGGAGGAGAGGTCCACCACTGGAGTCCCGAGGGGAGGAGAGGTCCACCACTGGAGTCCCGAGGGGAGGAGAGGTCCACCACTGGAGTCCTGAGAGGGGAGCCGAGAGCAGCCAGCACCGTGGTAAACTTCTCCAGCAGCAACAATCTCTGCACCTCCTCAAAGGTAGAGGGGAGGGAGAGAGAGAGGATGGGGAGAGAGGGGAGATGAAGCGAGAGAGAGCAGGGGGGAAGAGAGGGGGAGATAAGTGGGGAGAGGGAGAAGAGATTGAGAGTCAGATTTCACCGACAAACACACACACACTGTCAGCAATGTCCACTTTCACAGTAGAGAGTTCAGACACTGACCTTTAACCCCATCAGTGCGCTCCCCTTGAGGAAGTATCCCTTGGCCAATAGAGGCGAGCTGTATGGACTTCTGAGCGTCTGATGGGGTGGAGCTCCAGACACCATTAGGAGTACAAACCATTCCCAAAGAATTACAAGAAATGAGTTCAAAGTAGAAATAGTCCAGATCTTTACCACCTAGGAAATCTGTTTGACCACTTACATTAGAGTACTCCTTCAATAGTCTAGGGAGCAACATACCCATACCACACACACAGACATCCGTGTGTGTGTGTGTGTGTGTGTGTGTGTGTGTGTGTGTGTGTGTGTGTGTGTGTGTGCGTGCGCGCCTAGCCACTCATGGTTATGTGGTTCAATGGCACCATCATGTGTCCAATAGGCAGAAATACAAGAAACGAGCCTAATGTATATAGTTGTGAATCAATGTAAATTAACAACATTTACAACATGATGCTTATACTGTATTCAATGTATCTAAAATACGTAATAATTAATAATTAATAATTTGATAATAAAACAAGCAACATCATGACTCTGAACAATATGGTATTTAATAATAGAAAATATAAAATGCTCTATAATATCTGAGAGCAAAAAAAGTAAAACATCTTTAAATACATCAGGAGCAACTCGAGAGCTACAAATATTTTTCCTTTTTGTATCACTAAGACAAGCCAATACTTTATATGTTAGCATATATCAACATCAATTTTGGACCCCCTTGTGGCCCCCCTAAATATGGAGTAAGAAATAATTTTTACATGACACATTTTTGCTATCGTTCTTTTTTTACATCCGTTATGAGACAGTGGCAACGTGGAACATAGTATTTTGCCTGCTAATGCCTGCAATGCAGTGAAGAAAACAATATGACAACAATAACGTCTAATGTAACTGGCCCCTCTAACAGTACAACTGGCCCCAGCTTGCCCCCCCCCAGTTGAAATGGTCTAGAACCGCCACTGGTGTACTGTTAGGATCAGGATGGACACTGTGGAGAGACACAGAAACACAAACACTCAATACTGTATAAAACACAAATACATTAATCCATTCACTTACTGTTTATGTCTGTGGAATTGGGATTGAAATAACTTAGGTTTTTGACATTATTACCTGTGTGTCTGCTGTGGCATAACTTCCTCCTGTGGATCTCCTGTAATGAGGGACAGAGTGAGTTCTGCTCTCTTCTGACCTCTAGTGGAGTTTGATATGTTACTAATACAGTATACAGTATGTAGATGGCTGTCTCACCTCTTCATATAGCAGTAGATGGTGACAAGAAGTGCTCCAGCAGTCAGGACAGCACCACAGGAACCAAGGGAAACACTGCTGCAGGGTCATGAGATTATAAATGCATGGTGTAGATATGACAAAGAGGAATCCAGGGAAACACTGCTGAGTATCATGAGATTATAAGTGCATGGTGGAGAGATGACATAGAGGAAACCAGGGAAACACTGCTGCAGTATCATGAGATTATAAATGCATGGTGGAGATATGACATAGAGGAAACCAGGGAAACACTGCTGTAGTATCATGAGATTATAAATGCATGGTGGAGATGACATAGAGGAAACCAGGGAAACACTTCTGCAGGATCTTGAGATTATAAATCCATGATGGAGATATGACATAGAGGAAACCAGGGAAACACTGCTGTAGTATCAAAATGCATGATGGAGATATAGGGGAAACCAGGGAAGAACAAAATGAAACAATATCTATTTAATTCTGTCATATGTGTGAGCGGACCAAGTCATTTGGTGTCACTCTAAAGTGGAAGGTGGAATAAACGAATCAAGAGTAGGTTTTCTTGATTCAACGCAGTTCTCTATTGAGGGATTTCTGACATTACAAACACTCCAACACAGTCAATGAGAATCTCCAAAGGAACAACATACATCTTCTTCTTTAGATGACACAGGATCACATTACGATTCTCTTCAAACTATGACAACAATCACATATTCGTCACCGTCTTAATGGATCTTCTTGGATAGCACCTCTCTCTTGTAGCCATTCTCCAGAGATAGTTTATCTTCCCCCTTCTTGCTGGTTCCATCCTCTCTCTTGTAGGGGAAAGAGAATATCTCATTAGTACCGTCAGCTGTGCTTAATTGCCTCTGGTTACCTTGTCTCACATGCCTTGTTGGGCTACTATCCGTGAGCCCAGCCTGCCCTCTGGTGGTCCTTCTACATACCTCCCCTCTCAGGACCGGACCGGAGGGTCGGGCGCCAGACGCACCGTCTTGGTCGCGTCGGGACAGCGCGTCTGCATTCCCGTTCCTCGATCTGGCCCTGTGGATGACATGGAAAGAGAATGGTTGTAAAGCAAGAAACCATCCGGCTATTCTGTTGTTATTGTTTCTCTTACCAGCCATCCACGTGAGGGGCGCATGGTCCGTAACTAATGCAAACCTCCGACCCAGTAGGTAGTACCGGAGATAATCGAGGGCCCACTTAATGGCTAGGGCCTCTTTCTCTACGGTAGCATATCTCTGTTCCCGATCGCTGAGCTTTCTACTTATAAAGAGAATCGGCCTCTCTGCTTCGCCTTCACCCTGAGCTAGTACGGCCCCGAGCCCCGTATGCGAGGCGTCTACCTGTACAATGAATTCTTGTGCGAAGTCCGGAGCCTGTAGGACGGGATCAGAACACAGGCCCTCTTTTAGCAATTGAAAGGCCTCTTCCGCCTCATCTTTCCACTCTACCCGGTTTGGCAAGTTTTTCTTGATGAGGTTTGTGAGGGGGTTGGCAATGGTTGCATATCCAGGGATAAAACGACGATAATATCCCGTTATCCCTAAGAAGGCCCGACCGTCCCGCTTGGTCTGGGGTCGAGGCCAGTCCCGAATTGCCCTGGTCTTCTCTGCCTGTGGGCGTATTTTCCCATTCTCCACGGTGTACCCCAGGTATTCCGCTTCGGACAGACCCAGGCAGCATTTTTTGGATTGGCCGTCAACCCTGTGGCTTCCAGACTCATGAGCACCGCCCGTAGTCGTAGGAGGTGACTATCCCAGTCCTCGCTGTGGATGACCACATCGTCTATGTACGCCGCTGCGTACTCTTGATGGGGCCGTAGAATGGCATCCATGAGGCGTTGGAAAGTTGCAGCAGCACCATGCAGTCCGAAGGGCATCCTCACATACTGAAAAAGCCCCTCCGGTGTGGCGAAGGCAGTCTTTGTGCGGTCCTCTGGGGCCACCAGCACTTGCCAATATCCCTTCGTCAAATCCAGGGTGGTGATGAACTTGGCCTTTCCTAAGCGCTCCAAGAGTTCATCCACGCGGTGCATGGGATACGCGTCAAATGTAGAGATTGCATTCATGCTCCTAAAGTCGTTGCAGAGTCTCATACTACCATCGGGTTTGGGGACCAGGACTATGGGACTGGACCACTCACTCGTCGATGGCTCGATCACACCCATCCTCAGCATCTCCCTTACCTCGTTCTTGGCGATGACTCGGCGGGCCTCAGGAATCCTGTAAGGACGGATATGCACCTTCTTGCCGGGTTCAGTGTGGATATGGTGGAACAAGACATCTGTTTGTCCTGGGAATGGAGAGAATACCCGGCCGAAGTTCATAATCAGCTTGTCTAGCTGTCTCGACTGTTCCGGCAGGAGAGTTTGGCCCTGGCGCACCTGTGGTAGAACCTCCTCTTTTCCTTGGCCCTCCATGGTCATCAAAGCCACCTCCTCCTCTCTTCCATGGTACTTCTTCAACAGGTTTATGTGATAGAGTTGGACCTTCTTCCTCCTGTCGGGTTATTTGATGAGGTAATTGACCGGTGAGACCCTTTTCATTACCTCGTAGGGCCCCCTCCACTGCGCCAGCAAGCTGTGTTCAGCTGTGGGCACGAGCACCATCACTTTCCCTCCCACGGAGAACTCTCGGGATGTCGCGGACTTATCGTAGGCCCAGCCCTGCGCCAGCTCTATGCACGGTACCCCCAGTTCGCCAACACAAACCTGTGCGACCTGTCACAACGCCTCGCACTTGTCGGGCTATGGTGCCTGCTCCGCGCACCCGGCTTGCAGCGACGTTCCCTAGTCCAGAACTCTCAGCAACGTTCTCTAGTCCGGTGAGACCAATTCCAGCTCCACGAAAGAAGCCTCCAGTGATCTATGGTCTGAAGCCTGTAGGGATGATCCATGGCACGAAGCCTCCAGTGATGATCCATGGCCCAGAGCCGGTAGGGATGATCCATGGCACGAAGCCTCCAGTGATAATCCATGGCCCGGAGCCTCCAGTGATGATCCATGGCACAAAGCCTCCAATGATGATCCATGGCGCGGAACCTGTAGTGATGAATCATAGCACAGAGTCTCCAGCGGTGGCCTGCAGCCCAGAGTCTCCAGCGATGCTCTACAGTTCTTTCGATGACGATCCACGGTCCGGTGGTACTAAAGCAGAAGGATCAGCGGGTGGAGCGGGGTGGAGCCCCGAACCGGAGCCGCCGCCTCTGCTGGAGGTTAAGGTTATGTGGACTGCATTTGAGCCACCATAGACAATTGTCACCCTCCCTACCCTCCCTTTTGTTTTGTGGTTTCTTTTGTTGTTTTAGGTGCATTCGGAGTCTGCACCTTTGGGGGAGGGTACTGTCACGTCCTGACCATAGTAAGATGTGATTTTCTATGGTAGAGTAGGTCAGGGCGTGACAGGGGGTGTTTTGGGTTTTTGTATGTTTTCTATTTCTATGTTCTTAGGTTCTAGTTTTTGTATTTCTATCTGCTCCTTTCGACAGCTGTGACAAGATCAGAATATTTTTAAATCTACCAGTTGGTGCTGAAATGGAGAAAGTAATTTAAATATATGCAATTTTTTTCTTTCATTCATCCATAATATTCTGAACCCATTCTCTCACGTCTGTCAACAAAATTCAAACTTAAAGGGACGGGTTCAGATAAATGCACTGAAAACCCTATGGAATGAAAACACCACCAGACAATCTGTTGGCCAGTAAGTGGGAGGGTTTCAGCGGTTGAATTACATTTATTCAAAGTGAGCAAGGTAGCCACACCTGCAGAGCGTGTTATGCAATTGCATAAGTTAAGTCTGAATACCAAATACTGAAGTGAGTAGGAATGGCTTGAATAGGAAAGGCGTGCATAGGAAAGACGTAAATTCCTATGTCAGAATCAGCCCCTTTATGAAAAGTAAATCCTTCTAACCCCCCCCCCCTTAAAAGATTTAGATGCACTATTGTAAAGTGGTTGTTCCACTGGATATCATAAGGTGAATGCACCAATTTGTAAGTCGCTCTGGATAAGAGCGTCTGCTAAATGACTTAAATGTAAATGTAAATATGAAAACAGGCCCTGATGTAACAACTGACATCTCTACAGTGCTCAGCCTCCAGTCCTCATATGTCTCTAATAATCTAGGAAATCCCAGATTTAGTGAAACAGCTAGAACATTGTTAACATTGTGGGAGGCAACCTGTCTGCCTAGGGAGACTAATATGTCCCAATCATAAAGGTTAAGTTAAATAAAAGTTTAAAAAAATAATAAATAAAAAATGCCCTTATCCACTTTGATCAATAACAAAAAAGCAAGTGCACACTTCCCGTCATGGATAGAGTCAATTTCCGCGCACCCTCAGAAATCGTATTAGCGTAATAAAATGTAAAAATCCCTGTCAAAATCTGGCAGTTTAAGAGAGAGATATCTGTTTTTTTTGCATTGGATGTGTCTCAATCCACCGCATCCGCCGATGTCGCACTTCTGCATCTGCTGTGATAGAGCAAGAGCGGTGTTTGTCCCACAGTACCAGTTTAAAAAAATTATGGAAGTCTACAGTATATGGAGACAGTTTAGTGCCAAAAAGTAAGGGGTGAAATACATGTACAAAATATATAAATATATTTATATCTCTCGTATATAAGACAGACACTTCAGAGTAAAATTCCTTTAGATTTTGTTGTTCCATGTAGTGAATATGTTATTTAATGTGTTTGTATGGGATAATAGCAGTAAGGCTAAATACATGTTTTCTTCAAGGGGTCTTAAAATTCCAAATCAAATAGCTAAATTATCCTTTGGTATGTTCCATATGTTAGCTTAGTAGAAACCCCCCTCCTTAGACAGGCTAAGTCTGTAGAGGGTTAAAAGTATGGGATTGGTGTGGACATTTGGATGACTGGAGTTTCCATCTTTGTTAGCTAAATCTATGCTAAAACGTATCGAAGTGCACACTTCGGGAAGGGTGAAGAAACGGATGGGGCCATCAATGTTGCGCTGTGGCCATCTTTTCATCAATGTTTTTTTTCCTTGATTGACACTCAACTAGTGAATTCAGACAATCCAATGAGAGAGCGGAACATGCACATCTATGCTGCTCACCCCCATTGTTGTGTCATATTGTGACAAATAATTTTTCCTGTAACTGGTTGCTAGGTGCTGGGCATTGCTCATTCTGAAAGTGTGTGTTGTAGAGACCTGATGATGATGAATAAACTACTACTGCTATGCAAACCAATGTAAATGTCTTAGTTGTAGTTACTGTACAAGAGGTGTGGTTTTGAAAAGCTTTTCAATTTCTCTGCCCTGAAGATACTCTGCCCCGAATGACAATGAAGTTTAATCTTAAAGTTTAATCTTTTTTATTACACTGCACACATTATTTTACAACAAAAAAACCTGTATAAAAGTGATAAGAAAAGATTAATCAAGCAAAACTCTTCCTTGTACATTGAGACAAAATGGTGCCATTGTCACGACTTCCTCCGAAGTCGGTCCCTCTCCTTGTTCGGGCGACGTTCGGCGGTCGACGTCACCGGTCTTCTAGCCATCGCCGATCCACCTTTCATTTTCCATTTGTTTTGTCTTGTCTTCCCACACACCTGGTTTCAATTCCATCAATTACATGTTGTGTATTTAACCCTCTGTTCCCCCCATGTCCTTGTCCGGAATTGTTTATTGTAAGTGCTTGTGCACGTTATGTTTGGTGTGCGTTGGGTTTTGTACCCATTTATTGATTGTTCTGTTTTCCGGTGGTTTTTATTATTAAACTGCGCCGTCGGAAACACAGTTTTTGCTCTCCTGCGTCTTACTTCTCTGCCGCCAGTACGCACCCCTTACAGCCATAATTGTGATAAAACCTTGGAAAGTCAAGCACTCACATAAACATATATTTTGTGTATCATCTTACTGTACCGTATTACGTTATAGAATAGAAAATAACAGAATAGAGAAGAATAGAATAGAAATGTTTAAAATATAAATAACTATTTTTCCTTTCAGGGAACATCAAGCAGCAATTCAAAAATATGTAAAATGTTATTTTGTTTTCAGAAATATAAGATATACATTTAAAAAATATATAGAAAAATAACATAACTGGACATCGAGGCTGAGTACTTCAGATATAGAATGCAAGGTTTTTGTCAAAAATCTGATTCTGTGTTTGCTGTAACTTAGAAAATATTTTTACAAATATATATTTTTAAATAAAATAAATGTACTTAAAGATATAACTTTACTAATGTTTATTAATATCTATCATAGTTTAATAGTCAAAACTGACCCTAGATCAGAACTCCTACTCTAAGTGTGAATAGAGTAGTCCTGCGTGGCTCAGTCTGTACAGCATGGTGCATGAGTTCCATTCCCACTGGGACTACCCATACAAAAAATGTATGCATGCATGACTGTAATGACTTCGTGCATGACTTTGGGTACAAATATCTGGTAGATGGCATATATTATTAAAGACCATGTAGCTGAAGACCAGGTACAGTGGGGGGAAAAAAGTATTTGATCCCCAGCTGATTTTGTACGTTTGCCCACAGACAAAGAAAGGATCAGTCTATAATTTTAATGGTAGGTTTATTTGAACAGTGAGAGATAGAATAAAAACAAAAATATCCAGAAAAACGCATGTCAGAAATGTTATGAATTGATTTGCATTTTAATGAGGGAAATAAGTATTTGACCCCTTCTCAATCAGAAAGATTTCTGGCTCCCAGGTGTCTTTTATACAGGTAACGAGCTGAGATTAGGAGCACACTCTTAAAGGGAGTTCTCCTAACCGCAGCTTGTTACCTGTAAAAAAAGACACCTGTCCACAGAAGCAATCAATCAATCAGATTCCAAACTCTCCACCATGGCCAAGACCAAAGAGCTCTCCAAGGATGTCAGGTACAAGATTGTAGACCTACACAAGGCTGGAATGGGCTACAAGACCATCACCAAGCAGCTTGGTGAGAAGGTGACAACATTTGGTGCGATTATTCGCAAATGGAAGAAACACAAAAGAACTGTCAATATCCCTCGGCCTGGAGCTCCATGCAAGATCTCACCTCGTGGAGTTGCAATGATCATGAGAACGGTGAGGAATCAGCCCAGAACTACATGGGAGGATCTTGTCAATGATCTCAAGGCAGCTGGGACCATAGTCACCAAGAAAACAATTGGTAACACACTACGCCGTGAAGGACTGAAATCCTGCAGCGCCCGCAAGGTCCCCCTGCTCAAGAATACATATATATGCCTGTCTGAAGTTTGCCCATGAACATCTGAATGACTCAGAGGACAACTGGTGAAAGTGTTGTGGTCAGATGAGACCAAAAAGGAGCTCTTTGACATCAACTCAACTCGCCGTGTTTGGAGGAGGAGGATTGCTGCCTATGACCCCAAGAACACCATCTCCACCGTCAAACATGGAGGTGGAAACATTATGCTTTAGGGGTGTATTTCTGCTAAGGGGACATGACAAATTCACCGCATCAACGGGACGATGGACGGGGCCATGTACCGTCAAATCTTGGGTGAGAACCTCCTTCCCTCAGCCAGGGCATTGAAAATGGGTCGTGGATGGGTATTCCAGCATGACAATGACCCAGAACACACAGCCAAGACAACAAAGGAGTGGCTCAAGAAGAATCAGATTAAGGTCCTGGAGTGGCCTAGCCATCGCCGCCCGCCAGCCGGGCGCAGCCATCGCCGCCCGCCAGCCGGGCGCAACCAGGGTCGCCCGCCAGCCGGGCGCAGCCAGCGCCGCCCGCCAGCCGGGCGCAGTCAGGGTCGCCCACCAGACCTTCGGCGCGGCCAGGTGCGCCACCTAAGAGGGCGACGCCAAGGGTGGAGCAGAGGCCACGTCCCGCACCTGAGCCGCCGCCGTAAGAAGGCCCATACGGACCCTCCCCTTCAGAGTCAGGTTTTGCGGCCGGAGTCCGCACCTTTGGGGGGGGTACTGTAACGCCCTGGCCATAGAGAGGGGTTTTTTGTTCTTTATTTAGACAGGAGACACCTCAATCCGCTTTCTGAACGCTTTAGAGAGCCAATGGAAGCCTTAGAAAGTGGCACGTAACAGCTCAGATACTAGTTTCGATAGAGAAGCAAAAGAAGGACTACAAATTCGCAGACAAGCCACTTCCTGCTTGGAATCTTCTCAGGTTTTTGCCTGCCATATGAGTTCTGTTATACTCACAGACACCATTCAAACAGTTTTAGAAACTTGGAGTGTTTTCTATCCAAATCTACTAATAATATGCATATTCTAATTTCTGGGCAAGAGTAGTAACCAGTTTAAATCGGGTACGTTTTTTTCATCCGGCCGTGAAAATACTGCCCCCTATCCCAAACAGGTTAATGGGGAACAAATTACTTGTCTCCACAATGTCTGAGCGCAAGTCACTTCCTCCTTTGGCATTGGGGGAGGTGTATGGCAGTGTCTGGAACCATTGTATGTCCTCTATGATGTTGCACTTAACCTGCGATAGTGTATGACCTAGAGGCTCACTCAACTCAGTGAGCTTGTCCAGGAGTGGGGTCAAGAAGGGGTTTTACTTGAGATGGGAGTATCTAGAGTTGACAATTGAGTTATGCCATTGGATGAGTTGGTGTTGTTGTGCTATGAAGTACCAAGAACGAGATTAGAACCTCGTCTTAGGGGCCAAACTGAACGATAATTTATAGCGAATGCTATCTGGCTACGGGATACTCCTTTCTCATTTACAAAGTCTCACTTTGTGAACTGTTCCTAATATCTGTGGTTTGTTATGTCGACTAGGGGGTGGATCTTCGCTATAAAGAATCTCAGTGGCCATTGTGTTGTCACTCTCAACGGGTAATTAGAAAATGGTGAATCGTTGAAAGTCATTGCTATTGCAAAGCTCTTATTATTAAAGATTTAGTTTAAGTATAACTCCGACTCGTGTGTTAAGTTTGTCTCTCCTCATTTGATAAGATAGAAATTAACCACCACACCCCTCATATACAGTACAGAATAAAGATTTAGAATGTAGAACTCTGATACTCTCTATCTCCCCACATCTATAGTAGAGAACATAGAGAGTATCAAAGTTCTACGTTCTAATTCTATCTCCCCTCACCTAAAGTACAGAACATAGAGAGTATCCGAGTTCTACATTCTAATTATATCTCCCCTCACCAACAGCACAGAATGTAGAAGGAGGAGAGGAAGGGAGGGAGGGAGTTGACCACAGTCAAAATACAAGAAATATAGGAACAGGGTGCTATTTGAGACAGCCTATAGAACCTATAACTGTAGGAATGTATACTGTGGAATAACCAGAATTAAACATACTCACCCACTGGAGTTCTGAGGGGAGGAGAGGACCACCACTGGAGTCATGAGTGGAGGAGAGCTCCACCACTGGAGTCATGAGGGGAGAAGAGGTCCGCCACTGAAGTCATGAGGGGAGAAGAGGTCCAAAACTGAAGTCATGAGGGGAGGTGAGATCCAGCACTGGAGTCATGAGGGGAGGTGAGGTCCACCACTGGAGTCATGAGGGAAGGAGAGGTCCACCACTGGAATCCTTAGGAAGGAGAGGTCCTCCCCTCAGAAACATTGTAGCTAAACCTCACAATAAATCAATGTTAGATGTACAGCATGTATTTATTTATTGTTGTAGTGTTTTGGTTAAAACAGAAATCAAATTCCTGTAATAATGGCTATGCTCCCTTTGATGGGGTCTGGTAGTGCAGTCTGTATATACTATGCCCCCTGTGGTGGGGTCTGGTAGTGCAGTCTGTATATACTATGCTCCCTGTGGTGGGGTCTGGTAGTGCAGTCTGTATATACTATGCCTCCTGTGGTGGGGTCTGGTAGTGCAGTCTGTATATACTATGCTCCCTGTGGTGGGGTCTGGTAGTGCAGTCTGTATATACTATGCCCCTGTGGTGGGGTCTGGTAGTGAAGCCTGTCTATACTCTGGCGGGGAGATGGAGAGACAGACAGACAGACAGACAGACAGACAGACAGACAGACAGACAGACAGACAGACAGACAGACAGACAGACAGACAGACAGACAGACAGACAGACAGACAGACAGACAGACAGACAGACAGACAGACAGACAGACACATTTAAGATGAGGGAGGACACATTTTTTATGAGCATGGCCTTATTTCTATTACAGCATTTTGGATGACTGTCATTCATATTCCATTCACCCAGCTCAATATAACATGGATATATTTAACTACTACATGTCATGATACTCTAGTGTTCCTTATAGCCATCATGAGGTTGTTACAACCTAGCCTATGAATGTAAGGTTACAACAGGTTGAGAGAAACATTTGAGTAATCAAGGTGACAGACAGTGACACATTCAATACTGCCTTGCACACTCTGGCCTGCATCTAGCTGATCTAGGATGTAATCATTAGTCCAACAGTTGCAAACAAGAGTTTCTCTTGGACAAATTCAGGTATGTTTATCCCCATTTGGTTCCGTTTGCTTTTGTTTAAAAAACATTTTTTCAACAGAATCGGTGGAATGAATACACCTCTGATCACATTCAAACACAGTTCACTTTCAAAGCAGACACATACAAACAGCATGATCACATTGCCCATTGTAGAATTCCTTCTTACATCTCTGCACTATACTCCTCTCACCTTTTCCCTTCACTTGTGGACTTCAGTGCACAACACATCAGCTGTCTGTGAGCAGGCGAAAAAACCTTTCCAAGCCAAACCTTCATATCATGACTGCTAACGATACACACAGCCTACATCATTGTTACCATATTAGCTAACGTCATAGTCAACATAGCTACTAGAACTAATGTGTTAGTAAACACGCTACAATCGTGCAGTACAGTGTACAGTCAGCAAGCAGTTTAGCAGTTACACCGGTGGGCCCAGGTGGCTATAAATGAATAAAACCAAAAGCTTACCTTGACTTGGAAGAGGTCCGGTGTTGGATAGCCATAGACAACTAGCGAACATACACTCCCTCTCTGTTTGAGACAGTTATTTGAGTAACTAAACTAGCTAGCTGCATTAGATGCTGGCTAAGTAAGTGAAAGTGAAAGCAAAAATCAAAGTAGAGTTTGCTAGCTCTCTCCCACTCTCTCTTGCTTCTCCTTCATTTTTAAAGAAATACATTTTTTCAAAACTGTTCAGCTATTGTCTTTCTCTTTGAGTCAACTACTCACCACGTATGCACTATAGTGCTAGCTGGTTGTATCTTATGCTTTCAGAACTAGATTAAATATCTTATACTTTGATTGGTTGGACAACATGTCAGTTCATGCTGCAAGAGCTCTGATAGGTTGGAGGACATTGTCTGGAAGTTGTCATAATTACTTTGTAAATCTGTGGAAGGGGTTGAGAACCATGAGCCTCCTAGGTTCTGTATTGAAGTCATTGTACCCCGAGGAGGACAAAAACTATCTGTCCTCTGGTTACACCATGGTGCCACACTACAGAGTGCTGTTGAGGCTACTGTAGACCTTCATTGCAAAACAGCTGTTTTAGTGAAAATAAATACTGGCCGTGCTTATAGAGCTGAATACCCTTCACTGGAGGAAACAACAAAGGGTTAATCTAGGGTAATTTCAGTGAATCTAAATAATACTTCGGAGGTTAATTAAAACTTCTTATGGCTTGAGGGCGCTATTTTCATGTCCGGATGAAAAGTGTGCCCAAAGTTTACTGCCTGCTACTCAGGCCCGGAAGCTAGGATATGCATACAATTGCTAGGTTTTGATAGAAAACACTCTAAGGTTTCAAAAACTGTTTGAATGATGTCTGTGAGTATAACAGAACCTATTTGGCAGGCGAAACCCCGAGGACAAACCATCCAGGATGCTTTTTTTTTAGGTCACTCTCTTTTCAATGTGGTTTCATTGAGAATCCATAATTCTAAGGCAGTTGCTTGCAGTTCCTATCGCTTCCACTGGATGTCAACAGTCTTTAGAAATTGGTTGATGTTTTTCCTTTGTGTAATGAAGAAGTAGCCCTGTTCAGAATGAGGCTCGAGGGAAGTGTACTGTTTGATAGAGGCGCGTGACCTGAAAAGCACTCTCCACTTTGTTTTCCTCGGTATTGAATGCAGTTTATATCCCATCTTAAATGTTATTGATTATTTATGTTAACTTCTTAGGGCTAGGGGGCAGTATTGATAATTTTGAAAAAAATATGTGCCCATTTTTAACTGCCTCCTACACCAACTCAGAAGCTAGAATATGCATATTATTGTTCAGATTTGGATAGAAAACACTCTGAATTTTCTAAAACTGTTTGAATGGTGTCTGTAAGTATAACAGAACTCATATGGCAGTCAAAACCCTGAGACAGATTCTGACAGGAAGTGGATACCTGATGTGTTGAATTACCTTTAAGCCTATGTAGTGCCTTGCGTTCGGAGGCCGAACAGTTGCCATACCAGGCAGTGATGCAACCAGTCAGGATGCTCTCGATGGTGCGGCTGTAGAACCTTTTGAGGATTTGAGAACCCATTACAAATATTTTCAGTCTCTTGAGAGGGAATGGCTTTTGTTGTGCCCTCTTCACGACTGTCTTGGTGTGCTTGGATCATGTTAGTTTGTTGGTGATGTAGACACCAAGGAACTTGAAGCTCTCAACCTTCTCCACTACAGCCCTGTCAATGAGAATGGCTGCGTGCTCAGTCCTCCTTTTCCTGTTGTCCACAATCATCTCCTTAGTCTTGATCACGTTGAGGGAGAGGTTGTTGTCCTGGCACCACACGGCCAGGTGTCTGACCTCCTCCCTATTTGCTGTCTCGTCGTTGTTGGTGATCAGGCAGGCCGAACACTGTTGTGTCTTCAGCAAACTTAATGATGGTGTTGGAGTCGTAGCTGACCGTGCAGTCATGAGTGAACAGGGAGTACAGGAGGGGGCTGAGTACGCAACCCTGAAGGGCCCTCGTGTTGAGGATCAGCGTGGCGGATGTGTTGTTACCTAGCCTTACCACCTGGGGGCAGCCCATCAGGAAGTCCCGGATCCAGT
The DNA here is from genome assembly GCF_901001165.1 of Salmo trutta. NCBI lineage: Eukaryota > Metazoa > Chordata > Actinopteri > Salmoniformes > Salmonidae > Salmo > Salmo trutta. Next base: position 1,977,849 of record NC_042994.1, on the reverse strand, counting down.
TGCAGAGGGAGGTGTTTAGTCCCAGGGTCTTTTGCTTTGTGATGAGCTGTAGTCAATGAATAGCATTCTCACATAGGTGTTCCTTTTGTCCAGGTGTGAAAGGGCAGTGTGGAGTGCAATAGAGATTGCATCATCTGTGGATCTGTTGGGGAGGTATGCAAATTGTTGTGGGTCTAGGGTTTCTGGGATAATGGTGTTGATGTGAGCCATGACCAGCCTTTCAAAGCACTTCATGGCTACAGATGTGAGTGCTACGGATTGGTAGTCATTTAGGCAGGTTACCTTAGTGTTGGGCACAGGGACTTGGGCACAGGGACTATGGTGGTCTGCTTGAAACATGTTGGTATTACAGACTCAGACAGGGAGAGGTTAAAATGTCAGTGAAGACACTTGCCAGTTGGTCAGCGCATGCTAGGAGTACACGTCCTTGTAATCCGTCTGGCCCTGCGGCCTTGTGAATGCTGACCTGTTTAAAGGTCATATATCGGCTGCGGAGAGTGTGATCACACAGTCGTCCCGAACAGCTGATGCGCTCATGCATGTTTCAGTGTTACTAGCTTCGAAGCGAGCATTGAAGTAATTGTAACTGTAATAGTTAGCTCAGTGCGGATGTTACCTGTACTCCAATGGTGCTGGTTGTGGTATGTACGTACAGTCACTGTGGGGACAACGTCATCAATGCACTTATTGATGAAGCCAGTGACGACTGTGATGTACTCCTCAATGCCATCAGAAGAATCCCGGAACATTTTCCAGTATGTGCTAGCAAAACAGTCCTGTAGCTTGGCATCTGCTTCATCTATATTGTCTGAGTCACTGGTGCTTCCTGCTTTAATTTGTGCTTTTAAGCAGGAATCAGGAGGATAGAATTATGGTCAGATTTGCCAAATGGAGGGCGAGATAGAGCTGTGTACGCGTCTCTGTGTGTGAAGTAAAGGTGGTCAAGAGTTTTTTTCCCTCTGGTTGCACATTTAACATGCTGGTGGAAATGAGGTAAAACAGATTTAAGTTGCCCTGCATTAAGGTCCCCGGACACTATGAGTGCCGCCTCTGGATGAGAGTTTTGCTGTTTTCCTATGGCTGTATATAGCTCACTGAGTGTGGTCTTTGTGCCAGCATTGGTCTGTGGTGGTATGTAGACAGCTATGAAAAATAAAGACAAAAACTCTCTAGGTAGATAGTGTGGTCTACAGCTTATCATGAGATACTCTACCTCAGGCGGGCAAAACCTTGATACTTCCTTAGATATTGTGCACCAGCTGTTGTTTACAAATATACATACACCGCCACCCCTTGTCATACCAGAGGCTGCTGTTCGATCCTGCCGATACAGTGTATAACCCACCAGCTGTATGTTATTCATGTCGTTGTTCAGCCATGACTCGGTGAAACATAAGATTTTACAGTTTTGAATGTCCCGTTCGTAGGATATATGTGATTTTAGTTTGTCCAATTTATTATCCAGCGATGCTACGTTGGCCAATAGTACAGATGGCAACGGCATATTAGCCACTCGTCACAAGACACCCCGATCTTCTTCTGCAAAATCTTTTCCGTCTCTTTCTCCTGCGAATGACGGGGGGATGAGGGCCTGTTTGGGTGTCTGGAGAAAATCCCTCTCGTCCAACTCATTAAATAGAAATTCTTCATCCAGTTCAAGGTGAGTAATCGCTGTTCTGACTTCCAGAAGTTATTTTCAGTCAAAAGAGACGGTAGCAGCAACATTATGTACAAAATAAGTTACAAACAACAAGAAAAAACTAACAAAATAGCACAGTTGGTTTAGAGCCCATTAAATGGCAGCCATCTTCTCCGGCGCTAACAAGGTGTCCCTTTAGACAAGAATGTTTATGCATGTATGCTGTCGGGGAGACTACTTGTCTCACCTCGCTGGCTATCAGGTCAACGAGGCGGTCATGTCTAGCAATGTACAAACCCCCCCCCCCACACACACACACACACTGCAGTGTTACAATGTTTGTCTGCATGTCTTTTTTACCCTGCTTAATCATCTTATCCCTATGTAAATCAACACTCCTACACTGAGACACTTTATGAATACTGGCCCTGATGTAACAACCAAAACACAGGTCAAAACATAACAAGAACTGAAATGATACATTACCCTCAAGTATATGACTTATTACTAAAAACAAATAACCAAAACTATATTTCAAGACATTGTCAAGAGTACCTACAGAGTGAAGTGAAGGGGTGAGGTCTGTACAGTGAGTTAACTGACTGGTAGTGAGTGGAAACTGCTAGTAAGTGTCAGTTCTGTGGTTGATACATATTTAAAGTAGTCAGAACACAAGTAGCTGATACAGAACAGTCCTTTCCTTCCTCTTTAAGACATTAACATGCATGAGGACCAGAACAACATGTCAGAGAAGGGAGGTTACTCTATTAGAGTGGGCCCTACATTTCCAAAATGGACAAAATGTTCCCCATTTCCACTTTTATATAAATTCAGAACCATGTTAACAAGATGTTGATTATTCTATATGGAATGTTTATAATATCTTAGAATGTGTTGCCTTGTCCCTCTGAGTTCTACATGGAACAGGTCAAAGTTCCATTTGGTCAGTTCCATGTTGTCATTCATTCTATTCTACAAACACATTCAATTTACACTCCTCATCAGCTGCATCAAAGTGCTATTGAAGGTTTCAGTGTTCTGGACTAGAGCTCTCCCTACTGGCATCTCAACATTACTGCACCATCCTAATAATAATGTCCTCAATAATGTTGGACTAATAACAACATAACAAACTGACAATACATCAGATAGAATGGTGAAACACAACACTGGCTACTTGACAAAGTCACATTTAATAACACACATTGATGTCTGTCGTATTACAACATGCCACTATCATCTTCTGTTACACTGTTGACCCTTGTGTACAGTACTGGTAGTAGCATTAGTTAGCAGAGGAATCAGTATCATCATCACCATAGCCTGCTGTATTGACTGCTGCTGTCCATATACTGTATAGTCTAATGTAGCCTGTTATCCATATATAGTCTAATGTAGCCTGTTATCCATATATAGTCTAATGTAGCCTGTTATCCATATATAGTCTAATGTAGCCTGTTATCCATATATAGTCTAATGTAGCCTGTTATCCATATATAGTCTAATGTAGCCTGATATATCCATATATAGTCTAATGTCGCCTGTTATCCATATATAGTCTTATGTAGCCTGTTATCCATATATAGTATAATGTAGCCTGTTATCTAAACATATTCTAATGTAGCCTGTTATCCATATAGAGTCTAATGTTGTGGCAAAATCCTGCACAGAGCTTCACCTTGCGCTGCCACTTTAAGAGCGCATCGGCAGTAAGGAAGGAGGAAATAAAGCTCTTCCTGCTCTCTGTGTGGAGCTGTCGGTTGGCGCACAGTGTGTGCAACTCTGCAGAAGGCTTGTTTATTTTCAGTGTGCTTAGTTGTAAAGTGTTAAGTCGATCGCCGGTGTTACCTCTCTAGGTTGTGGTTTTAAAATACTTATTTTTTCATTCATTGAAGTTAGGTTCAGGTTTAGGTTCTGAATGAAAGATGAAAAGACATGAAATATAGACGTCTTTGTTTGGGCCAAATGAAAGCTGGTCCAGACCGGGCAAAATCTCAACCAAACACAGACGTCTATGATTGGTTCAGATTTAATCCGGACCAGACCAAAAACCAACGTCCCTGAACATGGAAATCAAGGCTGGTCCGGAATGCACCAAAAAAAACATCCAGTCCAGACAGGACCAAAAAAAGACATCCATTTATAAAACAGGCCGTTTCATCAACTTAATTAGTCCTGATTCCTGTGACTAATCAATTTGGCTAATTAAGCACTGAATATCAGCTACCCAACTTTATCAGGAGTAGTTATCCTGAGCCTATTTGCAATGTGTTTACACAGCGACAAATGCAGAAATATTTTATTTCCGCTATGATCAGCTTAGTAAAAAAATGAAGGATACAAACTTGAAACCACTGATCATGACAATTTGGCACACGGGATGAATCTCCGGGACAGCAGTGACTAGCCTGGTTGTCCAGTCCATATTGTCTATTTTACTTTGACCTGTCCTGTTTTTAGAATATGTTGTTTGTTAAGTGTCGAATCCCCGAGCTGACAAGGTAAAAATCTGTTCTTCTGCCCCTGAACAAGGCAATGTTCCTAGGCTGTCATTGAAAATAAGAATTTGTTATTAACTGACTTGCCTCGTTAAATAAAGGTTAAAAAAATATATAAAAAATACATAGCACTTCTGAATAATGACACTACATTTGATTCAACTGTATTTTATTATGAATGAATACAACTGATTGACATAATAAAACAGTCATTTGTACATCCAGCTCCCCCACATGCTGAGAGGATACAGACAGATTGTCTTTTTTACATTGATGCTCTCAGTCATTCTGTACTCCTCATATTGTCACTTTAGTCAACTTCAATTGTATTAGTCCACTGAACATACATGTATTAGTCCACTGAACATACATGTATTAGTCCACTGAACATACATGTATTAGTCCACTGAACAGACATGTACAGTATAAATTCACTGAACTGAAGATATGGGCCTTGTTCCAATATCCACAGTAGCACACTACTTGTTTCAGTTTAGGTGGTCTAGTGTGGATGTTAGAACACCTCATGGACACTGGTGACGTTCCAGGCTGACTACATTGTAGTCAAGCTGTGCGCAGCAACCAATGGTTGTGTGCCACATCATCGATTGCGCAGTCGGGAATCACGGGTTAACTGATATCTTAAACACAAACACCTATCCAGTCATTGTGAGATCTGGCAGGCGACTGCAATATAGTCTGCCTGGAACAGGCCCTATATTCAATTGCAATTCAATTCAAAAACAGCTCAGGACCAGGGAGAGGGGAAAGGAAATCAGAGGAGCACTCCTCTTCACTTTGATTGCCACTTCACACATTCATACTTTATGTCCAGTGCTCTGTATGTGTGTGTGTCAGAGGACTACAAAACCCCCATTCCATCTGAACCTCCTGTTCACTTTTATGGTAGCTACACGGTCCCTCCTCTTCCTCAATCTTCATATTCATTATTCTGTTCTTCTTCCTCCTCCTCTTCTTCCTCCCTCTGTTATATCCGGACGGTGCGTGATGTTCAGGGTAGACAGGGTGGTCAGGGTTGTCAGGGTGGTCAGGGTGTTCAAGGTGGTCAGGGTAGTCAGGGTTGCCATGGTTGCCATGGTTTCCTGTCTCTTCCTCTATGGTCAGGCTTGTGTTTGATGCAACATTTGTCACCATAGAGACAGCCAGTGGTCCTCCAGAAGAAACACTCATCACCATTGATGGGAGCCATCCTCCTGGGTCTGGGAGAGAGACACACACAAACATTATGAAAATATAAGCACCTGCACGCAAGTGCATCCCCACCTTCTGTCAGTTGTCTGTAATTTTGTACAATTCATGGCCCATAGATTAGTAACAATTTAGAATAAAACATTATAAATGCTTATATATGTTTATAAATTATAGTTGATGTTTTGACAGACAGTCGGATGTCTATACCCTGTGACGGCGTTATGGGAGGCTGAGGAGGTGTTGAGGTCTATAGAGTTGGTCCTCTGAGCCAAATGCATAACATTTTACCAATAGCATAGTCCCAAAAGTTCAATGGAACCAATAACACAGTCAAAAAAGTACAATGGAACCAATAGCCTAGTCCCAATAGTACAATTGAACCAATAGCAGTGTCCCAATAGTGCAAAGGAACCAATAGCATTTTCCCAAAAGTACGATCTCCTAAAATTTAAGCGAAATAGTTGAAAGCACATCTCAAATAGTTAAATGCATTTGACAGCATTATGTTTCATCCCACTACTCAACTGAAGCCACTCCAATGCGCGAGCGGCCATGTTGGTTTTCTAGATGTTGACAAAGGCACACAATCTCTCATGCAGAGCTCTGATACTCTCTACCTCACCACACATATAACCACAACTAGGGAGAGACAGAACATAGAGAGTATTAGAGTTCTACATTCTAATTCTATGTTATTTTTCTGTAGATGGGAGATAGAATATAGAACTCTGATACTCTCTCCCCACACCTACAGTACAGAACATAGAATTAGAATGTAGAACTCTGATACGATCTCCCCTCACCTACAGTACAGAACAAAGAATTGGAATGTAGAACTCTGATACTCTCTCTCCCAACACCTACAGTACAGAACATAGAATTAGAATGTAGAACTCTGATACTCTCTATGTTCTGTACTGTAGGTGAGGGGAAATAGAATTAGAATGTGGAACTCTGTAAGTCGCTCTGGATAAGAGCGTCTGACTTCTTCGGGATTGGTGGGTCCCCTGCGGGACGGTTGACCTAACGTAGGCTAATGCGATTAGCATGAGGTTGTAAGTAACAAGAACATTTCCCAGGACATAGACATATCTGATATTGGCAGAAAGCTTACATTCTTGTTAACCTAACTGCACTGTCCAATTTACAGTAGCTATTACAGTGAAAGAATACCATGCTATTGTTTGAAGAGAGTGCACAGTTTTGAACATGAAAAGTTATTAATAAACAAATTAGGCACATTTGGGCAGTCTTGATACAACATTTTGAACAGAAATGCAATGGTTCATTGGATCAATTTAAACGTTGCACATACACTGCTGCCATCTAGTGGCCAAAATCTAAATTGCACCTGGGCTGGAATAATACATTATGGCCTGTCTCTTGCATTTCAAAGATGATGGTACAAATAAAATACAAAAAAACTTTGGTTTTTTGTTTGTATTACCTTTTACCAGATCTAATGTGTTATATTCTCCTACATTCCTTTCACATTTCCACAAACTTCAAAGTGTTTCCTTTCAAATGGTACCAAGAAAATGCATTTCCTTGCTTCAGGGCCTGAGCTACAGGCAGTTAGATTTGGGTGTGTCATTTTAAGCTAAAATTGAATAGAAGTGGCAGATCCTTAAGTTATTTTAATAACTAACATACATAACTAAAACAGATAGAAATGGGGCATGATGGTCATACGTTTTGAAGAGGTCCCATATGTGTTTCTCAGTGAGGTCCATGGTGATGTTCCCCACCCAGAGACAGGGACAGGGGACCTGAGGGGGAGAGGAAGGGAGGGGACCATGGTCAGAATAAATCCATTACAGCAACCTTATAACAACCCAACATTATGAAAGTGACCTAAATGGCACCCTGTCCCCTACACAGTGTTTGACCAAGACCATGAGGCTCTGGTTGAACGTAGTGCACTATGTAGAAATAGGGTGCTATTTGGGTCAGTCTATAGAACCTATAACTGTAGAGATGTATACTCACATTACATGATGTATTATTTGGATGTGGAATAACCAAACAACAGACTGGGTGTGATTTCAGTGAACAAAGTTTGTCTGTAATGATGAGATAACCTTGTGTTAGACCTGGAGATTCATGTTAGCTAATAGGAACTAATGCCTAGACTTTAGCTCAGTGGGCTAGTATGGTCTAGATTCACACTAACAGCCCAGGTATGATACCCAGAGTTAAACATACTCACCCAGTAGAGAGGTCCACCACTGGAGTCATGAGGGGAGGAGAGGTCCACCACTGGAGTCCTGAGGGGAGGAGAGGTCCACCACTGGAGTCCTGAGGGGAGGAGAGGTCCACCACTGGAGTCCAGAGAGGAGGAGAGGTCCACCACTGGAGTCCTGAGGGGAGGAGGGGTCCACCACTGGAGTACTGAGGGGAGGAGAGGTCCACTATTGGAGTCCTGATGGGAGGAGAGGTCCACCACCAGAGTCCTGAGGGGGAGGAGAGGTCCACCACTGGAGTCCTGAGGGGGAAGAGAGGTCCACCACCGGAGTCCTGAGGGGGAGGAGAGGTCCACCACCAGAGTCCTGAGGGGGAGGAGAGGTCCACCACCGGAGTCATGAGGGGGAGGAGAGGTCCACCACTGGAGTCCTGAGGGGATGAGAGGTCCACCACTGGAGTCCTGAGGGGAGGAGAGGTCCACCACTGGAGTCCTGAGGGGCGGAGAGGTCCACCACTGGAGTCCTGAGGGGAGGAGAGGTCCACCACTGGAGTCCAGAGAGGAGGAGAGGTCCACCACTGGAGTCCTGAGGGCAAGAGAGGTCCACCATTGGAGTCCTGATGGGAGGAGAGGTCCACCACCGGAGTCCTGAGGGGGACGAGAGGTCCACCACTGGAGTCCTGAGGGGGACGAGAGGTCCACCACCGGAGTCCTGAGGGGGACAAGAGGTCCACCACCGGAGTCCTGAGGGGGAGGAGAGGTCCACCACTGGAGTCCTGAGGGGGAGGAGAGGTCCACCACTGGAGTCCTGAGGGGGAGGAGAGGTCCACCACTGGAGTCCTGAGGGGGAGGAGAGGTCCACCACTGGAGTCCTGAGGGGGAGGAGAGGTCCACCACTGGAGTCATGAGGGGGAGGAGAGGTCCACCACTGGAGTCCTGAGGGGGAGGAGAGGTCCACCACTGGAATCCCGAGAGGGAGGAGAGACATAAAACCAAACCTCAGCTTCAGACACATTGAGTTATCCAACTCTACTACCACCAACTCCATTATACTGGAGCCTGACTCCTGTCTCCCCTCACCGTTTTCTGCAGGACCTTGCAGTTGAAGACCTCAGTGGAGGACTCATCTCAGTCCTGATCCAGCTTTATCACCTGATCAATGGCCCTTTCTGCCTCACCATACTGCTGGAGAGAGAAGAGTGGGAGGGATGGGAGGAGGGGGGGTGAGAGGAGGTAGAGGGGAGGGAGAGAGAGAGGATGGGGGAGAGAGGGGAGATGAAGCGAGAGAGAGCAGGGGTAAGCGAAGGGGAGATAAGATGAGTGGGGAGAGGGAGAAGAGATTGAAAGTCAATTTTCACCGACAGACACACACACACTGTCAGCAATTTCGTATTTCACAGACACTCCAAAATATACCGTAACCCTAAAGATCTTTATTTATTAAATGCATTTAAGTTATGACTGTTTGATAATAGGTTGCTTCTTGTGTAAATATTTTCTGTCTGGATTTTAATGATTTGTATGTCAGCTTTAACCCCATCAGTGCACTCCCCTTGAGGAAGTATCCCTTTGGCCAATGGGGGCGAGCTGTATGGACTTCTGAGCGTCTGATAGGGCAGAGGGGTAGAGCTCCAGACACCATTAGGAGTACAAACCATTCCCAAAGAAATACAAGAAATGAGATCAAAGTAGAAATAGTCCAGATCTTTACCACCTAGTAAATCTGTTTGACATCTTACATTTGAGTACTCCTTCAATAGTCTAGGGAGCAACATACCCATACCACACACATACAGACATAGGCATCCACAAGAACACATCCATAAAATGTCTGAACTACTGGGAAAGAATCTGGCAAGGTCTAGACATGTATGTATGCGTGTATGTGTATATTTATATGAATGTGCATGTGTGTGTGTGTGTGTGTATGTCTGTGTGTGCCTAGCCACTCATGGTTATGTGGTTCAATGGCACCATCATGTGTCCAATAGGCAGAAATATAAGAAATGAGCTGAATGGATAGTTATGATTCAATGTAAATGACCAAAATAATCCATTTATTTGTTGTCTATTTATTGTCAACCTTTGAGCTTATTTACAACATGGTGCTTATACTGTATTCAATGTATTTAAAATATGTAATTATTAATTATAAATCATTTGATAATAAAACAAGCAATATTATGACACTGAACAATATGGTATTACATAATATAAAATGCGAAATAATATCTGACAGCAATACAAAGTAAAACATATTTAAACACATCAGGAGCAACTCCAGAGCTAAAATTATTTAAAAGCTCTTGTCAATTATGTTCCTTGTTGTATCACTAAGACAAGCCAATACTTTATATGTTATATAAATCTGGAATCGGCAAAATTCCATAAAAAAAGATAAGCAATACAATCTATAGACAGTAAACAGATAAGTTGACATTTTGAGCCTGTAATCGAACCTACAAATGCTGATGCTCCAGTTACTCAACTAGTCTAAAGAAGGCCAGTTGTATTGCTTCTTTAATCAGAACGACAGTTTTCAGTTGTGCTAACATAATTGCAATATGGTTTTCTAATGATTAATTAGCCTTTTAAAATGTTTAACTTGGATTAGCTAACACAACGTGCCATTGGAACACAGGAGTGATGGTTGCTGATAATGGGCCTCTGTACGCCTATGTAGATATTCCATAAGACATCTGCCATTTCCAGCTACAATAGTAATTTACCACATTAACAATGTCTACACTGCATTTCTGATCAATTTGATGCTATTTTAATGGACACATTTTTTTACTTTTTTTTCAAAAACAAGGACATTTTAAGTGACCCCAAACTTTTGAACGGTAGTGCACATACTGTATTTATCATTAGAAGAACAATCTAAATTCCAGCATTTACTCAAAAGTTAAAGCTCATTGTCTTAAACCTTCTAGATAAGAAAGCACTATCATAGTAAGAGAATAGCATTGTGAGGCCTATCTTTGGTTTGATGCTGTTGCTCTTCAGTCCAGGTTCTGTTGTGGATCTCTTCAGTCCAGGTTCTGTTGTGGTTCTCTTCAGTCCAGGTTCTGTTGTGGTTCTCTTCAGTCCAGGTTCTGTGCTGGTTCTCTTCAGTCCAGGTTCTGTCGTGGTTCTCTTAAGTTCTCATAATCGGAGAGCTCAGTATCTATCTGAGGGGCTGTGTCACTCACATTCTGAAAGAAGACACATTAAATGAGCACTTTACAAACCACACAAACTGCATTATAAGAGACTTACTTCCAGGGTGTCATACTCTGGTGACCAGGTCTTCATGTTCAGAGATGTGTACATGTCACTGTTGGGGTCAGGATGGACACTCTGTGGAGCAGAGACACAGAAACACAAACACTCAATACGGCATAAAACACAAATACATGAATTCATTCACTTACTGTTTATGTCAGTGGTATTGGGATTGAAATAACTTAGGTTTTTGACGTTATTACCTGTGTGTCTGCTGTGGTATTACTTCCTCCTGTGGATCTCCTGTAATGATGGACAGAGTGAGTTCTGCTCTCTACTGACCTCTAGTGTAGTTTGATATGTTACTAATACAGTATATGTAGATGGCTGGCTCACCTCTTCATATAGCAGTAGATTGTGACTAGAAGAGCTCCAGCAGTCAGGACAGCCCCCACCCCCACCACAGGAAACCAGGGAAACACTGCTGTAGAATCATGAGATAATAAATACATGGTGGAGATATGACATAGAGGAAACCAGGGAAACACTGCTGCAGTGTCATGAGATAATAAATGCATGGTGGAGATATGACATAGAGGAAACCAGGGAAACACTGCTGTAGTATCATGAGATAATAAATGCATGGTGGAGATATGACATAGAGGAACCCAGGGAAACACTGCTGTAGTATTGTGAGATTCTAAATACATGGTGGAGATATGACATAGAGGAAACCAGGGAAACACTGCTGTAGTATCATGAGATTATAAATGCATGGTGCAGATACGACAGAGGAAACCAGGGAAACACTGCTGTAGTATTGTGAGATAATACATGCATGGTGGAGATATGACATAGAGGAAACCAGGGAAACACTGCTGTAGTATCATGAGATTATAAATGCATGATGGAGAGATGACATAGAGGAAACCAGGGAAACAGTGCTGCAGTATCATGAGATTATAAATGCATGGTGGAGATATGACATAGAGGAAACCAGGGAAACACTGCTGCAGTATCATGAGATTATAAATGCATGGTGGAGATATAGGGGAAACCTGGGAAGAACAAAATGAACCAATATTTATTTAATTCTATGTCATATGGTATGATAAGTGTCTAACATCGCTAATGATTCTTTATTGTTGTTGATATGTGTGATGATCAATGAATAGAGGAAGAGTAGGTGTACTTACAGTGAACGTCCAAAAGCACTGAAGAAGAGTTGAGACATCCATATTTATTCTCAACCTCACAGTAATATTCTCCACTGTCCTCAGTGCTGAACTTGGTGATGGTGTATCTATGTCCTGATGCTTTTGGTGAGGTTACGTTCTTCTTGTACCAGGTGTATTTGTCCACAGGTGGGTTGGCATCACTGCTGCAGGTCAGAGTCACTGAACTGCCCTCCACTATTCCACCAGAGGGACTGACTGACACCGAGGTGTTCTTTGGGCCATCTGGTAAAGAGGATGACAGAAATGGTAAGAGTACACATGGTATAATGCAACAATGTGTTCTCTTACCTTGCTCAGAAAACTTGCAGGGTACCAAATAAAACCACCCGCAGGTCAAGTTCGGCCCGCGGTGTCACAGTATCCACAGAAGGTGGCGCCCCTCCTCAGTCGGACGGCGCTCGGCGGTCGTCGTTGCCGATCTACTAGCTGCCACCGATCTATGTTTCTGTGTTCTTTGGGTTTTGTCTGTCTAGGTCCGCACCTGTTCCTTGTCTGTCATTAGTGGGGGGGGGAGGTATTTAGTTTGTTCCTTTGTGTTCTGTATTCGTGCAGGATTGTTTGTATGTCGACAGGCAGTTAGTAGTTAACGCTGCTTTTGATTTTCAGCGTGGAACTAATTATTATTGTATTGCCGGGCTGTGCCCCGTGCGTTATCGTTCTTGGAAACCTATTCTCCCTTTTTGGTTGTTGTGCGCACCCTGTGCCTTTTGACCACCTTTGTTACGGTGACAATAAAACTTTGGCACTCCTGGACCTCAGTCTCCTGCTCTTGACTCTGCCCCTTTTTCCCTGCCCTTAAGGAAACATGACAGAATCCCGCACCACAACGATGGAGTCAGCAGGAGCAGAAGCGCCGTCCATGGCGGAGTAGGTGTCACAACACGCCAGCCTCCTCCACCGCCTGGGCTCGGCTATGGACCAGGTGCTAGCCTGGTTGGAGAGCTGGGAGAGAGATGCTTCCCCCACCAGACCAGCTCCTGTTCCTCAGCCGGCGCCCCTACCAACACCCACTGAAGCGGGTTCAAGCGGAATCCGGTTTACGCCTCTGAGGGAATTCGATGGGATGGCCGCAGGGTGTAAGGGGTTTTTGCTCCAGATAGAACTATACCTGGCGACCGTCCGCCCCTCTCCCTCCGACGAAGAGAAAGTGAGCGTCCTCGTCTCGTGTCTTACGGGTAGAGCCCTGGAATGGGCCAACGCGGTCTGGGATGGCCCAGACTCGGCTCGGGGCGACTACCCGGAGTTCACCCGTCGCTTCCGGGCGGTATTCGATCATCCCCCGGAGGGCAAGGTGGCGGGTGAGCGGTTATTTCACTTGAGACCGGAGACGAGGAGCGCTCAGGACTTTGCCCTGGAGTTCCGGACTCTCGCCGCTGGATCGGGGTGGAATGAGCAGGCCCTGATAGATCACTATCGATGCAGTCTCCGAGAGGATGTCCGCTGGGAGCTGGCTTGTAGGGACAACACCATCACTCTAGACCAGCTGGTGGATTTGTCCATCAGGCTGGACAACCTGCTGGCTGCTCGGGGACGTTCAAGTCGGGGCCTGTTCGTTCCACCTCCCAGCCCTCCTGCTCCACTGCCCATGGAGATAGGAGGAGCTACTTCGCGGAGGACCGGAGGGGGGGGCCTCTCCTGCACCCACTGTGGGCGCAGAGGACACACTGCGGACCGGTGCTGGAGGGGTCCACCCAGGAGTTCGGATGGCAGGCTGAGCACTACATCGACCCCCCAGGTGAGTCAGCACCAGCCACACCCAGAGCCCCCTGTCGACCACATGTACACCTCAATTTGTTTTCCCAATTTTTCCCCTCACTTCCAGTATAAGGCACTCGTCGATTCAGGTGCAGCTGTGAGTTTTATGGACCGTGGGGTAGCCAAGAGGTTACTAAGCCTCTTGGGGCTATGTGGGACGCAAGCGTGCCACCCGTGGTGCACCCTATCAACAACAGGTGCAATATCAAGAGCAGCAAATTTGAAACCAATTAAATGTCAAAATTAAAAATTTTCAAACATACAACTATCTTACACCGTTTGAAAGATAAACATCTCCTTAATCTAACCACGTTGTCCGATTTCAAAAAGGCTTTACGGCGAAAGCATAAAGTTAGATTATGTTAGGAGAGTACATTAACAATAGCTGTGTGTAATGTTTTTTCAATTCAAAGACAGGCGTCACCAAAACCAGAAAATCAGCTAAAATTATGCACTAACCTTTGACAATCTCCATCAGATGACACTCCTAGGACATTATGTTAGACAATACATGCATTTTTAGTTCTATCAAGTTCATATTTATATCCAAAAACAGCGTTTTACTATGGCGTTGATGTTCAGGAAATCGTTTCCCTCCAATAACCGCCAGTCAAGTCAGCACAACAAATGAAATAATTACTATTCGAAAACATTGGTAAAATATTATATTGTCATTCAAAGAATTATAGATTTATATCTCTTGAACGCAACCGGCTTGCCAGATTTAAAAACAACCTTACTGGGAAATCACACTTTGCAATAATCTGAGCACTGCGCCCAGAAAAATACGCTTTGCGATACAGACTAACCGCCATGTTGGAGAGATCTAAAATCGAAAATACTATGTAAATAATCCATTACCTTTGATTCTCTTCATCAGATGTCACTTCCAGGAATCCCAGGTCCATAACGAATGTAGTTCTGTTCGAAAAAGCTCATCATTTATGTCCAAAAAGCTCTGTGTTGTTAGCACATGATCTATGCCCGCCGGACTTCACTTCATGAACGAGGGGAAAAAAAATATTTACGTTCGTTCAAACATGTCAAACGTTGTATAGCATAAATCATTAGTGCCTTTTTTAACCAGAACATGAATAATATTCAAGGCGGACGATTGCGTTCTCTTTTAAAACGTATTGGAACGAGAGTACCCAACATGAACTTGCGCGCCAGAGTCTAATCGGCCATCACCGTTCCATGGCTCTTGTTCAGTCAGATCTCACAGTAGAAGACTCAAAACACTTTGTAAAGACCGGTGACATCTAGTGGAAGCAATAGGAAGTGCTCAAACATGAATAAGCCCCTGTGTGTTTCAATGGCATAGGCTTAAAGGTAATTCAACACATCAGGTATCCACATCCTGTCAGAATCTGTCTCAGGGTTTTGACTGCCATATGAGTTCTGTTATACTTACAGACACCATTCAAACAGTTTTAGAAAATTCAGAGTGTTTTCTATCCAAACCTGAACAATAATATGCATATTCTAGCTTCTGAGTTGGTGTAGGAGGCAGTTAAAAATGGGCACATATTTTTTTCAAAATTCTCAATACTGCCCCCTAGCCCTAAGAAGTTTTTAAGGGGTGGCCGAGGGAGTGCTCAGGTAGGTGTATAGGAGTTTCCGTCAGTGCGACCACGGTGGAAAGTCCAGACCAAGTCTCCACCGTGCACATTCCCTCTGAATATGCCGATTTGGCTATCGCCTTCAGTAAAACGAAGGCGACTCAATTACCCCCTCATCGACGAGGGGATTGTGCGGTAAACCTCCAGGCTGACGCGGCCCTTCCTATGAGTCACCGGTATCCTCTGTCTCAGGAGGAGACAGTGGCTATGGAGACATATGTCACTGAGTCTTTGAGACAGGGATACATTCGGCCATCCAAGTCACCCGTCTCCTCGAGCTTATTTTTTGTGAAGAAGAAGGAGGGAGGTCTGCGCCCGTGCATTGACTATAGAGGTCTAAATTCTATCACGGTGGGTTTCAGTTACCCGCTACCTCTCATTGCTACTGCAGTGGAGTCATTTCACGGGGCGCGCTTCTTCACCAAACTAGATCTCAGGAGCGCGTATAACCTGGTGCGTATCCGAGATGGAGACGAGTGGAAAACCGCATTTAGTACCACATCTGGCCATCATGAGTACCTCGTCATGCCGTATGGGTTAAAAAATGCTCCCGCTGTCTTCCAATCCTTTGTGGACGAGGTTCTCAGAGACATGGAGGGCCAGTAGGAGGCACTCTTTCCTCTGGTCTAAAAAATATCCCAATGCCCCAGGGCAGTGATTGGGGACACTGCCCTGTGTAGGGTGCCGTCTTTCGGATGGGACGTTAAACGGGTGTCCTGACTCTCTGAGGTCATTAAAGATCCCATTGCACTTATCGTAAGAGTAGGGGTGTTAACCCCGGTGTCCTGGCTAAATTCCCAATCTGGCACTCATACCATCACGGCTGTCTAATCATCCCCAGCTTACAATTGGCTCATTCATCCCCCTCCTCTCCCCTGAAACTATTCCCCAGGTCGTTGCTGTAAATGAGAATGTGTTCTCAGTCAACTTACCTGGTAAAATAACGGTAAAATAAAATAAAAAAAATAAAAAAATAAAAAAACATGTTCGGACAGGGTGGGGTGGTGTACATCGATGACATCTTGATCTACTCCGCCACACGCGCCGCGCATGTGGCTCTGGTGCGTAAAGTGCTTGGGCGGCTGCTGGAGCATAACGTATACGTCAAGGCTGAGAAATGTGAGTTCTCCAAACGAGACGTCTGTTATCTGGGATATCGCATTTCCACCACGGGGGTGGTGATGGAATGTGACCGCGTTACGGCGGTGCGTAATTGGCCGACCCCTACCACGGTGAAGGAGGTGCAGCGGTTCTTGGGGTTCGCCAATTATTACCGGAGGTTTATGGTTTTGGTCAGGTGGCGGCTCCCATTACCTCACTGATGAAGGGGGGTCCGGTGCTGCGGTCGGCATCCGGACCCCTCTTTGCCATTCATAGTGGAGGTGGACGCGTCCGAGGCCGGGGTAGGAGCAGTGCTGTCGCAGCGTTCGGGCGCTCCTCCGAAGCTCCGCCCCTACGCATTCTTTTCCAAGAAGCTGAGCCCGGCGGAGCGCAACTATGATGTGGGGGACAGGGAGTTGTTAGCTGTGGTCAAGGCTTTGACGGTGTGGAGACATTGGCTTGAGGGGGCACGTCACCCTTTTCTCATCTGGACCGACCACCGTAACCTGGAGTACATCCGGGCAGCGAGGAGACTTAATCCTCGTCAAGCCAGGTGGACCATGTTCTTTACGAGGTTCCAATTTACCCTCTCATACATTCCAGGTTCCCGGAACCGGAAGGCCGACGCACTGTCGCGTCTCTACGACTCCGAGGAGCGGACCATCGATCCTACTCCCATACTCCCCGCTTCCTGTCTGGTGGCACCGGTGGTACGAGAGGTGGATGAGGACATCGAGCGGGCAGGTCAGTCAGAACCCACTCCACCTCAATGTCCCAAGGGTCTGAAGTTCGTTCCGCTTGGTGTTCGTGATCGCCTGATCCGATTGTCCCACACTCTACCCTCCTCGGGTCATCCTGGGGTTGAACGGACAGTGCGGGGCCTGAAGGGAAAGTACTGGCGGCCCACCTTGGTTGAGGATGTGAGACACTATGTCTCTTCCTGTTCGGTGTGTGCCCAGTGCAAGGCTCCTAGGCACCTGCCTCGAGGGAAACTACAGCCCCTCCTCGTTCCACAGCGACCTTGGTCTCACCTCTCGGTGGATTTCCTCACGGATCTCGCGCCATCTCAGGGGAACACCCCGATCCTGGTTGTTGTGGATCGGTTCTCGACGTCCTGCCGTCTGCTACCTTTGCCCGGTCTTCCTACGGCCCTACAGACCGCGGAGGCCCTATTCACCCATGTATTCCGGCACTACAGGGTGCCCGAGGACATCTGATCAGGGTCCCCAGTTCACGTCCAGAGTGTGGAGATCGTTTATGGAGAGGCTGGCGGACTCGGTCAGCCTGACCTCGGGTTTTCACCCCGAGAGTAATGGGCATGTAGAACGCATTAACCAGGATGTGGCCAGGTTTCTGCGGTCGTATTGCCAGGACCGGCCAGGGGAGTGGGCGAGGTTCGTGCCATGGGCCGAAATGGCCCAGAACTCTCAGCGCCACTCTACTAACCTGTCACCTTTCCAGGTTGTATTAGGGTATCAGCCGGTCCTGGTGCCATGGCAGCAGAGCCAGACGGAGGCCCCTGCGGTGGAGGAATGGGTACAACGCTCTAAGGAGACCTGGAGTGCTGTCCAGGAGAGTTTGAAGCGGGCGATAGGACGACATGAGGAGAGCGCTGACCGCCGCCGCAGTGAGGCCCCCGTGTATAACCCGGGGGACAGGGTCTGGCTCTCGACCAGGAACCTGCCCCTCCGCCTGCCCTGCCGGAAGCTGGGTCCGTGATTTGTGGGGCCGTTCAAAGTCCTGAGGAGAATAAACGAGGTGTGTTATAGGTTACAACTTCCTTCATATTACCGTATTAACCCCTCGTTTCATGTGTCTCTCCTCAGGCCGGTGATAGCTGGTCCGCTGCAGGACGCTGAGGTGCGGGAGGTCCCTCCGCCCCCCCTGGACATCGGGGGGGCCCCGGCGTACACAGTCCAGGCCATCCTGGACGCCCGACATCGGGTAGGGGGCCTGCAGTACCTCATGGACTGGGAGGGGTACGGCCTGGAGGAGAGGTGCTGGGTTCCGGTGGGGGTCATTTTGGATCCAGCTATGCTGCAGGAGTTCCACCGTCTCTGTCCAGATTGGCCGGCGCCTCGCCCTCCGGGTCGTCCCCGAGGCCGGCGTCGGCGCGCTGCTGGAGTCGCGGGTCAGGGGAGGGGTACTGTCACAGTATCCACAGAAGGTGGCGCCCTTCCTCGGTCGAGCGGCGCTCGGCGGTCGTCGTCGCCGGTCTACTAGCTGCCACCGATCTATGTTTCTGTGTTCTTTGGGTTTTGTCTGTCTAGGTCCGCACCTGTTCCTTGTCTGTCATTAATGGGGGGGGGGGGGATTTAGTTTGTTCCTTTGTGTTCTGTATTCGTGCGGAATTGTTTGTATGTAGACAGGCAGTTAGTAGTTAATAACCTCTTATGGACAGACGTTCCACTAGCGGAAACCCGTTCCGCCTGCAGAACCCCTAGCCAACTGCCAATGGCATCGCACCGCGCGAAATACAAAACCAACTAAAATACCACTAAAATACCACAATTCAATTTTCTCAAACATATGACTATTTTACACCATTTGAAAGATAAGACTCTCGTTAATCCAACCACATTGTCCGATTTCAAAAAGGCTTTACAGCAAAAGCAAAACATTAGATTATGTTAGGAGAGTACCCAGCCAGAAATAATCACACAGCCATTTTTCAAGCTAGCATATATGTCACAAAAAAACAAAACCACAGCTAAATGCAGCACTAACCTTTGATGATCTTCATCAGATGACACTCCTAGGACATTATGTTATACAATACATGCATGTTTTGTTCAATCAAGTTCATATTTATATAAAAAAACAGCTTTTTACATTAGCATGTGATGTTCAGAACTAGCATACACACCGAAAACTTCGGGTGAATTTACTAAAAACTCTTGATAAACGTTTACAAAATACATAACAATTATTTAAAGAATTATAGATACAGAACTCCTTTATGCAATCGCGGTGTCAGATTTTAAAAAAGCTTTTCGGCAAAAGCACGTTTTGCAATATTCTGAGTATATAGCTCGGCCATCACGGCTAGCTATTCAGATACTCGCCAAGTCGAGGCTCACTAAACTCAGAATTACTATTAGAAAAATTGGATTACCTTTGCTGTTCTTCGTCGGAATGCACTCCCAGGACTTCTACTTCAACAACAAATGTTGTTTTGGTCCCAAATAATCCATAGTTATATTCAAATAGCTCCGTTTTGTTAATGCGTTCAGGTAACTATCCGAAGGGTGACGCGCGGACGCATTTCGTGACAAAAAAATTCAAAATGTTCCTTTACCGTACTTAGAAGCATGTCAAACGCTGTTTAAAATCAATTTTTATGCGATTTTCCTTGTAAAATAGCGATAATATTCCAACAGGACGATATTGTATTCGTTCAAACAGGTGAAGATAACATGGAGTACTCTCGTGGTCGCGCATCTCTTGGCTCTGAGCCACTAGGCTGACCACTCACAAACAGAGCTGCTGGACCCTGCCCAGAGACTGCAGAGATCCCATTCCACTTTCTGGCACCTTCAGGGAGCCTATGGAAGCCTTAGAAAATGTCACGTTACAGCAGAGATACTGTATTTTCGATAGAGAGGCAAAAGAAGCACCAGAAATTGTCAGACAGGCCACTTCCTGTATGGAATCTTCTCAGGTTTTGGCCTGCCATATGAGTTCTGTTATACTCACAGACACCATTCAAACAGTTTTAGAAACTTTAGAGTGTTTTCTATTCAAATATACTAATTATATGCATATTCTCGTTTCTGGGCAAGAGTAGTAACCAGATTAAATCGGGCAAGTTATTTTCACCCGGTCGTGAAAATAGTGCCCCCTAGCCCTAACAGGTTAACGCTGCTTTTGATTTCAGTGTGGAACTAATTATTATTGTATTGCCGGGCTGCGCCCCGTGCGTTATCATTCTTGGAAATCTATTCTCCCTTTTTGGTTGTTGTGCGCACCCTGTGCCTTTTGACCACCTTTGTTACGGTGACAATAAAACTTTGGCACTACTGGACCTCAGTCTCCTGCTCTTGACTCTGCCCCTTTTTCCCTGCCATTAAGGAAACGTGACACGCGGACCGCCAGTTGTGGAACCCTGGTCTATGTCATGGAAAAAGCAGGTGTTCTTAATGTTTTGTATACTCAGTGTGTAGTTGTAGAATTATATCCCACATACTCACAGGTGACAGTAAGAGTCTCTTCAGGAGAGTGGAGATCCTCATGGTTTTCTACAGCACAGGAGTATCTGCCTGTATCCTCACTGCTGACTGGCTTTAGGTACAGGTACTTGGTCTCATGCCTGATCAGACGTTGTCCGTTCTTGTACCAGATGTAAGAGGGGTTGTCCTGCAGTAAGCATATGGACTCACAGAACAGACAAAGACACTTTCCCTCTATGATGTTGGTTGGATCCTTAATCCGCACCTGAAGACCTGGAATAAAAAACAAAATTAAAACCCTGATTCACCTGATCTCTATTACAATAAACAAAGACTTTCCTACACAGATGGTTCCCATTTTTTTATTTATTTTTTATTTCACCTTTATTTAACCAGGTAGGCTAGTTGAGAACAAGTTCTCATTTACAACTGCGACCTGGCCAAGATAAAGCAAAGCAGTGTGACACAAACAACCCAGAGTTACACATGGAATAAACAAACATACAGTCAATAACACAATAGAAAAAGTCTATATACAGTGTATGAAAATGAGGTAAGATAAGGGAGGTAAGGAAATAAATAGGCCATAGTGGCGAAATAATTACAATATAGCAGTTAAACACTGGAGTGATAGATGTGCCGAAGAGGAATGTGCAAGTAGAGATACTGGGGTGCAAAGGAGCAAAATAAATAAATAACAGTATAGGGATGAGGTAGTTGGATTGGCTATGTACAGGTGCAGTGATCTGTGAGCTGCTCTGACAGCTGGTGCTTAGAGCTAGTGAGGGAGATATGAGTCTCCAGCTTCAGTGATTTTTGCAGTTCGTTCCAGTCATTGGCATTAGAGAACTGGAAGGGAAGGCGGCCAAAGGACGAATTGACTTTGGGGGTGACCAGTGAAATATACCTGCTGGAGTGCGTGCTACATGTGGGTGCTGCTATGGTGACCAGTGAGCTGAGATAAGGCGGTGCTTTACCTAGCAAAGATTTATAGGTGACCTTGTGCCAGTGGGTTTGGCGACGAATATGAAGCGAGGGCCAGTCAACGAGAGCATACAGGTCGCAGTGCTGGGTAGTATATGGGGCTTTGGTGACAAAACAGATTGCACTGTGATAGACTACATCCAAATTGCTGAGTAGAGTGTTGGAGGCTATTTTGTAAATGACATTGCCGAAGTCGCCATTGTATCAATATTAAATAATACATTGACACTGTGGCAGGAACAGGGTTGCAAAACTCTGGTAACTCTCCTAATATCCCCATGTTTTCCAGAATAATCCCAGAATCAGAAGGAATTAATCCTCCAACCAGGATTTCTGGAAAGCCTGGGAATTTTGGGAAAGTTACCAAAATGTTTCAACACTAGGCAGGAGTCACATTCACCTGAAGGTTGTGAGTGCAGTGTTACCTGTGACAGTCAATGTTGCTCCAGGGAAGCTGTACCCCCATCCTGAGGTTTGTGTGTTGAAAATGAACTTGTACTCAGCAGAGTCCTCCTCTCTCAGATCTGTGATTCTCAGGGTGGAGCGACCTCTCTCCTTCTCTCCAGCATACTCCACACGACCTGCATACCCTGGGTCTGTGGTTAGGTCCTCAGGGATCAACTCATCCTTCCAGCTGGCACTCCTTTTTGGACTAAACCAGAGTAATGATGTGATCGTAGCATCACCACTGTCATACGTGGAGGATATATCCACTGATGACCCCTTCAAGGCACAGACTCCCTGATGGGGGTAAGTCACACTCCAACACTTCTGACCACGAACACCTAAAACAATAACATGACAATATAGTGTTTTCTGTATTCTGTTCTCAGATCATTCTGTGTGATGAGTGTTTCAGATGTGTAATTCACCATGAATGAATATAGCCTACTGAGGAGGAATACTGTAGTTGAATCTGCACTCACACACTGCAGGAGAGTGGAGATTCTCATGCCCTTTTACAGCACAGGAGTAACTGTCTGCATCACTAATGTAGTCTGAGTACAGGCTGGATGTGTCCCCCTTTACTTTGTATCCGTTCCTATACCAGATGTAGGTGGGGTTGTCAGTCAGAGTACACGTGCCACAGTTCAGGGTCACCCATCTTGAAAACAGTGAAGTTGTAATCTTTACCTGAAGATCTAGAGAGAAATACATCACATGAAAATACTGTATGAATTTACTGAGTTCTCTTCTGAAGAAATGATGCAAGCCATTCCTATTACAGTCTGTACAGACTATCATCCTGACCCTAATACTGAATAAACACAAATCAAGATATGTGTTGAACTAGCCTACAATAACTAGACTATTCATTTTGTTTGAATACAAATTTCGTTAGTCCGTAGATTGATGAGGCACATTTGTATCGAATCTTGATCTAGAATTTAACACGGTATTACCTGTGACAGAGTAACTCCGTGTTATACTGCCCTCCTGGATCTGAATAAACTATTTTAGAGACAATAATGACAGTCATTCTCTCTCTCAGGTCTCTGTTTGAACGACACTGAACAAAAATATAAATGCAACATGTAAAGTGTTGGTCCCATGTTTCATGAGCTGAAATAATAAATCCCAGAAATGTTCCATATGAACAAAAGGCGTATTTGCCTCCTGCAGCACGACACATCTCCTTCACAGAGAGTTTATCAGGCTTTTGATTGTGGCCATTCACGTGGTCTGCGGTTGTGAGGCCAGTTGGACGTACTGCCAAATTCTCTGAAATGACGTTGGAGGCGGCTTACGGTAGATAGATGAACATTCAATTATCTGGTAAAAGCTCTGGCTGACATTCCTGCAGTCAGCATGCCAATTGCACACTCCCTCAAAACTTGATACATCTGTGGCATTGTCTTGTGTGACAAAAGTGCACAATTTAGAGTGGCCTTTTGTTATCCCCAGCACAAGGTGCACCTGTGTAATGGTAATGCTGTTTAATCAGCTTCATTATATGCCACACTGTCAAGTGGATTGGTTATCTTGGCCAAGGAGAAATTCTCACAAACAGGGATGTTATCAAGTTTGTTCACAACATTTGACAGCTGTATGTTTTTTGTGCAAATGGAAAATTTCTGGGATCTTTTATTTCAGCTCATGAAACAAACAGATTTCTTGTTGCATGTATATTTTATTCAGTGTCCGTATGTCCTCTTATGTGAAATACTAAATTTATTTTTTCCTGTCACATTCCACCACAGTGTCTGTATGACTGCCCTTAATAATACAGTAATGACAGTTATAGATGTGAGATGAGTGACAGATCACCTGTGACAGTCAGGGACACAGGTGAGCCATGAAACTTTTCTCCAGATGTTATGAATCTGAACCTGTACCCAGCAGAGTCTCTCAATCTCAGGTCTGTGATTCTCAGGGTACAGTCACTCTTCTTATCCCCAATGTACTCTATATGACCCTCATATCCTGGCACTGAGTTCAGATCTTCAGCCTCCATACCAGACCATTTAGTAAACCAGAAAGCTTTTTTGATCTCATGATAACTGGGATATGTGTAAGAGCAGGATATGTCCACTGTTGACCCCTTCAAGACACAGATACTCTGATGGGTGTAAGTCACACTCCAACAGTTCTGACCTGAAAGACAAGAAGACAATAGAACACCTTTATATTACCAATACACTTATGTTGTTATGTTCACCTGCAAGAAAACCAAAAGTCACTCAAACAGAAGGGGGAAATACCAGAGTCACTAACAAAGACCAAAATGTGACCGGTTTCCAGGAAGTGTTCTGAAAGAAACTCATGGGGGTGTCCATTGAAAGTTGACTAGCAATAACAACTGGAACCAGAGACATGAGCGCCCACAATATTTGCCCGATAAGAAAAAAGTAAAAGCCTACACCAAACGTGAAGACAGGAAGCAAACCAAAAAATGGAGCAAACCAAAAGCAGGGAAGATAAAGAATTGTTTTTCTATAACTCAAATAGGGAGAACCAAATAATGTGTTGACCCCCCACATCGCTTAAACAAACTTTATCAACGCCCCAGCCACTCTTAAATATCACCTGGGTCAGCACAGGTGAAACACCTTCCCACTAACCAGATGGACAAGTGAACACAGGTGTAACACATACTGACTAACGAGGTGATGCCCCGTCTCGAAATATAAATAAAAAAAGTCAACACTGTTGATTAAGTATGAAAACAAGTTTTCACCAGTTAAAATCATATGCTGTGAAAGTAACAAGGGAGTGACCGCTCCCTCAGCTTTGTAGTTTTTAAACTTTTGTAGTTATTTTTTCATGGGTCTTCAGTGCTCAAAAAAGTAGTACAATGGTGTACAAGTGCAAAAACGTAATGAAAGGTATCTGGTAGAAGTACATTTCTCTATTGACTGCATTTTCATGAATTTGATTATATATCTTGAAGCCCATTCAACACTGCGTGGCAAAGGATACGGAACTAAAGCAGAAGTGAACTTCACATTCACAGCAAATTAAATAATGATCGTCTGACAACCTGAAACAAATTTTGGATTAAAAAAGTTCACACTCACACACTGCAGGAGAGTGGAGATCCTCATGACCTTTTACAGCACAGGAGTAACTGTCTGCATCACTAAAGTAGTCTGAGTACAGGCTGGATGTGTCCTCCTTTACTTTGTGTCCGTTCTTGTACCAGATGTAGGTGGGGTTGTCAGTCAGAGTACAGGTGGTGATACAGGTCAGTGACACACTCTCTCCCTCACTCACAGTGGCAGGAGTCATCATTACCTGCAGGTCTGAATACAGGGTCAATGACAATAACATAATTAAACCAATCAAGATTTATGGATAAAACATTTATAATGAAACATCAAATAGAAATGTATGTATAAACATGAACATTTGTTCAGTGCAACCTGTGACAGTCAGAGTTGTTCCAGGGAAGCTGTACCCCCATCTTGATGTCTGTGTGTTGAAGATGAACTTGTACTCAGCTGAGTCCTCCTCTCTCAGATCTGTGATTCTCAGGGTGGAGTGACCTCTCTCCTTCTCTCCAGCATACTCCACACGACCTGCATACCCTGGGTCTGTAGTTAGGTCCTCAGGGATCAACTTATCACTCCAGCTGTCACTCTGTTTAGTGCTAAACCAGAGTGATGATGTGACGGTATCATAACCAACATTAGTACAGGA
This sequence comes from Salmo trutta, assembly GCF_901001165.1. Lineage (NCBI taxonomy): Eukaryota > Metazoa > Chordata > Actinopteri > Salmoniformes > Salmonidae > Salmo > Salmo trutta. Next base: position 1,952,102 of record NC_042994.1, on the reverse strand, counting down.
TATGTCCACTGTTGACCCCTTCAAGACACAGATTCTCCTCTTGGTGTAAGTTACTCTGTTGCAGCCCTGACCCTTGACACCTGCAACATAATGGAATCACATTAGTACATTATACTGCATTTTAAGTTATTTTCATGAATGAAAATACCTATCAAATTACAGAGTGAGACCATAAGGATGTAGTACAAACATTCTGTATACATTCTGTATTAGATTCCATATGAGATTCACACTCACACACTGCAGGAGAGTGGAGATCCTCATGGCCTTTTACAGCACAGGAGTAACTGTCTACATAGTTACTGGAGACTGGGTCTTTGTACTGGGGGGAGGTGCTCTCATCTAGATGTTGTCCGTTCTTGTACCAGATGTAGGTGGGGTTGTCAGTCAGAGTACAGGTGGTGATACAGGTTAGTGTCTTATCCTGATGTCCACCAGTCACCTTCACCTGAAGACCTGGAGAAAAAACAATATCACTGTAAATCCCTTTATCACTGACTTATCGCTCTAATACAAAGATGGAGGAAATCCTATGTTATCCAGACATAAATACAAACCAATACATTTATCCTGAACTAAATGAAATTCAACAGTTTAACTATATTGAATGTAACTGTACCTGTGACAGACAGAGTGACTCCAGGTTTGCCAGTATATCTCCATTTCCCAGTCTGATCTGTAAATCTGAATTTGTACGTAGCTGAGTCACTCTCTCTCAGGTCTGTGATTGACAGGGTGTGACCATTCTCTTTATCCTTACGGTATGTCACACGCCCTTTGTAGTCTGGGTCATCACTCAGACTAACAGGACCCACAGCATCATTTTTAGTGAACCAGAAGGTTGTTGTGACTGTACCACTGGGATATGTGTAAGAGCAGGACAGTTCAACTGTTGACCCCTCCAAGGTACAGATACTCTGAGTGGTGTAAGTCACACTCCAGCCATCCTGACCCAGTACCACTGAAACACAGTCACACAACACAATGGTATCAGAATTAAGCCAAGGCCAATTGGCTCACACTGACAGTAGGGTTTGTCCACACTTTGTTGCCATAGTTGCTGAGTTGAGTGTGAATGGAAACCACAGATAAGCATCACTCAGTGAGGAGTGAAAGATAACTATTTAAAGTGAAGTAGAGACTCCTAACAGAACACACCAGAATAACATTATGATTCTTATCCTTTTAGAAATGTCTGTAGATTCACAAACCGGGCAACTAAAAGATAAGAATGAGACCATACCTGCTACAGACCAGAGAAAGACCACCAACACACTTCCTGCTGTTCTCAAGGCCATTGTTGCATCTCCCACCCTGCAGTCTTAGAAACATAAACAACAAGTCACTCTATAGCTGGTGAATAACTCCACCTGATACATTGAAGTAGAAACTGTAAATGGGGTACAGGGCCTCATTACTGAAAATGAACCAGGCTCATATTGTGTTGTGTTGTGTTGTGCTATATGGTTGTCTATGTGAATACTGTCTGTATGTAATGTGTGTGATGTGTTGCATGTCTGTCTAAATCTGTCTACATTTAAGCTGACATGATGTATGATGCAAAACTAGTTCCTAATGTATACAATAGTCATCATCATCATCAACAAAAACAATCACTTATTGAACAGATCTGTAGTACTGTAAACACATATTTCTACATTGATTATTCTGAAGCTGTTTTATTCTCAGAACCCCAAATATAGGAGGATAAATGTTCAATCCTCTACGGTCCGTCAAGCTGAACAGCAGCCTAAAGACTGACCACCAGGTTCAATGATAGCTCCTATCCCCAAGCTGTGAGGATAAACAGCAAGTGACTCACACACACTCTTGTTTTTAATGGGGTAGCTCAGCTTTAATATTGCAGATAGATTGTGGCTTCCATCAATGTAATTGTCTGAATCATTTTCAATTCCCTATTTATATTTTTTGTAAATATATACAATATATATAATATATATAAATATGTGTGTGTGTGTATGTTACTTTTTTGCTGAGTTTATGTATATATATATATATATATATATATATATATAAACTCATATATATATATATATAAACTCAGCAAAAAAGTAACATCCCTTTTTCAGGACCCTGTCTTTCAAAGATAATTCGTAAAATTAAAATAACTTCACAGATCTTCATTGTAAAGGGTTTAAACACTGTTCCCCATGCTTGTTCAATGAACTACAAACAATTAATGAACATGCACCTGTGGAACGGTTGTTAAGACACTAACAGCTTACAGACTATAGGCAATTAAGTTCACAGTTATGAAAACTTAGGACACTAAAGAGTCCTTTCTACTGACTCTGAAAAACACCAAAAGAAAGATGCCCAGGGTCCATGCTCATCTGCGTGAACGTGCCTTAGGCATGCTGCAAGGAGGCATGAGGACTGCAAATGTGGCCAGTGAAATAAATTGCAATGTCCGTACTGTGAGACGCCCAAGACAGTGCTACAGGGAGACAGGACGGACAGCTGATCGTCCTCGCAGTGGCAGACCACGTGTAACAACACCTGCACAGGATCGGTACAACCGAACATCACACCTGCGGGACAGGTAAAGGATGGCAACAACAACTGCCCGAGTTACACCAGGAACGCACAATCCCTCCATCAGTGCTCAGACTGTCCGCAATAGGCTGAGAGAGGCTGGACTGAGGGCTTGTAGGTCTGTTGTAACGCAGGTCCTCACCAGACATCACCGGAAACAACGTCGCCTATGGGCACAAACCCACCGTCGCTGGACCAGATAGGACTGGCAAAACGTGCTCTTCACTGATGAGTCGCGGTTTTGTCTCACCAGGGGTGCTGGTCAGATTCGCGTTTATCGTCGAAGGAATGAGTGTTACACTGAGGCCTGTACTCTGGAGCGGGATCGATTTGGAGGTGGAGAGTCCGTCATGGTCTGGGGCGGTGTGTCACAGCATCATCGGACTGAGCTTGTTGTCATTGCAGGCAATCTCAACACTGTGCGTTACAGGGAAGACATCCTAATCCCTCATGTGGTACCCTTCCTGCAGGCTCATCCTGACATGACCCTCCAGCATGACAATGCCACCAGCCATACTACTCTTTCTGTGCGTGACTTCCTGCAAGACAGGAATGTCAGTGTTCTGCCATGGCCAGCGAAGAGCCCGTATCTCAATCCCATTGAGCACGTCTGTGACCTGTTGGATCGGAGGGTGAGGGCTAGGGCCATTCCCCCCCAGAAATGTCCGGGAACTTGCAGGTGCCTTGGTGGAAGAGTGGAAGAGTAACATCTCAGAGCAAGAACTGGCAAATCTGGTGCAGTCCATGAGGAGGAGATGCACTGCAGTACTTAATGAAGCTGGTGGGAACCATTATTCAATTTCTGTTAGTCACATGTCTGTGGAACTTGTTCAGTTTATGTCTCCGTTGTTGAATCTTGTTATGTTCATACAAATACTTACACATGTTAAGTTTGCTGAAAATAAACACAGTTGACAATGAGAGGACGTTTCTTTTTTTGCTGAGTTTATATCTATATTTTGTAAATATATTTTCCACTCAATGATCATGCTGCTGCTCCCCCTATGGTCATTCCACCCCAACCCTTCTACAGTCTTTACTCTGCCTCCACCCCAATGGTCATATATTTATTCATCACTGCCAGAGTTGTTATCATCTATATAGTGCTATTTCTATTGTTTTATTACCATTTTTCATAATTTTATTTCACTAGTCCTGTATAAAGGAGCTCGAAGCCTAAGATGTTCACTATACCCATCACACCTGCAACCCTGTGGATGTGACTATTAAACAATCTGAATCTTTATTATTTCCCCCTAATCCTAACTCCCCTCCTCTAATTGGAGTAAACTAATGACAAACAACACAGACAACATTTTGTGTTTATTCCTGGTGTGGACCAAAACATTTATTCCCATTCAAAATATGTTTTTCCTAACCACTAACCCTAATCTTAATCCTAACTTTAACCCCTAAACCTAAGCCTAACTCGTAATCCTAACCCTCAACCAAAAATAGCCTTTTTCCTTGTGGGGACCAGTGAAATGTATCCACTTATCCAACTTTTCCTTGTTTTACTGTCCTTGTGAGGACTTCTGGTCCACACAAGGACAGTAAAACCATACAAACAAACACACACACACACACACACACACACACACACACACACACACACACACACACACACACACACACACACACACACACACACACACACACACACACACACACACACACACATCTCTCAACATTTCTGCAGCCTCCTCTCTTCATATGATGTCCTCATTAATTTGGGCAGTAATATAATGCCACTATGATATTCTGTTACACACGGATTACATCCCAAATGCACCCTATGTGCCCTGGTCAAAAGTAGTACACTATTAAGGGAACAGGGTGCCATTTGGGACACAGCCACTGTTGGTCATTGTGTACAGTACCGGTACCTAATAATAATGTCCTCAAAAATGTAGGGTCAATAACAACATAACAAACTAAGGAAACAGAGCACTGGTTAGTACTTGACCAAGTCACATTTAAGCACACAAACACTGATGTCTATAGTAGTATAAGCCACTATCATATTATGATACAATGTTGGCCCTTATGTAAAGCAGAGGAGGCTGGTGATAGAAGGAGATGGTGCTGCAGTGGATGCTATTTTGTGTTTTTTTTATGCTGGTCTTAACTTTTTTTTGTTCTTATTGTCTCTGCCATCATTTCCTATGGCCAAAACAGCTTCCAAACATTGATCACTAAACTTGATTTGGATGGAAATTTCTACTTCAACGAGTCTGCAGCTTTGGACATTCTGCTTATTCCGGACCAGACCCTGATCCCCGGCAACAGAGAGTCAAGCGAGCAGGAATCCTGACGAGATTACGTCAGTGATCAAATAGACCACCAAATAGACCAACAAACTGGATGAGCTCGAGACTATCCTGTCAACGGGACCTGAACAAAACTGTAATATATGTTTCTCAGAGTCGTGGCTGAACGAGGACATGGATATACATCTTTCTGATTTGTAGAAAACAAATGGTGCTATCTAGAGCCCAAAAGGGTTATTTGGCTCTCCCCATAGGAGAACACTTTGAAGAACCCTTTTTGTTTCCAGGTAGAACATTTTTGGGTTCCATGTAGAACCCTTTCCACAGAGGGTTCTACATGGAACACAAAAAGGTTCTACCTGGAACCAAAAATAATTCTACCTAGAACCAAAACTGGTGCTCCTATGGGGACAGCCAAAGAACACTTTTGGATCCTCACCTGTGCAGCTAGGGGCAACAAAACTCACCTATACTCTACACATGCATAAAAGGCCCTCCCTTGCCCTCTCTTTGGCAAATCAGACCATATCTTTATACTCCTGCTTCCTGCCTACAGGCAAAAACTCAAACAGGACGTACCAGAGACACGCTAAAAACTGAAGTGGTTCGATCAAGTGGATGCTCAGCTACAGGACTGTTTCACTAGCACAGACTGGACTATGTTCCGGGATTCATCCAATAACATTGAGGAATTGACCAAGTCATTCACCGCTTCATTAATAAGTGCATCGCCGTACCCCAACCAGAAGCCATGGATTACAGGCAACATCTGCACAGAACTAAAGGCTAGAGCTTCCGCTTTCAAGGAACGGGACACTAATCCGGACACATAAAGAAATTCTGCTACCACCTCTAGATGAGCAATCAAACCGGAAACGTGTCAATACAGGACTAAGGCTGAATCCTACTATGCTGGCTCTGAAGCACGAAGCATGTGGCTGGGCTTGCAAACTATAATGGATTACAAAGGGGAATCCAGCCGCAAGCTGCCCAGTGACACAAGTCCACCAGACGAGCTACAGTAAATTACTTCTATGCTTGTTTAGACTATTATCTAGGTAGCCTAGCGGTTAAGAGCATTGGGCCAGTAAAGTTTGCTGTTTTGACTTCCTGAACTGGCAAAAGTAGTCAATTCTGCAGTTCCGCCCTTGGGCAAGGCAGTTAACCCCCAACAACAACTGCTCCCGGGCGCCGATTACGTACATTAAGACAGCCCCACGCACCTCTCTGATTCAGAGGGGTTGAGTTAAATGTAGAAGACACATTTCAGTTGAATGCATTCAGTTTTGCAACTGACTAGGTATCCCCCTTTCCCTTATATGTATGTACATAGCTACATCAATTACCTCATACCCCTGCACATCGACTCGATACTTGTCACATCCTGACCAGCAGAGGGCGTATTGCTTAGTCTAGGTCAGGATGTGGCAGAGGGTTTGTGTTTGTTAAATGTTGGGTTGATGATTGGGACTTTCAATTGAAGGCAGGTGTGTATAGTTGCCTTTGATTGGAAGTCCTATATAGGTGTGTGTGTTTGTCTTTGGGGTTGTGGGGAATTGTTCTTGCACTGCGTTTGCATAGCCTGTGAGACTGTCCATGGTGTGAGTATCATTTATTGTTTTGTTTTCCGGTGGATGCTTTGCCTTTTACCAATTAAAAGAATGAGTGTCCACACTTCCGCTGCGCCTTGGTCCTTCTCTCTCCCATACGACATATTCAACGACCAGTATGACATATTCTGTGACAGAACCACCCACCACCAAACCAGGACCAAGCAGCGGAAGAAGGCTGGCGAGGACTGGGAGACACGACGGGTAAGGGAGACCGAGAGGCACCCCCAAGATTTTTTTAGGGGGGGGGGGCACAAGGGCTGTTTGACGGGGCAAGAGCTACCCGCCAGTCAGTCACCAGAGCTGCCCGCCAGTCAACAGTCACCAGAGCTGCCCGCCAGTCAACAGTCGCCAGAGCTGCCCGCCAGTCAACAGTCGCCAGAGCTGCCCGCCAGTCAACAGTCGCCAGAGCTGCCCGCCAGTCAACAGTCGTCAGAGCTGCCCGCCAGTCAACAGTCGTCAGAGCTGCCCGCCAGTCAACAGTCGTCAGAGCAGCCCGCCAATCAACTGTCGTCATAGCTGCCCGCCAGTCAACAGTCGTCAGAGCTGCCCGCCAGTCAACAGTCGTCAGAGCTGCCCGCCAGTCAACAGTCGTCAGAGCTGCCCGCCAGTCAACAGTCGCCAGTGTGGCCAGACTGCCCTGAACTGTCGGAGCGGCCAGACTGCCCTGAACTGCCGGAGCGGCCAGACTGCCCTGAACTGCCGGAGCGGCCAGACTGCCCTGAACTGCCGGAGCGGCCAGACTGCCCTGAACTGCCCCGAGCTGCCAGACTGCCCAGACTGTCCCGAGCTGCCAGACTGCCCAGACTGTCCCGAGCTGCCAGACTGCCCAGACTGTCCCGAGCTGCCAGACTGCCCAGACTGTCCCGAGCTGCCAGACTGCCCAGACTGTCCCGAGCTGCCAGACTGCCCAGACTGTCCCGAGCTGCCAGACTGCCCAGACTGCCCCGACAGCCTGGAACGGCCAGAACCGGAGCCACCTCCAGGATAGGTGGGTTGGGGAGGGAGGGTGTAGCACAGGGCCGTCGTTGACGGCAGCCACCCTCCCTTCCCTCCCTCATGGTTTAGGGGTTATTGTTTGTTGGTTTTTGTTGGGGTATTGGGGATTTTCTTGTGTCTTTCTTTTTTAGGTGCATCCTGGAGTCTGCACCTTGAGGGGGGGGTACTGTCACATCCTGACCAGCAGAGGGCGTATTGCTTAGTCTAGGTCAGGATGTGGCAGGGGGTTTGTGTTTGTGAAATGTCGGGTTGATGATTGGGACTTCCAATTGAAGGCAGGTGTGTATAGTTGCCTTTGATTGGAAGTCCTATATAGGTGTGTGTGTTTGTCTTTGGGGTTGTGGGGAATTGTTCTTGCAATGCGTTTGCATAGCCTGTGAGACTGTCCATGGTGAGAGTATCATTTATTGTTTTGTTTTCCGGTGGATGCTTTGCCTTTTACCAATTAAAAGAATGAGTGTCCACACTTCCGCTGCGCCTTGGTCCTTCTCTCTCCCATACGACATATTCAACGACAAGTTTGACATATTCTGTGACAATACTGTTAAACAGACATGTTATTTTTACTTGTTTTTAATAGTCGTTATTCACTCTGTATTTATTCCTTCTGTCACTATTTTCCCCAAAACATTTATACAGTGCAAGTATTCAGACCCCTTTACCTATTTCGACATTTTGTTACGTTATAGCCTTACTCTAAAATGGATTAAATAAATAAAAATCCTCATCATTCTACACACAATACCCCATAAAGACAAAGCAAAAACTTGTTTTTTTTACACAAGTATTCATAACCTTTGTTATGAAATTCGAAATTGAGCTCAGTTGTATCATGTTTCCATTGATCATCCTTCAAATGTGATTGGAGTCCACCTGTTATAAATTCCTGCCTATATAAGGTCCCACAGTTGACTATGCATGTCAGAGCAAAAACCAAGCCATGACGTCAAAGGAATTGTCTGTAGAGCTCCGAGACAGGATTGGGTCTAGGCAAAGATCTGGGGAAGGGTACCAAAAAATGTCTGCAGCATTGAAGGTCCGCAAGAACACAGTGGCCTCCATCATTCTTAAATGGAAGAATGGAGCAATCGGGGGAGAAGGGCCTTGGTCAGGTAGGTGACCAAGAACCCGATGGTCACTCTGACAGAGCTCCAGTGTTCCTCTGTGGAGATGGGAGAACCTTCCAGGTGGACAACCATCTCTGCAGCACTCCACCAATCAGGCCTTTATGGTAGAGTGGCCAGATGGAAGCCACTCCTCAGTAAAAGGCAGATGACAGCCAGCTTGAACTTAGCCAAAAGGCACCTAAATGAGATTCTCTGGTCTGATGAAACCAAGATGGAACTCTTTGGCCTGAATAGCCAAGTGTCACGTCTGGAGGTAACCTGGCACATCCCTACAATGAAGCATGGTGGTGGCAGCATAATGCTGTGGGGATATTTTTCAGCTGCAGGGACTGGGAGACTAGTCAGGATTGAGGGAAAGATGAGTGGAGAAAAGTACAGAGAGATTATTGATGAAAACCTGCTCCAGAGCGCACAGGACATCCCAACAGGACAACGACTCTAAGCACACAGCCAAGACAATGCAGGAGTGGCTTCGGGACAAGTCTCTGAATGTCCTTTAGTGGCCCAGCCAGAGGCAGGAGAAACCCGATTGAACATCTCTGGAGAGACCTGAAAATAGCTGTGCAGCGATGCTCCCCATCGAACCTGACAAAGCTTGAGAGGATCAGCAGAGAATAATGAGAGAAACTCACCAAATACAAGTTTGCCAAGCTTGTTGCATAATACCCAAGAACACTTGAGGCTGTAATTGCTGCCAAGGTGCTTCAACAAAGTACTGAGTTAAAGGTCTTAATACTTATGTAACTGTGATATTTCAGTTTAACATCTTTTATACATTTACAAAAATGTATAAAAAACTGTTTTTGCTTTTATCATTACGGAGTATAGTGTGTGGATTGATGAGGGGGAAAAAACAATTGATTCCATTTTAGAATAAGGCTGTAACGTAACAAAATGTGGAAAAAGTCTAGGTGTCACGCTCGTTGTTGGAATGAGACCAAGGTGCAGCGTGGTAGGCGTACATTTTACTTATATTAAAATGACACGGGAAAAAAAATATACAAAAACGAACATAAAGCTATATGCAGTGCAGAAAGCAACTATACACAAACAAGATCCCACAATCTAAGTTAGGAAAAAGAGCTGCCTAAGTATGATCCCCAATCAGAGACAATGACAAACAGCTGCCTCTGATTGGGAACCATACTAGGTCAACAAAGAAATAGAAACATAGATTTGCCCACCCAAGTCACACACTGACCTAACCAAACAGAGAAATAAAAAGGCTCTCTAAGGTCAGGGCGTGACACTAGGGGTCTGAATACTTTCCGAATGCATTGTATTTTTATCTTTAACTCTGCATTGTTGGAAAGGACCCGTTAGTCAGCAATTCAATCCACCGTCACTGTCTCTCATGTTAATACTACTCCTAAACACAACCCACCATCACTGGGTCTCATGTTAATACTACTCCTAAACACAACCCACCATCACTGTGTCTCATGTTAATACTACACCTAAACACAACCCACCATCACTGTGTCTCATGTTAATACTATTCCTAAAGCTCTTACGAAGCATGGTTTGGAGCACAGGTTTGGAGCGAGTAGTCATGCTGCACTTCGCTCCGCAGGTAATATTACATTTCATTACATTTCATTACATTACAACGGTTTGATTTGTTTGATATGAGCACATTTTTTGCTAGCTACATAGCTGTCTCTACATAGCTGTCTTTGTTTCAAAGATAATTGTGTAGGTTAGAGTAGTTTAGAGTAATTATCGAGGTTAGCTAGCCAGCTATTTTCGTCCTGCTAGCTAGCCAACTTCTACCGACTATCAGCACTGTAGAAACTAATACATTACAACGGAACGATTTGATTAGTGTAGTGTTAGCTAGCTACGTAGTTGTCTTTGCTGTCTTTGTATCTAAGATAATTGTGTAGTTTAGAGTACTTATCGAGGTTAGCTAGCCAGCTATTTTCATCCCCCGCGACGCCATTTCCCAAACCAAGCCAACTATTACCGACGAGCAGCATTGTAGAAACTAAATACATTACAAAGGAACGTCTTGATTGGTGTTATGTTAGCTAGCTACATAGTTGCCTTTGTATCATGATAATGGTGTAGTACTGAAACTATCAAGGTTACCTAGCCAGCTACACTTTCAAACAAAGTCAACAACGCAGCCACTGCTAGCTAGCCTACTTCACCAGCCAGCAGTACTGTATAATTTTAGTCATTTTAGTCAATAAGATTTTTGCAACGTAAGCTTAACTTTCTGAACATTCGAGACGGGTAGTCCACTTGTCATTCCAATCTCCTTTGCATTAGCGTAGCCTCCTCTGTAGCCTGTCAACTATGTGTCTGTCTATCCCTGTTCTCTCCCCTCTGCACAGGCCACACAAACGCTTCACACCGCCTGGCCGCTGCCACTCTAACCTGGTGGTCCCAGCGCGCACGACCCACGTGGAGTTCCAGGTCTCCGGCAGCCTCTGGAACTGCCGGTCTGCGGCCAACAAGGCAGAGTTCATCTCAGCCTATGCAACCCTCCAGTCCCTCGACTTCTTGGCGCTGACGGAAACATGGATTACCACAGATAACACTGCTACTCCTACTGCTCTCTCCTCGTCTGCCCACGTGTTCTCGCATACCCCGAGAGCATCTGGCCAGCGGGGTGGTGGCACTGGAATCCTCATCTCTCCCAAGTGGACATTCTCTCTTTCTCCCCTGACCCATCTGTCTATCGCCTCCTTTGAATTCCATGCTGTCACAGTTAACAGCCCTTTCAAGCTTAACATCCTTATCATTTATCGCCCTCCAGGTTCCCTTGGAGAGTTCATCAATGAGCTTGACGCCTTGATAAGTTCCTTTCCTGAGGATGGCTCACCTCTCACAGTTCTGGGTGACTTTAACCTGTTTGGCCTAGGGGGCAGTATTGAGAATTTTGGAAAAAATATGTGCCCATTTTTAACTGCCTCCTACACCAACTCAGAAGCTAGAATATGCATATTATTGTTCAGGTTTGGATAGAAAACACTCTGAATTTTCTAAAACTGTTTGAATGGTGTCTGTGAGTATAACAGAACTCCTATGGCAGGCAAAAACCTGACAAGGTTTCAAGCAGGAAGTACCCTGTCTGACAAGGAGTCGTGCGTCTTGCATCTGTTTATTGAAAAGTAAGGATCTTAGCTGTAACGTGACAATTCCCAGGGCTCCGATAGGCTCTCAGAACCCGGGAAATACCTGAAGGTTTACGAGGCAGCCTCAGGCTGAAACACATTTTCGCCTTTGGCAAGTGGCGGCTCAAAGGACCTTTGAATGAGGCGCGTGCACGATTCGCTCCTGAGGAGAAATTTTATTCGGCTGTTTAGGCTCAATGCATATTCCCGGTCGGAATATTATCACTTTTCTACGAGATAAATGGCATAAAAATTGGTTTTAAACAGCGGTTGACATGCTTCGAAGTACGGTAATGGAATATTTAGACATTTTTTGTCACGCCAATGCGCCATGCTCGAGACCGTGATGTAGCATTCTGATAGTGTCTAGAACTCACGAACAAAACGTCGCTGTTTGGATATAACGATGGATTATTTGGGACCAAACCAACATTTGTTATTGAAGTAGAAGTCCTGGCAGTGTATTCTGACGAAGAACAAGCAAGGTAAGAACATTTTTCTTATAGGAAATGTGATTTTGGTGGAGGCTGACCTGGGTGGGTGTCTAAATAGCTAGCCCTGTGATGCCGGGCTATGTACTTAGATTATTGCAAAATGTGCTTCATCCGAAAAGCTATTTTAAAATCGGACATATCGAGTGCATAGAGGAGTAATGTATCTATAATTCTTAAACTAATTGTTATGCTTTTTGTGAACGTTTATCGTGAGTAATTTAGCAAACTGTTAGTAAATTCCCCGGAAGTTTGCGGGGGTTATGCTTTTTCTGAACGTCACATGCTAATGTAAAAAGCTGTTTTTTAATATAAATATGAACTTGATTGAACAGACATGCATGTATTGTATAACACAATGTCCTAGGTGTGTCATCTGATGAAGATCATAAAAGGTTAGTGCTGCATTTAGCTGTGGTTTGGGTTTATGTGACATGATATGCTAGCTTGAAAAATGGGTGTCTGATTATTTCTGGCTGGGCACTCTGCTGACATAATCTAATGTTTTGCTTTCGTTGTAAAGCCTTTTTGAAATCGGACAGTGTGGTTAGATTAACGAGATTCTTGTCTTTAAATAGCTGTAAAATAGTCATATGTTTGAGAAATTGAAGTAATAGTATTCCTAACGATTCAAAAATCGCGCCACTGGATATCCAGTGGCTGTTACGTAGGTGGGACGAGTTCGTCCCACATGCCCAAGAGAGGTTAACCTCCCCACGTCTACCTTTGACTCATTCCTCTCTGCCTCCTTCTTTCCACTCCTCTCCTCTTTTGACCTCACCCTCTCACCTTCCCCCCCTACTCACAAGGCAGGCAATACGCTTGACCTCATCTTTACTAGATGCTGCTCTTCCACTAATCTCATTGCAACTCCCCTCCAAGTCTCTGACCACTAGCTTGTATCCTTTTCCCTCTCGTTCTCCTCCAACACTTCTCACTCTGCCCCTACTCGGATGGTATTGCACCGTCGCAACCTTCGCTCTCTCTCTCCTGCTACTCTCTCCTCTTCCATCCTATCATCTCTTCCCTCTGCTCAAACCTTCTCCAACCTATCTCCTGATTCTGCCTCCTCAACCCTCCTCTCCTTCCATTCTGCATCCTTTGACTCTCTATGTCCCCTATCCTCCAGGCCGGCTCGGTCCTCCCCTCCTGCTCCGTGGCTCGACGACTCATTGCGAGCTCACAGAACAGGGCTCCGGGCAGCCGAACGGCAATGGAGGAAAACTCGCCTCCCTGCGGACCTGGCATCCTTTCACTCCCTCCTCTCTACATTTTCCTCTTCTGTTTCTGCTGCTAAAGCCACTTTCTACTACTCTAAATTCCAAGCATCTGCCTTTGCCACCTTCTCCTCCTTCCTGAATCCTCCTCCCCCCCCCCTCCTCCCTCTCTGCGGATGACTTCGTCAACCATTTTGAAAAGAAGGTCGATGACATCCGATCCTTGTTTGTTAAGTCAAACGACACCGCTGGTCCTGCTCACACTGCCCTACCCTGTGCTTTGACCTCTTTCTCCCCTCTCTCTCCAGATGAAATCTCGCGTCTTGTGATGGCCGGCCGCCCAACAACCTGCCCGCTTGACCCTATCCCCTCCTCTCTTCTCCAGGCCATTTCCGGAGCCCTTCTCCCCTACCTCACCTCGCTCATCAACTCATCCTTGACCGCTGGCTACGTCCCTTCCGTCTTCAAGAGAGCGAGAGTTGCACCCCTTCTGAAAAAACCTACACTCGATCCCTCCGATGTCAACAACTACAGACCAGTATCCCTTCTTTCTTTTCTCTCCAAAACTCTTGAACGTGCCGTCCTTGGCCAGCTCTCTTGCCATCTCTCTCAGAATGACCTTCTTGATCCAAATCAGTCAGGTTTCAAGACTGGTCATTCAACTGAGACTGCTCTTCTCTGTGTCACGGAGGCTCTCCGCACTGCTAAAGCTAACTCTCTCTCCTCTGCTCTTATCCTTCTAGACCTATCTGTTGCCTTTGATACTGTGAACCACCAGATCCTCCTCTCCACTCTCTCCGAGTTGGGCATCTCCGGCGCGGCCCACGCTTGGATTGCGTCCTACCTGACAGGTCACTCCTACCAGGTGGCGTGGCACCACTCTGCACCATGTGCTCTCACCACTTGTGTCCCCCAGGGCTCTGTTCTAGGCCCTCTCCTATTCTCGCTATACACCAAGTCACTTGGCTCTGTCATATCCTCACATGGTCTCTCCTATCATTGCTATGCAGACGACACACAATTAATCTTCTCATTTCCCCCTTCTGATAACCAGGTGGCGAATCGCATCTCTGCATGTCTGGCAGACATATCAGTGTGGATGACGGATCACCACCTCAAGCTGAACCTCGGCAAGACGGAGCTGCTTTTCCTCCCGGGGAAGGACTGCCCGTTCCATGATCTTGCCATCACGGTTGACAACTCCATTGTGTCCTCCTCCCAGAGTGCTAAGAACCTTGGCGTGACCCTGGACAACACCCTGTCGTTCTCCACTAACATCAAGGCGGTGACCCGATCCTGTAGGTTCATGCTCTACAACATTCGCAGAGTACGACCCTGCCTCACACAGGAAACGACGCAGGTCCTAATCCAGGCACTTTTCATCTCCCGTCTGGATTACTGCAACTCGCTGTTGGCTGGGCTCCCTGCCTGTGCCATTAAACCCCTACAACTCATCCAGAACGCCACAGCCCGTCTGGTGTTCAACCTTCCCAAGTTCTCTCACGTCAACCCACTCCTCCACTCTCTCCACTGGCTTCCAGTTGAAGCTCGCATCCGCTACAAGACTATGGTGCTTGCCTACGGAGCCGTGAGGGGAACGGCACCTCCGTACCTTCAGGCTCTGATCAGTCCCTACACCCAAACGAGGGCACTGCGCTCATTCACCTCTGGTCTGCTGGCCCCCCTACCTCTGAGGAAGCACAGTTCCCGCTCAGCCCAGTGAAAACTGTTCGCTGCTCTGGCACCCCTATGGTGGAACAAGCTCCCTCACGACGCCAGGACAGCGGAGTCAATCACCACCTTCTGGAGACACCTGAAACCCCACCTCTTTAAGGAATACCTAGGATAGGATAAAGTAATCCTTCTAACCCCCCCCCCCCCTAAAAGATTTAGATGCACTATTGTAAAGTGGTTGTTCCACTGGATATCATAAGGTGAATGCACCAATTCGTAAGTCGCTCTGGATAAGAGCATCTGCTAAATGACTTAAATGTAAATGTAATCCACCCAATCACTATTACCCTCACTCTCACTCTAACTTTAGGCCATTTTGAAACAATTCTCCACAACAATCTATTGCTTTCAGAGTCCTTAAAATAGAATGCAAAAGTATTATATGTGAAACCCCATGTACAATACTGTATCTGATTAATATGCAGAAATACATCTACAGAGCATACTGTACATAACAGAAAAACAAAACAGCATACATTACAATAGCATCGCCATGCACAAAACAGGATACAGAAGTTCATGATTAGTAACAAATGATAAAATATACATATTTTAAGATATCGTCAAGCATACTTACAGAGTGAAGGGGAGATGTGTTGTAAATTAACTTACTGGAAGTCTATGTAAATAGACACTGAGTGTGAAGTTTGAAGTCTGTGGTTGACAACTTTGAAGCAGTCAGGGACAATAGAGTTGAATAGAGGGCGTACTTGCTTCAAAGCTTGTTTTAGCATGACTAAAGCCATTGAATACACCCTTTCAGTTGGTATACCGACTGTTATTAAACTTATGGAAGTTGAAGAAGAAGACATTAACTACTTTAAAATGGAAATAGCCCTCAATGGAGCTGGTCATTCTGTCACAGAAGGCATCATGACAAAGTTGCCAAGATGTACCTTCTATCCAACTTTATGTCAGGGACCAAGAAGCTTATGCAGAGAGGGCTTCCTTCCACAGTCACACAGACAGTGTTCGGGAGCATCAAAACTGTGATGTATCATGGGTAAATTGTGACTGACTGAATGATCTATAAATAATATTGAGTAGTTATTCATCATGCAAGGTGATTTGTAGATCTTGACTCGCCTATAAAGTTGGCTGCAATGTCGAACACTCCCACATTTACATAACATTATAGCATTTGTAACAAAAATCCTGGGACTGATATTAAGATTTCACATATTAACATTCTCACATCATGTTCAAATCATCTATAAGTGACTTTGTTGAGCTTCACAATGCATTTTTTACATTTGAATGATTTCGACATTATTTGCGAGAAATGCCTCTCTACTTGAATGGGATTTGTGCCACGAATGCTAAAACGTTAGCAAGTTGAAACAGTGCCAGGGGAAACTAAACCAAAGCATGGACTGCTGTCACACCATGTTCATAGACTGGTAAAAGGGTAAGGAAACCAATGTGTCATTTTGTAATTTGGGTGAACCTTCAAGATATTATAACAATATATTAGCAAGAGAATAGAGGTGTAAGGACTAGCTTTGGTTTGGTGCCATAGCTCTTCAGTCCATGTTCTGTGGTGGTTCTCTTCAGTCCATGTTCTGTGATGGTTCTCTTCAGTCCATGTTCTGTGGTGGTTCTCTTCAGTCCATGTTCTGTGATGGTTCTCTTTAGTCCAGGTTCTGTGGTGGTTTTCTTCAGTCCATGTTTTGTGATGGTTCTCTTTAGTCCAGGTTCTGTGGTGGTTCTCTTCAGTCTAGGTTCTGTGGTGGTTCTCTTCTCTCCAGGTTCTGTGGTGGTTCTCTTCCCTCCAGGTTCTGTGGTGGTTGTCTTCAGTCCATGTTCTGTGAGGGTTCTCTTTAGTCCAGGTTCTGTGGGGGTTCTATCAGTCCAGGTTCTGTGGTGGTTCTATCAGTCCAGGTTCTGTGGTGGTTTTCTCCCCTGGATGGTCTGATACACAGAGGGCTGACCGTCTTTCTGAAGAGATGTGAATGTGTCACTGGGCGAGTCCCTCACACTCTGAGAGACAGCGACACAGGAAACACAGTATGAACACTTTACACACTGCTCTGTAGCATTCTCTCTCACCTCTACTTTCTGTGTTCATCAAGTCAAGGTAACAGTGAAAATAGTAGAAAGAGTTGAAAAATAAGCAGTTACTTATCAACAGGTAGTTTGTTGATATCATGACCATCTGTAGAGCATCTATCCAGATTATCCAAATAAAGTGTGACTAAAAAACAATATCACCGTAAATCCCTTTATCACTGAGTTTTCACTCTAATACACTGATGGAAGAAATCCTATGTTATACAGATGTAAACACAAACCAAGACAAATGCCCATAACTAAATGGAATTCAACAGTTTAGCTTTATTGAATGTAACTGTACCTGTGACAGACAGAGTGACTCCAGGATCACCAGTATATAGAATGTTACTGTACCTGTTACAGACAGAGAGACTCCAGGATCACCAGTATATAGAATGTTAATGTACCTGTTACAGACAGAGAGACTCCAGGATCACCAGTATATAGAATGTTAATGTACCTGTTACAGACAGAGAGACTCCAGGATCACCAGTATATAGAATGTTACTGTACCTGTTACAGACAGAGTGACTCCAGGATCACCAGTATATAGAATGTTACTGTACCTGTTACAGACAGAGAGACTCCAGGATCACCAGTATATAGAATGTTACTGTACCTGTTACAGACAGAGAGACTCCAGGATCACCATAATATCTCCCTCCAGTCTGATCTGTTATGAATCTGAACTTGTACGTAGCTGAGTCTTTCTCTCTCAGGTCTGTGAGTGTCAGGGTGTGTCCATTCTTCTTGTCGCTATGGTACGTCACATGACCTGTGTAGTCTGGTTCGTCACTCAGAGTCACAGGATTCCCCTCAGCATCATTTTTAGTGAACCAGAAGGTTGATGTGGCTGTACCACTGGGATATGTGATAAGGTGAATGCACCAATTTGTAAGTCGCTCTGGATAAGAGCGTCTGCTAAATGACGTAAATGTAAATGTAAATATGTGTAAGAGCAGGACAGCTCCACCGTTGACCCCTTCAAGGTACAGATACTCTGAGGGGTGTATGTCACACTCCCTCCATCCTGACCCAGAACACTGCAACACAATCACACATTATAGTAATTATACATTACAGACCCATTTTCTCACACTAACAGCGTTTGTCCACACTTTGTTGCCGTACTCTACTTGCTGAGTGTGAATGGAAACCACAGAAAGGGCCTAAGCATCACTCAGTGAGGTGTGAAAGACAACTATTCCAGAAAAGAAGAAGCCCCTAACAGATGATGTCACTGAACACACCAGAATAACATTACGATAACATTACTAAAACAGTTATGAATGAGACCATACCTGCTACAAACCAGAGAAAGACCACCAACACACTTCCTGCTGTTCTCAAGGCCATTGTTGCATCTCCCACCCTGCAGTCTTAGAAACATAAACAACAACTCACTCTATAGCTGGTGAATAACTCCACCTGATACATTAAAACAGTCCAGGGTCCATATTCACACAGTGCCTCTAAGTAGAGTAGGAGAGCTGATCTAGGATCAGTTTAGCCTTTTAGATAATTATTATATGGACCGGTAGGACCTGATCCTACATCAGCACTCCTCTAGAAACTTCATGAATACTGGCCATGAATACTGGCCCTGATGTAACGACCAAAACACAGGTCATACAGTACCTACCCACAAGTATATGATTTATTACCCCCCACTCTCAAAAATATACATTATACATATATATTTAATGATCACGTCAACCGTACTTACATAGTGAAGGGGAGAGGTCTTGTACAGTGAGTCAACTTACCGTCATAGCAGTGAATAGAAACAAGAAGTGTGATTTTAGTGATTGACACATTTTGAAAGTAGCCTAGTCAGGGATTTAAGACAGTCACATGCATCAACAGCATGTCAGAAAGGGATGTACTGGATGTACTGCTAAAGACCACATAGCTATTTACGTTTCTTCATTTGAGGAGTGGGCCTACATTTTTTAAAGGGGCTAAATGCAGCCCATTTTCAACGTAGTCTTTTCTTTAAATACAGATCCACAACAAAGTGTTGACTGTTTTATATGGTTTCTTAATGTGTTGCCTCACATAATGTGACCCATCACTCCTCATCATCTCCATCAAAGTGGTAGTGAAGGTTCCAGTGTTCTAGAGTAGAGCTCCTCCTACTGGCATCTCAACATTACTGCAGCCTCCTGTCTCTCTTCACATGTCACAATCATGTCCTCATCCATTTGGATCAATAACAGAATAACAAACTGGTAATAAGGTGCCTGAGGCTGAGATCCCGATTCCCAACCCTTTCCCAAGAGTGCAAGTTCACTCTTCCCGTCATGGATTTAAAAGTATGAGACTGGTGTGAACATTGGAGTTTCCATATTTGTTAGCTGAATCCATATCAGTGGAACAGGCAAAGCTGAAATCTTTGCCCTATATACAGTCTGTCTTTGCCAGGGGTCAGGGAAACGGACAAGGGATTCATATTTTCTCAAAATGTATTTTCATCAATGTTTTTTTTTGTGATTGACACTCGACTAGTGAATTCAGACAATCCGATCAGAGAGCGAAACATGCAAATCTACGATGCTCACAAGGTCTACTTCGGGGAAGAAGTGGGTGGAGTCAGGGGATACCAGCGGAGGATTCAAACAGAAGATGGCAGCGGATAAAGAGACCAATGAAAATACACAAAATAAAAGGGAAAATAACATTTGAAAATAAACCACGCATGTAAAGATACTGTGTTATTAAGAGTTAACGTGGGACTGGCATATGAATTCAGTGAACTAGCTATCTCAGCTGGCTTGTTAGCGACATGAAACAGATGTTGTTCAGTGAAACTGCTAGCTAGCCAGCTAGAAGTTAATTCTGTTACCTCTGACAATCAAGTGATATGACTTCCATAAACTGGCATTTTTGTGCATCACACAGCTGCTCTGAACAAAGTGGATTGTGAACTATACGGTGCGTTGCTGCTGAATTACAGCTAGACCCCATAGTTGGCTAGTGAGGGCAAGCTGCTCTGAGTCTGAACTGCCATTGTGTGTTTGTGTGAAAGAGGTGTCTTCAGCTGACTGGTTTTAAGAGTATTGGACTAAAAAAAGAAAAAAAGACAATGAATCATTTTTAATGAACCTGGTTGTGTGTCTAGGTGCTGGACATTGCTCCTTCTGAATGTGTCTGTGTATATTTTGTACTGATATGATGATAATGACAAAGGTGAATAAACCACTATTGCTATACAAACCATTGTAAATGCCTAATTTGTAGTTATTGTATGTACTGTACAGTACAAGATGATGTCATTTTGAAAGCTTTTCATTTTCTCTCCACTGAAGATACTGTTATAACAAGGTGAAAACAATGACAATGAAGTTTAATCTGAAACGTTTATGATTTGTTTACACTTCACACATTAGTAATGTTTTGATTAAAGTAATAAGAAACATTGCATCAAGCAGAACTACTTCATGAATTTTTAGGCAAAATTGTGCTATACCTTTTCATAAAAACAATTAAACAAAAATGTTAAGCTTGTAGCATGATACCCAAGAAAGACTCGGTGCCAATGGTGCTTTAACAAAGTACTGAGTAAAGGGTCTGAATACTTATGTAATGTGATACTTCAGTTTAGTATTTTTAATCAATTTGCAAACCTTTCTATTAACCTGTTTTTGCTTTGTCATTATGGGTTATTGTTTGTAGATTGATGAGGGAAAAAAACAATTGAATCCATTTTAGAATAAGGCTGTAAAATGTGGAAAAAGTCAAGGGGTCTGTCACGTCCTGACCATAGAAAGATGTTATTTTCTATGGTAGAGTAGGTCAGTGCGTGACAGGTTTTATTTTCTATGTTCAGGTTCTAGTTTTGTTTTCTATGTTGGGGTTTTGTTTGGGATGATCTCCAATTAGAGGCAGCTGGTCCTCGTTGTCTCTAATTGGAGATCATACTTAAGTAGGGTTTTTTCCCACCTGGGTTTTGTGGGAGATTATCTTTGAGTCAGTGTATGTTTCACCTCTGTGTCACGGTTTGTTATTTTTGTCATTCAGTTTATTTATGTATTGCATAGTTTCACAGTGTAAATAAAATGTGGAACAACACACGCTGCATTTTGGTCCGCTCCTCCTTACGACATCCGTGACAGAATCTCCCACCACCAAAGGACCAGTGGACTATTGAAGAGATAAGGAGGAGTATATCCAGGGCTTTGGAGGATTTAGGGGCAGGAGAAAAGCGCCTCCCATGGGAACAGGTGGGCAGCGAGAGCACGGCAACAAGGGAAGCACGAGAGGCAGCCCCCCAAAACATTTTGGGGGGGCACACGGGGAGATTGGCAGAGTCAGGTTGGAGACCTGAGCCAACTCCTCGTGCTTACCGTGAGGTGCGTGTCACCAGTCTGGCGCCACCTGTGCCAGCCCCACGCATCAGGTCTCTAGTGCGCCTGCCCAGTCCGGCGTGTCCTGTTCCTGCTCCTCGCACTCGCCCTAAGGTGCGTGTTACCAGTCTTGCTCCACCTGTGCCAGCCCCACGCATCAGGCCTCCAGTGTGCCTTCCCAGTCCAGAGCTTCGGGCGACGTCCCCCAGTCCGGAGCCTCCAGCAACGTTTCCCCAGTCTGGTGAGACCTGTTCCGGCTCCATGTAAGAAGCCTCCAGTGATGATCCATGGTCCGAAGCCTCCAGTGATGATCCATGGCACGAAGCCTGTATGGATGATCCATGGCCTGGAGCCTCCAGTGGTGATCCATGGCACAAAGCCTCCAGTGGTGATCCATTGCATGGAGCCTGCAGTGATGATCCATGGTATGAAGCCTATAGCGGCGGTCCCCGGTCCGGAACCTCCTGAGACGGCCTACAGTCCGGAACCTCCTGAGACGGCCTACAGTCCGGAACCTCCTGAGACGGCCTACAGTCCGGAACCTCCTGAGACGGCCTACAGTCCGGAACCTCCTGAGACGGCCTACAGTCCGGAACCTCCTGAGACGGCCTACAGTCCGGAACCTCCTGAGACGTTCCCCAGTCCGGAACCTCCTGAGACGTTCCCCAGTCCGGAACCTCCTGAGACGTTCCCCAGTCCGGAACCTCCGGCGACGTTCCCCAATCCGGAACCTCCGGCGACGTTCCCCTTTCCGGACCCTCCGGCGACATTCCCCAGTCCGGACCCTCCGGCGACGGCCCGCAGCCCGGAGTCTCCGGCGACGGCACGCAGCCTGGAGTCTCCGGCGATGGCCCGCAGCACAGAGCCTCCGGCGACGATCCGCAGTACAGAGCCTCCTGCGATGATCTGCAGTCCGGTTCCTCCGGCGACGATCCGCGGTCCAGTGGCACAGAAGCAGAGGGATCAGCAGGCGGAGCTGGGGTTACGCCCCGAACCGGAGCGTAACCCCAGGTTCTAGTTCAGGTTCTAGTTTTGTATTTCTATGTTGGGGTTTTGTTTGGGATGATCTCCAATTAGAGGCAGCTGGTCCTTGTTGTCTCTAATTGGAGATCATACTTAAGTAGGGTTTTTTTTCACCTGGGTTTTGTGGGAGATTATCTTTGAGTCAGTGTATGTTTCACCTCTGCATCACGGTTTGTTGTTTTTGTCATTCAGTTTATTTATGTATTGCATAGTTTCACTGTGTAAATAAAATGTGGAACGACACACAAGCTGCATTTTGGTCCGCTCCTCCTTACGACATCCGTGACAGGGTCTGAATACTTTCTGAATGCACTGTATATTATTGGATACTAATTTAAATCAGGTAGTTTGGGTCCTGGATGCTGATTGGCTGAATAAGCATTTCAGCCGTATGTACTGTATATCAGACAATATACCACTGGTATGACACAAATACTTGTTTACATTTCTATTTATGTTGGTAACCATGTTGGTAAGGCCCTCGAGTTTGTAGTATATGGTCAATATACCACGGTTAATGGCTGTATCCAGGCACTCTGCATTGTGCAGAAGACCAGTCATTAGCCATGGTACAGTATATTGGCCAATATACCACACCCCCTCTGACCTTATTGCTTCATTATACCACTTAGTTTGAATATACAGGTCCAGATATACAAGGTCTTCTTGGTTCTGGGTTTGTGTTCAGGTCTTCTTGGTTCTGGGTTTGTTGTGTTCAGGTCTTCTTGGTTCTGGTTTTGTGTTCAGGTCTTCTTGTTTCTGGGTTTGTTGTGTTCAGGTCTTCTTGGTTCTGGGTTTGTTGTGTTCAGGTCTTCTTGGTTCTGGGTTTGTTGTGTTCAGGTCTTCTTGCTTTGTTGTGTTCAGGTCTTCTGGGTATGTTGTGTTCAGGTCTTCTGGGTTTGTTGACTCTACTATAGATTTCAGAGGAGTCCTCCTCAGCTGCTTGTGCTGCCGTGGGTCTGAAGAGAGAGAAACAGAAATTAAACAGAATCTGCATCCCCCGAAAAACTTTCATATACTCTTTATAGTGCATTACTTTGACCAAGGCCTCAATGGCTCTGGTGAAAAGTAATGCACTAAATAGGGAATAGGGTTCCATTTGGAACACAGTTCAGTTTCTCAAAACCACCACTCTCTCATTATATTGTTGGGTTTGTAAGGAAATGACATCACTAGTGGCCACTAGGGGTCACCTCTTTCACTTATTAATGACATCATGGTCTTCTCATCCAATAAGCAGGAGCATATGAATGAACTGTAATCAAGAATATAGCTTGTTTACAACCAAATCTAAAAACATATGTAACTGGAATGTTATAGGAGGGTCCAGATTTTTTGGGGGCGAATTCACTCTTTTTTGAGAAACTATCCCCAACCAGCAATTCACTTCCTCATCCTCGTTGTTCAGTAAGTGCGCTCCAAAAACACCCCAAAACATCCTTTTAGAAACTAAAAAGCTATACGTAGCCTATAGTGATGCGTGTCTTTAGATGTTGTACACATGAAATTGTGTCATTCTGAACTTAATCCACGACGTTATGTTCAATGTTGTTGAGACTTGAACGATCCCTCTCGTCCGTTCTAGCAGCATGATACACGGAGAATAGAACAGTTGGACGGGGAAACAGCACAAGTCACACAAAATGGAATATAACGTTGTGGATAAAGTTTGGAATGACACAATTTCATGTGTACAACTGTTACATCAAAAGTCCTGCATCACTATACTGAGAGCTTTCTGTTTTTAAAAGGACGTATTTTGGTGTTTTTGAAGCAGTTGTTCATGTTTTTTCAGAGCCTCCGTACTGCACAACGAGGATGAGGAAGTGAATTTCTGGATGGGGTAAGTTTCTCTACAACAAGTGAAATCGCAAAAAAAGGTGCCTGGACCTTTCTATAACATGGCATTTACATACAAAATAGAAATTTGGTTGTAAAAAAGCCAACTTCTCCTTCAATGTGGTGTATTCACAATGCTCTAGAAATGACTGTTGTTTTAATGAGAGAATATGCTCACCGGTTGGCATAACTGGAGCGGTTGAATTTCACAGCATCGTACTGGACATCCTCTTCCTGTTTCTGGGGTTGATGCAGCTGGACGATGGAGTACAGAGGCACTTCCTTGATTTTGAAGTGAGAGAAGTGGACGCTGGCATAGTGAACGTCATCCTGGACGACGGTGGCTGCTGTCTGTGTTGCAGTAGAGGTCATGGCCATGCTTGAGACGTTTTCATACACGGGACTAGAGTCTCCCTGATGGGAAGAGAGGACAGACAACATAATGAGTAGAAATGTTCCACAAAGCAATACAAATAATCTGATTGTAACAGACCTGTACATTCTCTGATGTGTCTCTTGTGTCAGAGGTGGATTTGGAGGCCTTCTTCCTGGTTTACACATTAATTTATTTATTATTGAATGAATCAATGAACAAATTAAGTTAATTAAAAAAGTGTTAGAGTGAAATAATCTTTAAAAGATCACTCACCTGAACCACATGAGTCCAGAGAGACAGAGGATGAGAACCAGAACAACCACTATGATTCCTACAGCTGCAGTCAGAACTGATGTTCGTTTCCCTAAATGAAAATATGGATGATATGAGTACAATAGTGCAATATTTGTTAACTGAGCTAATCTCAATGTATATATAATTATAAAATAAAGTATGATAAGCCAAAGTGTAATTGTTAATATCAGTTTGAAACATCATTTTGTATTGAAGTATTGAAGATGAAAGTTCACCTGGTAAAATGATCATCAGAGCTGTAGAGTTCCTAGATCCTCTTCCATTCTGGGCCTCACAGTGGTAATGTCCATTGTCCTGAGACTTGAAGTTACTTATGTTGTACATCTGTCCAAATCCATTTTGAAAAGTCTTATTCTGAAAGTACCAGGTGTATTTGTCCACAGGTGGGTTGGCATCACTGCTGCAGGTCAGAGTCACTGAACTGCCCTCCACTATTTCACCAGAGGGACTGACTGACACTGAGGTGTTCTTTGGTTTATCTGGTAAATGATAATTTGTCCAACCGATAGGACAGTAGTATATTTATGACCGTAGTATATTTGCAAATGACATGTCATGTCAAAAATAAATGATCTGTTAAGTCAGAGAACTATCTAAAACTCTTAACTTACACAAAATTTTAACATATACACGTTTGGAAATTTGATTGAAGACATGCTGTGGTCCTGTCATACTCTGATAGTCACCTCCATTCTTCTGGTACCACCAGGTGTAACTCTGCACAGGTGGGTTGGCATCACTGCTGCAGGTCAGAGTCACTGAACTGCCCTCCACTATTTCACCAGAGGGCCTGACTGACACTGAGCTGTTCTTTGGTTTATCTGATGTAAAATACCAAACATTTTGTCAAAGTAATATTAACAATTAGTAAAAAAAATATTGTTGTTCTAAAATGATTGATAAAGTAAGGCATGTCTATTTTTCCTGAGTGCATGATACTTGCTAAGTGGAAATCAAATGGAATACTGTGCTATTATTCTGCACTGTACTCACACACTGCAGGAGAGCTGAGACCATAATGTCCTTTTACAGCACAGGAGTAACTGTCTTCATCCTCACTGATGATGGAGTACATGGGGGAGGAGTTATCTTGCACATTCTGTCCGTTCTTTTACCAGATGTAGGTGGGGTTGTCAGTCAGAGTACAGGTGGTGCTACAGGTCAGTGTCTTCTGTCCCTCTGCAGCAGGAGTCACCTTCACCTGCAGACCTGAATCAATGTGTAGCGATTGTCGTCGGGAGACGAGGAAGCGGACCAAAACGCAGCTGGGAGCGAATACATGTTTATTTAACACACTAGAATTAAACATGTACACAAAATCAAGGAAAATACCGATACGTTACTTGCTCAAACAAAGAGACAACAACCCACAAACATCGTGGGGGAAAAGGAACTTAAATGTGATTCCCAATCAGACTTCACAAGCGACAGCTGTCTGATTGGGAAATCACCCCCGAGCCCAACATAGAAATAAAACACAAAGAAAGGCTATAACCAAAACATAGAAAATAAAGCATAGAAATGCCACACCCTGACCAAAATAGCAGAGTTCACCTGGTCAGGGCGTGACAGTACCCCCCCTCCAACGGTGCGTACTCCCGGCGCACCAACCTAAAGTCTATTAGGGGGGGGACCCGGGTGGGCGCCTCACCCTCGGTGGAGGCTCTGGCCCCGGGCGTGTTTCTCCCCCTGCCTCCACCCTAGCCCTACCCCTCTGGCCCGGACTGGACCACTGTGGAGCGGCATGCTCAGGCTCCGGAGCGGAGCCGTCGACCGGAACAGGATTGGGCACCGGTGGACCAGACACGGGCCGTGCCGGACTGTGGACACGCACCGTGGGCTTGGTGCGGGGAACAGGAACGGGCCGGACAGGACTGTGGACACACACCGTGGGCTTGGTGCGGGGAACAGGGACGGGCCGGACAGGACTGTGGACACGCACCGTGGGCTTGGTGCGGGGAACAGGGACGGGCCGGACAGGACTGGGGACACGCACCACTAACTGGTGCGGGGAGCAGGGACGGGCCGGACAGGACTGGGGACACGCACCACTAACCTGGTGCGGGGAGCAGGGACGGGCCGGACAGGACTGGGGACACGCACCGTGGGCTTGGTGCGGGGAACAGGAACGGGCCAGACAGGACTGTGAACACGCACTGGTGACCTGAAGCGTGGAGCCGGTTTAGCCACTCGTCCTGGCTGGATGCCCATCCTAGCACGGCATGTGCTGGGCATGTCCACCGGACGCACCGGGCTGTGCGGGCGCACTGGCGACACAGCGCGCAACTCAGCATACCATGGCTCCTCCTCCAGATCTTCCCTCTGCAGGTCCTCAATCAAACGCCTCATCTCCTTCTCTTCCTCCGCCGTCATCCCCCACGAGAGCAGTGGTCTGGGCTCTTCTTCTGCCCTTCCGGACCACCCCATTAGCCCCCCCCCAAAATTTTCTTGGGGCTGTTTTCCGGGCCTCCTCGACCGCCGCCTGCGACTCCGTCTACCGGTTGGCTTTTCCTCCTCGACCTGGGAGTCCGTCCGCCAGGGTCCTTTCCCCGACATGATCTCCTCCCAGGTCCAGAACTCCTTTCCCTCGCGAGCCCATCTCTCGCGCTCCTTTTCCTCCCGCTGCTTGGTCCTGGTTCGGTGGGTTGTTCTGTAACGATTGTCGTCGGGAGACGAGGAAGCGGACCAAAACGCAGCTGGGAGCGAATACATGCTTATTTAACACACTAGAATTAAACATGTACACAAAATCAAGGAAAATACCGATACGTTACTTGCTCAAACAAAGAGACAACAACCCACAAACATCGTGGGGGAAAAGGAACTTAAATGTGATTCCCAATCAGACTTCACAAGCGACAGCTGTCTGATTGGGAAATCACCCCGAGCCCAACATAGAAATAAAACACAAAGAAAGGCTATAACCAAAACATAGAAAATAAAGCATAGAAATGCCACACCCTGACCAAAATAGCAGAGTTCACCTGGTCAGGGCGTGACACAATGTGTATAAAACCACATACACCTCTGTGTTAACAGGATGGTTCATTTATTTGCTCCTGTAATTCATTATGATATACTATTGTAAAATACAGGGTAATATTACCTGTGACAGTCAGAGTTGTTCCTGGGAAACTATGACCCCATTCAAAGTTATGAGTTTTAAAAGTGAAGCGATACTCAGAGTCCTCCTCTCTCAGATCTGAGATTCTCAGGGTGAAGGGACCTTGGTATGTTCCAGTGTACTTCACACGACCTGCATACCCTGGGTCTGTGGTTAGGTCTTCAGGGGTCGACTTATCACTTCTAAACCAGAATGTTGATGTGGTGGAATAATCAACATAAGTACAGGATATGTCCACTGTTGACCCCTTCAAGACACAGATTCTCCTCTTGGTGTAAGTTACTCTGTAGCAGCTCTGACCCTGAACACCTGAAACACAGTGACATAACAAGAGAACAACTGGATTATATTCTCAGTTATTTCTAGAAATGCTAAATGTTCTCAAGATCTCAGAGTGAAACCAAAACACACACAGTTTAAACAGTATTACAATTTTGAATTAAATAAACACTCACACACTGCAGGAGAGTGAAGATACTCTTGGCCTTTTACAGAACAGGAGTAGCTGTCTACAGCATTAGGGAGGACTGAATAGGGGGACGTCTTCTCAGTTACAACCTGTCCGTTCTTGTACCAGATGTAGGTGGGGTTACCAGTCAGAATACAGGTGGTGCTACAGGTCAGTGTCTTTGCCCATCGTGTTGGAGTCACCTTCACCTGCAGGTCTGGAGTAGATCACAACATTAAAACCCTGAATCACCTGTTGTCAAGTTTAATCACATGATGCAAGACATTCTCAAGCACATTTAATTCTTAAATCTGTTTCATATATACAAATCCAATTTATAGACCTAAATGGACAGTAGATATTAATTGAACAGACTAGCAGTATAAAGCATATCACTGTAGCTGTTACAGACAGAGTGACTCCAGGATCACCAGTATATAGAATGTTACTGTACCTGTGACAGACAGAGTGACTCCAGGATCACCAGTATATAGAATGTTACTGTACCTGTGACAGACAGAGTGACTCCAGGATGACCAGTATGTAGAATGTTACTGTACATGTGACAGACAGAGAGACTCCAGGATCACCAGTATATAGAATGTTACTGTACCTGTGACAGACAGAATGACTCCAGGATCACCAGTATATAGAATGTTACTGTAACTGTGACAGACAGAGAGACTCCAGGATCACCAGTATATAGAATGTTACTGTACCTGTTACAGACAGAGTGACTCCAGGATCACCAGTATATAGAATGTTACTGTACCTGTTACAGACAGAGAGACTCCAGGATCACCAGTATATAGAATGTTACTGTACCTGTGACAGACAGAGAGACTCCAGGATCACCAGTATATAGAATGTTACTGTACCTGTTACAGACAGAGAGACTCCAGGATCTCCAGTATATAGAATGTTACTGTACCTGCTACAGACAGAGTGACTCCAGGATCACCAGTATATAGAATGTTACTGTACCTGTGACGGACAGAGTGACTCCAGGATCGCCATAATATCTCCCTCCAGTCTGATCTGTTATAAATCTGAACTTGTACGTAGCTGAGTCACTCTCTCTCAGGTCTGTGATTTTCAGGGTGTGACCATTCTTCTTATCCCCATGATACTCCTCCCAGTTAGGGGGAGTGATGAGCTCTACAGCAGTCTCACAACTCAATCGCTGGATGAAAACTGTGTTCTGCCCCTCCCAAAAGATAGAATTTGTAGATAATTGGCCCTCTTTCTGGGACTCACCCACAAACAGGACCAAGCCTGGCCTGTTGAGGAGTGACGGACTCCATCCTAGCTGGAGGGGTGCTCTCACCTTATCTACGAACATAGACAGGGCTCTAACTCCTCTAGCTCCAGAATGAAATAGGGTGCAGGCCAGGCAGCAGGCTGTTAGCCAGCCTGCCAGCTTAGTGGAGTCTGCCATTAGCACAGTCAGCGTAGTCAGCTCAGCTTTCCCCATTGAGACCGTGTCTGTGCCTCGATCTAGGTTGGGCAAAATTAAAAATGGCGGAGTTCGCTTTAGTAATCTCACTAGTACAAAGACCTCCTCCATTCCTGCCATTATTAAAAGAGATTGTGATACTTCACATCTCAAAATTGGGTTACTTAATGTTAGATCCCTCACTTCCAAGGCAGTTATAGTCAATGAACTAATCACTGATCATAATCTTGATGTGATTGGCCTGACTGAAACATGGCTTAAGCCTGATGAATTTACTGTGTTAAATGAGGCCTCACCTCCTGGTTACACTAGTGACCATACCCCCCGTGCATCCGGCAAAGGCGGAGGTGTTGCTAACATCTACGATAGCAAATTTCAATTTACAAAAAAAAAAACAATGACGTTTTCGTCTTTTGAGCTTCTAGTCATGAAATCTATGCAGCCTACTCACTCACTTTTTATAGCTACTGTTTACAGGCCTCCTGGGCCATATGCAGTGTTCCTCACTGAGTTCCCTGAATTCCTATCGGATCTTGTAGTCATAGCAGATAATATTCACATTTTTGGTGACTTTAACATTCACATGGAAAAGTCCACAGACCCACTCCAAAAGGCTTTCGGAGCCATCATCGACTCAGTGGGTTTTGTCCAACATGTCTCTGGACCTACTCACTGCCACAGTCATACTCTGGACCTAGTTTTGTCCCATGGAATAAATGTTGTGGATCTTAATGTTTTTCCTCATAATCCTGGATTATCGGACCACCATTTTATTGCGTTTACAATTGCAACAAATAATCTGCTCAGACCCCAACCAAGGAGCATTAAAAGTCGTGCTATAAATTCTCAGACAACCCAAAGATTCCTTGATGCCCTTCCAGACTCCCTCTGCCTACCCAAGGACGTCAGAGGACAAAAATCAGTTAACCACCTAACCGAGGAACTCAATTTAACCTTGCGCAATACCCTAGATGCAGTTGCACCCCTAAAAATTAAAAACATCTGTCATAAGAAACTAGCTCCCTGGTATACAGAAAATACACGAGCTCTGAAGCAAGCTTCCAGAAAATTGGAACGGAAATGGCGCCACACCAAACTGGAAGTCTTCCGACTAGCTTGGAAAGACAGTACCGTGCAGTATCGAAGAGCCCTCACTGCTGCTCGATCATCCTATTTTTCCAACTTAACCTGTTTGGTATAGGGGGCAGTATTGAGAATTTTGGAAAAAATATGTTCCCATTTTTAACTGCCTCCTACACCAACTCAGAAGCTAGAATATGCATATTATTGTTCAGGTTTGGATAGAAAACACTCTGAATTTTCTAAAACTGTTTGAATGGTGTCTGTGAGTATAACAGAACTCTTTTGGCAGGCAAAAACCTGACAAGGCTTCAAGCAGGAAATACCCTGTCTAACAAGGAGTCGTGCGTCTTACCTCTTTTTATTGAAAAGTAAGGATCTTAGCTGTAACGTGACAATTCCCAGGGCTCCAATAGGCTCTCAGAGCCCGCGAAAACCCTGAAGGTTTACGAGGGAGCCTCAGGTTGAAACATATTATCGCCTTTTGTAAGTGGCTGCTCGGAGGACCTTTCAATGATGCGCGTGCATGAGTCGCTTCTGAGGAGAAATTTTATTCGGCTGTTTAGGCTCAATGCATACTCCCGGTCGGAATATTATCACTTCTCTACGACATAAATGGCATAAAAATTGGTTTTAAACAGCGGTTGACATGCTTCGAAGTACGGTAATGGAATATATAGACATTTTTGACACGCCAATGCGCCATGCGCGGGACCGCGAAGAAGCATTCTAGAACTCACGAACAAAACGTCGCTGTTGGAATATAACGATGGATTATTTGGGACCAAACCAACATTTGTTATTGAAGTAGAAGTCCTGGCAGTGTATTCTGATGAAGAACAAGCAAGGTAAGAACATTTTTCTTATAGGAAATGTGATTTTGGTGGAGGCTGAACTGGGTGGGTATCTAAATAGCTAGCCCTGTAATGCCGGGCTATGTACTTAGATTATTGCAAAATGTGCTTCATCCGAAAAGCTATTTTAAAATCGGACATATCGAGTGCATAGAGGGGTAATGTATCTATAATTCTTAAAATAATTGTTATGCTTTTTGTGAACGTTTATCGTGAGTAATTTAGCAAACTGTTAGTAAATTCACCTAATGTAAAAAGCTGGTTTTTGATATAAATATGAACTTGATTGAACAGACATGCATGTATTGTATAACACAATGTCCTAGGTGTGTCATCTGTTGAAGATCATAAAAGGTTAGTGCTGCATTTAGCTGTGGTTTGGGTTTATGTGACATGATATGCTAGCTTGAAAAATGGGTGTCAGATTTTTTCTGGCTGGGTACTCTGCTGACATAATCTAATGTTTTGCTTTTGTTGTAAAGCCTTTTTGAAATCGGACAGTGGGGTTAGATTAACGAGATTCTTGTCTTTAAATAGCTGTGAAATAGTCATATGTTTGAGAAATTGAAGTTATAGCATTTCTAACGATTCAAAAATCGCGCCACTGGATTGAAGTGGCTGTTACGTAGGTGGGACGAAATCGTCCCACATACCCCAGAGAGGTTAATTGAGGAAAATAAGAACAATCCGAAATTTCTTTTTGATACTGTCGCAAAGCTAACTAAAAAGCAGCATTCGCAAATGGAGGATGGCTTTCACTTCAGCAGTAATACATTTATGAACTTCTTTGAGGAAAAGATCATGATCATTAGAAAGCAAATTACGGACTCCTCTTTAAATCTGGGTATTCCTCCAAAGCTCCATTGTCCTGAGTCTGCACAACTCTGCCAGGACCTTGGCTCAAGGGAGATACTAAAGTGTTTTAGTACTATATCTCTTGACACAATGATGAAAATAATCATGGCCTCCAAACCCTCAAGCTGCATACTGGACCCTATTCCAACTAAACTACTGAAAGAGCTGCTTCCTGTGCTTGGCCCTCCTATGTTGAACATAATAAACGGTTCTCAATCCACCGGATGTGTACCAAGCTCACTAAAAGTGGCAGTAATAAAGCCTCTCTTGAAAAAGCCGAATCTTGACCCAGAAATTATAAAAAACTATCGGCCCATATCGAATCTTCCATTCCTCTCAAAAATTTTAGAAAAAGCTGTTGCACAGCAACTCACTGCCTTCCTGAAGACAAATAATGTATACGAAACGCTTCAGTCTGGTTTTAGACCCCATCATAGCACTGAGACTGCACTTGTGAAGGTGGTAAATGACCTTTTAATGACGTCAGACCGAGGCTCTGCATCTGTCCTCGTGCTCCTAGATCTTAGTGCCGCTTTTGATACCATCGATCACCACATTCTTTTGGAGAGATTGGAAACCCAAATTGGTCTACATGGACAAGTTCTGGCCTGGTTTAGATCTTATCTGTCGGAAAGATATCAGTTTGTCTCTGTGAATGGTTTGTCCTCTGACAAATCAATTGTAAATTTCGGTGTTCCTCAAGGTTCCGTTTTAGGACCACTATTGTTTTCACTATATATTTTACCTCTTGGGGATGTCATTCGAAAACATAATGTTACATTTCACTGCTATGCGGACGACACACAGCTGTACATTTCAATGAAACATGGTGAAGCTCCAAAATTGACCTCGCTAGAAGCCTGTGTTTCAGACATAAGGAAGTGGATGGCTGCAAACTTTCTACTTTTAAACTCGGACAAAACAGAGATGCTTGTTCTAGGTCCCAAGAAACAAAGAGATCTTCTGTTCAATCTGACAATTAATCTGGATGGTTGTACAGTCGTCTCAAATAAAACTGTGAAGGACCTCGGTGTTACTCTGGGCCCTGATCTCTCTTTTGAAGAACATATCAAGACTGTTTCAAGGACAGCTTTTTTCCATCTACGTAACATTGCAAAAATCAGAAACTTTCTGTCCAAAAATGACGCAGAAAAATTAATCCATGCTTTTGTTACTTCTAGGCTGGACTACTGCAATGCTCTACTTTCCGGCTACCCGGATAAAGCACTAAACAAACTTCAGTTAGTGCTAAATACGGCTGCTAGAATCCTGACTAGAACCAAAAAATTTGATCATATTACTCCAGTGCTAGCCTCCCTACACTGGCTTCCTGTTAAGGCAAGGGCTGATTTCAAGGTTTTACTGCTAACCTACAAAGCATTACATGGGCTTGCTCCTACCTATCTTTCCGATTTGGTCCTGCCGTACATACCTACACGTACGCTACGGTCACAAGACGCAGGCCTCCTAATTGTCCCTAGAATTTCTAAGCAAATGGCTGGAGGTAGGGCTTTCTCCTATAGAGCTCAATTTTTATGGAATAGTCTGCCTACCCATGTGAGAGACGCAGACTCAGTCTCAACCTTTAAGTCTTTACTGAAGACTTATCTCTTCAGTAGGTCCTATGATTAAGTGTAGTCTGGCCCAGGAGTGTGAAGGTGAACGGAAAGGCTGGAGCAACGAACCGCCCTTGCTGTCTCTGCCTTGCCGGTTCCCCTCTTTCCACTGGGATTCTCTGCCTCTAACCCTATTACAGGGGCTGAGTCACTGACTTACTGGTGTTCTTCCATGCCGTCCATGGGAGGGGTGCGTCACTTGAGTGGGTTGAGTCACTGACGTGGTCTTCCTGTCTGGGTTGGCGCCCCCCCCTTGGGTTGTGCCATGGCGGAGATTTTTGTGGGCTATACTCGGCCTTGTCTTCGGACGGTAAGTTGGTGGTTGTAGACATCCCTCTAGTGGTGTGGGGGCTGTGCTTTGGTAAAGTGGGTGGGGTTATATCCTGCCTGTTTGGCCCTGTCCGGGGGTACCATCGGATGGGGCCATAGTGTCTTCTGATCCCTCCTGTCTCAGCCTCCAGTATTTATGCTGCAGTAGTTTATGTGCCGGGGGGCTAGGGTCAGTCTGTTTCATCTGGAGTATTCTCTTGTCTTATCCGGTGTCCTGTGTGAATTTAAATATGCTCTCTCTAATTCTCTCTTTCTCTCTTTCTTTCTTTCTCTCGGAGGACCTGAGCCCTAGGACCATGCCTCGGGACTACCTGGCATGATGACTCCTTGCTGTCCCCAGTCCACCTGGCCATGGTGCTGCTCCAGTTTCAACTGTTCTGCCTGCGGCTACGGAACCCTGACCTGTTCACCGGACGTGCTTGTTGCACCCTCGACAACTATTATGATTATTATTATTTGACCATGCTGGTCATTTATGAACATTTTAACATCTTGACCATGTTCTGTTATAATATCCACCCGGCACAGCCAGAAGAGGACTGGCCACCCCTCATAGCCTGGTTCCTCTCTAGGTTTCTTCCTAGGTTTTTGGCCTTTCTAGGGAGTTTTTCCTAGGGAGTTTTTCCTAGCCACCGTGCCTCTTTCACATGCATTGCTTGCTGTTTGGGGTTTTAGGCTGGGTTTCTGTACAGCACTTAGAGATTTCAGCTGATATACGAAGGGCTATATAAATAAATTTGATTTGATTTGATTTGACCTGTATACACTGGGTTCTGAAATAGATTTTCAGGTTCTACACAAGTCTCCATTTTAGTGAACCAAAAGGTTGATGAAACAAGCCTGAAACCTTGATCAAAGACTGTTGGCATCTAGTGGAAGCCACAGGAATTGCAATCTGGGAGCTAGAACTGCATAGGACCCACAGCTTTCCATTAGAAGAGCCTGGGACCTAAAAAAAAATAATTCAGGTTGGTTTTTCTTTGGATTTTCACCTACCATATCAATTGTTTTATAGTCTCATTCATTATTTTAACATTTCTACAAACTTCAAAGTGTTTTCTATCCAATGCTACTAATTATATGCATATCCTGGCTTCTGGGCCTGAGTAACAGGCAGTTTACTTTGGGCACGTCAGTCAGGTGGAAATTCTGAAAAAAGAACCCTATCCCTAACAATTTTTTAAGGATGTCTCAAGTTTTTGCTCGCCTGAGTTAGAGTAGCTCGCTATAAGCTGCAGACCATACTGTTGACCAAGAGAGTTTTCATCTACATTGAACAAAAATAAAAACAGAACATGCAACATTTTCTAAGATTTTAGTAAGTTACAGTTCATATAAAAAAGAAAAATGTATGAAATGTTTGAAATGTATGCATTCACTACTGTAAGTCGCTCTGGATAAGAGCGCCTGCTAAATGACTAAAATGTAAAAAGAAAAATGTAAAAATGAAATCAGTCTATTTAAATTAATTAATTAGGCCCTAATCTATGTTGTCTGCCTTTTCACATGACTGGGAATACAGATATGCATCTGTTGGTCACAGATACCTTTAAAAAAAGGCGGATGAATGGCACGACAATGGGTCTCAGGATCTCGTCAGGGTATATCTGTGCATTCAAATTGCCATTGATAAAATGCAATTGTGTTCGTTGTCCATAGCTTATGCCTGCCCATACCATAACCCCACCGCCACCATGGGGCACTCTGTTAACAACGTTAGCATCAGCAAACCACTCGCCCAGAGGACGCCATAAACGCTGTCTGCCATTTGCCCAGTAGAGTTGAATCCGAGTTTCATCCGGTAAGAGCATACTTCTCAAGTATGCCAGTGACCATCGAAGGTGAGCATTTGCCCACTGAAGTCGATTACGACGCCGAACTGCAGTCAGGTCAAGACCCTGGTGAGGACGACAAGCACGTGTAATACCCTTATTAGAACCAAGTATTGAGTTTATTTGTTATAATTAATTGGTATTCGATTTAAAAGGTGATTGAATTGCTCCTGAATTGCAATGTTGTTAATGCATTTCTTTTGAAGAAATATTTCTTTAAGCTATATGTGAATAAGTTTGTTTACCCCTTAAGTTAAAATTTTGACCAATAAGATCGCTTGTTAAGCTGTGGCCAATGGGAGTTGACTTGGTTAATGGAGGCCTGGGAAAGAAAAAAAGAGAGGGAGAGAGACGTTGAGAAAAAGATGGACATTTACATTAGGACCATGGAGAAAAAAAATTACTAAAGAAGACAACAAAACTAGAACAAAACCCATACCTACCGAGACATGAAGGGAAATGCCGATTTTATTTTATTAGAGAGTTGTTATAATTTTCTTAAGAAAGACTTAGTAAAGACTGAAGCTACCATCTCATCATGGAGGTACTCGACAGCCTTGAGGTTAGCCTAGCATGGTGTGACACTGAGAGAGAATTGCTTGGTAAAGATTAACGAGTTCATGTTCCATGGGATATTGATTACTGAAAAAGAGTACTATCTGCATTGGTAACTGTACTTGCTGTGGACCTTGTGAGGAAACCTGCAAGGAGCTGCCATACTTCACTGAAGGAATATCAACAAGTAGTGAGTAACCACAATGTGAGGTGCTTCTGGACTTTATGTGCGTCCTCATTTTTTAGCTCCAACGCGCGCCAACGGGTTAATAAACAAGCTTGAAATAATTTGGACACGGGTTGTGAACTACTCATTGGGGTTTATTATTTTTATTTCTTTTGATTTTGTGCTTTGAAAATGTAATAATACACATCTTGAACATTATGTATGTTGCCTTGGTGGAGTCATTTAATGTTTCAATCTAATTGAAGCTCACTTGGGCACACCATCTAATTGAACCTCCCACGGGACACACCATTCAACAGCCAGTGAAAAATCAGAGCGCCAAATTCAAAACAACAAAATGTCATAATTCAAAGTTCTCAAACATACGACTATTTTACACCATTGTAAAGGTACACTTCTTAATGTAACCACATTGTCCAATTTCAAAAAGGCTTTATGGCGAAAGCATAAAGTTAGATTATGTTAGGACAGTTACAACACAAGAAAAACCACACAGCCATTTTCCAAGCAGGAGAGGGATCACAAATACCAGAAGTTCAGCTAAAATTAAGCACTACCCTTTGACAATCTTCATCAGATGACACTCCTAGGACTCAATGTTAGACAATACATGTATGTTTTGTTCGATAAAGTTCATATTTATATCCAAAAACAGCATTTTACATTGGCATGTGATGTTCAGAAAATATTTTGCCTCCAATACTTTCGGTGAATCAGCACAACAATTTACAAAAATACTCATCATAAACGTTGATAAAATATTAAAATGTTATTCAAAGAATTTTAGATAACCATCTCCTTTATGCAACCGCTGTGACAGATTTCAAAAAAGCTTCACGGGGAAAGCACACTTTGCAATAATCTGAGTACGGCGCTCAGAAACATACACTAGGCAATACAGATACCCGCCATTTTGGAGTCATCTAAAATCATAAATAGCATTATAAATATTCACTTACCTTTGATGATCTTCATCAGAAGGCACTTCCAGGAATCCCAGGTCCACAATAAATGTTGTTTTGTTCAATAAAGTCCATAATTTATGTCCAAATACCTCCTTGTTGTTTGCGTGTTCAGTAAGCTACTCCAAATGTAGGAACCGCGCCCAAAATTTCACGACGAAAAGTCAAAAGAAAGTTCTATTTACGTTCGTTGAAACATGTCAAACGTTGTATAGCATCAATGTTTAGGGCCTTTTTAACATAAAACTTAAATAATATTCCAACCGGACGATTCCAATGTCTTGGAACACAGCTACCTATCACGTGAACACATGCGCCAATGAACTCATGTCCTTTCATTTTTTTACATTTACATTTTTAGTCATTTAGCAGACGCTCTTATCCAGAGCGACTTACAGTAGTGAATGCATACATTTCATGAAAAAACTTCCCATACTGGTCCCCCGTGAGCATCGAACCCACAACCCTCACGTTGCAAACACCATGCTCTACCAACTGAGCCACACGGGACTTTCCAGAGTCATGAACTTCCCGGCCTTCTTGTTCGCTCTCTGTTCACTGCAAAAGCCTGAAACTAGGTTCTAAAGACTGTTGACATCTAGTGGAAGCCTTAGGAAGTGCAAAATGAACCCTAAGTCACTGTGTGTTAGCTAGGCAATGACTTGAAAAGACGACAAGCACCAGGTTTCCCACTTCCTGGTTAGATTTTTCTCAGGTTTTTGCCTGCCATATGAGTTCTGTTATTCTCACAGACATCATTCAAACCGTTTTAGAAACTTCAGGGTGTTTTCTATTAAAATGTACTAATATTATGCATATTCTAGTTCCTGGGCCCGAGTAGTAGGCCGTTTAATTTGGGTACGTTTTTCATCCGGCCGTGAAAACACTGCCCACCACCCTAGAGAAGTTAATGCATGGGTGAGCCTATCCTGATACAATAACAGAAACCTATAATCCTTTCATCTGAAGTTAATACCCTATTGTCATCCCCCTAGATAGTTTACAATAGGATTTCTTATTGGAGATGTCCTTCTCACCTAACATCCCATGCGGTTGAGATATTCTATGTAAGGTAATATCGCGAGAGTCAAATTCGAGCATGGTGAGAGGGTTACACATGCAGATGAGCTTGCCTGACACGGTTTCTGACAGTTTGTGCAGAAATTATTTGTTTGTGCAAAGCAATGGTTTCATCAGCTGTCCATGTGTCTCGCCTCAGCCTATCCCGCAGGTGAAGAAGCCGGATGTGGAGGTCCTGGACTGGCATGATGTCACGTGGTCTGCAGTTCTGAGGCCAGTTGGACGTACTGCCAAATTCTCTAAAACGACATTGGAGGCGGCTTATGGTAAAGAAATTAACACTAAATTCTCTGGCTGCAGTTCTGGTTGACATTCCGGTAGTCAGCATGCTCCCTCAAAACTTGAGACCTCTGTGCCATTGTGTTGTGCCATTGTGTGACAAAACTGCACAATTTATAGTGGCCTTTTATTGTCCCCTACACAAGGTGCACTTGTGTATTGATCATGCTGTTTATTCATCTTCTTGATATGCCACACCTATCAAGTGGATGGATTATCTTGGCAAAGAAAAAATGCTCAGTAACAGGAATTTAAACACATTTGAGAGAAATAAGCTCTTTGTGCATATGGAACATTTCTGGGATATTGTATTTCAGCTCATGAAACATGGGACCAACACTTTACATGTTGCGTTTATATTTTTGTTCAGTATGTATTTTACATAGCTTTCTATTTACAGCCATAAATCCATGCTGGCACTAAGACCACACTCAACAAGCTGAGTAGAGCCATAAGCAAACAAGAAATTACACATTCAGAAGCAGAGTTTCTCATGGCAGGTGATTTTAATGCAGGGAACTGAAAACACTGATACCTCATTTTTACCAGCATTTCACCTGTGAAACTAGGAGCGACAAAACATTAGATAAGCTTAACTCCACACAAGCATAAAAGGCCCTCGCTTTGGCAAATCAGACCATATCTCTATCCTCTATCCTTCCTACTACTTACAAGCAACAACTCAAACAGGAAGTACCAGTGACACGCTCAAAACGGAACTGGTCTGATCAAGCTACAGGACTGTTTCGCTAGCACAGACTGGAATATGTTTCGGGATTCAGCCGATAACATAGAGGAGTTTACCACATCAGTCACCGGCTTCATTAATAAGTACATCGCCGACATTGTCCCAACAGTAACCTATGTACATACCCCAACCAGAAGCTATGGATACAGGCAACATCTCCACAGAGCTAAAGGCTAGAGCTGCCGCTTTCAAGGACCGGGACACTAATCTGGACACTTGTAAGAAATATCGCTATGACCTCCAATGAGCAATCAAACTGGCAAAGCGTCAATACGGGACTAAGGTCTAATTCTACAACACTTGCTCTGAAGCTCGACGGACATGGCATGGCTTGCAAACTATCGCGGATTATAAAGGGTAACCCAGCTGCGAGCTGCCCAGAGACACAAGCCTACTAGACGAGCAACAGTAACTTAATTGTATGCTCGCTTCGATGCAAGCAACACTGAACCATACATGAGAGCACTAGCTGTTCCTGACAACTGTGTGATACAGTCAGACATACGCCGACACACACATAACATGCGCACACATGCATACTGACGCCACACACACACACTCTCACACACACACTCTCACACTTTCAAACTCACCACATATGCTGTTGCTACAGCTTAGTCTATTATCTATCCTGATGCCTAGTCACTTTACCCCTACCTATGGGGCAGCAGGTAGCCAAGCGTTTAAGAGTGTTGGGCCTGTAAAGGTTTCTGGTTTATATCCCTAAACCGGCAAATTGGAAAAATCATCTGTTCTGCCATTGAGCAAGGTAATTAACCCCCAACAACAACTGAATCCCATGCACAGATTATGTCCATTTGTCTTAATGGACATAATGCCCCACGCATTTATCTGATTCAGAGGGGTTGAGTTAAATGTAGAAGACACATTTCAATTGAATGCCTTCAGTGGTGCAACTGACTAGGTATCACCCTTTTCCTTATATGTATGTACAT
Organism: Salmo trutta; assembly: GCF_901001165.1. Classification (NCBI taxonomy): domain Eukaryota; kingdom Metazoa; phylum Chordata; class Actinopteri; order Salmoniformes; family Salmonidae; genus Salmo; species Salmo trutta. The sequence goes on along the minus strand of NC_042994.1, from coordinate 1,910,663 downwards.
AGCTACATGTATTACCTCATATCCCTGCACATCGACTCGATACTGGTAAATGGACATGTCATTGTTATTCGTTAATCACTGTGTATTTATTCCTTGTGTCACTATTTATATTATTTTACTCTGCATTGTTGGAAAAGGACCCGTTAGTCAGCATTTCAACCCACTGTCACTGTGTCTCATGTTAATACTACACCTCAACACAACCCACCACCGATATGTGTTTCTCAGTGAGGTCCATGGTGACGTTCCCCATCCAGAGAGAGGGACAGGGGGACCTGAGGATGAGAGGAAGGGAGGGGACCATGGTCAGAATAAATCCATTTCAGCAACCTTATAACAACCCAACATTATGAATGTGACCGAAATGGCACCCTATCCCCTACACAGTGCACTGTTTGACCAAGACCATGAGGCTCTGGTTGAAAGTAGTGCACTATGTAGGAATAGGGTGCTATTCTGGACAGTCTATAGAACCTATAACTGTAGGTATATATACACTCACATTAAATTATGTATTATTTAGATGTGGAATAACCCAACAGACTCTGTGTGATTTCAGTGAACTAAGCCGGTCTGTAATGATGAGCTAACCTTGTCTTAGACCTGGAGATTCATGTTAGCTCCTGGAGCTAATGCCTAGACTTTAGCTCAGTGGGATAATATGGTCTAGAGTCTCACTAACAACCCAAGTATGACACCCAGAGTTAAACATACACACCCAGTAGAGTCCCGAGGGGAGGAGAGGTCCACCACTGCAGTTCTGAGGGGAGGAGAGGTCCACCACTGGAGTCCCGAGGGGAGGAGAGGTCCACCACTGGAGTCCCGGGGGGAGGAGAGGTCCACCACTGGAGTCCCGAGGGGAGGAGAGGTCCACCACTGGAGTCCTAAGGGGAGGAGAGGTCCACCACTGGAGTCCCGAGAGGAGGAGAGGTCCACCACTGGAGTCCCGAGAGGAGGAGAAGTCCACCACTGGAGTCCAAAGAGGAGGAGAGGTCCACCACTGGAGTCCCGAGGGGAGGAGAGAACCACCACTGGAGTCCCGAGGGGAGGAGAGGTCCACCACTGGAGTCCCGAGGGGAGGAGAGGTCCACCACTGGAGTCCTGAGGGGAGGAGGGGTCCACCACTGGAGTCCTGAGGGCAGGAGAGGTCCACCACTGCAGTCCAGAGGGGAGGAGAGGTCCACCACTGGAGTCCAGAGGGGAGGAGAGGTCCACCACTGGAGTCCTGAGGGGAGGAGAGATCCACCACTGGAGTCCTGAGGGGAGGAGGGGTCCGCCACTGGAGTCCTGAGAGGGAAGCCGAGAGCAGCCTGCACCGTGGTAAACTTCTCCAGCAGCAACAATCTCTGCACCTCCTCAAAACCCAGATCCTACAGGAAAAAGAGAGAGAGAGAGAGACAGAAAACCAAACCTCAGCTTCAGACACACTGAGTTATCCAACTCTACTACCACCAGCTCCATTACGCTGGAGCCTGACCTGTCTCCCCTCACTGTGATCTGCAGGACCTTGCAGTTGAAGACCTCAGTGAAGGACTCATCTCAGTCCTGATCCAGCTTTAACTCCTGATCCATGGCCCTTTCTGCCTCACCATACAGCTGGAGAGAGAAGATGGGAGGGATGGGAGGAGGGGGGGTGAGAGGAGGTAGAGGGGAGGGAGAGAGGATGGGGGAGAGAGGGGGGGTGAAGCGAGAGAGAGAGAGCAGGGGGGAAGACAGGGGGAGATAAGATGAGGGAAAAGAGATTGAGAGTCAGATTTCACCGATAGAGACACACACACTGTCAGCAATTTCCACTTTCACAGTAGAGAGCTCAGACACTGACCTTTAACCCCATCAGTGCACTCCCCTTGAGGAAGTATCCCTTTAGCCAATCAGGGGCGAGCTGGATGGACTTCTGAGCGTCTGATAGGGCAGAGGGGTAGAGCTCCAGACACCATTAGGAGTACAAACCATTCCCAAAGAAATACAAGAAATGAGATCAAAATCGAAATAGTCCATCCAGATCTTTACCACCTAGGAAATCTGTTTGACAACTTACATTAGAGTACTCCTGCAGTAGTCTAGGGAGCAACATACCCGTACCACACAAATCTGGCAAGGTCGTGTGGTACGTGTGTGTGTGTGTGTGTGTGTGTGTGTGTGTGTGTGTGTGTGTGTGTGTGTGTGTGTGTGTGTGTGTGTGTGTGTGTGTGTGTGTGTGTGTGTGTGTGTGTGTGTGTGTGTGTGTGTGTGTGTGTGTGTGTGTGTGTGGTGTGTGTGTGGTGTGTGTGTGTGTTGTGTGTGTGTGTGTGTGTGTGTGTGTGTGTGTGTGTGTGTGTGTGGTGTGTGTGTGTGTGGTGATGTGTGTGTGTGTGTGTGTGTGTGTGTGTGTGTGTGTGTGTGTGTGTGTGTGTGTGTGTGTGTGTGTGTGTGTGTGTGTGTGTGTGGTGTGTGTGTGTGTGTGTGTGTGTGTGTGTGTGTGTGTTGTGTGTGTGTGTGTGTGTGTGTGTGTGTGTGTGTGTGTGTGTGGTGTGTGTGTGTGTGTTGTGTGTGTGGTGTGTGTTGTGTGTGTGTGTGTGTGTGTGTGTGTGTGTGTGTGTGTGTGTGTGTGTGTGTGTGTGTGTGTGTGTGTGTGTGTGTGTGTGTGTGTGTGTGTGTGTGTGTGTGTGTGTGTGTGTGTGTGTGTGTGTGTGTGTGTGTGTGTGTGTGTGTGTGTGTGTGTGTGTGTGTGTGTGTGTGTGGGTGTGTGTGTGTGTGTGTGTGTGTGTGTGTGTGTGTGTGTGTGTGTGTGTGTGTGTGTGTGTGTGTGTGTGTGTGTGGTGTGTGTGTGTGTGTGTGTGTGTGTGTGTGTGTGTGTGTGTGTGTGTGTGTGTGTGTGTGTGTGTGTGTGTGTGTGTGTGTGTGTGTGTGTGTGTGTGTGTGTGTGTGTGTGTGTGTGTGTGTGTGGTGTGTGTGTGTGTGTGTGTGTGTGTGTGTGTGTGTGTGTGTGTGTGTGTGTGTGTGTGTGTGTGTGTGTGTGTGTGTGTGTGTGTGTGTGTGTGTGTGTGTGTGTGTGTGTGTGTGTGTGTGTGTGTGTGTGTGTGTGTGTGTGTGTGTGTGTGTGTGTGTGTGTGTGTGTGTGTGTGTGTGTGTGTGTATGTATGTATGTATGTATGTATGTATGTATGTATGTATGTGTATGTGTGCCTAGCCACTCATGGTTATGTGGTTCAATGGCACCATCATGTGTCCAATAGGCAGAAATACAAGAAATGAGCTGAATGGATAGTTATGATTTAATTAAATGAAATTAAATTAACAAAATAATCAATTTATTTGTTGTCTATCTTTGAACTTATTTACAACATGTATTCAATGTTTCTAAAATACATAATAATTAATAATTTGATAATATTATGACACTGAACAATATGGTATTACATAATATAAAATATAAAATGCCCAATAATATCTGACAGCAATACAAAGTAAAACATCTTTAAACACATCAGGAGCAACTCCAGAGATACAAATATTTAAAAGCTCTTGTCAATATTGTTTCTTTTTGTGTCACTAAAACAACACAGAACTTTATATGTTATAAAAATCTGGAATTGGCAAAATCCCATAAAAAAAGATAAGCAATACAATCTATAGATAGTAAACAGATAAGTTGACATTTTGAGCCTGTAATCGAACCCACAAATGCTGATGCTCCAGATACTCAGCTAGTCTAAAGAAGGCCAGTTTTATTGCTTCTTTAAACAGAACAACAGTTTTCAGCTGTGCTAACATAATTGCAATATGGTTTTCTAATGATTAATTAGCCTTGTAAAATGATAAACTTGGATTAGCTAACACAACGTGCCACTGGAACATAGGAGTGATGGTTGCTGGCAATGGGCCTCTGTACGCCTATGTAGATATTCCATAAAACATCTGCCATTTCCAGCTACAATAGTAATTTACAACATTAACAATGTCTACACTGTATTTCTGATCAAATTGATGCTATTTTAAAGGACAACATTTTTTGCTTTTCTTTCAAAAACAAGTACATTTTAAGTGACCCCAAACTTTTGAACGGTAGCGCACATACTGTATTTATCATTAGGAGAACAATCTAAATTTCATCATTTACTCAAAAGTTAAAGCTCATTGTCTTAAACCTTCTAGATTAGAAAGCAATATCATAGAAAGAGAATAGTATTGTGAGACCTAGCTTTGGTTTGATGCTGTTGCTCTTCAGTCCAGGTTCTATGGTGGTTCTCTTCAGTCCAGGTTCTATTGTGGTTCTCTTCAGTCCAGGTTCTGTGGTGGTTCTCTTCAGTCCAAGTTCTGTGGTGGTTCTCTTCATTTCTCATAATAGGAGAGCTCAGTATCTATCTGAGGGGCTGTGTCACTGGGGAGTCCCCTCACATTCTGAAAGAAGACACATCGAATGAGAACTTTACAAACCAGTCCCTCTAACATTTGTATGTACACGGACACACAAACTGCATTATAAGCGACTTACTACAATTGTGTCATACTCTGGTGACCTGGTCTTCATGTTCAGAGCTGTGTACGTCTCACTGTTAGGATCAGGATGGACACTCTGTGGAGAGAGACACAGAAACACAAACACTCAATACTGCATAAAACACAAATACATGAATCCATTCACTTACTGTTTATGTCAGTGGTATTGGGATTGAAATAACTTAGGTTTTTGACATTATTACCTGTGTGTCTGCTGTGGTATTACTTCCTCCTGTGGATCTCCTGTAAGAAGGGACAGAGTGAGTTCTGCTCTCTACTGACCTCTAGTGGAGTTTGATATGTTACAAATACAGTATATGTAGATGGCTGGCCCACCTCTTCATATAGCAGTAGATTGTGACTAGAAGAGCTCCAGCAGTCAGGACAGCCCCCACCCCCACCACAGGAAACCAGGGAAACACTGCTGCAGGATCTTGAGATTATAAATGCATGGTGGAGAGATGACATAGAGGAAACCAGGGAAACACTGCTGTACTATCATGAGATTATAAATGCATGGTGGAGATATGACATAGAGGAAACCAGGGAAACACTGCTGTAGTATCATGAGATTATAAATGCATGGTGGAGATATGACATAGAGGAAACCAGGGAACCACTGCTGCAGTATCATGAGTTAATAAATGCATGGTGTAGATATGACATAGAGGAAACCAGGGAACCACTGCTGCAGGATCATGAGATTATAAATGCATGGTGGAGATATGACATAGAGGAAGCCAGGGAAACACTGCTGCAGTATCATGAGATTATAAATGCATGGTGGAGAGATGACATAGAGGAAACCAGGGAAACACTGCTGCAGTATCATGATATTATAAATGCATGGTGGAGAGATGACGTAGAGGAAACCAGGGAAACACTGCTGCAGGATCATGAGATTATAAATGCATGGTGGAGATATGACATAGAGGAAACCAGGGAAACACTGCTGCAGTATCATGAGATTATAAATTCATGGTGGAGATATGACATAGAGGAAACCAGGGAAACACTGCTGTAATATCATGAGATTATAAATACATGGTGGAGATATGACATAGAGGAAACCAGGGAAACACTGCTGTAGTATCATGAGATTATAAATGCATGGTGGAGAGATGACATAGAGGAAACCAGGGAAACACTGCTGCAGGATCTTGAGATTATAAATGCATGGTGGAGAGATGACATAGAGGAAACCAGGGAAACACTGCTGCAGGATCTTGAGATTATAAATGCATGGTGAAGAGATGACATAGAGGAAACCAGGGAAACACTGCTGCAGTATCATGAGTTTATAAATGCATGGTGTAGATATGACATAGAGGAAACCAGGGAAACACTGCTGCAGTATCATGAGACTATAAATGCATGGTGGAGACATAAGGGAAACCAGGAAATTACAAAATGAAACAATATTTATTTAATTCTATGACATATGGTATGATAAGTGTCTAACATTGCTAACTATTATTTATTGTTGTTGACCTGTGTGATAACCAATGAATAGATGAAGATTAGGTGTACTTACACTGAACGTCCACAAACACAGAAGAAGAGTTGAGATGTCCATATTTATTCTCAGCCTCACAGTAGTATTCTCCTCTGTCCTCAGACTTGATGTTAGTGATGCTGTAACTCTGTCCTGATGCTTTTGGTGAGGTTACATTCTTCTTGTACCAGGTGTATTTATCCACAGGTGGGTTGGCATCACTGCTGCAGGTCAGAGTCACTGAACTGCCCTCCACTATTTCATCAGTGGGTCTGACTGATATTGAGGTGGTCTTTGGTTTATCTGATATATAAGTGTGTCACAATACTTTCCTTTTAAGTTCAGAAAATATATCTGTCAAATCACATACAGTGGGGAAAAAAGTATTTGATCCCCTGCTGATTTTGTATGTTTGCCCACTGACAAAGAAATTATCAGTCTATAATTTTAATGGTAGGTTTATTTGAACAATGAGAGACAGAACAACAACAAAAAATATTGAGTAAAATGCATGTCAAAGATGTTATAAATTGATTTGCATTTTAATGAGGGAAATAAGTATTTGACCCCCTCTCAATCAGAAAGATTTCTGGCTCCCAGGTGTCTTTTATACAGGTAACGAGCTGAGATTAGGAGCACACTCTTAAAGGGAGTGCTCCTAATCTCAGGTTGTTACGTATATAAAAGACACCTGTCCACAGAAGCAATCAATCAGATTCCAAACTCTCCACCATGGCCAAGACCAAAGAGCTCTCCAAGGATGTCAGGGACAAGATTGTAGACCTACACAAGGCTGGAATGGGCTACAAGACCATCGCCAAGCGGCTTGGTGAGAAGGTGACAACATTTGGTGCGATTATTCGCAAATGGAAGAAACACAAAAGAACTGTCAATATCCCTCGGTCTGGGGCTGTCACGGTTGTCTTCGTCCTCTGAGGATATAACGAAATCGTCATCGGAAAATGTGGACCAATACGCAGCAGGTTCGTGAATGCTCATCTTGATTTTTATTCACTACAAAAATGAACATACAAAAATAACAAAATACGAACAACTAACAGTCTGTCAAAGCATAGTGCTTACACAGAACAATCACCCACAAAACACAAACACAAACACACCCTCATTTATGAGACTCTCAATCAAAGGCAGATAGAAAACACCTGCCTTCAACTGAGAGTCCCAACACCAATTCACCAGACATAGAAACAGGCATACTAGACTCCACATAGAACTACCTAGACATAAACCAAAACCCGGACATACTAAATCAAACACCCTTTACACAAACACACCACCCCGAACCACATAAAACAAATACCCTCTGTCACGCCCTGACCAAACTACAAAACAATTAACCTTATATACTGGCCAGGACGTGACAGTACCCCCCCCTTAAAGGTGCTACCCCAGAAGCACCTTAACACAAAAAAAATATAAATACCCCCAAACAATACCCAAAAGAAAAATTCCCCCTTTCTAAAGGGAGGGAAGGGAGGGTGGCTGCCGTCAACGACGGCACTGTGCTACACCCCCCCTCCCCAACCCACCTATATTGGAGGCGGCTCAGGTTCTGGCCGTTCCAGGCAGTCTGGGCAGTCTGGCGGTTCGGGGCAGTCTGGGCAGTCTGTCAGCTCGGGGCAGTCTGTCAGCTCGGGGCAGTCTGGGCAGTCTGTCAGCTCGGGGCAGTCTGGGCAGTCTGTCAGCTCGGGGCAGTCTGTCAGCTCGGGGCAGTCTGGGCAGTCTGTCAGCTCGGGGCAGTCTGGGCAGTCTGTCAGCTCGGGGCAGTCTGGGCAGTCTGTCAGCTCGGGGCAGTCTGGGCAGTCTGTCAGCTCGGGGCAGTCTGGGCAGTCTGTCAGCTCGGGGCAGTCTGGGCAGTCTGTCAGCTCCGGCAGGTCTGGGCAGTCTGTCAGCTCCGGCAGGTCTGGGCAGTCTGTCAGCTCCGGCAGGTCTGGGCAGTCTGTCAGCTCCGGCAGGTCTGGGCAGTCTGTCAGCTCCGGCAGGTCTGGGCAGACTGGCCACTCCGGCAGTTCAGGGCAGACTGGCCACTCCGGCAGTTCAGGGCAGACTGGCCACTCCGGCAGTTCAGGGCAGACTGGCCACTCCGGCAGTTCAGGGCAGACTGGCCACTCCGGCAGTTCAGGGCAGTCTGGCCACTCCGGCAGTTCAGGGCAGTCTGGCCACTCCGGCAGTTCAGGGCAGTCTGGCCACTCCGGCAGTTCAGGGCAGTCTGGCCACTCCGGCAGTTCAGGGCAGTCTGGCCACTCCGGCAGTTCAGGGCAGTCTGGCCACTCCGGCAGTTCAGGGCAGTCTGGCCACTCCGGCAGTTCAGGGCAGTCTGGCCACTCCGGCAGTTCAGGGCAGTCTGGCCACTCCGGCAGTTCAGGGCAGTCTGGCCACTCCGGCAGTTCAGGGCAGTCTGGCCACTCCGGCAGTTCAGGGCAGTCTGGCCACTCCGGCAGTTCAGCGCAGTCTGGCCACTCCGGCAGTTCAGCGCAGTCTGGCCACTCCGGCAGTTCAGCGCAGTCTGGCCACTCCGGCAGTTCAGCGCAGTCTGGCCACTCCGGCAGTTCAGCGCAGTCTGGCCACTCCGGCAGTTCAGCGCAGTCTGGCCACTCCGGCAGTTCAGCGCAGTCTGGCCACTCCGGCGACTGTTGACTGACGGGCAGCTCCGACGACTGTTGACTGATGGGCAGCTCCGACGACTGTTGACTGACGGGCAGCTCCGACGACTGTTGACTGACGGGCAGCTCCGACGACTGTTGACTGACGGGCAGCTCCGACGACTGTTGACTGACGGGCAGCTCCGACGACTGTTGACTGACGGGCAGCTCCGACGACTGTTGACTGACGGGCAGCTCCGACGACTGTTGACTGACGGGCAGCTCCGACGACTGTTGACTGACGGGCAGCTCCGACGACTGTTGACTGACGGGCAGCTCCGACGACTGTTGACTGACGGGCAGCTCCGACGACTGTTGACTGGCGGGCAGCTCCGACGACTGTTGACTGGCGGGCAGCTCCGACGACTGTTGACTGGCGGGCAGCTCCGACGACTGTTGACTGGCGGGCAGCTCCGACGACTGTTGACTCGCGAGGCTGGGTTTACGCACTTGCCGTTTAGTGCGGGGAGCGGGAACAGGACGAGTCGGACTGGGTGGACGCACTTCCGGGTCCGCACGAGAGACAGGAGCTGGAAACCCAGGGCTATGGAGGCGCACAGCCGGTCTAGATCTTACCTCCTGCACAACCCGCCTTGGCTCGATGGAACTAGTAGCCCTGCACGAGCGGAGTGCTCGTACAGGGCAGACTGGGCTGTGCAGGGGCTTGATGGTAGCCGTGCGTAGAGCGGGAGTTGGGTAGCCTGGTCCTCGGAGGCGTACCGGCGACCAGATGCGCTGCGCAGGCATCCTCCTACCAGGCTGGATGCCCGCTCTAGCACGGCACCTGCGAGGGGCTGGAATAACTCGCACCGGACTGTGCGTGCGTATGGGTGAGATATTGCGCTTCTCAGCGAAACATGGCGCTCCCCACCTCATACGCTCCTCCATATAACCACGGGTAGCTGGCTTCCGGCTCTTCTTACGCCTAGCCAAACTACCCGTGTGCCCCCCCCCAAAATTTTCTTGGGGGTGCCTCTCGTGCATCTCCTTCAGCGCGTCCACTCTGGCCTCGTACCACCGCCTCTCTGCCTTGGCTGCTTCTATTTCCCACTGCGGGCGGCGATACTCCCCAGCCTGATGCCAAGGTCCGGCCCCGTTCAGAACTTCCTCCCAAGTCCACTTCTCCCGCCAGTCCAACTCGAACGCCGTCTGCTCCTTCCACTGCTGCTTGGTCCTTTTGAGGTGGGTGATTCTGTCACGGTTGTCTTCGTCCTCTGAGGATATAACGAAATCGTCATCGGAAAATGTGGACCAATACGCAGCAGGTTCGTGAATGCTCATCTTGATTTTTATTCACTACAAAAATGAACATACAAAAATAACAAAATACGAACAACTAACAGTCTGTCAAAGCATAGTGCTTACACAGAACAATCACCCACAAAACACAAACACAAACACACCCTCATTTATGAGACTCTCAATCAAAGGCAGATAGAAAACACCTGCCTTCAACTGAGAGTCCCAACACCAATTCACCAGACATAGAAACAGGCATACTAGACTCCACATAGAACTACCTAGACATAAACCAAAACCCGGACATACTAAATCAAACACCCTTTACACAAACACACCACCCCGAACCACATAAAACAAATACCCTCTGTCACGCCCTGACCAAACTACAAAACAATTAACCTTATATACTGGCCAGGACGTGACAGGGGCTCCATGCAAGATCTCAGCTCGTGGAGTTGCAATGATCATGAGAACGATGAGGAATCAGCCCAGAACTACACAGGAGGATCTTGTCAATGATCTCAAGGCAGCTGGGACCATAGTCACCAAGAAAACAATTGGTAACACACTACGCCGTGAAGGACTGAAATTTTGCAGCGCCCGCAAGGTCCCCCTGCTCAAGAATACATATACATGCTCGTCAGAAGTTTGCCAATGAACATCTGAATGATTCAGAAGACAACTGGTGAAAGTGTTGTGGTCAGATGAGACCAAAATGGAGCTCTTTGGCATCAACTCAACTCGCCGTGTTTGGAGGAGGAGGAATGCTGCCTATGACCCCAAGAACACCATCTCCACCGTCAAACATGGAGGTGGAAACATTATGCTTTGGGGGTGTTTTTCTGCTAAGGGGACAGGACAACTTCACCGCATTATTTGATGGGGCAATGTACTGTCAAATCTTGGGTGAGAACATCCTTTCGTCAGCCAGGGCATTGAAAATGGATCGTGGATGGGTATTCCAGCATGACAATGACCCAAAACACACGGCCAAGGCAACAAAGGAGTGGCTCAAGAAGAAGCACATTTAGGTCCTGGAGTGGCCTAGCCAGTCTCCAGACCTTAATCCCACAGAAAATCTGTGGAGGGAGCTGAAGGTTCGAGTTGCCAAACGTCAGCCTCGAAACCTTAATGACTTGGAGAATATCTGCAAAGAGGAGTGGGACAAAATCCCTCCTGAGATGTGTGCAAACCTGGTGGCCAACTACAAGAAACATCTGACCTCTGTGATTGCCAACAAGGGTTTTGTCACCAAGTACTAAGTCATGCTTTGCAGAGGGGTCAAATACGTATTTCCCTCATTAAAATGCAAATCAATATATAACATTTTTGACATGCGTTTTTCAGGATTTTTTTGTTGTTATTCTGTCTCTCACTGTTCAAATAAACCTACCATTCAAATTATAGACTGATCATTTCTTTGTAAGTGGGCAAACGTACAAAATCAGCAGGGGATCAAATACTTTTTTACCCCACTGTATAAAGTAAAATAAAGTAAAACAATGAGATGATATGCTATACTTACACAAAACATTTACAGGAATAAGCTTTGATATTTTTGCTCCAACTTCATTCTGGGCCTCACAGTAATATTCTCCACTGTCCTCAGAGCTGATGTTAGAGATGCTGTAACTCTGTCCTGATGCTTTTGGTGAGGTTACATTCTTCTTGTACCAGGTGTATTTGTCCACAGGTGGGTTGGCATCACTGCTGCAGGTCAGAGTCACTGAACTGCCCTCCACTATTTCACCAGAAGGACTGACTGACACCGCGGTGTTCCCTTGGCCATCTGGTAAAGAGGATGACAGAAAAGGTAAGAGTACACATAGTATAATGCAACAATGTGTGCTCTTACCTTGCTCAGAAAACTTGTGGGGGGCCAAATAAAACCACCCGCAAACCAAATTCGGCCTGTGGACCGCCAGTTGTGGACATCTGGTCTATGTCATGGAAAAAGCAGGTGTTCTTAATGTTTTGTATACTCAGTGTATAGCTCTAGAATTATATCCCACATACTCACATGTGACAGTGAGAGTCTCTTCAGGAGAGTGGAGATTCTAATGGTTTTCTACAGCACAGGAGTATCTGCCTGTATCCTCACTGCTGACTAGCTTTAGGTACAGGTACTTAGTCTCATGACCGATCAGACGTTGTCTGTTCTTGTACCAGATGTAAGAGACGTTGTCTTGCAGAAAGCATATGGACTCACAGAACAGACAAAGACACTTTCCCTCTATGATGTTGGTTGGATCCTTAATCCGCACCTGAAGACCTGGAATAAAAAACATAATTAAAACCCTGACTCACCTGATCTCTATTACAATCAACAAAGACTTTCCTACGCAGATGGTTCCTATTGTGGTTGGGGTCTGTGCATTTTGTTGCCAATCTTACTTTGCTACCTGACTACTTCACGGTTTTTACTTTTTCATTACCGTATATTTTTAGTTTTTCCCTCACTCAACTTTTTTCATTCAACTTTTTCACCCCGGAGGTTTTATCTGGACATGGTTCGTCAGGACTTCAAACAGCCGAAGCTAAGTAACATTAACATGATGCCTTCTAATTGCAGTTGTTGTACTTATAATATACAGGAGAACGATCGCCTTACGGCGAGGATAGCTGTGCTGCGAGCCCAGCTTCAGACGCAATCGTTAGGCAAGGGTAATTTCAGTGTAGGAAAGGATGAAACAGCGTCTCTGCCACCAGTAAGTACAGATAGTAACGTTAGTATAAACCCCCTCGCAGCCGGACAACTTTCTCATGGCTTCTGGAGGGAAACGCTGTAGGAATGCTCAACCGGTGTCGCTTATTCAGCCGACAGAAACTTTCAACCAATTCTCCCCATTAAGCAGGTCGGAGTCAGAGGCCGAGACTTCTCTGGTCTCTGCTCCTCCCGTTATGGGGTCTGAGACGCCGAAGCCTCTCACCATTAGCTCTGTCAAATTGAAAACCCTAGTCATTGGCGACTCCATTACCCGCAGTATTAGACTTAAAACGAATCATCCAGCGATCATACACTGTTTACCAGGGGCAGGGCTACCGACGTTAAGGCTAATCTAAAGACGGTGCTGGCTAAAGCTAAAACTGGTGAGTGTAGAGAGTATAGAGATATTGTTATCCACATCGGCACCAACGATGTTAGGATGAAACAGTCAGAGGTCACCAAGCGCAACATTGCTTCAGCGTGTAAATCAGCTAGAAAGATGTGTCGGCATCAAGTAATTGTCTTGGCCCCCTCCCAGTTAGGGGGAGGGATGAGCTCTACAGCAGTCTCACAACTCAATCGCTGGTTGAAAACGGTTTTCTGCCCCTCCCAAAAGATAGAATTTGTAGATAATTGGCCCTCTTTCTGGGACTCACCCACAAACAGGACCAAGCCTGGCTTGTTGAGGAGTGACGGACTCCATCCTAGCTGGAGGGGTGCTCTCATCTTATCTACGAACATAGACAGGGCTCTAACTCCTCTAGCTCCACAATGAGATAGGGTGCAGGCCAGGCAGCAGGCTGTTAGCCAGCCTGACAGCTTAGTGGAGTCTGCCACTAGCACAGTCAGTGTAGTCAGCTCAGCTATCCCCATTGAGACCGTGTCTGTGCCTTGACCTAGGTTGGGCAAAATTAATGATGGCGGTGTTCGCCTTAGCAATCTCACTAGAATAAAGACCTCCTCCATTCCTGTCATTATTGAAAGAGATCGTGATACCTCACATCTCAAAATAGGGCTACTTAATGTTAGATCCCTCACTTCAAAGGCAGTTATAGTCAATTAACTAATCACTGATCATAATCTTGATGTGATTGGCCTGACTGAAACATGGCTTAAGCCTGATGAATTTACTGTGTTAAATGAGGCCTCACCCCCTGGTTACACTAGTGACCATATCCCCCGCACATCCCGCAAAGGCGGAGGTGTTGCTAACATTTACGATAGCAAATTTCAATTTACCCCAAAAAAATGACGTTTTCGTCTTTTGAGCTTCTAGTCATGAAATCTATGCAGCCTATTCAATCACTTTTTATAGCTACTGTTTACAGGCCTCCTGGGCCATATGCCGCGTTCCTCACTGAGTTCCCTGAATTCCTATCGGACCTTGTAGTCATCGCAGATAATATTCTAATTTTTGGTGACTTTAATATTCACATGGAAAAGTCCACAGACCCACTCCAAAAGGCTTTCGGAGCCATCATCGACTCAGCGGGTTTTGTCCAACATGTCTCTGGACCTACTCACTGCCACAGTCATACTCTGGACCTAGTTTTGTCCCATGGAATAAATGTTGTGGATCTTAATGTTTCTCCTCATAATCCTGGACTATCGGACCACCATTTTATTACGTTTGCAATCGCAACAAACAATCTGCTCAGGCCCCAACCAAGAAGCATTAAAAGTTGTGCTATAAATTCTCAGACAACCCAAAGATTCCTTGATGCCCTTCCAGACTCCCTCTGCCTGCCCAAGGACGTCAGAGGACAAAAATCAGTTAACCACCTAACCGAGGAACTCAATTTAACCTTCGGCAATACCCTAGATGCAGTTGCACCCCTAAAAACTAAAACATTTGTCATAAGAAACTAGCTTCCTGGTATACAGAAAATACACGAGCTCTGAAGCAAGCTTCCAGAAAATTGGAACGGAAATGTCGCCACACCAGACTGGAAGTCTTCCGACTAGCTTGAAAAGAAAGTACCGTGCAGTATCGAAGAGCCCTCACTGCTGCTCGATCATCCTATTTTTCCAACTTAATTGAGGAAAATAAGAACAATCCGAAATGTCTTTTTGATACTGTCGCAAAGTTAACTAAAAAGCAGCATTCCCCAAGAGAGGATGGCTCTCACTTCAGCAGTAATGAATTCATGAACTTCTTTGAGGAAAAGATCATGATCATTAGAAAGCAAATTACGGACTCCTCTTTAACCTGTTACATCTAGGGGGCAGTATTTTCACGGCTGGATAAAAAACGTACCCGATTTAATCTGATTATTAGTCCTGCCCAGAAACTGGAATATGCATATAATTATTAGCTTTGGAGAGAAAACACTCCAAAGTTTCTGAAACTGTTTGAATGGTGTCTGTGAGTATAACAGAACTCCTATGGCAGGCAAAAACCTGAGATGCTTCTGTTCAGGAAGTACCCTGTCTGAACATTTCTTGCCCTTCTTGATTCTCTCTATCGTTTACAAAGGATCTCTGCTCTTACGTGACACTTGTCACGTCAACAATGGAGTCTCACAGCCCGGGAAAAACAGGAATGATGTCATTCAAAGCCCTGGCTGAAGCACACGAGAGCAAAAGCTGAGTGGTCAGTCAATGGACTAAGCCTTAGGCGCGTGACACGCCCCGCCCCCGGCTTTTGGTTTTTTCCTCAGTTTACAGACAGGCAGATTCCCGGTCGGAATATTATCGCTTCTCTACGAGATAAATTGCATAAATATTGGTTTTAAACAGCGGTTGACATGCTTCGAAGTACGGTAATGGAATATTTCGAAATTTTTTGTCATATTTTGCGTCATGCTCGTGGCCGAGATTTAGCGTTGGGATAGTGTCTAGAACGCACGAACAAAACGTCGCTGTTTGGATATAACGATGGATTATTTGGGACCAAACCTACATTTGTTATTGAAGTAGAAGTCCTGGCAGTGTATTCTGATGAAGAACAAGCAAGGTAAGAACATTTTTCTTATAGGAAATTTGATTTTGGTGAAGGCTACACTGGGTGGGTGTCTAAATAGCTAGCCCTGTAACGCCGGGCTATGTACTTACATTATTGCAAAATGTGCTTCATCCGAAAAGCTATTTTAAAATCGGACATATCGAGTGCATAGAGGAGTTCTGTATCTATAATTCTTAAAATAATTGTTATGCTTTTTGTGAACGTTTATCGTGAGTAATTTAGTAAAATCACCGGAAGTGTTCGGTGGGAATGCTAGTTCTGAACGTCACATGCTAATGTAAAAAGCTGGTTTTTGATATAAATATGAACTTGATTGAACAGACATGCATGTATTGTATAACACAATGTCCTAGGTGTGTCATCTGATGAAGATCATCAAAGGTTAGTGCTGCATTTAGATATGGTTTGGGTTTATGTGACATGATATGCTAGCTTGAAAAATGGCTGTGTGATTATTCCTGGCTGGGTACTCTGCTGACATAATCTAATGTTTTGCTTTCGCTGTAAAGCCTTTTTGAAATCGGACAGTTTGGTTAGATAAAGGAGAGTCTTGTCTTTAAATAGCTGTAACATAGTCATATGTTTGAAAAGTGTAAGTTTTCGGATTTAGAGGAGTTTGAATTTCGCGCCCCGCCCATCATTGGATATTGGAGCAGACGTTCCGCTAGCGGAACGTGTAGATGTAAGAAGTTAAATCTGCGTATTCCTCCAAAGCTCAGTTGTCCTGAATCTGCACAACCCTGCCAGGACCTAGGATCAAGGGAGACACTAAAGGGTTTTAGTACTATATCTCTTGACACAATGATGAAAATAATCATGGCCTCTAAACTTTCAAGCTGCATACTGGACCCTATTCCAACTAAACTACTGAAAGAGCTGCTTTCTGTGCTTGGCCCTCCTATGTTGAACATAATAAACGGCTCTCTATCCACCGGATGTGTACCAAACTCACTAAAAGTGGCAGTAATAAAGCCTCTCTTGAAAAAGCCAAATCTTGACCCAGAAATTATTAAAAAAATATCGGCCTTTATCGAATCTTCCATTCCTCTCAAATATTTTAGAAAAAGCTGTTGCGCAGCAACTCACTGCCTTCCTGAAGACAAACAATGTATACGAAATGCTTCAGTCTGGTTTTAGACCCCATCATAGCACTGAGACTGCACTTGTGAAGGTGGTAAATGACCTTTTAATGACGTCAGACCGAGGCTCTGCATCTGTCCTCGTGCTCCTAGATCTTAGTGCTGCTTTTGATACCATCGATCACCACATTCTTTTGGAGAGATTGGAAACCCAAATTGGTCTACATGGACAAGTTCTGGCCTGGTTTAGATCTTATCTGTCGGAAAGATATCAGTTTGTCTCTGTGAATGGTTTGTCCTCTGACAAATCAACTGTAAATTTCGGTGTTCCTCAAGGTTCCGTTTTAGGACCACTATTGTTTTCACTATATATTTTACCTCTTGGGGATGTCATTCGAAAACATTATGTTAAATTTCACTGCTATGCGGATGACACACAGCTGTACATTTCAATGAAACATGGTGAAGCCCCAAAATTGCCCTCGCTAGAAGCCTGTGTCTCAGACATAAGGAAGTGGATGGCTGCAAACTTTCTACTTTTACACTCGGACAAAACAGAGATGCTTGTTCTAGGTCACAAGAAACAAAGAGATCTTCTGTTGAATCTGACAATTAATCTGGATGGTTGTACAGTTGTCTCAAATAAAACTGTGAAGGACCTCGGCGTTACTTTGGACCCTGATCTCTCTTTTGAAGAACATATCAAGACTGTTTCAAGGACAGCTTTTTTCCATCTACGTAACATTGCAAAAATCTGAAACTTTCTGTCCAAAAATGATGCAGAAAAATGAATACATGCCATTGTTACTTCTAGGTTGGACTACTGCAATGCTCTACTTTCCGGCTACCCGGATAAAGCACTAAATAAACTTCAGTTAGTGCTAAATACGGCTGCTAGAATCCTGACTAGAACCAAACATTTTGATCATATTACTCCAGTGCTAGCCTCCCTACACTGGCTTCCTGTTAAGGCAAAGGCTGATTTCAAGGTTTTACTGCTAACCTACAAAGTATTACATGGGCTTGCTCCTACCTATCTTTCCAATTTGGTCCTGCCGTACATACCTACACATACGCTACGGTCACAAGACGCGGGCCTCCTAATTGTTCCTAGAATTTCTAAGCAAACAGCTGGAGGCAGGGCTTTCTCCTATAGAGCTTCATTTTTATGGAATAGTCTGCCTACCCATGTGAGAGACGCAGACTCAGTCTCAACCATTAAGTCTTTACTGAAGACACATCTCTTCAGTAGGTCCTATGATTAAGTGTAGTCTGGCCCAGGGGTGTGAAGGTGAACGGAAAGGCTGGAGCAACGAACCGCCCTTGCTGTCTCTGCCTGATCGGTTTCCCCTCTTTCCACTGGGATTCTCTGCCTCTACCCCTATTACAGGGGCTGAGTCACTGGCTTACTGCTGTTCTTCCATGCCATCCCTGGGAGGGGTGCGTCACTTGAGTGGGTTGAGTCACTGACGTGGTCTTCCTGTCTGGGATGGCGCCCCCCCTTGGGTTGTGCCGTGGCGGAGATCTTTGTGGGCTATACTCGGCCTTGTCCCGGGATGGTATGTTGGTGGATGGAGATATCCATCCAGTGGTGTGGGGGCTGTGCTTTGGCAAAGTGGGTGGGGTTATATCCTACCTGTTTGGCCCTGTCCGGGGGTTTCATCGGATGGGGCCACAGTGTCTCCTGACCCCTCCTTTCTCAGCCTCCAGTATTTATGCTGCAGTAGTTTATGTGTCGGGGGGCTAGGGTCAGTCTGTCACATCTGGGGTATTTCTCTTGTCTTTTCCGGTGTCCTGTGTGAATTTAAATATGCTCTCTCTAATTCTCTCTTTCTCTCTTTCTTTCTTTCTCTCTCTCGGAGGACCTGAGCCCTAGGACCATGCCTCAGGACTACCTGGCTTGATGACTCCTTGCTGTTCCCAGTTCACCTGGCCGTGCTGCTGCTCCAGTTCCAACTGTTCTGCCTGCAGCTATGGAACCCTGACCTGTTCACCGGACGTGCTACCTGTCCCAGACCTGCTGTCCCAGACCTGCTGGAACCCTGACCTGTTCACCGGACATCCTACCTGTCCCAGACCTGCTGTTTTCAACTCTCTAGATACAGCAGGAGCGGTAGAGATACTCTCAAAGATCGGCTATGAAAAAGCCAACTGACACTCTTGTGTTACTGACTTGTTGCACCCTCGACAACTATTATGATTATTATTATTTGACCATGCTGGTCATTTATGAACATTTGAACATCTTGGCCATGTGCTGTTATAATCTCCACCCGGCACAGCCAGAAGAGGACTGGCCACCCCTCATAGCCTGGTTCCTCTCTAGGTTTCTTCCTAGGTTTTGGCCTTTCTTGGGAGTTTTTCCTAGCCACCGTGCTTCTACACCTGCATTGCTTGCTGTTTGGGGTTTTAGGCTGGGTTTCTGTACAGCACTTTGAGATATCAGCTGATGTAAGAAGGGCTATATAAATAAATTTGATTTGATTTGATATTGTATCAATGTAAAATAAGACATTAACACCCACTGCTGCATTGTCACTGTAGCAGGAACAGGGTTAAACAATTATGGTAACTCTCCCAAAATCCCTATGTTTTCCAGAATATTCCCGTAATCAGAAGGAATTAATCCTCCAACCAGGATTTCTGGAATTTGGGGAAAGTTCCCAAAGTGTTGCATCACCAGTGCCATGACGTTGCCCTCTTTGGGTACATCGAGCACTATACCCCCCTCCCTCTGCACCAGCCCTTTGCAATGCACCATCCCCCTACCTCTGTCTCCCACACCCAGGCTGCTGTGGTCAGAAGAGGTCGTAAATTCCTATGAGGAGACCCTCATGGCCACAGTATAGAGAGAGAGTGAGTTTTCATAGAGAGGACAAAGGAATTTATTCCACCTCACAGAACTGGAGAACTGAATGACATTTATGTTCTGGAGAAGATATAAAAGATCGGTGAAGAATCCAGCTACGAACTGGTCCATTTGGTACAATTTTGTGAAACTCATGAGAGACAATACTGCCACATTACCATAACCATATTTATAGAAGAGTCTCAGTTATGAGACTTACATCTAATGGTTGTATAAAATGAATGAATAAGGATGAAGCTATTTGTGAGATGATGGGATGCTATGTAATGATGTTAATGTGAGAGAATTTTATTTCTGTTTAAAGTTTCACTAAGTCCTTGGCACGCCCCCAGGGGCACAGACAGGACCTGGCGTCATGAGACAGCCTTTTCGATGTTCCGAATAAAACCCCCACCGAGGTTTTCTATCTCCAGACCAGCTTACCTCGATAACGAGAGGGCCAAGGTTTGAGAGGAGACCAGCTTACCTTGATAACGAGAGGGCCAAGGTTTGAGACCATGCATTTCTCTTGATTAACTTTTAACCCTACCACGTGGTTAAACTCTTAGACTAATGATACCGACAGAATAAGAACAAGTCTTTGATATGAATTACTAGTGTGCAGCTAGGAATTCGGTATCATTGAACACGAAGACCGACAACCGCCGAAACAGCTATTCTATAACGACATGAATGAATGTTACTCTGAACTATCCATTCTAACCACGACAGAGAGAGAGAGAGAGAGGGCGGACAGACTCTCCAACAGAAACAAACTTTTCATCAGAGATCCCGACGACACACTGAGTGTAAATATATATATTGATTGCAATTGTTCCCGAATGAGTGAGCGTTCATGTGCAAAGGATTAGCATTTGAATTGTTTTAATATTCAACTCTGTAGTGTCTCCTCAGTTGACCCCCCCCCCCCCACTCCCCTTTCATCTAACAAGCCACCATGCCGGTTTAGCCCACTAGGGCACATTCTCCTATCATTTCCTTGTAAACATATCTACTGTTTGTTATGCATTTCTGTGAATTACCTAGTTAGTAAATAAAATATTTTAAGACAATTGATGTATGGATGACTCATAGTGAAGACTGGGTTCGTGCAGACAACCAACAATTTACGACGTTTGGAATGAGACTAACGTGACGTAAATAATAATTCATTAATTTGAAGACTAATTGATCAGATATTAAACTATCTGAAAGTTATATGAGGAAAATTACAACTTTGTAATCTGAATATTTTCCTTGGTGCCCCGACTTCCTAGTTAATTACAGTTACATGATTAATCAGTTTAATTGCGTAATAATAATTACAGATAGTTATTTGATAAATAGTTCTTCAGTTTTAATGATGCCAAAGACACGACACAGACAGGAGTCACATTCACCTGTAGGTTGTGAGTTCACTGTTACCTGTGACAGTCAGAGTTGTTCCAGGGAAGCTGTATCCCCATCCTGATGATTCTGTGTTGAATATGAACTTGTACTCAGCAGAGTCCTCCTCTCTCAGATCTGTGATTCTCAGGGTGGAGCGACCTCTCTCCTTCTCTCCAGCATACTCCACACGACCTGCATACCCTGGGTCTGTGTTTAGGTCCTCAGGGATCAACTCATCTTTCCAGCTGGCACTCCTTTTAGGACTAAACCAGAGTAATGATGTGATCGTAGCATCACCACTGTCATACGTGGAGGATATATCCACTGATGACCCCTTCAAGGCACAGACTCCCTGATGGGGGTAAGTCACACTCCAACAGTTCTGACCACGAACACCTTAAACAATAACATGACAATATAGTGTTTTCTGTATTCTTTTCAGATCTTTGTGTGATGAGTGTTTCAGATGTGTAATTCACCAACATGAATGAATATAGCCTACTGAGGAGGAATACTGTAGTTGAATCTGCACTCACACACTGCAGGAGAGTGGAGATTCTCATGCCCTTTTACAGCACAGGAGTAACTGTCTGCATCACTAATGTAGTCTGAGTACAGGCTGGATGTGTCCTCCTTTACTTTGTATCCGTTCTTGTACCAGATGTAGGTGGGGTTGTCAGTCAGAGTACACGTGCCACAGTTCAGGGTCACCCATCTTGAAAACAGTGAAGTTGTAATCTTTACCTGAAGATCTGGAGAGAAATACATCACATGAAAATACTGTATGAATTTACTGAGTTCTCTTCTGAAGAAATTATGCAAGCCATTCCTATTACAGTCTGTACAGATTATCACCCTGACCCTAATACTGAATAAACACAAATCAAGATATGTGTTGAACTAGCCTACAATAACTAGACTATTAATTTTGTTTGAATTCAAATTACGTTAGTCCGTAGATTGATGAGGCACATTTGTATCGAATCTTGATCTAGTATTTAACACGGTATTACCTGTGACAGAGTAACTCCGTGTTATACTGCCCTCCTGGATCTGAATAAACTATTTTAGAGACAATAATGACAGTCATTCTCTCTGTCGGGTCTCTGCTTCAACTACACCGAAAAAAATATATAAACACAACATGTAAAGTGTTGGTTCCATCTTTCATGAGCTGAAATAAATCCCAGAAATGTTCCATATGAACAAAAAGCGTATTTGCCTCATGCAGCGTGATACATCTCATTCACATAGAGTTGATCAGGCTGTTGATTGTGGCCCTACACGTGGTCTGCGGTTGTGAGGCCAGTTGGACGCACTGCCAAATTCTCTAAAATGACATTGGAGGCGGCGTACGGTAGATAAATGAACATTAAATTATCTGGTAACAGCTCTGGTTGACATTACTGCAGACAGCATGCCAATTGCACACTCCCTCAAAACTTGAGACATCTGTGGCATTGTCTTGTGTGACAGAACTGCACAATTTATAGTGGCCTATTATTGTCCCCAGCACAAGGTGCACCTGCGTAATAATAATGCTGTTTAATCAGCTTCATAATATGCCACACCTGTCAAGTGGATGGGTTATCTTGGCAAAGGAGAAATTCTCACAAACAGGGATGTAAACAAATTAGTGCACATCATTTGAGAGATGTACATTTTTTGTACATATGCAACATTTCTGGGATCTTTTATTTCAGTTCATGAAACAAACACATTGCATGTTGCATTTATATTTGTGTTCAGTGTCTAGTATGTCCTCTTATGTGAAATACTATATTTGGTATCACATACCACTACTGTGTCTGTATGACTGCCCTTAATAAGGTAATTACAGTAATAGATGTGAGATGTGTGACAGATTACCTGTGACAGTTAGGGAGACAGGTGAGCCAGCAAACTTTTCTCCGTATGTTATCAATCTGAACCTGTACCCAGCAGAGTCACTCAATCTCAGGTCTGTGATTCTCAGGGTACAGTCACTCTCCTTATCCCCAAGGTACTCTATATGACCCTCATACCCTGGCACTGAGTTCAGATCTTCAGCATCCATTCCAGACCATTTAGTAAACCAGAAAGCTTGTTTGATCTCATGATAACTGGGATATGTGTAAGAGCAGGATATGTCCACTGTTGACCCCTTCAAGGCACAGATACTCTGATGGGTGTAAGTCACACTCCAACAGTTCTGACCTGAAAGACAAAAAGACAATAGAACACCTTTATATTACCAATACACTTATGTTGTTATGTTCACCTGCAAGAAAACCAAAAGTCACTCAAACAGAAGGGGGAAATACCAAAGAGTCACTAACAAAGACCAAAATATGACCGGTTTCCAGGAAGTGTTCTGAAAGAAACTCATAAGGGTGTCCATTGAAAGTTGACTAGCAACAACAACTGGAACCAGAGACATGAGCGCCCACAATATTTGCCCGATAAGAAAAAAGTTAAAACCTACACCAAACGTGAAGATAGGAAGCAAACCAAAAATGGAGCAAAACAAAAGCAGGGAAGATGAAGAATTGTTTTTCCAGAAATCAGTAAGGGAGAATCAAGTAAAGGTGTTGACTCTCCACATTTCTTAAACAAACTTCATCATCGGCCCAGCCACTCTTAAATATCACCTGGGTCAGCACAGGTGAAACACCTTCCCACTAACCAGATGGACAAGTGAGCACATGTGTAACACATACTGACTAACAAGGTGATCCCATCTCGAAAAATAAACTAAAAGAAGTCAACACTGTTGATTAAGTAGGAAAACTAGTTTTCACCAGTTAAAATCTGTCACGACTTCCGCCGAAGTTGGTGCCTCTCCTTGTTCGGGCGGCGTCACCGGCTTCCTAGCTACCACCGATCTTGCTGAAGGGGGCACCGGTGCGACTGCAGTGGTCAGCTGGGGCGGACAGGGCTTTTGGTCACCTGAAGGCTCTGTTAACCTCAGCTCCCGTGCTGGCTCATCCTGATCCCTCCTTGGCATTCATGGTAGAGGTGGACGCGTCCGAGGCTGGGATAGGAGCTCTGCTGTCTCAGCGTTCGGGTACGCCACCAAAGCTCTGCCCCTGTGCTTTCTTTTCGAAGAAGCTCAGCCCGGCGGAGCCAAACTATGATGTGGGGGACCGGGAGCTGTTGGCTGTTGTCAAGGCTCTGAAGGCATGGAGGCATTGGCTTGAGGGGGCTAAACACCCTTTCCTCATTTGGACTGACCACCGCAATCTGGAGTACATCCGGGCGGCGAGGAGACTGAACCCTCACCAGGCAAGGTGGGCTATGTTTTTCACCCATTTTGTTTTCACCCTATCCTACAGAACAGGTTCCCAGAACGCTAAGGCAGATGCACTGTCCCGGATGTATGACACAGAGGAGCGATCCACGGATCCCACTCCCATACTTCCGGCGAAGCCTGGTGGTGCCGGTGGTATGGGAGGTTGACGCGGACATCGAGCGGGCGTCATGTACGGAGCCCACTCCCACCCAGTGTCCAGTTGGGCGTCTGTACGTTCCGTCTGATGTCCGCGATCGATTGATCTGTTTGGCCCACACGTCACCCTCCTCTGGTCATCCTGGCATCGGTCGGACAGTGCGCTGTATTAGTGGAAAGTACTGGTGGCCCACTTTAGCTAAGGATGTGAGGGTTTATGTTTCCTCCTGCTCGGTGTGCGCCCAGTGCAAGGCACCTAGACACCTACCCAGAGGGAAATTACAACCCCTACCTGTTCCACAACGGCCGAGGTCACACCTATTGGTGGATTTCGTGACGGATCTCCGTCCGTCACAAGGAAACCCCACGATCCTGGTCGTTGTGGATCGGTTTTCTAAGTCTTGCCGTCTCCTTCCTTTGCCCTACGGCTCTACAGACTGCGGAGGCCCTGTTTACACACGTCTTCCGGCACTACGGGGTGCCTGAGGATATAGTGTCTGATCGGGGTCCCCAGTTTACATCGAGGGTCTGGAGGGCATTCATGGAACGTCTGGGGGTCTCGGTCAGCCTGACCTCAGGGTTTCACCCCGAGAGTAATGGGCAGGTGGAGAGAGTTAACCAGGATGTGGGTAGGTTTCTGCGGTCCTATTGCCAGGACCGGCCGGGGGAGTGGGCGGCTTTCATCCCCTGGGCAGAGATGGCCCAAAACTCCCTCCGCCACTCCGCCACCCCTCCACTAACCTGTTTCTGTTTCAGTGTGTATTAGGTTATCAGCCGGTCCTGGCACCGTGTCATCAGAGCCAGATCGAGGCACCTGCGGTGGATGAATGGTTTCGGCGCTCGGAGGAGAACTGGGACGGTGCCCATGTGCGCCTGCAACGGGCCATCAGGCGACAGAAGGCGAGCGCCAACCACCACCGCAGTGAGGCCCCGGTGTATGCACTGGGGGACCGGGTCTGGCTCTCGACCCGAAACCTGCCCCTTCACCTGCCCTGCCGGAAGCTGTTTGTGGGGCCATTTAAAATCCTGAGGAGACTGAACGAGGTATGTTATAGGTTATAGCTTCCCCCTGATTACCGTATTAACCCCTTGTTCCATGTGTCTCTCCTCAGGCCGGTGGTGGCTGGTCCGCTCCAGCAATATGAGGTGCGGGAGGTTCCTCCGCCCCCTCTGGACATCGAGGGGGCCCCGGCGTATACTGTGCGAGCCATCATGGACTCAAGGCGTTGGGCGAGGGACCTTCAGTACCTCGTGGACTGGGAGGGGTACAGCCCGGAGGAGAGATGCTGGGTGCTGGTGGAGGACATCCGGGACCCTTCCTTACTGCAGGAATTTCCCCATCTCCACCCGGATCGCCCTGCGCCTCATCGTCCAGGTCGTCCCCAAGGCCGGTATCGGCGCGCTGCTTGAGCCGCGCATCAAGGGAGGGGTACTATCACGACTTCCGCCGAAGTTGGTGCCTCTCCTTGTTCGGGCGGCGTTCGGCGGTCGACGTCACTGGCTTTCTAGCTACCACCGATCTACGTTTCTTTTTCCATTTGTTTTGTCTTGATTGGACACACCTGGTATCCATTACATTATAATTTATTCCCTATTTAACCCTCTGGTTCCCACATGGTTTTGTGCGTGTTTGTTCTTTGTTTAGTGTTCTAGACTTCTGTGCGCTGGTGTGTTTTTCCCTGCGTGGAAATTATTGTTGTTTCTATTAGAGTAAAGCACGTATTTTACTCAGTTCTTTGTCCTGCGCCTGACTCCGTCCTACCACTGCACACTGACACCTGACAAAATCATATGCTGTGAAAGTAACAAGGATGTGACTACTCCCTCAGCTTTGTAGTTTTTTTCATTTTTCCTTTTTTTCATTAATTAAAAAAGTAGTGCAATGGTATACAAGTGTAAAAACATAATGAAAGGTATATTGTAGAAGTAAATTCATCCATTGACTGCATTTTCATGAATTTGATTATATATCTAAAACATTATGAATTAGACCATACCTGCTACAGACCAGAGAAAGACCACCAACACACTTCCTGCTGTTCTCAAGGCCATTGTTGCATCTCCCACCCTGCAGTCTTAGAAACATAAACAACAAGTCACTCTATAGCTGGTGAAAAACTCCACCTGATACATTGAAGTAGAAACTGTAAATGGGGTACAGGGCCTCATTACTGAAAATGAACCAGACTCATATTGTGTTGTGTTGTATTGTGCTATATGGTTGTCTATGTGAATACTGTCTGTCTGTAATGTGTGTGACGTGTTGCATGTCTGTCTACGTCTGTCTGTTTAGGCTGACGTGATGTATGTTGCAAAAATAATATCCTCATGAATTCAATAAAGTCATGATCATCACCATCATCATCATCGTCCCCATCATCAACAACAACAACGTATTGAACAGATCTGTAGTACTGTAAACACATATTTCTACATTGATTGTTCTGAAGCTGTTTTATTCTCAGAACCCCATATATAGGAAGATAAATGTTCAATCCTCTACGGTCCGTCAAGCTGTACAGCAGCCTAAAGACTGACCACCAGGTTCAATGATAGCTCCTATCCCCAAGCTGTGAGGCTAAACAGCAATGACTTACACACACACACACACACACACACACACACACACATACACACACACACACACACACACACACACACACACACACACACACACACACACACACACACACACACACACACACACACACACACACACACACACACACACAGCAACTAAAAGATAAGAATGAGACCATACCTGCTACAGACCAGAGAAAGACCACCAACACACTTCCTGTTGTTCTCAAGGCCATTGTTGCATCTCCCACCCTGCAGTCTTAGAAACATAAACAACAACTCACTCTATAGCTGGTGAATAACTCCACCTGATACATTGAAGTAGAAACTGTAAATGGGGTACAGGGCCTCATTACTGAAAATGAACCAGGCTCATATTGTGTTGTGTTGTGTTGTGCTATATGGTTGTCTATGTGAATACTGTCTGTCTGTAAGTCTATTGCACTATGTATGTAATGTGTGTGACGTGTTGCATGTCTGTCTACATCTGTCTATTTAAGCTGACATGATGTATGATGCAAAAATAATTTCCTAATGTATACAATAGTCATCATCATTATCAACAACATCAACAACAACAATCACTTATTGAACAAATCTGTAGTACTGTAAACACATATTTCTGTCCTGTCACGCCCTGACCTTAGAGTTCCTTTTTATGTCTCTATTTTGGTTTGGTCAGGGCGTGAGTTGGGGTGGGCATTCTATGTTCCCTATCTATGTTTTGTATTTCTGTGTTTTGGCCTGGTATGGCTCTCAATTAGGGACAGCTGTACATCGTTGTCGCTGATTGGGAGCCATACTTAGGTAGCCCTTTTTCCACCTGTCTGGTGTGGGAAGTTGATTTTGCATTGCTTGCGAAACTGTTCGTTCGTTGTGTTGTTTATTGTTTTTTGCTGGTTCACCGTTTATATTAAAATATGATGAACCCAACCCACGCTGCGCCTTGGTCTCATTCCAACAACGGACGTTACATGACCACAAGGTTCAATGATAGCTCCTATCCCCAAGCTGTGAGCCTAAACAGCAAGTGACTCACAAACATGCACACACGCACACCCAAACACACACCCAAACACACAGCCAAACACCCACACACACACAGCAACTCCAGCCTTCGCTTTGGCTCCACCTCCTGTCCAGCTCAGGCTTTCGGCTTCGCCGGCCTTCTAGTTGCTGCCAAACCTGCTGCTGGCAAACGCCCTTCACTCATCAACCCCGGACTTGTTAGTCTTCATTACACACACCTGGTTCCAATCCCCACTCTATCACTGTATATATACTCCCTCTGTCATTTGTCTTTGTCGGTCATTGTAAATGTTGCTTGTTTTCATGCTATTTCCTGAGTACTTTATTATTTTAATAGATTTCAGTAGTTCTAAACCTGCAACTGCCTCCTGACTCTCTACACTTGTGACACACACACACACACACACACACACACACACACACACACACACACACACACACACACACACACACACACACACACACACACACACACACACACACACACACACACACACACACACACACACACACACACAGACCATCTGTAGTGAAGGCCCATAAGGCCCATGGAGTCTGTATCAAAGTCTAGAGAGCTGGTTGTTATGGATGTAGAAATGTTAAAACACACATCCTACACAGTATAGATGTCAACCCTACTCCCTATCAGTCTGGTCCTGAAGGGCCCTCAGCTAATCCACTGTGACACACACATTTTAAATACTTTATTTGAATCCACAAAAATCTCATTTTAAAGAAAAAGCATCCAAACATTTCGAAGGTCCCTGTATGCATGGCACTCAAGGGTACAGAAAGCACCTCCTTCTCCAAACAACTAGACTGCCCGCGACAGCTGAAACTGAGCAGTACTGAGCCAGTTGCTTTGTCCTAGTTTTTCTCAGGTCCTCAATCTGGAGGCCACAAACTGCAAGCCTGTGAGAGTGGCTCAGACTGCCAAATATCAACGCCACCAGCTAGCACCCAGGCTGTCCAAGCTCCACGAGGGGCTGGTATTTAAGCAGCTTCTTTGTAAAGGCCTGCTCCATGTAGCCATCAAATGAGCAGCCCACTTCCAAAATGAGCACCTCCCCCTGCCCCCCCCCCCCCCAACAACAATATCTGCCGTATTTGGCACACAGGAAAACACATCATCATCAACATTAAACCAGCTTCCCCTTACACAATAATGTTTATGCATGTCTGCTGTTGGTGAGATTACTTGTCTCACCTAGCTGGCTATCAGGTCAACAAGGTGGTCAAATCCCCCCCCCCCCCACACACACACACACACACACACACACACACACACACAAACAGTGCAGTGTTACACTAAGCAGGGATTTAAATGTTTGTTTACATGTTTTTTTACCCTGGTTAATCATCTCATCTCTATGTAGATCAACATTCCTACACTGAGACACTTTATGAATACTGGCCCTGATGTAACAACCAAAACACAGCTCAAAACATAACAACAAGTAAATGATACATTACCTTCAAGTATATGACTAATGACTATAAACTAATAACTAAAAACTATATTTCAAGACATTGTCAAGAGTACTTACAGAGTGAAGTGAAGAGGAGAGGTCTTGTACAGTGAGTCAACTGACTGGTAGTGAGTGGGAACTGCTAGTAAGTGTAAGTTCTGTGGTTGATACATATTTATAGTAGTCAGAACACAAGTAGCTGATACAGAACTGTCCTTTCCATACTCTTTAAGACATTAACATGCATGAGGACCAGAACAGCACATCAGAAAAGGAAGGTTACTGTATTAGAGTGGGCCCTATATTTCGAAAATGGACAAAATGTCCCCCATTTCCACTTTTTATTAAATACAGAACCATGTTAACAATATGTTGACTATTCTATATGGAATGTTAATAATATATTAGAATGTGTTGCCTTGTCCCTCTGAGTTCTACATGGAACAGGTCAAAGTTCCATTTACATTTGGTCAGTTCCATGATGTCATTCATTCTATTCTACAAACACATTCAATGTACACTACTCATCAGCTGTATCAAAGTGGTACAGAAGGTTCCAGTGTTGTAGACTAGAGCTCTCCCTACTGGCATCTCAACATTACTGCACCATCCTAATAATAATGTCCTCAATAACGTTGGGCTAATAACAACATTACATACTGGAAATGAATCAGATAGAATGGTGAAACACAACACTGTCTACTTGACAAAGTCACATTTAACCACACAAACACTGATGTCTGTCGTATTACAACATGCCACTATCATATTATGTTACACTGTTGACCCTTGTGTACAGTACTGGTAGTAGCATTAATTAGCAGAGGAATCAGTATCATCATCACCATAGCCTGCTGTATTGACTGCTGCTGTCCATATACTGTATAGTCTAATGTAGCCTGTTATCCATATATAGTCTAATGTAGCCTGTTATCCATATATAGTCTAATGTAGCCTGTTATCCATATATAGTCTAATGTAACCTGTTATCCATATACAGTCTAATGTAGCCTGTTATCCATATATAGTCTAATGTAGACTGTTATCCATATATAGTCTAATGTAGCCTGTTATCCATATATAGTCTAACGTAGCATGTTATCTATATATAGTCTAATGTAGCCTGTTATCCATATATAGTCTAATGTAGCCTGCTATCCATATATAGTCTAATGTAGCCTGTTATCCATATATAGTCTAATGTAGCCTGTTATCCATATATAGTCTAATGTAGCCTGTTATCCATATATAGTCTAATGTAACCTGTTATCCATATACAGTCTAATGTAGCCTGTTATCCATATATAGTCTAATGTAGACTGTTATCCATATATAGTCTAATGTAGCCTGTTATCCATATATAGTCTAACGTAGCATGTTATCTATATATAGTCTAATGTAGCCTGTTATCCATATATAGTCTAATGTAGCCTGCTATCCATATATAGTCTAATGTAGCCTGTTATCCATATATAGTCTAATGTAGCCTGTTATCCATATATAGTCTAATATAGCCTGTTATCCATATATAGTCTAATGTAACCTGTTATCCATATATTGTCTAATGTAGCCTGTTATCCATATATAGTCTAATGTAGCCTGTTATCCATATATAGTCTAATGTAGCCTGTTATCCATATATAGTCTAATGTAGCCTGTTATCCATATAGTCTAATATAGCTTCCATATACAGTTGAAGTCAGAAGTTTACATACACCTTATCCAAATACATTTAAACTGAGTTTTTCACAACTCCTGACATTTAATCCTTGTAAAAATGCCATGTCTTAGGTCAGTACGGATCACCACTTATTTTAAGTATGTGAAATGTCAGAATAATAGCAGAGAGAATGATTTATTTCAGCTTTAATTTCTTTCATCACATTCCAAGTGGGTCAGAAGTTTACATACACTCAATTAGTATTTGGTAGCATTGCCTTTAAATTGTTTAACTTGGGTCAAACGTTTCGGGTAGCCTTCCACAAGCTTCCCACAATAAGTTGGGTGAATTTTGGCCCATTCCTCCTGACAGAGCTGGTGTAACTGAGTCAGGTTTTTAGGCCTCCTTGCTCACACACGCTTTTTCATTTCTGCCAACAAATTTTCTATTGGTTTGAGGTCAGGGTTTTGTGATGGCCACTCCAATACCTTGACTTTGTTGTCCTTAAGCCATTTTCCCACAACTTTGGAAGTATGCTTGGGGTCATTGTCCATTTGGAAGACTCATTTGCGACCAAGCTTTAACTTCCTGACTGATGTCTTGAGATGTTGCTTCAAGATATCCACATAATTTTCCCTCCTCATGTAGCAATCTAATTTGTGAAGTGCACCAGTCCCTCCTGCAGTAAAGCACCCCCACAACATGATGCTGCCACCCCCGTGCTTCACGGATGGGATGGTGTTTTTCGGCTTGCAAGCCTCCACCTTTTTCCTCCAAACATAATGATGGTCATTATGGCCAAACAGTTATATTTTTGTTTCATCAGACCAGAGGATATTTCTCCAAAAGGTACGAACTTTGTCCCCATGCGCAGTTGCAAACCGTGGTCTGGCTATTTTATGGCGGTTTTGGAGCAGTGGCTTCTTCCTTGCTGAGCGGCCTTTCAGGTTATGTCGATATAGGACTTGTTTTACTGTGGATATAGATACTTTTGTACCTGTTCATTCCAGCATCTTCACAAGGTTCTTTCCTCTTATTCTGGGATTGATCTGCACTTCTCGCACCGAAGTACGTTCATCTCTAGGAGACAGAACGCGTCTCCTTCCTGAGCGGTATGACGGCTGCGTGGTCCCATGGTGTTTATACTTGCGTACTATTGTTTGTACAGATGAACATGGTACCTTCTGGCGTTTGGAAATTGCTCCCAAGGATGAATCAGACTTGTGGAGGTCTACCATTTTTTCCTGAGGTATTGGCTGATTTCTTTTGATTTTCCCATAATGTCAAGCGAAGACGCACTGAGTTTGAAGGTAGGTCTTGAAATACGTCCACAGATACACCTCAAATTGACTCAACTTATGTCAATTAGCCTATCAGAAGCTTCTAAAGCCATGACGTCATTTTCTGGAATTTTCCAAGCTGTTTAAAGTTACAGTTAACTTAGTGTATGTAAACCTCTGACCCACTGGAATTGTGATACAGTGAATTATAAGTGAAATAATCTGTCTGTAAACAATTGTTGGAAAAATTACTTGTGTTATGCACAAAGTAGATGTCCTAACCGACTTGCCAAAACTATAGTTTGTTAAGAAGACATTTGTGGATTGGTTGAAAAACAAGTTTTAATGACTCCAACCTAAGTGTATGTAAACTTCCGACTTCAACTGAATATAGTATAATTTAGCTTCCTATCCATATATACACTACAGTTCAAAAGTTTTGGGTCACTTAAAATGTCCTTGTTTTTTAAGAAAAGAACCTTTTTGTCCGTTAAAATAACATCAAATTGATCAGAAATACAATGTAGACATTGTTAATGTTGTAAATGACTTTTGTAGCTGGAAATGGCTGATTTTTAATGGAATATCTACATAGGCGTACAGAGGCCCATTATCAGCAACCATCATTCCTGTGTTCCAGTGGCACGTTGTGTTAGCTAATCCATGTTTATCATTTTGAAAGGCTAATTGATCATTAGAAAACCCTTTTGCAACTTTGTTAGCACAGCTGAAAATTGTTGTCTGATTAAAGAAGCAATAAAACTGGCCTTTGTGGCAGATGAATCAGAATTAGTTGGGTAACATAGATAATTAAGATGTCTTATCTGCATAATATGCTTATGTGATATACTTGTTATTAGAATGTATCCCTTTGGACTCTGGTGTTGGCAGTTGCACTTCTTCCCTCAGCTGGGGCTCAGTCACTTGGGGCCCAGAGAGGGGAGATGTCAGGCTTGTCTTTCACATATCCCTGGTGCTATGCAGAATATCAGACAGGGAAGAGGACAGGATGGAACATTGTCTTCATATGTGAATGTGTCTTTACCTGTTCTTAAACAATGTGAAGGGATGGCGTGATTAATGGGGAACCAATTACTTGTCTCCACAATGTCTGTTCGCAAGTCACTCCCTCCTTTGGCATATTGGGGGGAGGTGTATGGCAGTGTCTGGAACCATTGTATGTCCTCTCTGATGTTGCACTTATCCTGGGATAGTGTATGACCTAGAGGCTCACTCCCCTCAGTGAGCTTGTCCAAGAGTGGGGTCAAGAAGGGGTTTAACTTGAGATGGGAGTATCTAGAGTTGACAATTGAGTTATGCCATTGGATGTGTTGGTGTATAAAGTACCAGGAACGAGATTAGAACCTCGTCTTAGGGGCCAAACTGAACGATAATTTATAGTGAATGCTATCTGGCTACGGGATACTCCTTTCTCATTTATAAAGTCTCGCATTGTGAACTGTTCCTAATATCTGTGGTGTGTTATGTCGACTAGGGGGTGGATCTTTGCTATGAAAGATCTCAGTAGCCATTGTGGTGTCACTCTCAATGGTTCATGAGAAATGGTGAATCGTTGAAAGTCATTGCTATTGCAAAGCTCTTATTATAAGATTCCGGTTCGGAGCGAGTAGTCGCACTGCGCTTCGCTCCACAGGTAATATTACATTTCATTACACTACAACGGTTTGATTTGTTTGATCTGAGCAATTCTTCTTAGCTAGCTACATAGCCGTCTTTGTATCAAAGATAATTGTGTAGTTTAGAGTAATTAGAGTAATTATTGAGGTTAGCTAGCCAGCTATTTTCGTCCCCCTAACGTAGTCAACACTGCTAGCTAGCCAACTAGCCAACTTCTACCGACTAGCAGCACTGTAGAAACTATTACATTACAACGGAACGACTTGATTAGTGTAGTGTTAGTGTTAGCTAGCTAGCTACATAGTTGTCTTTGCTGTCTTTGTATCTAAGATAATTGTGTAGTTTAGAGTAATTATCGAGGTTAGCGAGCCAGCCGCGCCGCGATGCAACGCCGTTGTCCAGACTCCAGACTTAGTCAACACACCTAGTCATCATCGAACCCACTGCTAGCTAGCCAACCGTTACCGACTAGCCGCACTGTAGAAACTAATACATTACAACGGAACGATTTGACTAGTGCAGTTTTAGCTAGCTAGCTACATAGTTGTCTTTGTCATAGCTTGATAATTGTGTAGTTTAGAGTAATTATCGAGGTTAGCTAGCCAGCTATTTTCGTCTCCCGCGACGCCATTTTTCCAAACCTAGCCAACTATTACCGACGAGCAGCATTGTAGAAACTAAATACATTACAAAGGAACGTCTTGATTAGTGTTATGTTAGCTAGCTACATAGTTGCTTTTGTATCATGATAAGGTGTAGTACTGAAACTATCGAGGTTACCTAGCCAGCTACACGTTCAAACAAAGTCAACAACGCAGCCACTGCTAGCTAGCCTACTCCACCAGCCAGCAGTACTGTATCATTTTCGTCGTTTTAGTCAATAAGATTTTTGCAACGTAAGCTTAACTTTCTGAACATTCGAGACGTGTAGTCCACTTGTCATTCCAATCTCCTTTGCATTAGCGTAGCCTCTTCTGTAGCTTGTCAACTATGTGTCTGTCTATCCCTGTTCTCTCCCCTCTGCACAGGCCATGCAAACGCTTCACACCGCGTGGCCGCTGCCACTCTAACCTGGTGGTCCCAGCGCGCACGACCCACGTGGAGTTCCAGGTCTCCGGCAGCCTCTGGAACTGCCAGTCTGCGGCCAACAAGGCTGAGTTCATCTCAGCCTATGCTACCCTCCAGTCCCTAGACTTCCTGGCGCTGACGGAAACATGGATTACCACAGATAACACTGCTACTCCTACTGCTCTCTCCTCGTCTGCCCACGTGTTCTCGCATACCCCTAGAGCATCGAGCCAGCGGGGTGGTGGCACTGGAATCCTCATCTCTCCCAAGTGGACATTCTCACTTTCTCCCCTGACCCATCTGTCTATCTCCTCATTTGAATTCCATGCTGTCACAGTTACCAGCCCTTTCAAGCTTAACATCCTTATCATTTATCGCCCTCCAGGTTCCCTTGGAGAGTTCATCAATGAGCTTGACGCCTTGATAAGTTCCTTTCCTGAGGATGGCTCACCTCTCACAGTTCTGGGTGACTTTAACCTCCCCACGTCTACCTTTGACTCATTCCTCTCATTCCCCCTACGCACAAGGCAGGCAATACGCTTGACCTCATCTTTACTAGATGCTGTTCTTCCACTAATCTCATTGCAACTCCCCTTCAAGTCTCCGACCACTACCTTGTATCCTTTTCCCTCTCGCTCTCATCCAACACTTCTCACTCTGCCCCTACTCGGATGGTATTGCGCCGTCCCAACCTTCGCTCTCTCTCTCCTGCTACTCTCTCCTCTTCCATCCTATCATCTCTTCCCTCTGCTCAAACCTTCTCCAACCTATCTCCTGATTCTGCCTCCTCAACCCTCCTCTCCTCCCTTTCTGAATCCTTTGACTCTGTATGTCCCCTATCCTACAGGCCGGCTCGGTCCTCTCCTCCTGCTCCGTGGCTCGACGACTCATTGCGAGCTCACAGAACAGGGCTCCGGGCAGCCGAGCGGAAATGGAGGAAAACTCGCCTCCCTGCGGACCTGGCATCCTTTCACTCCCTCCTCTCTACATTTTCCTCTTCTGTCTCTGCTGCTAAAGCCACTTTCTACCACTCTAAATTCCAAGCATCTGCCTCTAACCCTAGGAAGCTCTTTGCCACCTTCTCCTCCCTCCTGAACCCTCTTCCCCCTCCCCCCCGTCCTCCCTCTCTGCGGATGACTTCGTCAACCATTTTGAAAAGAAGGTCGACGACATCCGATCCTCGTTTGCTAAGTCAAACGACACCGCTGGTCCTGCTCACACGGCCGCCCAACAACCTGCCCGCTTGACCCTATCCCCTCCTCTCTTCTCCAGGCCATTTCCGGAGCCCTTCTCCCCTACCTCACCTCGCTCATCAACTCATCCTTGACCGCTGGCTACGTCCCTTCCGTCTTCAAGAGAGCGAGAGTTGCACCCCTTCTGAAAAAACCTACACTCGATCCCTCCGATGTCAACAACTACAGACCAGTATCCCTTCTTTCTTTTTTCTCCAAAACTCTTGAACGTGCCGTCCTTGGCCAGCTCTCCTGCTATCTCTCTCAGAATGACCTTCTTGATCCTAATCAGTCAGGTTTCAAGACTGGGCATTCAACTGAGACTGCTCTTCTCTGTGTCACAGAGGCTCTCCGCACTGCTAAAGCTAACTCTCTCTCCTGTGCTCTCATCCTTCTAGACCTATCTGCTGCCTTTGATACTGTGAACCATCAGATCCTCCTCTCCACCCTCTCCGAGCTGGGCATCTCAGGCGCGGCCCACGCTTGGATTGCGTCCTACCTGACAGGTCGCTCCTACCAGGTGGCGTGGCGAGAATCTGTCTCCGCACCACGTGCTCTCACCACTGCTGTCCCCCAGGGTCTGTTCTAGGCCCTCTCCTATTCTCGCTTTACACCAAGTCATTTGGCTCTGTCATATCCTCACATGGTCTCTCCTATCATTGCTATGCAGACGACACACAATTAATCTTCTCCATTCCCCCTTCTGATAACCAGGTGGCGAATCGCATCTCTGCATGTCTGGCAGACATATCAGTGTGGATGACGGATCACCACCTCAAGCTGAACCTCGGCAAGACGGAGCTGCTCTTCCTCCCGGGGAAGGACTGCCCGTTCCATGATCTCGCCATCACGGTTGACAACTCCCTTGTGTCCTCCTCCCAGAGTGCTAAGAACCTTGGCGTGACCCTGGACAACACCCTGTCGTTCTCCACTAACATCAAGGCGGTGACCCGATCCTGTAGGTTCATGCTCTACAACATTCGCAGAGTACGACCCTGCCTCACACAGGAAGCGGCGCAGGTCCTAATCCAGGCACTTGTCATCTCCCGTCTGGATTACTGCAACTCGCTGTTGGCTGGGCTCCCTGCCTGTGCCATTAAACCCCTACAACTCATCCAGAACGCCGCAGCCCGTCTGGTGTTCAACCTTCCCAAGTTCTCTCACGTCACCCCGCTCCTCCGCTCTCTCCACTGGCTTCCAGTTGAAGCTCGCATCTGCTACAAGACCATGGTGCTTGCCTACGGAGCTGTGAGGGGAACGGCACCTCCGTACCTTCAGGCTCTGATCAGGCCCTACACCCAAACAAGGGCACTGCGTTCATCCACCTCTGGCCTGCTCGCCTCCCTACCTCTGAGGAAGCACAGTTCCCGCTCAGCCCAGTCAAAACTGTTCGCTGCTCTGGCACCCCAATGGTGGAACAAGCTCCCTCACGACTCCAGGACAGTGGAGTCAATCACCACCTTCCGGAGACACCTGAAACCCCACCTCTTTAAGGAATACCTGGGATAGGATGAAGTAATCCTTCTAACCCCCCCCCCCTTAAAAGATTTAGATGCACTATTGTAAAGTGGTTGTTCCACTGGATATCATAAGGTGAATGCACCAATTTGTAAGTCTATCTGGATAAGAGCGTCTGCTAAATGACTTAAATGTAAATGTAAATGTAATAAAATATTTAGTTTAAGTATAACTCTGACTGGTGTGATAAGTTTGTCTCTCCTTATTTGATAGTAAAGAAATTAACCACCACACCTTCTTTAGACTAGTTGAGTATCTGGAGCATCAGCATTTGTGGGTTTGATTATTTGTTATTCTTATCTCTTCCTTTTTGGGGAGTATTTTCTTAAACTGCGTTGTTGGTTATGGGCTTTTAAGTAAGCATTTCACTGTAAGGTCTACACCTGTTGTATTCAGTGCATGTGACAAATAAAATTTGATTTGATTTAACACTACTCCTAAACACAACCCACCATCAGTGTCTCATGTTAATACTACTCCTAAACACAACCCACAGTCACCGTGTCTCATGTTAATACTACTCCTAAACACATCCTACCATCACTGTGTCTCATGTTAATACTACTCCGAAACACAACCCACCATCACTGTGTCTCATGTTAATACTACTCCTAAACACATCCTACCATCACTGTGTCTCATGTTTATACTACTCCTAAACACAACCCACCATCACTGTGTCTCAGGTTAATACTACTCCTAAACACAACCCACCATCACTGTCTCATGTTAATACTACTCCTAAACACAACCCACCATCACTGTGTCTCATGTTAATACTACTCCTAAACACAACCCACCATCACTGTGTCTCATGTTAATACTACTCCTAAACACAACCCAGCATCACTGTGTCTCATGTTAATACTACTCCTAAACACAACCCACCATCACTGTGTCTCATGTTAATACTACTCCTAAACACAACCCACCATCACTGTGTCTCATGTTAATACTACTCCTAAACACACTTTAGGGCCATTTTCAAAATGTCTCCACAATCCATTGCTCTCAGAGCTCTTAAAATAGCATGCACAAGTCTTTATATGAAACCACATGTACAACGTACATCCCATCTTTTGTAGCATACAATATAGCTCAGTATTTGTCAGGGGCCCAATCATTTTGGTCGTGACTGTACATACCACTATCAGATTAATATGTAAAAATACATTTACACTCACACACACACACACACACACACAGTTATACTTGACCCTGTTATACTTTGACAGTGAACATGACCCTATTGAATGGAGATCTGGGTATTACTGGCATACTATACTGATCATGTTTTATACATGCAATTGAATAAACTGAACTAAACTAAACACATGAAACCACAGTCCAGGGTCAGTATTCACAAAGTGTCTCAGAGTAGCAGTGCTGATCTGGGATCAG
The DNA here is from genome assembly GCF_901001165.1 of Salmo trutta. NCBI lineage: Eukaryota > Metazoa > Chordata > Actinopteri > Salmoniformes > Salmonidae > Salmo > Salmo trutta. Next base: position 1,871,494 of record NC_042994.1, on the reverse strand, counting down.
TTTAGCCTTTTAGATCATAATGATATGGACCGTCTGAGACACTTTATGAATACAGGCCCTGATATAACAACCAAAACACAGTTCAAAATAAATCAACAAGTACAAAGATACAGTAAGTCATGTGATGTATGGCTAAAAACATCAAAATAAAAACTATATTCCAAGATATCGTCAAGTGTACTTACAGAGTGAAGTGAAGGGGTGAGGTTTTGAACAGTTAGTGAACGTACTGTCACTGCGTGGAAACAAGAAGTAGTCTACTGTAAGTATTAGTAGAAGCAGGCGTAGCCTAAGTGTGAGTTCTGTGGTTGACACGTTTTAAAGTAGCCTAGTCAGGGCATTAACATGCATGAACAGCAAGTCACATAAGGGATGTTACTGTGTCTAAATAGAAAATGGTCTGAAGTCAGCATACTGTAGTTACATTTCTTTATTTGAGGAGTGGGCCTACATGTTTTACAAGAGACAAAATGTGACCCATTCCCATCACTCCTCATCAGCTGCAACAAAGTGGTACTGAAGGTATATTTGGTATATTTGGCTTCATATGTCCCTACTAGTCCGATGTAAATATACAAAATAGAAGGTAAAATAACATTTGAAAATGTAAAAAATATAGAATAAACCAGGCAGGCACGTAAAAATACTGTGTTATTGGGACTTATGTTGAACTGGCGTTTGAATTGAGTGAATTAGTGAGCTCAGCTAGCTTGTTAGCTACATGAAGCTGCTGTTATTCAGTGATAAACAAGCATTTTTGTGCATCACACAGCTATTCTGAATGGACTGGATTGTGAACAATACGATAAGCTGCCGCTGAATTACAGCAATACTCCATAGTTAGCTAGTGAGCTAGCTAGTTAGCTAACTTTTAGCTATCAACGTTAGCTAGCTAGCTAGAAACAACAGACAACAGTGAGCTGAGATTATGCCAAGGCCAAGGCAAGCTGCTCTGAGTTTCCAGTGTGTGCTTGTGTGAAAGAGGTGTCTTTAGCTCACTAATGCATATAGCTAAGTGTCACGTCCTGATCAGTATTTAGGTATTATTTGTATTGTAGTTTGGTCAGGACGTGGCAGAGGGTATATAGCCAACAGCTAGCCAACCGTTACCGACTAGCAGCGCTGTAGATACCAATACTTTACAACGGAACGATTTGAACGATTTGACTAGTGCAGTGTTGGCTAGCTAGCTACATAGTTGTCTTTGTCATAGCTTGATAATTGTGTAGTTTAGTAATTACCGAGGTTAGCTAGCCAGCTATTGCCGTCCCCCGCGACGCCATTCTTCCAAACCCAGCCAACTATTACCGACGAGTAACACTGTAGAAACTAAATACATTACAAAGGAACGTCTTGATTAGTGTTATGTTAGCTAGCTACAAAGTTGCTTTTGTATCATGACAAGGTGTAGTACTGAAACTATCGAGGTCACCTAGCCAGCTACACCTAGCCAGCTACACATTCAAACAAAGTCAACAACGCAGCCACTGCTAGCTAGCCTACTCCACCAACCAGCAGTACTGTATCATTTTCGTCATTTTAGTCAATAAGTTTTTATTTTTTTATTTTATTTTTTGCAACGTAAGCTTAACTTTCTGAACATTCGAGACGTGCAGTCCACTTGTCATTCCAATCTCCTTTGCATTAGCGTAGCCTCTTCTGTAGCTTGTCAACTATGTGTCTGTCTATCCCTGTTCTCTCCCCTCTGCACAGGCCATACAAACGCTCCACACCGCGTGGCCGCTGCCACTCTAACCTGGTGGTCCCAGCGCGCACGACCCACGTGGAGTTCCAGGTCTCCGGCAGCCTCTGGAACTGCCGGTCTGCGGCCAACAAGGCTCACTTCATCTCAGCCTATGCTACCCTCCAGTCCCTAGACTTCCTGGCGCTGACGGAAACATGGATCACCACAGATAACACTGCTACTCCTACTGCTCTCTCCTCGTCTGCCCACGTGTTCTCGCATACCCCTAGAGCATCGAGCCAGCGGGGTGGTGGCACTGGAATCCTCATCTCTCCCAAGTGGACATTCTCTCTTTCTCCCCTGACCCATCTGTCTATCTCCTCATTTGAATTCCATGCTGTCACAGTTACCAGCCCTTTCAAGCTTAACATCCTCATCATTTATCGCCCTCCAGGTTCCCTTGGAGAGTTCATCAATGAGCTTGACGCCTTGATAAGTTCCTTCCCTGAGGATGGCTCGCCTCTCACAGTTCTGGGTGACTTTAACCTGTCTGGGCTAGGGGGCAGTATTGAGAATTTTGGAAAAATATGTTCCCATTTTTAACTGCCTCCTACACCAACTCAGAAGCTAGAATATGCATATTATTGTTCAGGTTTGGATAGAAAACACTCTGAATTTTCTAAAACTGTTTGAATGGTGTCTGTGAGTATAACAGAACTCCTATGGCAGGCAAAAACCTGACAAGGTTTCAAGCAGGAAGTACCCTGTCTGACAAGGAGTCGTGCGTCTTGCATCTTTTTATTGAAAAGTAAGGATCTTAGCTGTAACGTGACAATTCCCAGGGCTCCAATAGGCTCTCAGAGCCCGCGAAAACCCTGAAGGTTTACGAGGGAGCCTCAGGTTGAAACATATTATCGCCTTTTGTAAGTGGATGCTCAGAGGACCTTTCAATGATGCGCGTGCATGAGTCGCTTCTGAGGAGAAATTTTATTCGGCTGTTTAGGCTCAATGCATACTCCCGGTCGGAATATTATCACTAATCTACGAGTTGAATGGCATAAAAATTGGTTTTAAACAGCGGTTGACATGCTTCGAAGTACGGTAATGGAATATTTAGACATTTTTGACAAGCCAACGCGCCATGCGCGGGACCGTGAAAAAGCATTCTAGAACTCACGAACAAAACGTCGCTGTTTGGATATAACGATGGATTATTTGGGACCAAACCAACATTTGTTATTGAAGTAGAAGTCCTGGCAGTGTATTCTGATGAAGAACAAGCAAGGTAAGAACATTTTTCTTATAGGAAATGTGATTTTGATGAAGGCTAATCTTGCCGGGTGTCTAAATAGCTAGCCCTGTAATGCCGGGCTATGTACTTAGATTATTGCAAAATGTGCTTCATCCGAAAAGCTATTTTAAAATCGGACATATCGAGTGCATAGAGGGGTAATGTATCTATAATTCTTAAAATAATTGTTATGCTTTTTGTGAACGTTTATCGTGAGTAATTTAGCAAACTCTTAGTAAATTCCCCGGAAGTTTGCGGTGGTTATGCTTTTTCTGAACGTCACATGCTAATGTAAAAAGCTGGTTTTTGATATAAATATGAACTTGATTGAACAGACATGCATGTATTGTATAACACAATGTCCTAGGTGTGTCATCTGATGAAGATCATCAAAGGTTAGTGCTGCATTTAGCTGTGGTTTGGGTTTATGTGACATGATATGCTAGCTTGAAAAATGGGTGTCAGATTTTTTCTGGCTGGGCACTCTACTGACATAATCTAATGTTTTGCTTTCGTTGTAAAGCCTTTTTGAAATTGGACAGTGGGGTTAGATTAACGAGATTCTTGTCTTTAAATAGCTGTGAAATATTCATATGTTTGAGAAATTGAAGTTATAGTATTTCTAACGATTCAAAAATCGCGCCACTGGAATTCCAGTAGCTGTTACGTAGGTGGGACGAAATCGTCCCACATACCCCAGAGAGGTTAACCTCCCCACGTCTACCTTCGACTCATTCCTCTCTGCCTCCTTCTTTCCACTCCTCTCCTCTTTTGACCTCACCCTCTCACCTTCCCCCCCTACTCACAAGGCAGGCAATACGCTTGACCTCATCTTTACTAGATGCTGTTCTTCCACTAATCTCATTGCAACTCCTCTCCAAGTCTCCGACCACTACCTTGTATCCTTTTCCCTCTCGCTCTCATCAAAAACTTCTCACTCTGCCCCTACTCGGATGGTATTGCGCCGTCCCAACCTTCGCTCTCTCTCTCCCGCTACTCTCTCCTCTTCCATCCTATCATCTCTTCCCTCTGCTCAAACCCTCTCCAACCTATCTCCTGATTCTGCCTCCTCAACCCTCCTCTCCTCCCTCTCTGCATCCTTTGATTTTCTCTGTCCCCTATCCTCCAGGCCGGCTCGGTCCTCCCCTCCTGCTCCGTGGCTCGACGACTCACTGCGAGCTCACAGAACAGGGCTCCGGGCAGCCGAGCGGAAATGGAGGAAAACTCGCCTCCCTGCGGACCTGGTATCCTTTCACTCCCTCCTCTCTACATTTTCCTCTTCTGTCTCTGCTGCTAAAGCCACTTTCTACCACTCTAAATTCCAAGCATCTGCCTCTAACCCTAGGAAGCTTTTTGCTACCTTCTCCTCCCTCCTGAATCCTCCTCCCCCTCCCCCCCTCCTCCCTCACTGCGGATCACTTCGTCAACCATTTTGAAAAGAAGGTTGACGACATCCGATCCTCGTTTGCTAAGTCAAGCGACACCGCTGGTCCTGCTCACACTGCCCTACCCTGTGCTTTGACCTCTTTCTCCCCTCTCTCTCCAGATGAAATCTCGCGTCTTGTGATGGCCGGCCGCCCAACAACCTGCCCGCTTGACCCTATCCCCTCCTCTCTTCTCCAGGCCATTTCCGGAGCCCTTCTCCCCTACCTCACCTCGCTCATCAACTCATCCTTGACCGCTGGCTACGTCCCTTCCGTCTTCAAGAGAGCGAGAGTTGCACCCCTTCTGAAAAAACCTACACTCGATCCCTCCGATGTCAACAACTACAGACCAGTATCCCTTCTTTCTTTTCTCTCCAAAACTCTTGAACGTGCCTTCCTTGGCCAGCTCTCCTGCTATCTCTCTCAGAACGACCTTCTTGATCCTAATCAGTCAGGTTTCAAGACTGGGCATTCAACTGAGACTGCTCTTCTCTGTGTCACGGAGGCTCTCCGCACTGCTAAAGCTAACTCTCTCTCCTCTGCTCTCATCCTTCTAGACCTATCTGCTGCCTTTGATACTGTGAACCATCAGATCCTCCTCTCCACCCTCTCCGAGCTGGGCATCTCCAGCGCGGCCCACGCTTGGATTGCGTCCTCCCTGACAGGTCGATCCTACCAGGTGGCTTGGCGAGAATCTGTCTCCGCACCACGTGCTCTCACCACTGGTGTCCCCCAGGGCTCTGTTCTAGGCCCTCTCCTATTCTCGCTATACACCAAGTCACTTGGCTCTGTCATATCCTCACACGGTCTCTCCTATCATTGCTATGCAGACGACACACAATTAATCTTCTCCTTTCCCCCTTCTGACAACCAGGTGGCGAATCGCATCTCTGCATGTCTGGCAGACATATCAGTGTGGATGACGGATCACCACCTCAAGCTGAACCTCGGCAAGACGGAGCTGCTCTTCCTCCCGGGGAAGGACTGCCCGTTCCATGATCTCGCCATCACGGTTGACAACTCCCTTGTGTCCTCCTCCCAGAGTACTAAGAACCTTGGCGTGATCCTGGACAACACCCTGTCGTTCTCCACTAACATCAAGGCGGTGACCCGATCCTGTAGGTTCATGCTCTACAACATTCGCAGAGTACGACCCTGCCTCACACAGGAAGCGGCGCAGGTCCTAATCCAGGCACTTGTCATCTCCCGTCTGGATTACTGCAACTCGCTATTGGCTGGGCTCCCTGCCTGTGCCATCAAACCCCTACAACTCATCCAGAACGCCGCAGCCCGTCTGGTGTTCAACCTTCCAAAGTTCTCTCACGTCACCCCGCTCCTCCGCTCTCTCCACTGGCTTCCAGTTGAAGCTCGCATCCGCTACAAGACCATGGTGCTTGCCTACGGAGCTGTGAGGGGAACGGCACCTCCGTACCTTCAGGCTCTGATCAGGCCCTACACCCAAACAAGGGCACTGCGTTCATCCACCTCTGGCCTGCTCGCCTCCCTACCTCTGAGGAAGCACAGTTCCCGCTCAGCCCAATCAAAACTGTTCGCTGCTCTGGCACCCCAATGGTGGAACAAGCTCCCTCACGATGCCAGGACAGCGGAGTCAACCACCACCTTCCGGAGACACCTGAAACCCCACCTCTTTAAGGAATACCTGGGATAGGATAAAGTAATCCTTCTAACCCCCCCCCCCCCTTTTAAAAGATTTAGATGCACTATTGTAAAGTGGTTGTTCTACTGGATATTATAGGTGAATGCACCAATTTGTAAGTCGCTCTGGATAAGAGCGTCTGCTAAATGACTTAAATGTTAAATGTTAAATGTATTTGTTTTGGTTGGTTCGGGGTGGTGGTTTGATTAGAAGGGTGTTTGTTTTATTATTTCCGGGTTTTGGGTTATGTTCTATGTTTTTCTGTATGTCTATGTTATCTCTAGTTTAGTATTTCTATGTTAGGTAATTGGGTGTTGGACTCTCAATTGGAGGCAGGTGTTTGTAGTTGCCTTTGATTGAGAGTCCTATATATAGGTATGGGTTTTGTTTGTATTTTGTGGGTAGTTGTATTTCGCACTGCTAGTTGTCGTAGCCTGTGAAACTGTCGTCTGTCTTTGTTTATTGTTTTTTCCGTGTTCACATTTATTGAATAAATAATCATGATGAGCACGCAACCCGCTGCGCCTTGGTCCTCTCTCTCCTACGACAGCCGTTACACTAAGTCTGTCTGTCTGGGATTATTGAGTCTGCATGATATGTGTTTTTTGAAAATGACATTGATAATTTTTCATGTAATTGTTTATTGCTGCTTCGTTATTGCTATTTTACTGGTCGTACCATGTATCATTTAGCTATTTAATTTTGAATTATAGTACCCCTTTAGGTAAAAAAATAAAATGCATAAAAATGATTTAATAAAATATTGAATTTGGCCTTTACTGCTATAGACAAACGCATTGAACAACACATTCATAAATGGTTAAAAAAAGTGTGTGAAAAAATGTATCATAAGGACTAATGTTTTGAATTGACTGTCCTATATCTAGGGGATATAACAAAGCTCAGGAAATGTGTTTTTTTGGATACATACGCTATATATACAAAAGTATGTGAACACACCTTCAAATTAGTGGATTAGGTTATTTCAGCCACACCCGTTGCTGACAGATGTATAAAATTGAGCACACATCCATGCAATCTCCATAACCATTGGCAGTAGAATGGCCTTACTGAAGAGCTCAGTGACTTTCAATGTGGCACCTTCATAGGATGCCAACTTTACAGCAGTTTATCAAGTCAGTTCGTCAAATTTCTGCCCTGCTAGAGCTGCCCTGGTCAACTGTTAGTGCTGTTATTATGAAGTGGTAACGTCTAGGAACAACAACGGCTCAGCCGTGAAGTGGTAGCCCACACAAGCTCACAGAACGGGGTCCACTGAGTGCTGAAGCGCGTAGCAATCGTCTGTCCTCGGCTGCAACACTCACTACCGAGTTCCGAACTGCGGCTAGACCAACTTCAGCACAATAACTGTTCGTCGGGAGCTTTATGAAATGGGTTTCCATTTCTTAAGATCAATGTGCACAATACCAAGCGTTGGCTGGAGAAGTGTAAAGCTCGCCGCCATTGGACTCTGGAGCAGTGGAAACACGTTCTCTGGAGTGATGAATCACGCTTCACCATCTGGCAGTCAGACGGACGAATCTGGGTTCAGCGGATGCCAGGAGAACGCTACCTGCCCTAATGCACAGTGCCAACTGTAAAGTTTGGTGGAGGAGAAATAATGGTCTGGGGCTGGTTTTCATGGTTTAGGCTAGATCCCTTAGTTCCCTGCCTGTGCCATTAAAACCCTACAACTCATCCAAAACGCCGCAGCCCGTCTGGTGTTCAACATTCCCAAGTTCTCTCACGTCACCCCGCTCCTCCGCACACTCCACTGGCTTCCAGTTGAAGCTCGCATCTGCTACATGGCCATGGTGCTTGCCTACGGAGCTGTGAGGGATGCGACGCCTCCGTACCTTCAGGATCTGATCAGTCCCTACACCCAAAGAAGGGCACTGCGTTCATCCACCTCTGGCCTGCTCGCCTCCCTACCTCTGCAGAAGCACAGTTCCCACTCAGCCCAGTCAAAACTGTTCGCTGCTCTGGCACCCCAATGGTGGCACAAGCTCCCTCACGACGCCAGGACAGCGGAGTCAATCACCACCTTCTGGAGACACCTGAAACCCCACCTCTTTAAGGAATACCTGAGATAGGATAAAGTAATCCTTCTAACCCCCCCCCCCCCCCAAAAAAAGGTATAGATGTACTATTGTAAAGTGGTTGTTCCACTGGATATCATAAGGTGAATGCACCAATTTGTAAGTCGCTCTGGATAAGAGCGTCTGCTAAATGTCGTAAATGTAATGTAAATGCAGTGAAGGGAGACCTTAACTCTGCAGCATACAATGATATTCTATACGATTCTGTGCTTCCAACTTTGTGGCAACAGTTTGGGAAAGACACTTTCCTGTTTCAGCATGACAATGCCCAATTGTACAAAGCAAGATGCATACAGAAATGGTTTGTCGAGATCGGTGTGGAAGATCTTGAATGGCCTGCACAGAGCCCAGACCTCAACCCCATCGAAAACCTTTGGGATGAATTGAAACGCCGACTGCAAGCCACGCCTAATCGCCGAACATCAGTGCCCAACCTCACCAATGCTCTTGTGGCTGAATGGAAGTAAGTCACTACAGCAATCAAATCAAATCAAATTGTATTTGTCAAATACACGTGTTTAGCAGATGTTATTGCGTGTGTTAGCCAAATGCTGTAGCGAAATGCTTGTAGCAATGTTCCAACATCTAGTGGAAAGGTTTCCCAGAAGAGTGGAGGTTGTTATAGTAGCAATGCACAACATATCAGCTGTATGTGACGAGGTGAAAAAACCTTTCCAAGCCAAACCACTAGACACACCCTATATCGTTGTCACCATATTAGCAAAAGTAACGTCATAGTCAACATAGTGTAATAGCCTGGCTAGATCATAAAGGAACAATTGTCCAGACAGAGGATTGAGTTAACGAATTTACGTTTTATTAATCCAACTTCACACAGATTACTGCTTGGGCGTAGCCCACGCCAAATAAGCGAAGGATACCCTATAAAACAACCATGAACTTCTCTTGTGAAGGCCAGACGTAAGAGAGAGAACAGCGACTAAACCTGGTCTTAACTTCCATGCTACACCCCCCTCCACGCCACTCCACCAACCACCAGTATGCCCGGCATCAGAACATTCCAGGCATTCCCGTGATTGGCAGGTTGATTGGCATGTCGGACCCCACGAACACTGGGTACTGGTAAGAACAACACAACCAACTAATAGCCTAACACATAACACACAGCTAGCTGTCTTTGCAGGTCGCTACAATAACTAATAGAACTAACGCTTTAGTAATCCCGCTAAAATCATGCAGTAACGTTACTGTGTACAGTCAGTAAGCAGTTTAGCACTTACACAGGCGAGCCCCGATGGCAATACATTTGTAAAACCAAAAGCTTACTTTGACTTGGAAGAGTTCCAGTGTTTTGTTGGATATTCATAGCCAGCTAGCTAACATAGCATCCCTCTGTTTGAGCAGAGTGTTTGAGTAGGTTAAACTAGATAGCTGCATTTGCTGGCTAAGTAAGTGAAAGTGAAAAAAAATTACGAAATCTCTCTATCTTGCTTCTCCTTCATTTTGGAAGAAATGTGTTTGTTCAAAACTGTTCAACTATTGTTTTTCTCTTTCTTTGAGTTAACTACTCACCACATTGTATGCACTGCAGTGCTATCTAGCTGTAGCTTATGCTTTCAGTACTAGATTAATTATCTGATCCTTTGTTTGGGTGGACATGTCAGTTCATTCTGCAAGAGCTCTGATAGGTTGGAGGACATCCTCTGGAACTTGTCATAATTACTGTGTAAGTCTGTGGAAGGGGTTGAGAACCATGAGCCTCCTAGGTTTTGTATTGAAATCAATGTACCCAGAGGACGGAAGCTAGCTGTCCTCCAGCTACACCATGGTGCTACCCTACAGAGTGCTATTGATGCTACTATAGACCTTCATTGCAAAATAGTGTGTTTTAATCATTGATTTGATTACATAGTTTTATCTAAAGAGTATAACTTTTTAAATGTTAATATTTTTTTTTAAATGAAATTCACTAAGGAGGATGGCCCTCCCCTTCCTCCTCTGAGGAGACTCCACTTTGTTACATGGCCCTCTCTGCCTCACCATACTGCTGGAGAAAAGAGGGGAGAGGGGAGGAAGAGAGATGGTGAGAGAGTCAGAATTCTGACAGAAACACACACACACACACAAAGCATTGTGCATGTTCACAGTAGATAGCTCAGAGTGACCTTCAACCCTGTTAGTGCCCTCCTTTTGTGGAAGCATCACTTTGGCCAATCAGGAGCAAGCTGGATGGACTTCTGAGCATCTGATAAGTCAGAGGAGTAGAGCTCCAAACACTCGTAGCTGTATCAATTATTCCCAAATAACCAGAGAGAGAGTGAGAGAGAGAGAGAGAGTGAGAGAGAGAGAGTGAGAGAGAGAGAGAGAAAGAGCGATACAGAGAGATAGAGAAAGTTTGGACAAGATTGCACAAATCTAATTTCAGGTGGGAGTATAGTGGTATTTTGTGTTGTGTACCTGTGGTGTTTGGGGTCACAGGTTAGAGGTTAGAGGTCAAGCTTTAAGGTGTTGTGTTCCTGTGGTCTTTGGGGTCACAGTGGATAGCCTCAGAGAACATGTCCACAGCCTGAGAATACTGGCCCTGCTTAAACAACTGAATACCCTTCTCTGGAGGAAAACACACATATACAGTGTTAAACTGGGGTCATTTCAGTGAATCTAAATAATCGTTCTGAGACAAGTGTATTAATGTCAACTGTTAGTGAAGCTCCCTTCTTCTTCACAGGGGCTGAACTCTCCACCTGAAATGAGACAACTCACTGCCTATGTGTGTGTGTGTGTGTGGATTCAACTGTATTTTATTATTAATTAGTACAACTGATTGACATAATAAAACAATCATTTGTACACCCAGCTCCCCCACATGCTAAGAGGATACAGACAGATTGTCATTTTACATTGATGCTCTCAGTCAGTCTGTACTCCTCAATATTAGGAAGGTGTAATGGGTCTTGTTCCAATATCCACAGTAGCACACTACTTGTTTCATTTAAGGTGGTCTAGTGTGGATGTTAGAACACCCCATGGACACTGGTGACGTTCCAGGCTGACTAATGGTTGCGTGCCACGTCACTGACTGTGCAGTAGGGCATGATATTGCTATATCATGATTGGGTTATCTGATATCTTAAACAAACACCTATTCAGGTGTTGTGAGAGCAGGCAGGTGACTGCAATTTAGTCTGCCTGGGACATGCCCCATATTCAATTGAAAAGCATTGTTTATTTATCCCCTGTTGGGGCTATTACTAAACACCCTATGGCATCAGGCTGGCAGTGAGTCTCACAGTGACATCACAAGGGGTCACAGATTCAGGTCACATGTCCAGTCACATGACCATACATACACAGTAAAACACATGATAACAACAGATGTCAGCCCCCTTAGTGTCTACAACGTGGTCATCATAGAGGCGGTTCACTGGGCAAAGATCCCTTCAAGGTTCTAATGATGACATCGTCTCCATCATCTGACATCAATGATGACATGTTTCACTTCTCAGGCCGAGGGAGAGGGGGAAGGAAATCAGAGGTGCACTCCTCTTCACTTTGACACTTCACACACACATGGTTTCCTGACTCTTCCTCTCTGGTCAGGCTTGTGTTTGAAGCGACACTTGTCACCATAGAAACAGCCGGTGGTCCTCCAGAAGAAACACTCGTCACCATTGATGGGAGTCCTGGTCCTGAGAGCGAGAGAGCGAGAGCGAGAGACAAACTGTATGAAAACACAAGCACCTGCACCTGTGCTCCTGCTTCCTCCTTCCATCATTTTGTACATTTCAAACGTTTATGAGTTGATTTGTAACACTCTATAGAATAACTAATAATGATGTTTTGAATGACAGATGGATGTCCTTACCCTGTGGAGCCGTACTGGGAGGCTGAGGAGGTGTTGAAGCCTATAGGGTTGGTCCTCTGAGGAGAGAGAGGGGTTCTCTGCATCCAGCGGTCTGGGTACCTGATTACCAGCCTGGTGCTCTCCAGCTCCACACCCTGGACAGGAGGACAAACAGCAGGCACATTCAAAATACATGCAATAGGACCAATAGCATAGTCCCAACAGTACAATGGAACCAATAACAACGTATTGGGTTTTATTACCGGCATAAAGATTGTTTTTCCTTTGCTGCCAGAAAGGAGTTGAATTGTTGTACTTTTCTCTCTGTGTTGAACGATGGTGATGCACATAAATAGTAAGACTCAAGCTCTACACTGAAGGCTCTTGACTCTGTGTATCATGCAGAGACGTCTAACTCAACATTGTGATCTCTACAGTGCTGTCAGGTGGACATCAGTAGCAACAGGCAGGCTCAAACACTGGTACATTCTTATTCATTTAAGAAAACCTGCTCTTCTAGCTCAAAATGAGAACACATAATACAAGCTCAGATCTCAAATCTTGTTTTATGCTCATAGTCCCTTTCATTACTCAGCCCCTGATCTTGAATTCCCTCCAAGCCAACCTAAAACTCCAGGACCTGGTGTCTGGGGGAGTTCAAAGGACAAATATGAACAGGTTGTTGAGACATGTAGCTGTTTCTAGTTGTCACCACATGACACTAGTTTGCATTGCCTTATGTAAGGAAGCCTGTTGTTTTACACTACACACAGACACACTGTTGGTTTTCTGGTGTATTTAAGCTGTTGCCAGTGTCTTCTGTCTGTGTTGTCCTTTTAGTCAAACTTATTTTTAATCATGTTTTAGTTTCAGGATGTCTCATGGTCTGACAAACATCGCTCTGCCACCTTTCACCGCAGATGCGGAAGTGCGACATCGGCGGATGCGGTGGACTGAAATCGCTATCTTGAACAGACAGATTTTTAGGCGATTTGGATTATTATGTTAATTCAATTTTTTGGGGGGTTATCCATACTCACAGGAGGCCTTTAGCCTCGCCGTCATTGTAAATAATAATTTGTTATTAATAATTGACTTGCCTGGTTAAATAAAGGTTAAATGAACATAGTCCCAAAAGTACATTGGAACCAAAAGCATAGCCCCAAAAGTACATTGGAACCAAAAGCATAGCCCCAAAAGTACATTGGAACCAAAAGCATAGTCCCAAAAGTACATTGGAACCAAAAGCATAGTCCCAAAAGTACATTGGAACCAAAAGCATAGTCCCAAAAGTACATTGGAACCAAAAGCATAGTCCCAAAAGTACATTGGAACCAAAAGCATAGTCCCAAAAGTACATTGGAACCAAAAGCATAGTCCCAAAAGTACATTGGAACCAAAAGCATAGTCCCAAAAGTACATTGGAACCAACAGTATTCCCAATCGGACAACAGAACCAAAAGCATAGTCCCAAAAGTACAATAGCATAGTCCAAAAGAACAGTCCCAAAAGTACAATGGAACCAATAGCATAGTTCCAATCATACAATAGAACCAAAAGCATAGTCCCAAAAGTACACACTTCTAAAGTTCAAGCTGAGGAATTGAAAGCACATCTCACATAGTTGAAGACATTTAGAAAGCATTATATTTCATCCCACCACTCACCTGGAGCCTCTCCAAGGCGCGAGCAGCCATGTTGGCATTCTTGAAGTTGACAAAGGCACAGAATCTCTCATGTAGAACTCTGATACTCTCTATTTCTCCACACCTACAGTAAAGAACATAGAATTAGAACGTAAAAGAATAATGATCACCATTCCAACTCAACAAACAGATACATGTCATATATTAGAATGGTGGACCAGCGGCCATTTTGAGTGAAACATGTTAAGTGTTAATGTTATGTTTCTTGATGATTATCACCACACACCATGTAAGAAACTGTAACGGCTGTCGTCAGAATTAGACCAAGGTGCAGCGGAGGATGTGTTCATTAGAGTTTTAATGAAAAAGAGAACACTACAAAAATAAACAAAAGACGACAGCAAAACAGTCCTATCAGGATTAACTCTATACAACAGAAATACTAGACAGAAACAATTACCTACAAAACCCAAAGGCAAAACATGCTCCTTATGTGTGACTGCCAATCAGCAACAACAAACTTCAGCTGTGCCTGATTGGGAGCCACACACGGCCCAAAACAAAGAAATACAAAAACATAGAAAAAGGAACATAGAACGCCCACCCAATGTAACACCCTGGCCTAACCAAAATAAAGAACAAAAACCCCTCTCTATGGCCAGGGCGTTACAGAAACCAAGAAACTCACAGCAAGAGAAGCCTAAGCAGTGGATAGATAGATAGATAGATAGATAGATAGATAGATAGATAGATAGATAGATAGATAGATAGATAGATAGATAGATAGATAGATAGATAGATAGATAGATAGATAGATAGATAGATAGATAGATAGATAGATAGATAGATAGATAGATAGATAGATAGATAGATAGATAGATAGATAGATAGATAGATAGATAGATAGATAGATAGATAGATAGATAGATAGATAGATAGATAGATAGATAGATAGATAGATAGATAGATAGATAGATAGATAGATAGATAGATAGATAGATAGATAGATAGATAGATAGATAGATAGATAGATAGATAGATAGATAGATAGATAGATAGATAGATAGACAGACAGACAGACAGACAGACAGATAGACAGAAAGACAGATAGGTGCAGCTACTGAACAAAAACAGATGGAAATGGGGCATGATGGTCGTACGTTTTGAAAAGGTCCCATATGTGTTTCTCAGTAAGGTCCACGGTGACGTTCCCCACCCAGAGAGAGGGACAGGGGGACCTGAGGACAAGAGGAGAGAAGGGGACCATGGTGAAAAACACATTCATTACAGCAACATTATAACACCACAACATTATGTATGCAACCTAAATGGCACCCTATTCCTTACATACAGTTGAAGTGGAAAGTTTATATACACTTAGGTCGGAGTCATTAAAACTAGTTTTCAACCACTCCACAAATGTCTTGTTAACAAACTATAGTTTTGGCAAGTCGGTTAGGACATCTACTTTGTGCAGGACACAAGTAATTTTTCCAACAATTGTTTACAGACAGATTATTTCACTGTATCACAATTCCAGTGGGTCAGAAGTTTACTTACACTAATTTGACTGTGCCTTTAAACAGCTTGGAAAATTCCAGAAAATAATGTCATGGCTTTAGAAGCTTATGATAGGCTAATTGACATAATTTGCGTCAATTTGAGGTACCTGTGGATGTATTTCAAGGCCAATCCTTCAAACTCAGTGCCTCTTCGCTTGACATCATGGGAAAATCAAAAGAAATCAGCCAAGACCTCAGGAAAAAATGATAGACCTCCACAAGTCTGAATCATCCTTGGGAGCAATTTACAAATCCCTGAAGGTACCACGTTCATCTGTACAAACAATAGTACGCAAGTATAAACACCACGGAACCACACAGCCGTCATATCGCTCAGGAAGGAGACACGTCTCCTAGCGATGTGTCTGTCTCCTAGCGATGAACGTACTCTGGTGCGAAAAGTGCAAATCAATCCCAGAACAACAGCAAAGGACCTTGAGAAGATACTGGAGGAAACAGGTACAAAAGTATCCATATCCACAGACAAACGAGTCCTATATCGACATAACCTAAAAGGCCGCTCAGCAAGGAAGAAGCCACTGCTCCAAAACCGCCATAAAAAAGCCAGACTACGGTTTGCAACTGCACATGGGGACAAAGATCGTACTTTTCGGAGAAATGTCTTCTGGTCTGATGAAACAAAAATATAACTTTTTGGCCATAATGACCATCGTTATGTTTGGAGGAAAAAGGGGGAGGCTTGCAAGCCGAAGAACACCTTCCCAACTTTGAAACACGGGGGTGGCAGCATCATGTTGTGGGGGTGCTTTGCTGAAGGAGGGACTGGTGCACTTCACAAAATAGATGGCATCATTAGGGAGGAAAATTATGTGGATATATTGAAGCAACATCTCAAGACATCAGTCAGGAAGTTAAAGCTTGGTCGCAAATGGGTCTTCCAAATGGACAATGACCCCAAGCATACTTCCAAAGTTGTGGCAAAATGGCTTAAGGACAACAAAGTCAAGGTATTGGAGTGGCCATCACAAAGTCCTGACCTCAATCCCATAGAATATTTGTTGGCAGAACTGAAAAAGCGTGAGCAAGCAAGGAGGCCTACAAACCTGACTCCGTTACACCAGCTCTGACAGGAGGAATGGCCCAAAATTCACCCAACTTATTGTGGGAAGCTTGTGGAAGGCTACCCAAAATGTTTGACCCAAGTTAAACAATTTAAAGGCAAAGCTACCAAATACTAATTGAGTGTATGCCAGCTTCTGACCCACTGAGAATGTGATGAAAGAAATAAAAGCTGAAGTAAATAATTCTCTCTTCTATTTTTCTGACATTTCACAACCTCTCTGGCGCAGGCATGCCGCTAGCGACCCACCTCGACAACATCCGGTGAAATTGCAGAGCGCCAAATTCAAAATACAGAAATAGTCATAATAAACATTCATAAACATACAAGTTTTATACATCGGCTTAAAGATTAACTTCTTGTTAATCCAGCCGCTTTGTCAGATTTCAAAAAGGCTTTACGGCGAAAGCATACCATGCGATTATCTGAGGACAGCGCCCCGCTTACAAAAGCATACAAACATTTTCCAACCAAGTAGAGGAGTCACGAAAGTCAGAAATAGCAATAAAATGAATCACTTATTAATCACTAACCCATTAAATACTCAATAGGCATTCAAATGAAAACCACCCACATCAAAAAAAATCCCACTTCCTGGATGGATGTTCCTCAGGTTTTCGCCTGCCATATCAGTTCATATCAATTCTGTTATACGGCCATTATTTTAACAGTTTTGGAAACTTTAGAGTGTTTTCTATCCAAATCTACCAATTATATGCATATCCTACCTTCTGGGCCTGAGTAACAGGCAAGTTACTTTGGGCACATCATTCATCCGAATTTCCGAATACTGCCCCGTCACTAAAAAGTTAAAATAAAGTGGTGATCCTAACTGAATTTTTACTAGGATTAAATGTCAGGAATTGTGAAAAACTGAGTTTAAATGTATTTGGCTAAGGTGTATGTAAACTTCCGACTTCAACTGTACATACCATCAGGGGCAGCAGGTTGGGCTCTAGTCAAAAGTAGTGCACTCTATAGGGAATATGGTGTCATTTGGGATGCAGCTATAACAACACATCATCATCACAGCCTTGAATGGATGGTGTGTAAATAACATCATCATAATAGTTTGGTAATATGGAATGTGTCAGCGGTATCGGCAGGTAGCCTAGAGGTTGAGAATGTTGGGCCGGGAACTAAAACACTGCTGGTTTAAATCCCCGACCTGGCAAGGTGGAATAATCTTCCAATTTGAGCAAGGCAGTTACCACCAGCTTGAATGATAACTCCTATCCCCAAGCTGTGATGCTAAACAGCAAGTCACACACTACTTTTATATCATCATTATATGACAGTGTCCATATTCACAAAGTGTCTCAGAGTAGGATCTAGGATTAGTTTTCCCATTTAGATCATAATTATATGGACCAGGAGGACCTGATCCTAGATCAGCACTCCAAGTCTGAGACCCTTCAGTACATGACTTGTGGCTAAAAACTAAAAACCCTATTTCAAGATATCAAGAGTACTTATAGACTGAAGGGGAGAGGTATTGTACAGTGAGTCAACTGACTGGTAGTGAGTGGGAACTGCTAGTAAGTGTCAGTACTGTGGTTGATACATATTTATAGTAGTCAGAACACAAGTAGTTGATACAGAACTGTCCTTCCTCTTTAAGACATTAACATGCATGAGGACCAGAACAGCAAGTCAGAAAGGGGTGTTACTGTATTTCAATAGAAAATGTACAACAGACTGCATATCTAGTTGCCTTTCTTAATTTGAGTGTGCTACACATTTTTAAATGGCCAAGACTTTGACAATTTTTATTTTATTCCATTGACTACATACAGAATCATATTAGGTGTCGGAACCAAGTAAGACTAGCTGTCGCCATTGGTGTCTGCTTCTAGGGATCCTATTAAATCAAAATCAAATCATGGAAACAGTGTGTTTACTAAAGCCTACTATTTAGAATGTTTATAATAACTAAGATTGTGTATACTATAGCCTACTTTTTGGAATGTTCATAATATTTTAGAATGTGTTTACTATAGTCTTACTATATGGAATGTTTATAATATCTTAGAATGTGTTTACTATAGCCTACTATTTGGAATGTTTATAATATCTTAGAATGTGTTTACTATAGTCTACTATTTGGAATGTATATAATATCTTAGAATGTGTTTACTATAGCCTACTATTTAGAATGTTTATAATATCTTAGAATGTGTTTACTATAGCCTACTATATGGAATGTTTATAATATCTTAGAATGTGTTTACTATAGCCTACTTTTTGTAATGTTTATAATATCTTAGAATGTGTTGCCTTGACCCTCTGAGGTCTACATGGAACAGGTCAAAGGTCTATATATATATATATATATATATATATATATATATATATATATATTTTTTTTACCAGGTAAGTTGACTGAGAACACATTCTCATTTACAGCAATAACCTGGGGAATAGTTAAAAGTGACAATTAGAAGCTGTGAATGATTAGGTGGCATGAGGGGCAGATTATGCTAGGACACCAGTGTTAACAACCCTACAATAAATGCCAAGTGATCTTTAGTGACCACAGAGAGTCAGGACACCCATTTAATGTCCCATCTGAATGACAGCACCCTGAACATCCCCAAACACAACCCTTTGGGAATATATATTTTTTACAACTAGAGGATAGAGCGCCTCTTACTGGCCCATCAACACCACTTCCAGCAGCATCTGGTCTCCCATCCAGGACCAACCATGCTCAGCTTCAGAGACAAGCCAGCAGTGAGACACAGGGGGCTATGCTGCTGACATTTAGTCAGTTCCATGATGTCATTCATTCTATTCTACAAACACATTCAATGTACACTCCTCATCAGCTGTATCAAAGTGGTACAGAAGGTTCCAGTGTTCTAGACTAGAGCTCTCCCTACTGGCATCTCAACATTACTGCACCATCCTAATAATAATGTCCTCAACAACGTTGGGCTAATAACAACATAACAAACTGACAATACATCAGATAGAATGGTGAAACACAACACTGGCTACTTGACAATGTCACATTTAATCCACAAACACTTATGTCTGTAGTAGTACAACATGCCACTATCATTCTGTTACACTGACACCCTAATCCCTATATAGTGCACTACCTTTGACCAGAGCCCTATGGGCATGGTATGACTGTGTGTGTGTGCTTGATTGGCCTGCAGCGCTGTCAATCACCCTTCACACCGCTGTTCATCCAACCTATCAGGGTGCTTGGATGCGCTGCAGGACACCGCCTCCCCTCACCTTTAGTTAGTGCACGGCATCTTCAGTCTTGACAAGAAGTGTTGTGTTGCTGACAGACTTTTGACATGCAGTTCCTTACTGAAGTGTGAGACCAGAGAATATAACTACACAATAATATAAAACATCTTCAAATGGAAACAGATGTGTCTGCATGTATGTGGTGGTGGTGACCATAAAGAGTAGAGTGACGGGCCTCAACACCATGTTCTGACCAGACAGCACTATAGTGGGCAGAACCTAAACCAATCAGCATTAAGTACGTAGCGGGTCTCGACATTGTCAGCTAACCGCTCAGACGAGCTCCAGCTAGCTGTTTGTACATGGAAAAAACTGCAAGGGTCTGAAAGACCTCTGGATGACCTCTACTAAACACTAGGTAATGATTCAGGAATGTGTGAAGGACCACAAGGACCACAGGGATGTTCGGTTAAGGATGTCAGGACAAAGGGTTTTATTGTGACCACAACAAGGCCCTTCGGTTCACTTTGGGTTCTTATACAACAGGTTTTCTAGGAGGAAAAAATACATGGAAATAGAATTAACCATGTAAAGTTACACACACAATGCTATACAAGACAATTAGGCTGAAACATATTCACACTACTGCATCACAAATACAATAAATAATGTTCTCAATTGAACATTATAAAGCTAAACATTCAAAAAGCTCCACATAATATAATATTGCAGTGCCTGAATCACATATCAATGAACATTTATGGCTAGACATCAGACTGAACAGCCCCCATGTAGCCTTAGCATTATCATTAGTGGTGGGCAACAAACATTTAGCAAGCTAGCTAGGTCATGTTAACAAATATTCAGCAAACATCAGACTGAACAGCCCCCGTGTAGCCTTAGCATTATCATTAGCGGTGAGCTACAAACATTTAGCAGGCTAGCCAGGTCATGCTAACAAATGATCAGCAAAGGCACATATAAACATGCGTGTCTATGTGCGTGCATGTGTATGACTGTGTGTTCATGTGCATGCTCATCATAATGGCTGGAACAGAGGAAATGGAATGGCATCAAACACAGAGACCATGTGTTTGATGTATTTGATACCATTCCACTGATTAAGCTCCAGTCAGTACCACATGTCTGTTCTCCCCAACTTCCTGTGGTGTGTGCATTCCAGGAGATGACTGATATCATGCGCTCCATGATAAGATGGGAACGTGTACGTACCCCTGTATGCAGAACGACACCGCCAAGGAGCACGTCGACAACTTCTTCTAAGTAACACATAACTACAGATCTAGGATCAGATTTCTAAACAATTTCTTCACCAAGCTATTTAGTAAGAAATATGCATGATGACCATCTCTCACAATTAAAAAGCCAAAGTAGTGCACTTTACAGGGAATAGGTTGCCATTTGGGACTCAGCCTTAAAGTTACAGTACCTTTAATCCTTTACTCTGTGTCGCACTCTGTCAGCCTTAAAGTTAGACTGTACCTTTAATCCTTTACTCTATGTCTCACTCTGTCAGAAAATGGACAAGAACAATGACGGAGTGGTCACCATTGAAGAGTTCCTGGAGTCCTGTCAAAAGGTGGGTTTGTGTGTTTGTGTGTGAGCGTGCATACGTGCGTCCGTGAGTGTGATATTTCAGCATGATTCTGTAAGATATGATTATTTATGACATGATTTGATTGACATCTAAATCATCACAATTTAAAGTAACTGTCCAGTGTTTCCAGATTTCTATGAAATATGACCTATAATTACTTACAAAATAAGTGAAATAGTTTTCATACTAAATAATTATAATTAAGTATGTTAAAAATCAACTTTTCTGTGATGGAATGGTGTGGGCGTACCCCAACAAACAGATTGGTGTGGGCGTACCCCAACAACAGAATGGTGTGGGCGTACCCCAACAACAGAAAGCTGTGGGCGTACCCCAACAACAGAAAGCTGTGGGCGTACCCCAACAACAGAATGGTGTGGGCGTACCCCAACAACAGAAAGCTGTGGGCGTACCCCAACAACAGAATGGTGTGGGCGTACCCCAACAACAGAAAGCTGTGGGCGTACCCCAACAACAGAATGGTGTGGGCGTATACTGGTCATAAAACAATATTAATGTACTGTAGACCACTGATTGGCCAGCTCATTCTCCTCTAGACTGCTGATTGGCCAGTTTTTTTTCTCCAATTCATGCTTTGGCCACAAATATGAGTACAGGACAAGTCAACAACTTTATTTGGGTATGAGATAACAGAATATTAACTTATAAAAGGGAGATTTTCACCGGACAGTTACATTAAGAACCTGCTTCTGCTTCTCCTTAGTGAGGTCGGACACTGATGTTGGGCAATTAGGTCTGGCTCGCAGTTGGTGTTCGATGGGGTTGAGATCAGGGCTCTATGCAGGCCAGTCAAGTTCTTCCACACCGATCTCAACAAACCATTTCTGTATGGACCTCGCTTTGTGCAGAGGGGCATTGTCATGCTGAAACAGGAAAGTGCCTTCCCCAAACTGTTGCCACAAAGTTGGAAGCACAGAATTATCTAGAATGTAATTGTATGCTGTAGCGTAAAGATTTCCCTTCACTGGAATGAAGGGGCCTAGCCCGAATCATGAAAAACAGCCCCAGACCATTATTAACAGTTGGCACTATGCATTGCGGCAGTTAGAGTTCTCCTTGCATCAGCCAAACCCAGATTCGTCCGTGGGACTGTCTTATGGTGAAGAGTGATTCATCACTCCAGAGAATGCGTTTCCACTGCTCCAGAGTCCAATGGCAGCGAGCTTTACACCACTCCAGCCGACGCTTGGTATTGCACATGGTGATCTTAGGCTTGTGTGGGGCTGAAATAGCCGAATTCACTAATTTGAAGGGGTGTCCACATACTTTGTTATATATAGTGTACAAGGTTTTGGTTTAACTTGTTGAGTGCAGGCCTTCTGGGTTTGTTGTGTTCAGGCTTTCTGGGTATGTTGTGTTCAGGCCTTCTGGGTTTGTTGTGTTCAGGCCTTCTGGGTATGTTGTGTTCAGGCCTTCTGGGTATGTTGTGTTCAGGCCTTCTGGGTATGTTGTGTTCAGGCCTCCTGGCTTTGTTGTGTTCAGGCATTCTGGGTATGTTGTGTTCAGGCCTTCTGGGTATGTTGTGTTCAGGCCTTCTTGGTATGTTGTGTTCAGGCCTTCTTGGTATGTTGTGTTCAGGCCTTCTTGGTTCTGGGTATGTTGTGTTCAGGCCTTCTTGGTTCTGGGTATGTTGTGTTCAGGCCTTCTTGGTTCTGGGTTGCTGTGTTCAGGCCTTCTTGGTTCTGGGTTTTCTGTGTTCAGGCCTTCTTGGTTCTGGGTATGTTGTGTTCAGGCCTTCTTGGTTCTGGGTATGTTGTGTTCAGGCCTTCTTGGTTCTGGGTATGTTGTGTTCAGGCCTTCTTGGTTCTGGGTTGCTGTGTTCAGGCCTTCTTGGTTCTGGGTTTTCTGTGTTCAGGCCTTCTTGGTTCTGGGTATGTTGTGTTCAGGTCTTCTTGGTTCTGGGTATGTTGTGTTCAGGCCTTCTTGGTTCTGGGTTTGTTGTGTTCAGGCCTTCTTGGTTCTGGGTTGCTGTGTTCAGGCCTTCTTGGTTCTGGGTTTTCTGTGTTCAGGCCTTCTTGGTTCTGGGTTTGTTATGTTCAGGTCTTCTTGGTTCTGGGTTTGTTTACTGTACTGTAGAGCACAGAGGGGTCCTCCTCGGCTGCTTGTGCTGCTGCGGGTCTGAGGAGAGAGAAACAGAAATGAAACAAAGAATGCATCCCAAATGGTGGCACCCTATACCCTTTATAGTCCACTACCTTTGACCAAGGCCTATAGGGCTCACTAAATAGGGAATAGGGTGCCATTTGGAACACAGGCAGAAAAATCATCATCACATCACTACCTCATTATAGACATGGCATAGTAATTGTATTGAGATGTCCATTGTTGGATTGGTAGTTTTAGGAAATGACATCTCTAGTGGTCACTAGGGGTCAACTGTTTTACATATTGATGACATCTCCTACAATAAGCAGCAGCATATGAATGACATTAATGCAGAATATGCTCACCAGGTGGCAGCAGTGGGGCGGTTGAATTTCAGAGCAGAGTACTGGACATCTTCTTCCTGTTTCTTGGGTTGAGGCAGTTGGACGGTGGAGTACAGAGGCGCTTCCTGGTTTTTGGAGTGAGAGAAGTGGACGCTGGCGTAGTGAATGTCATCCTGGTTGTCTGTAGGGCTCATGGCCATGCTTGAGACGTTGTCATACACTGGACTAGAGTCTCCCTGATGGGAAGAGAGGACAGACAACATGAGGAAGGAAATGTTCCACAAAGAATACACAGTCGTCTTCTGACTCCAACAGACTCACCTGTCCATCGTCTGCTGTGTCTCTTGTGTCAGAGGTGGATTTGGAGACCTTCTTCCTGTTTTGCACATTAATTAATAAATAAATGACTTAATGAATGAAGTTAACAATAAATCAGAGCACAAAATGTAAATAATGAACATAATAATATGCATTTTAACTCACCTGAACCACATGAGTCCAGAGAGACAGAGTATGAGAACCAGAACAACCACTATGATTCCTACAGCTGCAGTCACAACTGAGGTTTGTTTCCCTAAAAAAAAATATGGATGATATGAGTACATGGTATGAAATAATAAACTAAAAATAAACTATAATACAGGACATTAATGCAATACTTGTTAAGGGATCTTATAACCAAATGTATAGTTATAAACTAAGGTGTAATAAGACAAAGTATAGTGAAGTATTGAAGATTAAACTTTACCTGCTACAATGATCATCAGAGCTGTAGAGTTCATAGATCCTCTTCCATTCTGGGTCTCACAGTAATATTCTCCTCTGTCCTCAGAGCTGATGTTAGTGATGCTGTAACTCTGTCCTGATGCTTTTGGTGAAGCTACATTCTTCTTGTACCAGGTGTAATTGTCCACAGGTGGGTTGGCATCACTGCTGCAGGTCAGAGTCACTGAACTGCCCTCCATTATTTCACCAGAGGGACTGACTGACACTGAGGTGTTCCTTGGTCCATCTGATGTAAAAGACAATGGATTTAGTAAGACTACAAATTAGGTCAGTTAAAAATATTATATACATTTTCCACAAATGTACTTTCCACACAATGACCTTTAGATCCATCCTCTTATTGAAGATGATCAATTCAATTGTCATTGGAGCTGATATCTGTCACTGCAATGTTAATATAGCAAGCTAAAGGTTTAAACCCCATGTACTTACATCTGACAGTGAGAGTCTCTTCAGCAGAGTGTAGATCCTCATGCCTTTTACAGCACAGGAGTATCTGCCTGTATCCTCACTGCTGACTGAGAATAGTCTATAGACAGGAGAGTAGGTGTTGCTGTTTGGTATAGGCTGTCCATTCTTATACCAACTGTAGGCTGTGATGGAGTCCAGTGTACATTTGGTTCTACATGCCAGTGTGACTCTCTCCCCCTCTGACACAGAAGTACGATTCATTTCCAACACAACATCTAGAGTAAATGGAAACAAATGATTATTCTCCTCCTATATATGTCCTCTTATGTGAAATACTACATTTGGTATATTTCCATCACATCCATCCACTACTGTGTCTGTATTACTGCCCTTAATAAGGTAATTACAGTTATAGATGTGAGATGTGTGACAGATTACCTGTGACAGTCAGGGAGACAGGTGAGCAAGAAAACTTTCCTCCAGATGTTATGAATCTGAACCTGTACCCAGCAGAGTCACTCACTCTCAGGTCTGTGATTCTCAGGGTACAGTTACTCTCCTTATCCCCAAGGTACTCTATATGACCCTCATACCCTGGCACTGAGCTCAGATCTTCAGCATCCCTACCAGACTCCCATTTAGTAAACCAGAAAGCTTGTTTGATCTCATGATAACTGGGATATGTGTAAGAGCAGGATATGTTCACTGTTGACCCCTTCAAGGCACAGATACTCTGATGGGTGTAAGTCACACTCCAACAGTTCTTACATGAAATACAAGAAGACAATAGAACACCTTATATACATCTTTAATTATAATATCTACTGATGTTGTTTATAAAGTAGAAGAAAACTAGTTACTGTTTACAGTAGTGAAAACCATAAATATTCAATAATGATCAGTATTTACTGATTAATTGACATTACTCTCACAACCTGAACTAAACTGCATTTATATAACATCTTAATTAAAAAGTCCAGACTCACACACTGCAGGAGAGAGGAGATCCTCATGGTATTTTACAGCACAGGAGTAACTGTCTGCATCACTAAAGTAGTCTGAGTACAGGCTGGAAGTGTCCTCCTTTACTTTGTGTCTGTTCTTGTACCAGATGTAGGTGGGGTTGTCAGTCAGAGTACAGGTGGTGATACAGGTCAGTGTTCTCCTTCGTGCCTCTGTTCCAGGAGTCATCTTCACCTGCAGGTCTGAATACAGGGTAAATGACAATAACGTAATTAAACCAATCAGGTATTATGGATGGAATAAAAATAAATAGGGTGCCTTTGAAAGTTATGAAACAACAATGGAGAACATCTGTCAGTCAGCACCATCCCAATGTTCTCATTGAAAATGTAATAAATCATTAGAAGTGGTAACTATACTCTTTATGTCAGATTACAGAACCTGTGACAGAGAGAGTGACAGCTGAGCCAGATGTCCATGAGCCTGTTGTAAATGAGAAGTAATATGATGCTGAATCCTCCTCTCTCAGGTCTGTGATTCTCAGGGTGCAGTCATTCTCCTTATTCCCACGGTACTCTATACGATCCTCATATTTATCTTGGATTTGAGTCCAAGTTAAACTCTTCCATTTATACCATCTGGTTGTGACTGTATAACCACTGGGATATGTGTAAGAGCAGGACAGATCCACTGTTGACCCCTTCAAGGTACAGATACTCTTCTTGGTGTAAGTCACACTCCAGCCATACTGCCCGAGTACCACTAAAACACAGTTAGACATCACAAGCACATTACATTAAGCACAAACCTATTGATTCACACTGACAGTAGGGTTTGTCCACACTTTGTTGCCATAGTTCCTGAGTTGAGTGTGAATGGAAACCACAGATAAGCATCACTCAGTGAGGTGTGAAAGACAACTATATAAAGTGAAGTGGAGACTCCTAACAGAACACAACAGAATAACATTATGATTCTTATCCTTTTAGAAATGTCTGTAGATTATTAAACAGAGCAACTTAAAGATAAGAATGAGACCATACCTGCTACAGACCAGAGAAAGACCACCAACACACTTCCTGCTGTTCTCAAGGCCATTGTTGCATCTCCCACCCTGCAGTCTTAGAAACATAAACAACAAGTCACTCTATAGCAGGTGAATAACTACATACATACCATCAGGGGCAGCAGGTAGGGCTCTAGTCAAAAGTAGTGCACTCTATAGGGAATATGGTGTCATTTGGGATGCAGTATAACAACACACCATCATCACAGCCTTGAATGGATGGTGTGTAAATAACATCATCATAATAGTTTGGTAATATGGAGTGTGTCAGAGGTATCGGCAGGTAGCCTAGAGGTTAAGAATGTTGGGCCGGTAACTGAAACATTGCTGGTTTAAATCCCCGACCTGGCAAGGTGGAAAAATCGGCCAACTTCAGCAAGGCAGTTACCACCAGCTTGAATGATAACTCCTATCCCCAAGCTGTGATGCTAAACAGCAAGTCACACTTACCTTTTATATCA
Organism: Salmo trutta; assembly: GCF_901001165.1. Lineage (NCBI taxonomy): Eukaryota > Metazoa > Chordata > Actinopteri > Salmoniformes > Salmonidae > Salmo > Salmo trutta. The sequence goes on along the minus strand of NC_042994.1, from coordinate 1,844,289 downwards.
TCATTACATGATAGTGTCTGTATTCACAAAGTTTCTCAGAGTAGGATCTATGATTAGTTTCCCATTTAGATCATAATTATATGGACCAGGAGGACCTGATCCTAGATCAGCACTCCAAGTCTGAGACCCTTGAGTACATGACTTGTGGCTAAAAACAAAAAAATATATTTCAAGATATCAAGAGTACTTACAGACTGAAGGGGAGAGGTCTTGTACAGTGAGTTAACTGACTGGTAGTGAGTGGAAACTGCTAGAAAGTGTCAGTTCTGTGGTTGATCCATATTTATAGTAGTCAGGGCACAAGTAGCTGATACAGAACTGTCCTTTCCTTCCTCTTTATGTCATTAACATGCATGAGGACCAGAACAACATGTCAGAATAATGTTGACTATAGCCTGCTATTTGGAATGTTTATAATATCTTAGAATGTGTTTACTATAGCCTACTATTTAGAATGTTTATAATATCTTAGAATGTGTTTACTACAGCCTACTATTTAGAATGTTTATAATATCTTAGAATGTGTTTACTATAGCCTACTATATGGAATGTTTATAATATCTTAGAATGTGTTTACTATAGCCTACTATCTGGAATGTTTATAATATCTTAGAATGTGTTTACTATAGTCTACTATTTAGAATGTTTATAATATCTTAGAATGTGTTTACTATAGTCTACTATTTGGAATGTTTATAATATCTTAGAATGTGTTTACTATAGCCTACTATATGGAATGTTTATAATATCTTAGAATGTGTTTACTACAGCCTACTATTTAGAATGTTTATAATATCTTAGAATGTGTTTACTATAGCCTACTATATGGAATGTTTATAATATCTTAGAATGTGTTTACTATAGCCTACTATCTGGAATGTTTATAATATCTTAGAATGTGTTTACTATAGTCTACTATTTAGAATGTTTATAATATCTTAGAATGTGTTTACTATAGTCTACTATTTAGAATGTTTATAATATCTTAGAATGTGTTTACTATAGCCTACTATCTGGAATGTTTATAATATCTTAGAATGTGTTTACTATAGTCTACTATTTAGAATGTTTATAATATCTTAGAATGTGTTTACTATAGCCTACTATTTGGAATGTTTATAATATCTTAGAATGTGTTTACTATAGCCTACTATTTGGAATGTTTATAATATCTTAGAATGTGTTTACTATAGTCTACTATATGGAATGTTTATAATATCTTAGAATGTGTTTACTATAGTCTACTATTTAGAATGTTTATAATATCTTAGAATGTGTTTACTATAGCCTACTATTTGGAATGTTTATAATATCTTAGAATGTGTTTACTATAGTCTACTATATGGAATGTTTATAATATCTTAGAATGTGTTGCCTTGCCCCTCTCAGTTCTAAATGGAACAGGTCAAAGTTCTATATATTTATTCTTATTTATCTAAGCCTTATTTTACCAGGTAAGTTGACTGAGATCACATTCTCATTTACAGCAACAATCTGGGGAATATTTAAAAGAGGGATGAATGAGCCAATTCAAATCTGGGGATGATTAGGTGGCATGAGGGCCAGATTGTGAATTTTAGCAGTGGACACCAGGGTTAACACCCCTACTCTTACAATATGTGCCATGGGATCTTTAGTGACCACAGAGAGTCAGGACACCCGTTTAACATCCCATCCAAAAGACAGCACCCTACACAAGGCAATGCCCCCAATCACTACCATGGGGCATTGGGATGTATGTTTTTTTAGACCAGAGGAAAGAGTGCCTCCTTCTGGCTCTCCAACACCACTTCCAGTAACTTCTGGTCTCCCATCCAGGGACTGACCAGGGTGAACGCTGCTTAGCTTCAGAAGCAAGCTAGCAGTGGGATGCAGGGTGGTGTGCTGCTAACAGTTGGCCAGTTCCATGGACTTGTAAGTAATCATTTCATGGTCTACACCTTTCATTAGATTTTCCTTCTATTCTACAAATTCATTCAATGTACACTCCTCATCAGCTGCATCAAAGTGGTACTGAAGGTTCCAGTGTTCTAGACTAGAGTTCTCCTTACTGGCATCTCAACATTACTGCAGCCTCCTGTCTTCATATTACGTCCTCATTGATTTGGGCAGTAATAGGAATACAATTAATGGAGGGTGTTCCATTCATTCCAGCCATTACAATGAGTCCATCCTCCTATATCTCTGCTCACCAGCCTCCTCTGTTGTACAGTACTGGTAGTAGCTTTATCTATCAGAGGCATCAATGAACATCACCATAGCCTGCTGTATTACCTGTGTAGTCTATTGTAGTCTGCTGTCCATAAATAATGCTGTTTAGTAGACTCAACTATCCAAATCAATTTACAGTCCTGTGTGCATATATTTTACAAATGGGTGGTCCTGGTAACCAAACCCATCACGTTGTAGGTGCCATGTTCTACCAACAGCTACAGAGGACCATATTCTGTATAGTCTAATGTTTCTCACTGTGTCTCATGTTAATACTACTCCTAAACACAACCCACCATCACTGTGTCTCATGTTAATACTACTCCTAAACACAACCCACCGTCACTGTGTCATGTTAATACTACTCCTAAACACAACCCACCATCACTGTGTCATGTTAATACTACTCCAAAACACACCCCACCATCACTGTGTCTCATGTTAATACTACTCCTAAACACAACAAACCACCACTGTGTCTCATGTTAATACTACTCCTAAACACAACCCACCATCACTGTGTCTCATGTTAATACTACTCCTAAACACAACCCACCATCACTGTGTCTCATGTTAATACTACTCCTAAACACAACCCACCATCACTGTGTCTCATGTTAATACTACTCCTAAACACAACCCACCATCACTGTGTCTCATGTTAATACTACTCCTAAACACAACCCACCTTCACAGTGTCTCATGTTAATACTACTCCTAAACACAACCCACCATCACTGTGTCTCATGTTAATACTACTCCTAAACACAACCGACCATCACTGTGTCTCATGTTAATACTACTCCTAAACACAACCCACCATCACTGTCTCATGTTAAAACTTCTCCAAAACACAACCCACCATCACTGTGTCTCATGTTAATACTTCTCCTAAACACAACCCAACGGCACTGTCTCTCATGTTAATACTACTCCAAAACACACCCCACCATCACTGTGTCTCATGTTAGTACTACTCCTAAACACAACCCACCATCACTGTGTCTCATGTTAATACCACTCCTAAACACAACCCACCGTCACTGTGTCATGTTAATACTACTCCTAAACACAACCCACCATCACTCTGTCTAATGTTAATACTACTCCTAAACACAACCCACCATCACTGTGTCTCAAGTTAATACTACTCCTAAACACAACCCACCATCACTGTCTCATGTTAATACTACTCCTAAACACAACCCACCTTCACTGTGTCTCATGTTAATACTACTCCTAAACACAACCCACCATCACTGTCTCATGTTAAAACTTCTCCAAAACACAACCCACCATCACTGTGTCTCATGTTAATACTTCTCCTAAACACAACCCAACGTCACTGTCTCTCATGTTAATACTACTACTAAACACAACCCACCATCACTGTGTCTCATGTTAAGACTACTCCTAAACACAACCCACCATCACGGTGTCTCATGTTAATACTACTCCTAAAGACAACCCACCATCACTGTGTCTCATGTTAATACTACTCCTAAACACAACCCACCATCACTGTCTCATGTTAATACTACTCCTAAACACAACCCACCATCACTGTGTCTCATGTTAATACTACTCCTAAACACAACCCACCATCACTGTCTAATGTTAATACTTCTCCTAAACACAACCCACCATCACTGTGTCTCATGTTAATACTACTCCTAAACACAACCCAACGTCACTGTCTCTCATGTTAATACTACTCCTAAACACAACCCACCATCACTGTGTCTCATGTTAATACAATCTCCTAAACACAACCCAACGTCACTGTCTCTCATGTTAATACTACTCCTAAACACAACCCACCACCACTGTGGCTCATGTTAATACTACTCCTAAACACAACCCACCATCACTGTGTCTCATGTTAATACTACTCCTAAACACAACCCACCATCACTGTGTCTCATGTTAATACTACTCCTAAACACAACCCACCGTCACTGTGTCATGTTAATACTACTCCTAAACACAACCCACCATCACTGTGTCATGTTAATACTACTCCAAAACACACCCCACCATCACTGTGTCTCATGTTAATACTACTCCTAAACACAACCAACCACCACTGTGTCTCATGTTAATACTACTCCTAAACACAACCCACCATCACTGTGTCTCATGTTAATACTACTCCTAAACACAACCCACCATCACTGTGTCTCATGTTAATACTACTCCTAAACACAACCCACCATCACTGTGTCTCATGTTAATACTACTCCTAAACACAACCCACCATCACTGTGTCTCATGTTAATACTACTCCTAAACACAACCCACCATCACTGTGTCTCATGTTAATACTACTCCTAAACACAACCCACCATCACTGTGTCTCATGTTAATACTACTCCTAAACACAACCCACCATCACTGTGTCTCATGTTAATACTACTCCTAAACACAACCCACCATCACTGTGTCTCATGTTAATACTACTCCTAAACACAACCCACCATCACTGTCTCATGTTAAAACTTCTCCAAAACACAACCCACCATCACTGTGTCTCATGTTAATACTTCTCCTAAACACAACCCAACGTCACTGTCTCTCATGTTAATACTACTCCAAAACACACCCCACCATCACTGTGTCTCATGTTAGTACTACTCCTAAACACAACCCACCATCACTGTGTCTCATGTTAATACCACTCCTAAACACAACCCACCGTCAATGTGTCATGTTAATACTACTCCTAAACACAACCCACCATCACTGTGTCATGTTAATACTACTCCTAAACACAACCCACCATCACTGTCTCATGTTCATACTACTCCTAAACACAACCCACCATCACTGTGTCTCATGTTAATACTTCTCCTAAACACAACCCACCATCACTGTCTCATGTTAATACTTCTCCTAAACACAACCCACCATCACTGTGTCTCATGTTAATACTACTCCTAAACACAACCAAACGTCACTGTCTCTCATGTTAATACTACTCCTAAACACAACCCACCATCACTGTGTCTCATGTTAATACTACTCCTAAACACAACCCACCATCACTGTGTCTCATGTTAATACTACTCCTAAACACAACCCACCATCACTGTGTCTCATGTTAATACTACTCCTAAACACAACCCACCATCACTGTGTCTCATGTTAATACTACTCCTAAACACAACCCACCATCACTGTGTCTCATGTTAATACTACTCCTAAACACAACCCACCGTCACTGTGTCATGTTAATACTACTCCTAAACACAACCCACCATCACTGTGTCATGTTAATACTACTCCAAAACACACCCCACCATCACTGTGTCTCATGTTAATACTACTCCTAAACACAACCAACCACCACTGTGTCTCATGTTAATACTACTCCTAAACACAACCCACCATCACTGTGTCTCATGTTAATACTACTCCTAAACACAACCCACCATCACTGTGTCTCATGTTAATACTACTCCTAAACACAACCCACCATCACTGTGTCTCATGTTAATACTACTCCTAAACACAACCCACCATCACTGTGTCTCATGTTAATACTACTCCTAAACACAACCCACCATCACTGTGTCTCATGTTAATACTACTCCTAAACACAACCCACCATCACTGTGTCTCATGTTAATACTACTCCTAAACACAACCCACCATCACTGTGTCTCATGTTAATACTACTCCTAAACACAACCCACCATCACTGTGTCTCATGTTAATACTACTCCTAAACACAACCCACCATCACTGTCTCATGTTAAAACTTCTCCAAAACACAACCCACCATCACTGTGTCTCATGTTAATACTTCTCCTAAACACAACCCAACGTCACTGTCTCTCATGTTAATACTACTCCAAAACACACCCCACCATCACTGTGTCTCATGTTAGTACTACTCCTAAACACAACCCACCATCACTGTGTCTCATGTTAATACCACTCCTAAACACAACCCACCGTCACTGTGTCATGTTAATACTACTCCTAAACACAACCCACCATCACTGTGTCATGTTAATACTACTCCTAAACACAACCCACCATCACTGTCTCATGTTCATACTACTCCTAAACACAACCCACCATCACTGTGTCTCATGTTAATACTTCTCCTAAACACAACCCACCATCACTGTCTCATGTTAATACTTCTCCTAAACACAACCCACCATCACTGTGTCTCATGTTAATACTACTCCTAAACACAACCAAACGTCACTGTCTCTCATGTTAATACTACTCCTAAACACAACCCACCATCACTGTGTCTCATGTTAATACTACTCCTAAACACAACCCACCATCACTGTGTCTCATGTTAATACTACTCCTAAACACAACCCACCATCACTGTGTCTCATGTTAATACTACTCCTAAACACAACCCACCATCACTGTGTCTCATGTTAATACTACTCCTAAACACAACCCACCATCACTGTGTCTCATGTTAAAACTTCTCCAAAACACAACCCACCATCACTGTGTCTCATGTTAATACTTCTCCTAAACACAACCCAACGTCACTCTCTCTCATGTTAATACTACTCCAAAACACACCCCACCATCACTGTGTCTCATGTTAGTACTACTCCTAAACACAACCCACCATCACTGTGTCTCATGTTAATACCACTCCTAAACACAACCCACCGTCACTGTGTCATGTTAATACTACTCCTAAACACAACCCAACATCACTGTGTCATGTTAATACTACTCCTAAACACAACCCACCATCACTGTCTCATGTTCATACTACTCCTAAACACAACCCACCATCACTGTGTCTCATGTTAATACTACTCCTAAACACAACCCACCATCACTGTCTCATGTTAATACTTCTCCTAAACACAACCCACCATCACTGTGTCTCATGTTAATACTACTCCTAAACACAACCGAACGTCACTGTCTCTCATGTTAATACTACTCCTAAACACAACCCACCATCACTGTGTCTCATGTTAATACTACTCCTAAACACAACCCAACGTCACTGTCTCTCATGTTAATATTACTCCTAAACACAAACCACCACCACTGTGTCTCATGTTAATACTACTCCTAAACACAACCCACCATCACTGTCTCTTGTTAATACTACTCCTAAACACAACCCACCATCACTCTGTCTCATGTTAATACTACTCCTAAACACAACCCACCACCACTGTGTCTCATGTTAATACTACTCCTAAACACAACCCACCATCACTGTGTCTCATGTTAAGACTACTCCTAAACACAACCCACCATCACTCTGTCTAATGTTAATACTACTCCTAAACACAACCCACCATCACTGTGTCTCAAGTTAATACTACTCCTAAACACAACCCACCATCACTGTCTCATGTTAATACTACTCCTAAACACAACCCACCTTCACTGTGTCTCATGTTAATACTACTCCTAAACACAACCCACCATCACTGTCTCATGTTAAAACTTCTCCAAAACACAACCCACCATCACTGTGTCTCATGTTAATACTTCTCCTAAACACAACCCAACGTCACTGTCTCTCATGTTAATACTACTCCTAAACACAACCCACCATCACTGTGTCTCATGTTAAGACTACTCCTAAACACAACCCACCATCACGGTGTCTCATGTTAATACTACTCCTAAAGACAACCCACCATCACTGTGTCTCATGTTAATACTACTCCTAAACACAACCCACCATCACTGTCTCATGTTAATACGACTCCTAAACACAACCCACCATCACTGTGTCTCATGTTAATACTACTCCTAAACACAACCCACCATCACTGTTTAATGTTAATACTTCTCCTAAACACAACCCACCATCACTGTGTCTCATGTTAATACTACTCCTAAACACAACCCAACGTCACTGTCTCTCATGTTAATACTACTCCTAAACACAACCCACCACCACTGTGGCTCATGTTAATACTACTCCTAAACACAACCCACCATCACTGTGTCTCATGTTAATACTACTCCTAAACACAACCCACCGTCACTGTGTGTCATGTTAATACTACTCTTAAACACAACCCACCGTCACTGTGTCTCATGTTAATACTACTCCTAAACACAACCCACCATCACTGTGTCTCATGTTAATATTACTCCTAAACACAACCCACCATCACTGTCTCATGTTAATACTTCTCCTAAACACAACCCACCATCACTGTGTCTCATGTTAATACTACTCCTAAACACAACCCAACGTCACTGTCTCTCATGTTAATACTACTCCTAAACACAACCCACCACCACTGTGTCTCATGTTAATACTACTCCTAAACACAACCCAACATCACTGTCTCATGTTAATACTACTCCTAAACACAACCCACCATCACTGTCTCATGTTCATACTACTCCTAAACACAACCCACCATCACTGTGTCTCATGTTAATACTACTCCTAAACACAACCCACCATCACTGTCTCATGTTAATACTTCTCCTAAACACAACCCACCATCACTGTGTCTCATGTTAATACTACTCCTAAACACAACCGAACGTCACTGTCTCTCATGTTAATACTACTCCTAAACACAACCCACCATCACTGTCTCATGTTAATACTTCTTCTAAACACAACCCACCATCACTGTGTCTCATGTTAATACTACTCCTAAACACAACCCAACGTCACTGTCTCTCATGTTAAAACTACTCCTAAACACAACCCACCATCAATGTGTCTCATGTTAAGACTACTCCTAAACACAACCCACCATCACTCTGTCTCATGTTAATACTACTCCTAAACACAACCCACCACCACTGTGTCTCATGTTAATACTACTCCTAAACACAACCCACCATCACTGTGTCTCATGTTAAGACTACTCCTAAACACAACCCACCATCACTCTGTCTAATGTTAATACTACTCCTAAACACAACCCACCATCACTGTGTCTCAAGTTAATACTACTCCTAAACAACACCCACCATCACTGTCTCATGTTAATACTACTCCTAAACACAACCCACCTTCACTGTGTCTCATGTAAATACTACTCCTAAACACAACCCACCATCACTGTCTCATGTTAAAACTTCTCCAAAACACAACCCACCATCACTGTGTCTCATGTTAATACTTCTCCTAAACACAACCCAACGTCACTGTCTCTCATGTTAATACTACTCCTAAACACAACCCACCATCACTCTGTCTCATGTTAATACTACTCCTAAACACAACCCACCATCACTGTGTCTCATGTTAATACTACTCCTAAACACAACCCAACGTCACTGTCTCTCATGTTAATACTACTCCTAAACACAACCCACCACCACTGTGGCTCATGTTAATACTACTCCTAAACACAACCCACCATCACTGTGTCTCATGTTAATACTATTCCTAAACACAACCCACCGTCACTGTGTGTCATGTTAATACTACTCTTAAACACAACCCACCGTCACTGTGTCTCATGTTAATACTACTCCTAAACACAACCCACCATCACTGTGTTTCATGTTAATATTACTCCTAAACACAACCCACCATCACTGTCTCATGTTAATACTTCTCCTAAACACAACCCACCATCACTGTGTCTCATGTTAATACTACTCCTAAACACAACCCAACGTCACTGTCTCTCATGTTAATACTACTCCTAAACACAACCCACCATCACTCTGTCTCATGTTAATACTACTCCTAAACACAACCCACCATCACTGTGTCTCATGTTAATACTACTCCTAAACACAACCCACCATCACTCTGTCTCATGTTAATACTACTCCTAAACACAACCCACCATCACTGTGTCTCATGTTAATACTACTCCTAAACACAACCCACCATAACTGTGTCATGTTAATACTAATCCAAAACACACCCCACCATCACTGTGTCTCATGTTAGTACTACTCCTAAACACAACCCACCATCACTGTGTCTCATGTTAATACTACTCCTAAACACAACCCACCGTCACTGTGTCATGTTAATACTACTCCTAAAAACAACCCACCATCACTGTGTCATGTTAATACTACTCCAAAACACACCCCACCATCACTGTGTCTCATGTTAGTACTACTCCTAAACACAACCCACCATCACTGTGTCTCATGTTAATACTACTCCTAAACACAACCCACCATAACTGTCTCTCAAGTTAATACTACTCCTAAACACAACACACCATCACTGTCTCATGTTAATACTACTCCTAAACACAACCCACCATCACTGTGTCTCATGTTAATACTACTCCTAAACACAACCCACCATCACTGTCTCATGTTAATACTTCTCCTAAACACAACCCACCATCACTGTGTCTCATGTTAATACTACTCCTAAATACAACCCAACGTCACTGTCTCTCATGTTAATACTACTCCTAAACACAACCCACCATCACTGTGTCTCATGTTAAGACTACTCCTAAACACAACCCACCATCACTGTGTCTCATGTTAATACTACTCCTAAACACAACCCACCATCACTGTGTCTCATGTTAATACTACTCCTAAACACAACCCACCATCACTGTCTCATGTTCATACTATTCCTAAACACAACCCACCATCACTGTGTCTCATGTTAATACTACTCCTAAACACAACCAACCATCACTGTCTCATGTTAATACTTCTCCTAAACACAACCCACCATCACTGTGTCTCATGTTAATACTACTCCTAAACACAACCCACCATCACTGTGTCTCATGTTAATACTACTCCTAAACACAACCCACCATCACTGTGTCTCATGTTAATACTACTCCTAAACACAACCCACCATCACTGTGTCTCATGTTAATACTACTCCTAAACACAACCCACCATAACTGTGTCATGTTAATACTAATCCAAAACACACCCCACCATCACTGTGTTTCATGTTAGTACTACTCCTAAACACAACCCACCATCACTGTGTCTCATGTTAATACTACTCCTAAACACAACCCACCGTCACTGTGTCATGTTAATACTACTCCTAAAAACAACCCACCATCACTGTGTCATGTTAATACTACTCCAAAACACACCCCACCATCACTGTGTCTCATGTTAGTACTACTCCTAAACACAACCCACCATCACTGTGTCTCATGTTAATACTACTCCTAAACACAACCCACCATAACTGTCTCTCAAGTTAATACTACTCCTAAACACAACACACCATCACTGTCTCATGTTAATACTACTCCTAAACACAACCCACCATCACTCTGTCTCATGTTAATACTACTCCTAAACACAACCCACCACCACTGTGTCTCATGTTAATACTACTCCTAAACACAACCCACCATCACTCTGTCTCATGTTAATACTACTCCTAAACACAACCCACCATCACTGTGTCTCATGTTAATACTACTCCTAAACACAACCCACCATCACTCTGTCTCATGTTAATACTACTCCTAAACACAACCCACCATCACTGTGTCTCATGTTAATACTACTCCTAAACACAACCCACCATAACTGTGTCATGTTAATACTAATCCAAAACACACCCCACCATCACTGTGTCTCATGTTAGTACTACTCCTAAACACAACCCACCATCACTGTGTCTCATGTTAATACTACTCCTAAACACAACCCACCGTCACTGTGTCATGTTAATACTACTCCTAAAAACAACCCACCATCACTGTGTCATGTTAATACTACTCCAAAACACACCCCACCATCACTGTGTCTCATGTTAGTACTACTCCTAAACACAACCCACCATCACTGTGTCTCATGTTAATACTACTCCTAAACACAACCCACCATAACTGTCTCTCAAGTTAATACTACTCCTAAACACAACACACCATCACTGTCTCATGTTAATACTACTCCTAAACACAACCCACCATCACTGTGTCTCATGTTAATACTACTCCTAAACACAACCCACCATCACTGTCTCATGTTAATACTTCTCCTAAACACAACCCACCATCACTGTGTCTCATGTTAATACTACTCCTAAATACAACCCAACGTCACTGTCTCTCATGTTAATACTACTCCTAAACACAACCCACCATCACTGTGTCTCATGTTAAGACTACTCCTAAACACAACCCACCATCACTGTGTCTCATGTTAATACTACTCCTAAACACAACCCACCATCACTGTGTCTCATGTTAATACTACTCCTAAACACAACCCACCATCACTGTCTCATGTTCATACTACTCCTAAACACAACCCACCATCACTGTGTCTCATGTTAATACTACTCCTAAACACAACCAACCATCAATGTCTCATGTTAATACTTCTCCTAAACACAACCCACCATCACTGTGTCTCATGTTAATACTACTCCTAAACACAACCCACCATCACTGTGTCTCATGTTAATACTACTCCTAAACACAACCCACCATCACTGTGTCTCATGTTAATACTACTCCTAAACACAACCCACCATCACTGTGTCTCATGTTAATACTACTCCTAAACACAACCCACCATAACTGTGTCATGTTAATACTAATCCAAAACACACCCCACCATCACTGTGTTTCATGTTAGTACTACTCCTAAACACAACCCACCATCACTGTGTCTCATGTTAATACTACTCCTAAACACAACCCACCGTCACTGTGTCATGTTAATACTACTCCTAAAAACAACCCACCATCACTGTGTCATGTTAATACTACTCCAAAACACACCCCACCATCACTGTGTCTCATGGTAGTACTACTCCTAAACACAACCCACCATCACTGTGTCTCATGTTAATACTACTCCTAAACACAACCCACCATAACTGTCTCTCAAGTTAATACTACTCCTAAACACAACACACCATCACTGTCTCATGTTAATACTACTCCTAAACACAACCCACCATCACTGTGTCTCATGTTAATACTACTCCTAAACACAACCCACCATCACTGTGTCATGTTAATACTACTCCAAAACACACCCCACCATCACTGTGTCTCATGTTAGTACTACTCCTAAACACAACCCACCATCACTGTGTCTCATGTTAATACTACTCCTAAACACAACCCACCATAACTGTCTCTCAAGTTAATACTACTCCTAAACACAACACACCATCACTGTCTCATGTTAATACTACTCCTAAACACAACCCACCATCACTGTGTCTCATGTTAATACTACTCCTAAACACAACCCACCATCACTGTCTCATGTTAATACTTCTCCTAAACACAACCCACCATCACTGTGTCTCATGTTAATACTACTCCTAAATACAACCCAACGTCACTGTCTCTCATGTTAATACTACTCCTAAACACAACCCACCATCACTGTGTCTCATGTTAAGACTACTCCTAAACACAACCCACCATCACTGTGTCTCATGTTAATACTACTCCTAAACACAACCCACCATCACTGTGTCTCATGTTAATACTACTCCTAAACACAACCCACCATCACTGTCTCATGTTCATACTACTCCTAAACACAACCCACCATCACTGTGTCTCATGTTAATACTACTCCTAAACACAACCAACCATCACTGTCTCATGTTAATACTACTCCTAAACACAACCCACCATCACTGTGTCTCATGTTAATACTACTCCTAAACACAACCCACCATCACTGTGTCTCCATGTTAATACTACTCCTAAACACAACCCAGCATCACTGTGTCTCATGTTAATACTACTCCTAAACACAAACCCACCATCACTGTGTCTCATGTTAATACTACTCCTAAACACAACGCCCACCATAAACTGTGTCATGTTAATACTAATCAAAACACAACCCACCATCACTGTGTTTCATGTTAGTACTACTCCTAAACACAACCCACATCCACTGTGTCTCATGTTAATACTACTCCTAAACACAACCCACCGTCACTGTGTCATGTTAATACTACTCCTAAAAACAACCCACCATCACTGTGTCATTTATACTACTCACACCCCCACCATCACTGTCTCATGTTAATACTACTCCCTAAACACAACCCACCATCACTGTGTCTCATTGTTAATACTCTCCTAAACACAACCCACCATCACTGTCTCCATGTTAAACTACTCCTAAACACAACCCACCATCACTGTGTCTCATGTTAACTACTCCTAAACACAACCCACCATCACTGTGTCTCATGTTAATACTACTCCTAAACACAACCCACCATCACTGTGTCTCATGTTAATACTACTCCTAAACACAACCCACCATCACTGGTCTCATGTTATACTACTCCTAAACACAACCCACCATCACTGTTCTCATGTTAATACTACTCCTAACACAACCCACCATCACTGTGTCTCATGTTAATCTACTCCTAAACCAACCCACCATCACTGTTCTCATGTTATACTACTCCTAAACACAACCCACCATCACTGTGTCTCATGTTAATACTACTCCTAAACAAACCCAACGTCACTGTCTCTCATGTTATACTACTCCTAAACACAACCCACCATCACTGGGTCTCATGTTATACTACCTCCTAAACACAACCCAACCATCAATCTGTCTCATGTTAATACTAATCCTAAACACACCCCACCAATCACTGTGTCTCATGTTAAGTACTACTCCTAAACACAACCCACCATCACTGTTCTCATGTTAATACTATCTCCTAAACACAACCCCCAGTCACTGTGTCCATGTTAATACTACTCCTAAACACAACCCACCATCACTGTGTCCATGTTAATACTACTCCTAAACACACCCCACCATCACTGTGTCTCATGTTATACTACTCCTAAACACAACCCACCATCACTGTGTCTCATGTTAAGACTACTCCTAAACACAACCCAGCATAACTGTGCTCTCATGTTATACTACTCCTAAACACAACACACCATCACTGTTGTTCATGTTAATACTACTCCTAAACACAACCCACCATCACTGTGTCTCATGTTAATACTACTCCTAAACACAACCAACCATCACTGTCTCATGTTATACTACTCCTAAACACAACCCACCATCACTGTGTCTCATGTTAATACTACTCCTAAACACAACCCACCATCACTGTGTCTCATGTTAATACTACTCCTAAACACAACCCACCATCACTGTGTCTCATGTTAATACTACTCCTAAACACAACCCACCATCACTGTGTCTCATGTAATACTACTCCTACACACAACCCACCATCACTGTCTCATGTAATACTACTCCTTAAACAACCAACCATCACTGGTCTCATGTTAATACTACTCCTAAACACAACCCACCATCACTGTCTCATGGTAATACTTCTCCTAAACACAACCCACCATCACTGTGTCTCATGTTAATTACTACTCCTAAACACAACCCAACGTCACTGTCTCATGTATATACTACTCCTAAACACAACCCACCATACTGTGTCATGTTAATACTACCCTCCAAAACACACCCCACCATCACTGTGTCTCATGTTAGTACTACTCCTAAACACAACCCACCATCACTGTGTCTCATGTTAATACTACTCCTAAACACAACCCACCGTCACTGTCTCATGTTTAATACTACTCCTAAACACAACCCACCATCACTGTGTCCTGTTAATACTACTCCAAAACACACCCCACCATCACTGTGTCTCATGTTAGTACTACTCCTAAACACAACCCACCCTCACTGTGTCTCATGTTAATACTACTCCTAAACACAACCCACCATAACTGTCTCTCAAGTTAATACTACTCCTAAACACAACCCACCATCACTCTGTCTCATGTTAATACTACTCCTAAACACAACCCACCATCACTGTGTCTCAAGTTAATACTACTCCTAAACACAACCCACCATCACTCTGTCTCATGTTAATACTAATCCAAAACACACCCCACCATCACTGTGTCTCATGTTAGTACTACTCCTAAACACAACCCACCATCACTGTGTCTCATGTTAATACTACTCCTAAACACAACCCACCGTCACTGTCTCATGTTAATACTACTCCTAAACACAACCCACCATCACTGTGTCATGTTAATACTACTCCAAAACACACCCCACCATCACTGTGTCTCATGTTAGTACTACTCCTAAACACAACCCACCATCACTGTGTCTCATGTTAATACTACTCCTAAACACAACCCACCATAACTGTCTCTCAAGTTAATACTACTCCTAAACACAACACACCATCATTGTCTCATGTTAATACTACTCCTAAACACAACCCACCATCACTTGTGTCTCATGTTAATACTACTCCTAAACACAACCCACCATCACTGTCTCATGCTAATACTTCTCCTAACACAACCCACCATCACTGTGTCTTCATGTTAATACTACTCCCTAAACACAAACCCAACGTCACTGTCTCTCATGTTAATACTACTCCTAAACACAACCCACCATCACTGTGTATCATGTTAAGACTACTCCTAAACACTACCCACCATCACTGTGTATCATGTTAATACTACTCCTAAACACAACCCACCATCAATTTGTCTCATGTTAATACTACTCCTAAACACAACCCACCATCACTGTCTCATGTTCATACTACTCCTAAACACAACCCACCATCACTGTGTCTCATGTTAATACTACTCCTAAACACAACCCACCATCACTCTGTCTCATGTTAATACTACTCCTAAACACAACCCACCATCACTGTGTCTCATGTTTATACTACTCCTAACTCCTAAACACAACCCAACGTCACTGTCTCTATGTTAATACTTACTCCTAAAACACAACCACCATCACTGTGTCTCATGTTAATACTACTCCAAAACACAACCCCAAGTCACTGTCTCTCATGTTATACTACTCCTAAACACAACCACCACCACTGTGTCCTCTGTTAAACTACTCCTAAACACAACCCACGTCACTGTGTCATGTTAATACTACTCCTAAAACACAACCCACCATCACTGTGTCATGTTAATACTACTCCAAAAACACACCCCACCATCACTGTGTCTCATGTTAGTACTACTCCTAAACACAACCCACCATCACTGTGTCTCATGTTAATACTACTCCTAAACACACACCCCACCATCACTGTCTCTCAAGTTAATACTACTCCTAAACACAACCCACCATCACGGTCTCATGTTAATACTACTCCTAAACACAACCCACCATCACTGTGTCTCATGTTAATACTACTCCTAAACACAACCCACCATCACTGTCTCATGTTAATACTTCTCCTAAACACAACCCACCATCACTGTGTCTCATGTTAATACTACTCCTAAACACAACCCAACGTCACTGTCTCTCATGTTAATACTACTCCTAAACACAACCCACCATCACTGTGTCTCATGTTAAGACTACTCCTAAACACAACCCACCATCACTGTGTCTCATGTTAATACTACTCCTAAACACAACCCACCATCACTGTGTCTCATGTTAATACTACTCCTAAACACAACCCACCATCACTGTCTCATGTTAAGACTACTCCTAAACACAACCCACCATCACTGTGTCTCATGTTAATACTACTCCTAAACACAACCCACCATCACTGTGTCTCATGTTAATACTACTCCTAAACACAACCCACCATCACTGTCTCATGTTCATACTACTCCTAAACACAACCCACCATCACTGTGTCTCATGTTAATACTACTCCTAAACACAACCTAACGTCACTGTCTCTCATGTTAATACTACTCCTAAACACAACCCACCATCACTGTGTCTCATGTTAATACTACTCCTAAACACAACCCAACATCACTGTCTCTCATGTTAATACTACTCCTAAACACAACCCACCATCACTGTGTCTCATGTTAAGACTACTCCTAAACACAACCCACCATCACTGTCTCATGTTCATACTACTCCTAAACACAACCCACCATCACTGTGTCTCATGTTAATACTACTCCTAAACACAACCCACCATCAATTTGTCTCATGTTAATACTACTCCTAAACACAACCCACCATCACTGTCTCATGTTCATAATACTCCTAAACACAACCCACCATCACTGTGTCTCATGTTAATACTACTCCTAAACACAACCCACCATCACTGTCTCATGTTAATACATCTCCTAAACACAACCCACCATCACTGTGTCTCATGTTAATACTACTCCTAAACACAACCCAACGTCACTGTCTCTCATGTTAATACTACTCCTAAACACAACCCACCATCACTGTGTCTCATGTTAATACTACTCCTAAACACAACCCAACGTCACTGTCTCTCATGTTAATACTACTCCTAAACACAACCCACCACCACTGTGTCTCATGTTAATACTACTCCTAAACACAACCCACCGTCACTGTGTCATGTTAATACTACTCCTAAACACAACCCACCATCACTGTGTCATGTTAATACTACTCCAAAACACACCCCACCATCACTGTGTCTCATGTTAGTACTACTCCTAAACACAACCCACCATCACTGTGTCTCATGTTAATACTACTCCTAAACACAACCCACCATCACTGTCTCTCAAGTTAATACTACTCCTAAACACAACCCACCATCACTGTCTCATGTTAATACTACTCCTAAACACAACCCACCATCACTGTGTCTCATGTTAATACTACTCCTAAACACAACCCACCATCACTGTCTCATGTTAATACTTCTCCTAAACACAACCCACCATCACTGTGTCTCATGTTAATACTACTCCTAAACACAACCCAACGTCACTGTCTCTCATGTTAATACTACTCCTAAACACAACCCACCATCACTGTGTCTCATGTTAAGACTACTCCTAAACACAACCCACCATCACTGTGTCTCATGTTAATACTACTCCTAAACACAACCCACCATCACTGTGTCTCATGTTAATACTACTCCTAACACAACCCACCATCACTGTCTCATGTTAAGACTACTCCTAAACACAACCCACCATCACTGTGTCTCATGTTAATACTACTCCTAAACACAACCCACCATCACTGTGTCTCATGTTAATACTACTCCTAAACACAACCCACCATCACTGTCTCATGTTCATACTACTCCTAAACACAACCCACCATCACTGTGTCTCATGTTAATACTACTCCTAAACACAACCCAACGTCACTGTCTCTCATGTTAATACTACTCCTAAACACAACCCACCATCACTGTGTCTCATGTTAATACTACTCCTAAACACAACCCAACGTCACTGTCTCTCATGTTAATACTACTCCTAAACACAACCCACCATCACTGTGTCTCATGTTAAGACTACTCCTAAACACAACCCACCATCACTGTGTCTCATGTTAATACTACTCCTAAACACAACCCACCATCACTGTGTCTCATGTTAATACTACTCCTAAACACAACCCACCATCACTGTCTCATGTTAAGACTACTCCTAAACACAACCCACCATCACTGTGTCTCATGTTAATACTACTCCTAAACACAACCCACCATCACTGTGTCTCATGTTAATACTACTCCTAAACACAACCCACCATCACTGTCTCATGTTCATACTACTCCTAAACACAACCCACCATCACTGTGTCTCATGTTAATACTACTCCTAAACACAACCCACCACCACTGTGTCTCATGTTAATACCACTCCTAAACACAACCCACCATCACTGTGTCTCATGTAAATACTACTCCTAAACACAACCCACCATCACTGTCTCATGTTAATACTACTCCTAAACACAACCAACCATCACTGTGTCTCATGTTAATACTACTCCTAAACACAACCCACCATCACTGTCTCATGTTAATACTTCTCCTAAACACAACCCACCATCACTGTGTCTCATGTTAATACTACTCCTAAACACAACCCAACGTCACTGTCTCATGTTAATACTACTCCTAAACACAACCCACCATCACTGTGTCATGTTAATACTACTCCAAAACACACCCCACCATCACTGTGTCTCATGTTAGTACTACTCCTAAACACAACCCACCATCACTGTGTCTCATGTTAATACTACTCCTAAACACAACCCACCGTCACTGTCTCATGTTAATACTACTCCTAAACACAACCCACCATCACTGTGTCATGTTAATACTACTCCAAAACACACCCCACCATCACTGTGTCTCATGTTAGTACTACTCCTAAACACAACCCACCATCACTGTGTCTCATGTTAATACTACTCCTAAACACAACCCACCATAACTGTCTCTCAAGTTAATACTACTCCTAAACACAACACACCATCACTGTCTCATGTTAATACTACTCCTAAACACAACCCACCATCACTGTGTCTCATGTTAATACTACTCCTAAACACAACCCACCATCACTGTCTCATGCTAATACTTCTCCTAAACACAACCCACCATCACTGTGTCTCATGTTAATACTACTCCTAAACACAACCCAACGTCACTGTCTCTCATGTTAATACTACTCCTAAACACAACCCACCATCACTGTGTCTCATGTTAAGACTACTCCTAAACACTACCCACCATCACTGTGTCTCATGTTAATACTACTCCTAAACACAACCCACCATCACTGTGTCTCATGTTAATACTACTCCTAAACACAACCCACCATCACTGTCTCATGTTCATACTACTCCTAAACACAACCCACCATCACTGTGTCTCATGTTAATACTACTCCTAAACACAACCCACCATCACTGTCTCATGTTAATACATCTCCTAAACACAACCCACCATCACTGTGTCTCATGTTAATACTACTCCTAAACACAACCCAACGTCACTGTCTCTCATGTTAATACTACTCCTAAACACAACCCACCATCACTGTGTCTCATGTTAATACTACTCCTAAACACAACCCAACGTCACTGTCTCTCATGTTAATACTACTCCTAAACACAACCCACCACCACTGTGTCTCATGTTAAAACTACTCCTAAACACAACCCACCGTCACTGTGTCATGTTAATACTACTCCTAAACACAACCCACCATCACTGTGTCATGTTAATACTACTCCAAAACACACCCCACCATCACTGTGTCTCATGTTAGTACTACTCCTAACACAACCCACCATCACTGTGTCTCATGTTAATACTACTCCTAAACACAACCCACCATCACTGTCTCTCAAGTTAATACTACTCCTAAACACAACCCACCATCACTGTCTCATGTTAATACTACTCCTAAACACAACCCACCATCACTGTGTCTCATGTTAATACTACTCCTAAACACAACCCACCATCACTGTCTCATGTTAATACTTCTCCTAAACACAACCCACCATCACTGTGTCTCATGTTAATACTACTCCTAAACACAACCCAACGTCACTGTCTCTCATGTTAATACTACTCCTAAACACAACCCACCATCACTGTGTCTCATGTTAAGACTACTCCTAAACACAACCCACCATCACTGTGTCTCATGTTAATACTACTCCTAAACACAACCCACCATCACTGTGTCTCATGTTAATACTACTCCTAAACACAACCCACCATCACTGTCTCATGTTAAGACTACTCCTAAACACAACCCACCATTACTGTGTCTCATGTTAATACTACTCCTAAACACAACCCACCATCACTGTGTCTCATGTTAATACTACTCCTAAACACAACCCACCATCACTGTCTCATGTTCATACTACTCCTAAACACAACCCACCATCACTGTGTCTCATGTTAATACTACTCCTAAACACAACCCAACGTCACTGTCTCTCATGTTAATACTACTCCTAAACACAACCCACCATCACTGTGTCTCATGTTAAGACTACTCCTAAACACAACCCACCATCACTGTGTCTCATGTTAATACTACTCCTAAACACAACCCACCATCACTGTGTCTCATGTTAATACTACTCCTAAACACAACCCACCATCACTGTCTCATGTTAAGACTACTCCAAAACACACCCCACCATCACTGTGTCTCATGTTAGTACTACTCCTAAACACAACCCACCATCACTGTGTCTCATGTTAATACTACTCCTAAACACAACCCACCATAACTGTCTCTCAAGTTAATACTACTCCTAAACACAACACACCATCACTGTCTCATGTTAATACTACTCCTAAACACAACCCACCATCACTGTGTCTCATGTTAATACTACTCCTAAACACAACCCACCATCACTGTCTCATGCTAATACTTCTCCTAAACACAACCCACCATCACTGTGTCTCATGTTAATACTACTCCTAAACACAACCCAACGTCACTGTCTCTCATGTTAATACTACTCCTAAACACAACCCACCATCACTGTGTCTCATGTTAAGACTACTCCTAAACACTACCCACCATCACTGTGTCTCATGTTAATACTACTCCTAAACACAATCCACCATCACTGTGTCTCATGTTAATACTACTCCTAAACACAACCCACCATCACTGTCTCATGTTCATACTACTCCTAAACACAACCCACCATCACTGTGTCTCATGTTAATACTACTCCTATACACAACCCACCATCACTGTCTCATGTTAATACATCTCCTAAACACAACCCACCATCACTGTGTCTCATGTTAATACTACTCCTAAACACAACCCAACGTCACTGTCTCTCATGTTAATACTACTCCTAAACACAACCCACCATCACTGTGTCTCATGTTAATACTACTCCTAAACACAACCCAACGTCACTGTCTCTCATGTTAATACTACTCCTAAACACAACCCACCACCACTGTGTCTCATGTTAATACTACTCCTAAACACAACCCACCGTCACTGTGTCATGTTAATACTACTCCTAAACACAACCCACCATCACTGTGTCATGTTAATACTACTCCAAAACACACCCCACCATCACTGTGTCTCATGTTAGTACTACTCCTAAACACAACCCACCATCACTGTGTCTCATGTTAATACTACTCCTAAACACAACCCACCATCACTGTGTCTCATGTTAATACTACTCCTAAACACAACCCACCATCACTGTGTCTCATGTTAATACTACTCCTAAACACAACCCACCATCACTGTGTCATGTTCATACTACTCCTAAACACAACCCACCATCACTGTGTCTCATGTTAATACTACTCCTAAACACAACCCAACGTCACTGTCTCTCATGTTAATACTACTCCTAAACACAACCCACCATCACTGTGTCTCATGTTAATACTACTCCTAAACACAACCCAACGTCACTGTCTCTCATGTTAATACTACTCCTAAACACAACCCACCACCACTGTGTCTCATGTTAATACTACTCCTAAACACAACCCACCGTCACTGTGTCATGTTAATACTACTCCTAAACACAACCCACCATCACTGTGTCATGTTAATACTACTCCAAAACACACCCCACCATCACTGTGTCTCATGTTAGTACTACTCCTAAACACAACCCACCATCACTGTGTCTCATGTTAATACTACTCCTAAACACAACCCACCATCACTGTGTCTCATGTTAATACTACTCCTAAACACAACCCACCATCACTGTGTCTCATGTTAATACTACTCCTAAACACAACCCACCATCACTGTGTCATGTTCATACTACTCCTAAACACAACCCACCATCACTGTGTCTCATGTTAATACTACTCCTAAACACAACCCAACGTCACTGTCTCTCATGTTAATACTACTCATAAACACAACCCACCATCACTGTGTCTCATGTTAATACTACTCCTAAACACAACCCAACGTCACTGTCTCTCATGTTAATACTACTCCTAAACACAACCCACCATCACTGTGTCTCATGTTAAGACTACTCCTAAACACAACCCACCATCACTGTGTCTCATGTTAATACTACTCCTAAACACAACCCACCATCACTGTGTCTCATGTTAATACTACTCCTAAACACAACCCACCATCACTGTCTCATGTTAAGGCTACTCCTAAACACAACCCACCATCACTGTGTCTCATGTTAATACTACTCCTAAACACAACCCACCATCACTGTGTCTCATGTTAATACTACTCCTAAACACAACCCACCATCACTGTCTCATGTTCATACTACTCCTAAACACAACCCACCATCACTGTGTCTCATGTTAATACTACTCCTAAACACAACCCACCACCACTGTGTCTCATGTTAATACCACTCCTAAACACAACCCACCATCACTGTGTCTCATGTTAATACTACTCCTAAACACAACCCACCATCACTGTGTCTCATGGTAATACTACTCCTAAACACAACCCACCATCACTCTGTCTCATGTTAATACTACTCCTAAACACAACCCACCATCACTGTGTCTCATGGTAATACTACCCCTAAACACAACCCACCATCACTGTGTCTCATGTTAATACTACTCCTAAACACAACCCACCATCACTGTGTCTCATGTTAATACTTCTCCTAAACACAACCGACCATCACTCTGTCTCATGTTAATACTACTCCTAAACACAACCCACCACCACTGTGTCTCATGTTAATACTACTCCTAAACACAACCCACCATCACTGTGTCTCATGTTAATACTACCCCTAAACACAACCCACCATCACTGTGTCTCATGTTAATACTACCCCTAAACACAACCCACCATCACTGTGTCTCATGTTAATACTACTCCTAAACACAACCCACCATCTCAGTGTTTCTCATTTTAAGACTACTCCTAAACACAACCCACCATTACTATGTCTCATGTTAATACTACTCCTAAACACAACCCACCATCACTGTCTCATGTTAATACTACTCCTAAACACAACCCACCATCACTGTGTCTCATGTTAAGACTACTCCTAAACACAACCCACCATCACTGTGTCTCATGTTAATACTACTCCTAAACACAACCCACCATCACTGTCTCATGTTAATACTACTCCTAGACACAACCCACCATCACTGTGTCTCATGTTAAGACTACTTCTAAACACAACCCACCATCACTGTGTCTCATGTTAATACTACTCCTAAACACAACCCACCATCACTGTCTCATGTTAATACTACTCCTAAACACAACCCACCGTCACTGTGTCTCATGTTAATACTACTCCTAAACACAACCCACCATCACTGTCTCATGTTAATACTACTCCTAAACACAACCCACCATCACTCTGTCTCATGTTAATACTACTCCTAAACACAACCCACCATCACTGTCTCATGTTAAAACTACTCCTAAACACAACCCACCATCACTGTGTCTCATGTTAAGACTACTCCTAAACACAACCCACCATCACTGTGTCTCATGTTAAGACTACTCCTAAACACAACCCACCATCACTGTGTCTCATGTTAATACTTCTCCTAAACACAACTCACCATCACTCTGTCTCATGTTAATACTACTCCTAAACACAACCCACCACCACTGTGTCTCATGTTAATACTACCCCTAAACACAACCCACCATCACTGTGTCTCATGTTAATACTACCCCTAAACACAACCCACCATCACTGTGTCTCATGTTAATACTACTCCTAAACACAACCCACCATCTCAGTGTGTCTCATGTTAATACTGTTCCTAAACACAACCCACCATCACTGTCTCATGTTAATACTACTCCTAAACACAACCCAACACCACTGTGTCTCATGTTAATACTACTCCTAAACACAACCCACCATCACTGTGTCTCATGTTAATACTACTCCTAAACACAACCCACCGTCACTGTGTGTCATGTTAATACTACTCTTAAACACAACCCAACATCACTGTGTCTCATGTTAATACTACTCCTAAACACAACCCACCATCACTGTGTCTCATGTTAATACTACTCCTAAACACAACCCAACGTCACTGTCTCTCATGTTAATACTACTCCTAAACACAACCCACCATCACTGTGTCTCATGTTAATACTACTCCTAAACACAACCCACCATCACTGTGTCTCATGTTAATACTACTCCTAAACACAACCCAACGTCACTGTCTCTCATGTTAATACTACTCCTAAACACAACCCACCACCACTGTGTCTCATGTTAATACTACCCCTAAACACAACCCACCATCACTGTGTCTCATGTTAATACTACCCCTAAACACAACCCACCATCACTGTGTCTCATGTTAATACTACTCCTAAACACAACCCACCATCTCAGTGTTTCTCATTTTAAGACTACTCCTAAACACAACCCACCATCACTGTGTCTCATGTTAATACTACTCCTAAACACAACCCACCATTACTGTGTCTCATGTTAATACTACTCCTAAACACAACCCAACACCACTGTGTCTCATGTTAATACTACTCCTAAACACAACCCACCATCACTGTGTCTCATGTTAATACTACTCCTAAACACAACCCACCGTCACTGTGTGTCATGTTAATACTACTCTTAAACACAACCCAACATCACTGTGTCTCATGTTAATACTACTCCTAAACACAACCCACCATCACTGTGTCTCATGTTAATACTACTCCTAAACACAACCCAACGTCACTGTCTCTCATGTTAATACTACTCCTAAACACAACCCACCATCACTGTGTCTCATGTTAATACTACTCCTAAACACAACCCACCATCACTGTGTCTCATGTTAATACTACTCCTAAACACAACCCAACGTCACTGTCTCTCATGTTAATACTACTCCTAAACACAACCCACCATCACTGTGTCTCATGGTAATACTACTCCTAAACACAACCCACCATCACTCTGTCTCATGTTAATACTACTCCTAAACACAACCCACCATCACTGTGTCTCATGGTAATACTACCCCTAAACACAACCCACCATCACTGTGTCTCATGTTAATACTACTCCTAAACACAACCCACCATCACTGTGTCTCATGTTAATACTTCTCCTAAACACAACCGACCATCACTCTGTCTCATGTTAATACTACTCCTAAACACAACCCACCACCACTGTGTCTCATGTTAATACTACTCCTAAACACAACCCACCATCACTGTGTCTTATGTTAATACTACCCCTAAACACAACCCACCATCACTGTGTCTCATGTTAATACTACCCCTAAACACAACCCACCATCACTGTGTCTCATGTTAATACTACTCCTAAACACAACCCACCATGACTGTCTCATGTTAATACTACTCCTAGACACAACCCACCATCACTGTGTCTCATGTTAATACTACTCCTAAACACAACCCACCATCACTGTCTCATGTTAATACTACTCCTAAACACAACCCACCATCACTGTGTCATGTTAAGACTACTTCTAAACACAACCCACCATCACTGTGTCTCATGTTAATACTACTCCTAAACACAACCCACCATCACTGTGTCTCATGTTCATACTACTCCTAAACACAACCCACCATCACTGTCTCATGTTAATACTACTCCTAAACACAACCCACCATCACTGTGTCTCATGTTAATACTACTCCTAAACACAACCCACCATCACTGTCTCATGTTAATACTACTCCTAAACACAACCCACCATCACTCTGTCTCATGTTAATACTACTCCTAAACACAACCCACCATCACTGTCTCATGTTAAAACTACTCCTAAACACAACCCACCATCACTGTGTCTCATGTTAAGACTACTCCTAAACACAACCCACCATCACTGTGTCTCATGCTAATACTACTCCTAAACACAACCCACCATCACTCTGTCTCATGTTAATACTACTCCTAAACACAACCCACCATCACTGTGTCTCATGTTAATACTACTCCTAAACACAACCCACCGTCACTGTGTCTCATGTTAATACTACTCCTAAAGCTCTTACGAAGCATCCACTCAATCTCTCTTAATCTTACTGTCACTCTTGCTTTAGGCCATTTTCAAAATGTCTCCACAATCTATTGCTCTCAGAGCCCTTAAAATAGCATGCACAAGTCTTTATATGAAACCACATGTACAACGTACATCCCATATTTTGTAGCACACAATATAGCTCAGTATTTGTCAAGGGTGCCAATCATTTTGGTTGTGACTGTACATACCACTATCAGATTAATATGTACAAATACATTTACACTCACACACACACACACACACACACACACACACACACACACACACACACACACACACACACACACACACACACACACAGTTATACTTGACCCTGTTTTACTTTGACAGTGAACATGACCCTATTGAATGGAGATCTGGGTATTACTGGCATACTCTACTGATCATGTTTTAAACATGCAATTGAATAAACTGAACTAAACTAAACACATGAAACCACAGTCCAGGGTCAGTATTCACAAAGTGTATCAGAGTAGCAGAGCTGATCTGGGATCAGTTTAGCCTTTTAGATCATAATTATATGGACCGTCTGAGACACTTTATGAATACAGGCCCTGATGTAACAACCAAAACACAGTTCAATATAAACCAACAAGTACAAAGATACAGTAAGTCATGTGATGTATGGCTAAATACATCATAACTAAAACTATATTCCAAGATATCGTCAAGTGTACTTACAGAGTGAAGTGAAGGGGAGAGGTCTTATACAGTTAGTCAACTTACTGTCACTGCGTGGAAACAAGAAGTAGTCTACTGTAAGTATTAGTAGAAGCAGGCGTAGCCTAAGTGTGAGTTCTGTGGTTGATACATTTTAAAGTAGCCTAGTCAGGGCATTAACATGCATGAACAGCATGTCACATAAGGGATGTTACTGTATCTAAATAGAAAATGGTCTAAAGTCAGCATACTGTAGTTGCATTTCTTTATTTGAGGAGTGGGCCTACATGTTTTACAAGAGACAAAATGTGACCCATTCCCATCACTCTTCATCAGCTGGTACTGAAGGTTCCAGAACAGATGAAAGGGGAGTATCTTTGGTTCCAGTGTTCTAGACTAGAGGTCTCCCTACTGACATCTCAACATTACTGCAGCTTCCAGGCTTCATATGTCCCTACTAGTCTGATGTAAATATACAAAATAGAAGGTCAAATAACATTTGGAAATGTTAAAAATATAGAATAAACCAGGCAGGCACTTACAAATACTGTGTTATTGAGACTTATGTTGAACTGGCGTTTGAATTGAGTGAATTAGTGATCTCAGCTAGCTTGTTAGCTACACGAAGCTGCTGTTATTCAGTGATAAACAAGCATTTCTGTGCATCACACAGCTACTCTGAATGGACTGGATTGTGAACAATACGATAAGCTACCGCTGAATTACAGCAAGACCCTATAGTTAGCTAACAACACATTCATAAATGGTTAAAAAAAAAAGACAGTGAAAAAAATGTATCATAAGGACTAATGTTTTGAAGTGACTGTCCTATATCTAGGGGATATAACAAAATGTGTTTTTTTGGCCACATACACCATACAAATGTATGTGAACATCCCTTCAAATTAGTGGATTAGGTTATTTCAGCCACACCTGTTGCTGACAGATGTATAAAATCTCCATAAACATTGGCCTTACTGAAGAGCTCAGTGACTTTCAAAATGGCACCTTACAACAAGTCAGTTTGTCAAATTTCTGCCCTGCTAGAGCTGCCCTGGTCAACTGTAAGTGCTGTTATTATGAAGTGGTAACGTCTTGGAACAACAACGGCTCAGCCGTGAAGTGGTAGGCCACACAAGCTCACAGAACGGGCTCCGCTGAGTGCTGAAGCGCGTAGCGTGTAGAAATCGTCTGTCCTCGGCTGCAACACTCACTACCGACTTCCGAACTGTGGCTAGAAGCAACTTCAGCACAAGAACTGTTCGTCGGGAGCTTCATGGGTTTCCATTTCTTAAGATCAATGTGCGCAATGCCAAGCGTCGGCTGGAGTAGTGTAAAGCTCGCCGCCATTGGACTCTGGCGCAGTGGAAACGCGTTCTCTGGAGTGATGAATCACGCTTCACCATCTGGCAGTCAGACGAACGAATCTGGGTTTGGTGGATGCCAGGAGAACGCTACCTGCCGCAATGCCAACTGTAAAGTTTGGTGGAGGAGGAATAATGGTCTGGCGCTGTTTTTCGTGGTTTAGGCTAGATCCCTTAGTTCCAGTGAAGAGAGATCTTAACGCTCCAGCATACAATGATATTCTATACGATTCTGTGCTTCCAACTTTGTGGAAACAGTTTGGGAAAGACACTTTCCTGTTTCAGCATGACAATTCCCCCGTTTACAAAGCAAGATCCATACAGAAATGGTTTGTCGAGATCAGTGTGGAAGATCAAGGGCATTAGCCCAGACCTCAACCCCATCGAAAACCTGTGGGATGAATTGGAACGCCGACTGCGAACAGGAACAGGGTCAGAGAGAAACAGTCAAAGCCTAAATCGTTTTTCTAGATATAGTTTATATCTTTTCCAGTGTAGAGGGATTCACATCTTTCATCAATGTCTTTTTTTTTCTTTAATTGTCACTTGACAAGTGAATTCAGACAATCCAATCAGAGAGGGAAACCTGTCTAACCTGTCTCCTCCTCTTAATCTACACAGATTTAATATGTATTTTATTCTCTAACTACTAGTTGGACAAAATGGTGGACTGTTATTAGTCTAAGGACAAAAGGCTTTAAATCAAGCAGTAATGCTTTGTCTGATCTTGTTAACTGTGAGATGTATTATTATCAATCATTGAACATTCCGGGATGTTCCATCCCTCAGTGTTCTGGAATGGAATGCCATCACTGACTGAATTACTCTCCACACTCCAAACATCCATGTTTATTTGACTGTTAATAATATTTCCTAGGTGCTGGACATTGCTGCTTCTGAAAGTGTCCGTGTATATTTTGAATATGATGATGAAGGTGAATAAACCACTATTGCTCTCCAAACCAATGTAAATGTATTATTTGTAGTTACTGTATGTACTGTACAGTACAAGAGGTGAGATGTTGAAGGCTTTTCATTTTCTCTCCACTGAAGATAGTGTTATAACAAGGTAAAAACAATCAAGTTTAATCTTAAAAGTTCATTTAAAATGTCACACTTCACACAGTAGTTTACAACAACAAAAAAGCTGTCACATCCTGACCAGTAAAAGGGGTTGTTTGCTATTGTAGTTTGGTCAGGGCGTGGCAGGGGGTGTTTGTTTAGGGTGTTTCGGGGTTTTTGGTTTATGTTCTATATTTTCTATGTCTATGTGGGTTGTCTAGTTTTTCTATTTCTATGTTAGTTTTGGGAAAGACCTCCAAGTCGAGGCAGCTGGTTGTTGTTGCTTCTAATTGGAGGCCATATTTAAGTGGGTTCATTTTCTCTTGTGTTTGTGGGTGGTTGTTTTCTGTTTAGTCAAGTGTACCTGACAGAACTGTCAAGCTGTCGGTCGGTTCTTGTTTTTGTATTCGTGTTCACGAGTTTAATAAAAATATAAGCATGGACACTTACCTCGCTGCGTATTGGTCCGATGAATTAGACTACGACGAAGAGTGTGACAAAGCATTTGATTAAAGTGATAAGAAATGTTGCATCAAGCAGAACTCTTTCCTGGACATTGAGGCAAAATTGTGCCATATCTTTGTCATAAAAATAATATACATTAAAAAAATCAAGCAAACCATCTACCATGTGTATCATCTAATAGTAAAACAGAAAGGAAAACGCTGCACACTGCTGCTCATGCTCTCAGGTGATCATTATTTACAACGTTTCCACCCTTAGGTCTTCATCAGGCATCAACGTTTCGACCCTTATGGATGCCTGAATAAGACCTAAGGGTGGAAACGTTGTAAATAAATGTCACCTGGGAGCATGAGCAGCAGTGTGCAGCGTTTTCCTTTCAGTTTTCCATGAGTTTACTTGGATGTACGTATGTTCTTCAGCTTCTGTATCATCTAATAGTAGCATATGAAGGCATACAATGTAATAGAATCACAATAACTATTGTTGTTAGCCTTCATATTTAGTCTCAAATCTCTGATGATTGTTTAAAAAATATAACAAATATAACTGGACCTCGAGGTTGCCTACTTTAGAAATACATTTTTGGAAAAAGTTATTGTAATCCAAAATATTTACAATTTTACTTAAAAATATTCAACATTAAAAAAAATGTAATTTTTTTTTTTTTAAATGTTAAGGTCCCTTAATCATCATAGTTTAAAAGTCAAAACTGACCCTAGATCAGAACTCCTATTCTAAGTGTGAATAGAGTAGTCCTGTGTGGCTCAGTTTGTACAGCGTGACTCACGGGTTCCATTCCTGCTGGGACTACACATATGAAGGATTTATACACCATGACTGTAATGACTGAGTGAATGGGTTCCATTCCTTCTGGGACTTCCCATATGAAGGATTTATGCACCATGACTATAATGACTGAGTGAATGGGTTCCATTCCTGCTGGGACTTCCCATATGAAGGATTTATACACCATGACTGTAATGACTGAGTGAATGGGTTCCATTCCTGCTGGGACTACACATATGAAGGATTTATACACCATGACTGTAATGACTGAGTGAATTTTAATAAAAGTGTCTGCTAGATGGCATATATTATTATATACTATTATAAACTGGGTAGTTTGGATCCTGGATGCTGATTGGCTAAAACAGCATTTCAGAAGTCTATACTGTATATCAGACAATATACCATGGGTATGACATAAACAATACTTGTTTTCTGTCCTATTTATGTTGGTAACCAGTTTATAATAGCAACAAGGCACCTCAGGGGTTTGTAGTATATGGCCAGTATACCACGGCATATTCACTTTGTATCAAGAACAACCCTTAGCCGTGGAACAGTATATTGTCCATACAACACAAACCCCTGAAGTTTGTTATTGCCATTATAAACTTAAGCAATAAGGCCCGAGGAGGTGTGGTATATGGCCAATATAACACGGCTAAGGTCTGTTCTTATGCACAACGCAACGCGGAGTGCTTGGATGCAGCCCTTAGCCGTGGTATATGGCCACATACAACAAACCCGCCTTATTGCTACTATAAACTGCTGACAGTAATTAGACCAGTAAATAGTTGTTTTCTGTAATACCCATGGTATACGGTCTGATATACCACACCTTTTAGCCAATCAGCATTCAGGGCACAAACCACCCAGTTTATAATGGCCAATATTCCACACCCCCTCAGGCCTTATGTCACTTAGTTTAAATATACGGGTCCAGATATTCAAGGCATTTGTCAAACTTGTTATGTTCAGGTCTTCTTGGTTCTGGGTTTGTTTACTGTACTGTAGAGAACATAGGAGTCCTTGTCAGCTGTTTGTGCTGCTGCAGGTCTGAAGAGAGAGAAACAGAATTGAAACAAAGACTGCACTATACCCTTTATAGTGCACTACCCTTGACCAGGGCCTATGGGACTCAGGTCAAAGTAGGGCACTAAATAGGAAATAGGGTGCCATTTGGAACACAATGAGAACATTTCCTTAAAACCATCATCACATCATTCCCTCATTATAGACATGTCATAGTAATTGTCTTGAGATGTCCATTGTTGGGTACATAGTATAAGGAAATGACATCACTAGTGGTCACTAGGGGTCAACTCTTTGCATATTGAAGACATATCCTACAATAAGCAGCAGCATATGAATGACCTTAATGCAGAATATGCTCACCAGATGGCAGCAGTGGGGCAGTTGAATTTCAGAGCAGAGTACTGGACATCTTCTTCCTGTTTCTGGGGTTGAGGCAGTTGGACGGTGGAGTACAGAGGCACTTCCTGATTTTTAGAATGAGAGAAGTGGACCCTGGCGTAGTGAATGTCATCCTGGTCGTCTGTGGGGTTGTTTGTAGGGGTCATGGCCATGCTTGAGACGTTGTCATACACTGGACTAGAGTCTCCCTGATGGGAAGAGAGGACAGACAACATGAGGAAGGAAATGTTCCACAAAGAATACACAGTCATCTTCTGATTCCAACAGACTCACCTGTCCATCGTCTGCTGTGTCTCTTGTGTCAGAGGTGGATTTGGAGGCCTTCTTCCTGTTTTACACATTAATTAATACATTAATGAATGAATGAATGAAGTTAATAACAAATCAGACTGCTACATTTAAATAATGAACAACGTAAAAACATGCATTTTAACTCACCTGAACCACATGAGTCCAGAGAGACAGAGGATGACAACCAGAACAACCACTATGATTCCTACAGCTGCAGTCACAACTGAGGTTTGTTTCCCTATAATAAAATATGGATGATATGAATTACATGGCATGAAATAATAAACTAAAAATAAACTTAAATACAGGACATTAATGCAATACTTGTTAAGGGATCTTATAACCCAATGTATAGTTATAAAGTAAGGTGTAATAAGACAATAAGACAAATTATGATAGTAGTATTGAAGATGTAACTTTACCTGCTACAATGATCATCAGAGCTGTAGAGTTCATAGATCCTCTTCCATTCTGGGCCTCACAGTAGTATTCTCCTCTGTCCTCAGAGCTGATGTTAGTGATGCTGTAACTCTGTCCTGATGCTTTTGGTGAGGTTACATTCTTCTTGTACCAGGTGTATTTGTCCACAGGTGGGTTGGCATCACTGCTGCAGGTCAGAGTCACTGAACTGCAGCAGTCACATCACTGCCCCCCCTGTCAAACAGATTTACCACCTAGTAAATCTGTTTGACATCTTACATTAGAGTACTCCTTCAATAGTCTAGGGAGCAACATACCCATACCACACACATACAGACATAGGCATCCACAAGGACACATCCATACAATGTCTGAACTACTGGGAAAGAATCTGGCAAGGTCTAGACATGTATGTATGTATGTATGTGTGTGTGTGTGTGTGTGTGTGTGTGTGTGTGTGTGTGTGTGTGTGTGTGTGTGTGTGTGTGTGTGTGGGTGCGTGCGTGCGTGCGTGCGTGCGTGCGGGTGCGTGCGTGCGTGCGGGTGCGTGCGTGCGTGCGTGCGGGTGCGTGCGTGCGTGGGTGGGTGGGTGCGCGCGTGTGTGTGTGGGTGCGTGCGTGCGTGCGTGCGTGCGTGCGTGTGCCTAGCCACTCATGGTTATGTGGTTCAATGGCACCATCATGTGTCCAACAGCAGAAATACAAGAAATGAGCTGAATGGATAGTTATGATTCAATGTAAATTAACAAAATAATCAATTTATTTGTTGTCTATCTTTGAGCTTATTTACAACATGTATTCAATGTATCTAAAATACGTCATAATTAGATAATAAAACAAGCAATACTATTTCCGATCAATTTGATGCTATTTTAATAGACAATATTTTTTGCTTTTCTTTCAAAAACAAGGACATTTTAAGTGACTGCGAACTTTTGAACGGTAGTGCACATACTGTATTTATCATTAGGAGAACAATCTAAATTCCAGCATTTACTAAAAAGTTAAAGCTCATTGTCTTAAACCTAGATAAGAAAGCAATATCATTGTAAGAGAATAGCATTGTGAGGCCTAGCTTTGGTTTGATGCTGTTGCTCTTCAGTCCAGGTTCTGTGGTGGTTCTCTTCAGTCCAGGTTCTGTTGTGGTTCTCTTCAGTCCAGGTTCTGTGGTGGTTCTCTTCAGTCCAGGTTCTGTGAAGGTTGTCTTCAGTCCAGGTTCTGTGGTGGTTCTCTTCATTTCTCATAATCGGAGGGCTCAGAATCTATCTGAGGGGCTGTGTCATTGGGGAGTCCCCTCACATTCTGAAAGAAGACACATTGAATGAGAACTTTACAAACCAGTCCCTCTAACATTTTTATGTACACGGACACACAAACTGCATTATAAGAGACTTACTGCCAGGGTGTCCTACTCTGGTGACCTGGTCTTCATGTTAACTGTTCACTGTTAGGATCAGGATGGACACTCTGTGGAGAGAGCCACAGAAACACAAATATTCGATACTACATAAAACACAGATACATTAATTAATTCGCTTCCTGTCTGTGTCTGCTGTATTGGTATTGAAATAACTTTGGTTTTTGACATTATTACCTGTGTCTCTGCTGTGGCATCACTTCCTCCTGTGGATCTCCTGTAATGATGGACAGAGTGAGTTCTGTTCTCTACTGACCTCTAGTGGAAGTTGATATGTTACTAATACAGTATATGTAGATGGCTGTCTAACCTCTTCATATAGCAGTAGATGGTAACAAAAAGAGCTCCAGCAGTCAGGACAGCCCCCACCACCACCACAGGAACCCAGGGAAACATTGCTGTAGTATCATGAGATTATACAGTGAGGGGATATAGTATTTGATCCCCTGCTGATTTTGTATGTTTGCCCACTGACAAAGAAATGATCAGTCTATAATTTTAATGGTAGGTTTATTTGAACAGTGAGAGACAGAATAACAACAAAAAAATCCAGAAAAACGCATGTCAAAAAATGTTGTAAATTGATTTGCATTTTAATGAGGGAAATAAGTATTTGACCCCTCTGCAAAACATGACTTAGTACTTGGTGGCAAAACCCTTGCTGGCAATCACGGAGGTCAGACGTTTCTTGTAGTTGGCCTCCAGGTTTGCACACATCTCAGGAGGGATCTCATCCCTTGCCTCTTTGCAGATCTTCTCCAAGTCATTAAGGTTTCGAGGCTGACGTTTGGCAACTCGAACCTTCAGCTCCCTCCACAGATTTTTTATGAGATTAAGGTCTGGAGACTGGCTAGGTCACTCCAGGACCTTAATGTGCTTCTTCTTGAGCCACTCCTTAGTTGCCTTGGCCGTGTGTTTTGGGTCATTGTCATGCTGGAATACCCATCCACGACCAATTTTCAATGCCCTGGCTGAGGGAAGGAGGTTCTCAACCAAGATTTGACGGTACATGGCCTGTCCATCGTTCCTTTGATGCGGTGAAGTTGTCCTGTCCCCTTAGCAGAAAAACACCCCCAAAGCATAATGTTTACACCTCCATGTTTGACGGTGGGGATGGTGTTCTTGGGATCATAGGCAGCACTCCTCCTCCTCCAAACACGGTGAGTTGAGTTGATGCCAAAGAGCTCCATTTTGGTCTCATCTGACCACAACACTTTCACCCAGTTGTCCTCTGAATCATTCAGATGTTCATTGGCAAACTTCAGACGGGCATGTATATGTGCTTTCTTGAGCAGGGGGACCTTGTGGGCGCTGCAGGATTTCAGTCCTTCACGGCGTAGTATGTTACCAATTGTTTTCTTGGTGACTATGGTCCCAGCTGCCTTGAGATCATTAACAAGATCCTCCTGTGTAGTTCTGGGCTGATTCCTCACCGTTCTCATGATCATTGCAACTCCACAAGGTGAGATCTTGCATGGAGCCCCAGGCCGAGGGAGATTGACAGTTCTTTTGTGTTTCTTCCATTTGCGAATAATTGCACCAACTGTTGTCACCTTCTCACCAAGCTGCTTGGCGATGGTCTTGTAGCCCATTCCAGCCTTGTGTAGGTCTACAATCTTGTCCCTGACATCCTTGGAGAGCTCTTTGGTCTTGGCCATGGTGGAGAGTTTGGAATCTGATTGATTGCTTCTGTGGACAGGTGTCTTTTATACAGGTAACAAACTGAGATTAGGAGCACTCCCTTTAAGAGTGTGCTCCTAATCTCAGCTCGTTACCTGTATAAAAGACACCTGGGAGCCAGAAATCTATCTGATTGAGAGGGGGTCAAATACTTATTTCCCACATTAAAATGCAAATCAATTTATACATTTTTGACATGCGTTTTTCTGGATTTGTTTGTTGTTTTTCTGTCTCTCACTGTTCAAATAAACCTACATTAAAATTATAGACTGATCATTTCTTTGTCAGTGGGCAAACGTACGAAATCAGCAGGGGATCAAATACTTTTTTCCCTCACTGTAAATGCATGGTGGAGATATGACATAGAGGAAACCAGGGAAACACTGCTGTAGTATCATGAGATTATAAATGCATGATGGAGATATGACATAGAGGAAACCAGGGAAACACTGCTGTAGTATCATGAGATTATACATGCATGGTGGAGATATGACATAGAGGAAACCAGGGAAACACTGCTGTAGTATCATGAGATTATACATGCATGGTGGAGATATGACATAGAGGAAACCAGGGAAACACTGCTGTAGTATCATGAGATTATACATGCATGGTGGAGATATGACATAGAGGAAATGTTACGTGAATTAAGTTAATGTTCTCAAACCGAACTTCAATTTAACTACTCAGTTTGTATACCAGAAGGTGTAAGTTTCCGGTTGAAAGAAACAGACTCAGACCCAGCTAACAATGGTCAGAACGTTTATTTACGAGAGCTCTGAAATCCATACAATGCACACAACCTTTTATATTACCCATTTCGTCATACAAATGTCCCTCCTCTTCTCTAACACTGACGATGGTGTTTACACTTTTCTACAACACATACATTGTCTATCATATCTTGCACATGGTACCTAATCTACTGTAAGCCTCAAGGTTTCTCCCCTCTCTGGGTGGGGAGACCTTCTTCCTGTTATCAGTTTCACTGTGGTCACAAGTTGTCTGCTGTCTGTTAACAGTTCCCCTTTTTCCTTGAATATCTTGCTTACATTGCTAAAACCTTAAGCTTAAACTTTTCCTACACACACACATTAGTACATTCCTCTTATAATCACTCGGTTATACATTTTCAGGGTGAAATCATTTAGTCAAACCTTGAATCATATAATTTTCCATTACAGGAAACCAGGGAAACACTGCTGTCGTATCAAGAGATTATACGTGCATGGTGGAGATATGACCTAGAGGAAACCAGGGAATAACAAAATGAAACAATATTTATTTAATTCTATGTTATATGGTTTGTTAAGGGTCTAACATTGCTAACTATTATTTGTTGTTGTTGATCTGTGTGATAATCAATGAATAGATGAAGAGTAGGTGTACTTACCCTGAACGTCCACTAACACAGAAGAAGAGTTGAGACGTCCATATTTATTCTCAACCTCACAGTAGTATTCTCCTCTGTCCTCAGACTTGATGTTAGTGAAGCTGTAACTCTGTCCTGATGCTTTTGGTGAGGTTACATTCTTCTTGTACCAGGTGTATTTGTCCACAGGTGGGTTGGCATCACTGCTGCAGGTCAGAGTCACTGAACTGCCCTCCACTATTTCACCAGAGGGACTGACTGACACTGAGGTGTTCTTTGGGCCATCTGGTAAAGAGGATGACAGAAAAGGTAAGAGTACACATAGTATAATGCAACAATGTGTACTCTTACCTTGCTCAGAAAACGTGCGGGGGGCCAAACAAAACCACCCGCAAGCCGAATTCAGCCTGTGGACCGCCAGTTGTGGATTCTGGTCTATGTCATGGAAAAAGCAGGTGTTCTTAATGTTTTGTATACTCAGTGTTCTAGAATTATATCCCACATACTCACATGTGACAGTGAGAGTCTCTTCAGGAGAGTGGAGATCCTCATGGTTTTCTACAGCACAGGAGTATCTGCCTGTATCCTCACTGCTGACTGGGTTTAGGTACAGATACTTGGTCTCATGACTGATCAGACGTTGTCCGTTCTTGTACCAGATGTAAGAGGGGTTGTCCTGCAGAAAGCATATGGACTCACAGAACAGACTAAGACACTTTCCCTCTATGATGTTGGTTGGATCCTTAATCCGCACCTGAAGACCTGGAATAAAAAACATCATTAAAACCCTGACTCACCTGATCTCTATTACAATAAACAAAGACTTTCCTACACAGATGGTTCCTATTGTATCAATATAAAATAATACATTAACACCCACTGCTGCATTGTCACTGTGGCAGGAACAAGGTTAAACAATTCTGGTAACTCTCCCAAAATCCCCATGTTTCCAGAATATTCCCAGAATCAGAAGGAATTAATCCTTCAACCAGGATTTCTGGAATTTGGGGAAAGTTCCCAAAGTGTTGCATCACCAGACATGAGTCACATTCACCTGTAGGTTGTGAGTTCACTGTTACCTGTGACAGTCAGAGTTGTTCCAGGGAAGCTGTACCCCCATCCTGAGGTTTCTGTGTTGAATATGAACTTGTACTCAGCTGAGTCCTCCTCTCTCAGATCTGTGATTCTCAGGGTGGAGCGACCTCTCTCCTTCTCTCCAGCATACTCCACACGACCTGCATACCCTGGGTCTGTGTTTAGGTCCTCAGGGATCAACTCATCTTTCCAGCTGGCACTCCTTTTAGGACTAAACCAGAGTACTGATGTGATCGTAGCATCACCACTGTCATACGTGGAGGATATATCCACTGATGACCCCTTCAAGGCACAGACTCCATGATGGGGGTAAGTCACACTCCAACAGTTGTGACCACGAACACCTTAAACAATAACATGACAATATAGTGTTTTCTGTATTCTGTTCTCAGATCTTTGTGTGTGATGAGTGTTTCAGATGTGTAATTCACCAACATTAATGAATATAGCCTACTGAGGAGGAATACTGTAGTTGAATCTGCACTCACACACTGCAGGAGAGTGGAGATTCTCATGGCCTTTTACAGCACAGGAGTAACTGTCTGCATCACTAATGTAGTCTGAGTACAGGCTGGATGTGTCCTCCTTTACTTTGTATCCGTTCCTATACCAGATGTAGGTGGGGTTGTCAGTCAGAGTACACGTGCCACAGTTCAGGGTCACCCATCTTGAAAACATTGAAGTTGTAATCTTTACCTGAAGATCTAGAGAGAAATACAATACATGAAAATACTGTATGAATTTACTGAGTTCTCTTCTGAAGAAATGATGCAAGCCATTCCTACTACAATCTGTACAGACTATCATTCTGACCCTAATAAACACACATTTTATTGATTTATTTAACTAGGCAAGTCAGTTAAGAACAATTTCTTATTTTCAATGACAGCCTAGGAACAGTGGGTTAACTGCCTTGTTCAGGTGCAGAACAACAAATTATTACCTTGACAGCTTGGGGATTTGAACTTGCAACCTTGCGGTTACTAGTCCAATGCTCTAGCCACTAGGCTACGCTGCTGCCCCGATCAAGTGTTGAACTAGCCTACAATAACTAGACTATTCATTTTGTTTGAATTCAAATTACGTTAGTCTGTAGATTGATAATGCACATTTGTATCGAATCTTGATCTAGTATTTAACACGGTATTACCTGTGACAGACAGAGTAACTATGTGTCATACTGCCCTCCCGGATCTGAATAAACTATTTTAGACACAATAATGACAGTCATTCTCTCTCTCGGTTCTCTGTTTCAACTACACCGAAAGAAAATATAAACACAACATGTAAAGTGTTGATTCCATGTTTCATGAGCTGAAATAAATCCTAGAAATGTTCCATATGAACAAAAAGCGTATTTGCCTCATGCAGCGTGATACATCTCATTCAAATAGAGTTGATCAGGCTGTTGATTGTGGCCATACACGTGGTCTGCGGTTGTGGGGCCAGTTGGACGTACTGCCAAATTCTCTAAAATGCGGCTTACGGTAGATAAATGAACATTAAATTATCTGGTAACAGCTCTGGTTGACATTCCTGCAGTCAGCATGCCAATTGCACACTCCCTCAAAACTTGAGACATCCGTGGCATTGTCTTGTGTGACAGAACTGCACAATTTATAGTGGCCTTTTATTGTCCCCAGCACAAGGTGCACCTGTGTAATAATAATGCTGTTTAATCAGCTTCATAATATGCCACACCTGTCAAGTGGATGGGTTATCTTGGCAAAGGAGAAATTCTCACAAACAGGGATGTAAACAAATTTGTGCACATCATTTGAGAGATGTACATTTTATGTACATATGGAACATTTCTGGGATCTTTTATTTCAGCTCATGAAACAAACACTTTACATGTTGCATTTCTATTTTTGTTCAGTGTCCAGTATGTCCTCTTATGTGAAATAGTACATTTGGTATCACATACCACTACTGTGTCTGTATGACTGCCCTTAATAAGGTAATTACAGTAATAGATGTGAGATGTGTGACAGATTACCTGTAACAGTCAGGGAGACAGGTGAGCCATAAAACTTTCCTCCAGATGTTATGAATCTGAACCTGTACCCAGCAGAGTCACTCAATCTCAGGTTTGTGATTCTCAGGGTACAGTCACTCTCCTTATCTCCAAGGTACTCTATATGACCCTCATACCCTGGCACTGAGCTCAGATCTTCAGCATCCATACCAGACCATTTAGTAAACCAGAAAGCTGTTTTGATCTCATGATAACTGGGATATGTGTAAGAGCAGGATATGTCCACTGTTGACCCCTTCAAGGCACAGATACTCTGATGGGTGTAAGTCACACTCCAACAGTTCTTACCTGAAAGACAAAAAGACAATAGAACACCTTTATATTACCAATACACTTATGTTGTTATGTTCACCTGCAAGAAAACCAAAAGTCACTCAAACAGAAGGGGGAAATACCAAAGAGTCACTATCAAAGACCAAAATGAGACCGGTATCTAGGAAAGGGTGTGAATGACATTTACATTACATTTACATTTAAGTCATTTAGCAGACGCTCTTATCCAGAGCGACTTACAAATTGGTGCATTCACCTATAATATCCAGTAGAACAAACACTTTACAATAGTGCATCTAAATCTTTTAAAGGGGGGGGGTTAGAAGGATTACTTTATCCTATCCCAGGTATTCCTTAAAGAGGTGGGGTTTCAGGTGTCTCCGGAAGGTGGTGATTGACTCCGCTGTCCTGGCATCGTGAGGGAGATTGTTCCACCATTGGGGTGCCAGAGCAGCGAACAGTTTTGACTGGGCTGAGCGGGAACTGTGCTTCCTCAGAGGTAGGGAGGCGAGCAGGCCAGAGGTGGATGAACGCAGTGCCCTTGTTTGGGTGTAGGGCCTGATCAGAGCCTGAAGGTACGGAGGTGCCGTTCCCCTCACAGCTCCGTAGGCAAGCACCATGGTCTTGTAGCAGATGCGAGCTTCAACTGGAAGCCAGTGGAGAGAGCGGAGGAGCGGGGTGACGTGAGAGAACTTGGGAAGGTTGAACACCAGACGGGCTGCGGCGTTCTGGATGAGTTGTAGGGGTTTGATGGCACAGGCAGGGAGCCCAGCCAACAGCGAGTTGCAGTAATCCAGACGGGAGATGACAAGTGCCTGGATTAGGACCTGCGCCGCTTCCTGTGTGAGGCAGGGTCGTACTCTGCGAATGTTGTAGAGCATGAACCTACAGGATCGGGTCACCGCCTTGATGTTAGTGGAGAACGACAGGGTGTTGTCCAGGATCACGCCAAGGTTCTTAGCACTCTGGGAGGAGGACACAAGGGAGTTGTCAACCGTGATGGCGAGATCATGGAACGGGCAGTCCTTCCCCGGGAGGAAGAGCAGCTCCGTCTTGCCGAGGTTCAGCTTGAGGTGGTGATCCGTCATCCACACTGATATGTCTGCCAGACATGCAGAGATGCGATTCGCCACCTGGTTGTCAGAAGGGGGAAAGGAGAAGATTAATTGTGTGTCGTCTGCATAGCAATGATAGGAGAGACCGTGTGAGGATATGACAGAGCCAAGTGACTTGGTGTATAGCGAGAATAGGAGAGGGCCTAGAAACAGAGCCCTGGGGGACACCAGTGGTGAGAGCACGTGGTGCGGAGACAGCTTCTCGCCACGCCACCTGGTAGGAGCGACCTGTCAGGTAGGACGCAATCCAAGCGTGGGCCGCGCCGGAGATGCCCAGCTCGGAGAGGGTGGAGAGGAGGATCTGATGGTTCACAGTATCAAAGGCAG
Organism: Salmo trutta; assembly: GCF_901001165.1. Taxonomy (NCBI): domain Eukaryota; kingdom Metazoa; phylum Chordata; class Actinopteri; order Salmoniformes; family Salmonidae; genus Salmo; species Salmo trutta. The sequence continues at coordinate 1,800,500 of NC_042994.1, read as the reverse complement.
CAGATAGGTCTAGAAGGATGAGAGCAGAGGAGAGAGAGTTAGCTTTAGCAGTGCGGAGAGCCTCCGTGACACAGAGAAGAGCAGTCTCAGTTGAATGCCCAGTCTTGAAACCTGACTGATTAGGATCAAGAAGGTCGTTCTGAGAGAGATAGCAGGAGAGCTGGCCAAGGACGGCACGTTCAAGAGTTTTGGAGAGAAAAGAAAGAAGGGATACTGGTCTGTAGTTGTTGACATCGGAGGGATCGAGTGTAGGTTTTTTCAGAAGGGGTGCAACTCTCGCTCTCTTGAAGACGGAAGGGACGTAGCCAGCGGTCAAGGATGAGTTGATGAGCGAGGTGAGGTAGGGGAGAAGGTCTCCGGAAATGGTCTGGAGAAGAGAGGAGGGGATAGGGTCAAGTGGGCAGGTTGTTGGGCGGCCGGCCGTCACAAGACGCGAGATTTCATCTGGAGAGAGAGGGGAGAAAGAGGTCAAAGCACAGGGTAGGGCAGTGTGAGCAGGACCAGCGGTGTCGCTTGACCTAGCAAACGAGGATCGGATGTCGTCAACCTTCTTTTCAAAATGGTTGACGAAGTCATCCGCAGTGAGGGAGGAGGGGGGGGAGGGGGAGGAGGATTCAGGAGGGAGGAGAAGGTAGCAAAAAGCTTCCTAGGGTTAGAGGCAGATGCTTGGAATTTAGAGTGGTAGAAAGTGGCTTTAGCAGCAGAGACAGAAGAGGAAAATGTAGAGAGGAGGGAGTGAAAGGATGCGAGGTCCGCAGGGAGGCAAGTTTTCCTCCATTTCCGCTCGGCTGCCCGGAGCCCTGTTCTGTGAGCTCGCAGTGAGTCGTCGAGCCACGGAGCAGGAGGGGAGGACCGAGCCGGCCTGGAGGATAGGGGACAGAGAAAATCAAAGGATGCAGAGAGGGAGGAGAGGAGGGTTGAGGAGGCAAAATCAGGAGATAGGTTGGAGAAGGTTTGAGCAGAGGGAAGAGATGATAGGATGGAAGAGGAGAGAGTAGCAGGAGAGAGAGAGCGAAGGTTGGGACGGCGCAATACCATCCGAGTAGGGGCAGAGTGAGAAGTTTTTGATGAGAGCGAGAGGGAAAAGGATACAAGGTAGTGGTCGGAGACGTGGAGAGGAGTTGCAATGAGATTAGTGGAAGAACAGCATCTAGTAAAGATGAGGTCAAGCGTATTGCCTGCCTTGTGAGTAGGGGGGGAAGGTGAGAGGGTGAGGTCAAGAGAGGAGAGGAGTGGAAAGAAGGAGGCAGAGAGGAATGAGTCGAAGGTAGACTTGGGGAGGTTAAAGTCACCCAGAACTGTGAGAGGTGAGCCATCCTCAGGGAAGGAACTTATCAAGGCGTCAAGCTCATTGATGAACTCTCCAAGGGAACCTGGAGGGCGATAAATGATGAGGATGTTAAGCTTGAAAGGGCTGGTAACTGTGACAGCATGGAATTCAAATGAGGAGATAGACAGATGGGTCAGGGGAGAAAGAGAGAATGTCCACTTGGGAGAAATGAGGATTCCAGTGCCACCACCCCGCTGGCTCGATGCTCTAGGGGTATGCGAGAACACGTGGGCAGACGAGGAGAGAGCAGTAGGAGTAGCAGTGTTATCTGTGGTGATCCATGTTTCCGTCAGCGCCAGGAAGTCAAGGGACTGGAGGGTAGCATAGGCTGAGATGAACTCAGCCTTGTTGGCCGCAGACCGGCAGTTCCAGAGGCTGCCGGAGACCTGGAACTCCACGTGGGTCGTGCGCGCTGGGACCACCAGGTTAGAGTGGCAGCGGCCACGCGGTGTGAAGCGTTTGTATGGCCTGTGCAGAGGGGAGAGAACAGGGATAGACAGACACATAGTTGACAAGCTACAGAAGAGGCTACGCTAATGCAAAGGAGATTGGAATGACAAGTGGACTACACGTCTCGAATGTTCAGAAAGTTAAGCTTACGTTGCAAAAAATCTTATTGACTAAAATGACGAAAATGATACAGTACTGCTGGCTGGTGGAGTAGGCTAGCTAGCAGTGGCTGCGTTGTTGACTTTGTTTGACCGTGTAGCTGGCTAGGTGTAGCTGGCTAGGTGACCTCGATAGTTTCAGTACTACACCTTGTCATGATACAAAAGCAACTTTGTAGCTAGCTAACATAACACTAATCAAGACGTTCCTTTGTAATTTATTTTAGTTTCTACAGTGTTACTAGTTGGCTGGGTTTGGAAAAATGGCGTCGCGGGGGACGGCAATAGCTGGCTAGCTAACCTCGGTAATTACTAAACTACACAATTATCAAGCTATGACAAAGACAACTATGTAGCTAGCTAGCCAACACTGCACTAGTCAAATTGTTCCGTTGTAAAGTATTGGTATCTACAGCGCTGCTAGTCGGTAACGGTTGGCTAGCTGTTTGCTAGCTAGCTAGCAGTGGGTTAATGATGACTAGGTGTGTTGACTACGTCTGGCGTCGCGGCTGGCTACTTACTAATAATTACTCTAAACTACACAATTATCTTAGATGCGAAGACAACTATGTAGCTGGCTCACTAACACTACACTAGTCAAGTCGTTCCGTTGTAATGTAATAGATTCTACAGTGCAGCTAGTCGGTGGAAGTTGGCTGGTTGGCTAGCTAGCAGTGTTGACTAGCTAGCTAGCAGTGATGACTACGTTAGGAGGACGAAGATAGCTAACTTCGATAATTACTCTAAGCTACACGATTATCTTTGATACAAAGACGGCTATGTAGCTAGCTAAGAAAAGAATTGCTCGGATCAAACAAATCAAACCGTTGTAATGTAGTGAAGTGTAATATTACCTGTGGAGTGAAGCGTAGTGCGACTGCTCGCTCCAAACCGGAAGCCTAAGTATGACACTCATTGGGGTGTCCATTGAAAGTTGACTAGCAACAACAACTGGAACCAGAGACATTAGCACCCACAATATTTGCCCGATAAGAAAAAAGTAAAAACCTACACCAAACGTGAAGACAGGAAGCAAACCAAAAATGGAGCAAAACAAAAGCAGGGAAGATAAAGAATTGTTTTCCAGAAATCAGTAAGAGAGAATCAAGTAAAGGTGTTGACTCTCCACATTTCTTAAACAAACTTCATCATCGGCCAGCCACTCTTAAATATCACCTGGGCCAGCACAGGTGAAACACCTTGCCATTAAAAACCTCTTGGGGACCCTTTCGAGATAGGATCCCGGTAACGGGATTGCTTGACAAGATAGCATGGCAAGAAATTCAAAACATCAAAAATCTAATAATTTCAATTTCTCAAACAATCAACTATTTTACACCATTTGAAAGATAAACATCTCCTTAATCCAACCACATTGTCCGATTTCAAAGAGGCTTTACGGCGAAAGCATAAAGTTAGATTATGTTAGGAAAGTACATAGACAAAAAATTACACACAGCCATTTTCAATGCAAGGACAGGCGTCACCAAAAGCAGAAAACCAGCTAAAATTATGCACTAACCTTTGACAATCTTCATCAGATGACACTCCTAGGACATTATGTTAAACAATACATGCATTTTTTGTTCTATCAAGTTCATATTTATATCCAAAAACAGCATTTTACATTGGCGCGAGACATTCAGAAAATGTATTTCCCCCAAAACTGCCGGTGAATTTACAAAAATACTCATTATAAACGTTGATAAAATATTAAACTGTTATTCAAAGAATTCTAGATTAACATCTCCTGAATGCAACCGCATTGACAGATTTCAAAATAACTTTACTGGGAAAGCACACTTCGCAATAATCTGAGTACTGCGCTCAGAAAAATACACTAGGCAATACAGATACCACCATTTTGGAGTCATCTAAATGCATAAATAGCATTAGAAATATTCACTTACCTTTAATAATCTTCACCAGAAGGCACTTCCAGGAATTCCCAGGTCCACAATAAATGTTGTTTTGTTCGATAAAGTTCATAATTTATGTCCAAATAACTCCATGTTGTTAGCGCGTTCAGTAAGCTACTCAAAATGTAGGACGCGCGAGGAAAATGTCACGATGAAAAGTAAAAAAAAATTATCTATTTACGTTCGTTCAAACATGTAGCATCAATCTTTAGGGCCTTTATAACGTGAAACTTCAGTAATATTCCAACCGGACCCTTGCTATGTCTTGAAAAACGTTTTGGAACACAGGTCCCTTCTCACGTGAATGCGCGCAATGAACTGATGTGATTTTCTGAGTCACCTACTTCCCAGCCTTCTCGTTCGGTCTGTGTTTACCGCAAAAGCCTCAAACAACTTTCTAAAGACTGTTGACATCTAGTGGAAGCCTTAGGAAGTGCAAAATGAATCCTTAGTCACTGTGTGTTCGATTGGCAATGACTTGAAAAAACTACAGGCACCAGATTTTCATTTCCTGGTTGTATTTTTCTCAGGTTTCTGCCATATGAGTTCTGTTATACTCACAGACACCATTCAAACAGTTGTAGAAACTTCTATCCAAATCTACTAATAATATGCATATTCTAGTTTCTGGGCCAGAGTAATAACCTGTTGAAATTGGGTATGTTTTTCATCCGGCCGTGAAAATACTGCCCCCTAGCCCCAACAGGCTAACCAGATGGACAAGCGAGCACATGTGTAACACATACTGACTAACGAGGTGATCCCATCTCAAAAAATAAATGAAAAGAAGTCAACACTGTTGATTAAGTAGAAAAACTAGTTTTCACCAGTTAAAATCTGTCACGACTTCCGCCAAAGTTGGTGCCTCTCCTTGTTCGGGCGGCGTTCGGCGGTCGACGTCACCGGCTTTCTAGCTACCACCGATCTTGCTGAAGGGGGGACCGGTGCGACTGCAGTGGTCAGCTGGGGCGGACGGGGCTTTTGGTCACCTGAAGGCTCTGGTTACCTCGGCTCCCGTGCTGGCTCATCCTGATTCCTCCTTGGCATTCATAGTAGATGTGGACGCGTCCGAGGCTGGGATAGGAGCTGTGCTGTCTCAGCGCTCGGGTACGCCACCAAAGCTCCGCCCCTGTGCTTTCTTTTCGAAGAACCTCAGCCCGGCAGAGCAAAAATATGATGTGGGGGACCGGGAGCTGTTGGCTGTTGTCAAGGCTCTGAAGGCCTGGAGGCATTGGCTTGAGGGGGCTAAACACCATTTCCTCATTTGGACTGACTACCGCAATCTGGAGTACATCCGGGAGGCGAGGAGAAGGAACCCTCGCCAGGCAAGGTGGGCCATGTTTTTCACTCGTTTTGTTTTCAGCCTATCCTACAGACCAGGTTCCCAGAATGCTAAGGCAGACGCACTGTCCCGGATGTATGACAGAGGAGCGGTCCACGGATCCCACTCCCATACTTCCGGCTTCTTGCCTGGTGGTACCGGTGGTATGGGAGGTTGACGCGGACATCGAGCGGGCGTTGCGTACGGAGCCCACTCCCACCCAGTGTCCAGTTGGGCATCTGTACATTCCGTCTGATGTCCGTGATCGATTGATCTGTTGGGCACACACGTCACCCTCCACTGGTCATCCTGGCATCGGTCGGACAGTGCGCTGTCTTAGTGGGAAGTACTGGTGGCCCACTTAAGCTAAGGACGTGAGGGTTTATGTTTCCTCCTGCTCGGTAGGCGCCCAGTGCAAGGCACCTAGACACCTGCCCAGAGGGAAATTACAACCCCTGTTCCAGGTACAGGGAAGCTGTACCCCCATCCTGGGGTTTCTGTGTTGAATATGAACTTGTACTCAGCAGAGTCCTCCTCTCTCAGATCTGTGATTCTCAGGGTGGAGCGACTTCTCTCCTTCTCTCCAGCATACTCCACACGACCTGCATACCCTGGGTCTGTGTTTAGGTCCTCAGGGATCAACTCATCTTTCCAGCTGGCACTCCTTTTAGGACTAAACCAGAGTAATGATGTGATCGTATCATAACCACTGTCATACGTGGAGGATATATCCACTGATGACCCCTTCAAGGCACAGACTCCCTGATGGGGGTAAGTCACACTCCAACAGTTGTGACCACAAACACCTTAAACAATAACATGACAATATAGTGTTTTCTGTATTCTGTTCTCAGATCTTTCTGTGTGATGAGTGTTTCAGATGTGTAATTCACCAACATTAACCTGTTGGGGATAGGGGGCAGTATTTGCACGGCCGGATAAAAAACGTACCCGATTTAATCTGGTTACTACTCCTGCCCAGTAACTAGAATATGCATATAATTGTTTTATTTAGATAGAAAACACCCTAAAGTTTCTACAACTGTTTGAATGGTGTCTGTGAGTATAACAGAACTCATTTGGCAGGCCAAAACCTGAGAAGATTCCAAACAGGAAGCGCTCTCTCTGACTATTTCTTGGCCTTCTTGATCATCTCTATCCAAAACAGGGGATCTGGCATAACGTGACATTTTCTAACGCTCCCATAGGCTCTCAGAAGGCGCCAGAACGTTGAATGGTGACTTTGCAGGCCATGGCTGAAAAACAGTAGCGCATTTGGATAGTGGTCGATCTGAGAACAATGAGACTGGGGCGCGTGCACGAGCCGACACCATGTTTTTATTTTTTCGTCTTTGAACGAAAACAGGGTTTTCCGGTCGGAATATTATCGCTTTTTACGAGAAAAATCGCATAAAAATGGATTTTAAACAGCGTTTGACATGCTTCGAAGTACAGTAATGGAATATTTTGAATTCTTTTGTCACGAAACGCGCCGGGCGCGTCACCCTTCTTTACCCTTCGGATAGTGTCTTGAACGCACGAACAAAACGCTGCTATTTGGATATAACTATGGATTATTTGGAAGCAAACCAACATTTGTAATTGAAGTAGAAGTCCTGGGAGTGCATTCTGACGAAGAACAGCAAAGGTAATCCAATTTTTCTTATAGTAAATCTGAGTTTGGTGAGTACCAAACTTGGTGGGTGTCAAAATAGCTAGCCTGTGATGGCCGGGCTATCTACTCAGAATATTGCAAAATGTGCTTTCACCGAAATGTTATTTTAAAATCGGACACCGCGATTGCATAAAGGAGTTCTGTATCTATAATTCTTAAAATAATTGTTATGTTTTTTGTGAACGTTTATCGTGAGTAATTTAGTAAATTCACCGGAAGTGTTAGGTGGGAATGCTAGTCACATGCTAGTCACATGCTAATGTAAAAAGCTGGTTTTTGATATAAATATGAACTTGATTGAACAAAACATGCATGTATTGTATAACATAATGTCCTAGGAGTGTCATCTGATGAAGATCATCAAAGGTTAGTGCTGCATTTAGCTGTGATTTTGGTTTTTGTGACATTATATGCTAGCTTGAAAAATGGGTGTCTGATTATTTCTGGCTGGGTACTCTGCTGACATAATCTAATGTTTTGCTTTCGTTGTAAAGCCTTTTTGAAATCGGACAGTGTGGTTAGATTAACGAAAGTCTTGTCTTTAAAATGGTGTAAAATAGTCATATGTTTGAGAAATTGAAGTAATAGCATTTCTAAGGGATTTGAATATCGCGCCACGGGATTCCACTGGCTGTTGAGTAGGTGGGACACAAGCGTCCCACCTAGCCAATATAGGTTAATGAAAATAGCCTACTGAGGAGGAATACTGTAGTTGAATCTGCACTCACACACTGCAGGAGAGTGGAGATTCTCATGGCCTTTTACAGCACAGGAGTAACTGTCTGCATCACTAATGTAGTCTGAGTACAGGCTGGAAGGGTCCTCCTTTACTTTGTGTCCGTTCTTGTACCAGATGTAGGTGGGGTTGTCAGTCAGAGTACACGTGCCACAGTTCAGGGTCACCCATCTTGAAAACATTGAAGTTGTAATCTTTACCTGAAGATCTAGAGAGAAATACAATACATGAAAATACTGTATGAATTTACTGAGTTCTCTTCTGAAGAAATGATGCAAGCCATTCCTACTACAATCTGTACAGACTATCATTCTGACCCTAATAAACACACATTTTATTGATTTATTTAACTAGGCAAGTCAGTTCAGAACAAATTCTTATTTTCAATGACAGCCTAGGAACAGTGGGTTAACTGCCTTGTTCAGGGGCAGAACAACAAATTATTACCTTGACAGCTCGGGGATTTGAACTTGCAACCTTTCAGTTACTAGTCCAACCCTCTAGCCACTAGGCTACGCTGCTGCCCCGATCAAGACATGTGTTAAACTAGCCTACAATAACTAGACTTCATTTTGTTTGAATTCAAATTACGTTAGTCTGTAGATTGATAATGCACATTTGTATCGAATCTTGATCTAGTATTTAACACGGTATTACCTGTGACAGACAGAGTAACTATGTGTCATACTGCCCTCCCGGATCTGAATAAACTATTTTAGAGACAATAATGACAGTCATTCTCTCTCTCGGGTCTCTGTTTCAACTACACCGAAAGAAAATATAAACACAACATGTAAAGTGTTGGTTCCATGTTTCATGAGCTGAAATAAATCCTAGAAATGTTCCATATGAACAAAAAGCTTATTTGCCTCATGCAGCGTGATACATCTCATTAACATGGAGTTGATCAGGCTGTTGATTGTGGCCATACACGTGGCCTGCGGTTGTGAGGCCAGTTGGACGTACTGCCAAATTCTCTAAAATGCGGCTTACGGTAGATAAATGAACATTAAATTATCTGGTAACAGCTCTGGTTGACATTCCTGCAGTCAGCATGCCAATTGCACACTCCCTCAAAACTTGAGACATCCGTGGCATTGTCTTGTGTGACAGAACTGCACAATTTATAGTGGCCTTTTATTGTCCCCAGCACAAGGTGCACCTGTGTAATAATAATGCTGTTTAATCAGCTTCATAATATGCCACACCTGTCAAGTGGATGGGTTATCTTGGCAAAGGAGAAATTCTCACAAACAGGGATCTAAACAAATTTGTGCACATCATTTGAGAGATGTACATTTTTTGTACATATGGAACATTTCTGGGATCTTTTATTTCAGCTCATGAAACAAACACTTTACATGTTGCATTTATATTTTTGTTCAGTGTCCAGTATGTCCTCTTATGTGAAATAGTACATTTGTATCACATACCACTACTGTGTCTGTATGACTGCCCTTAATAAGGTAATTACAGTAATAGATGTGAGATTAGTGACAGATTACCTGTGACAGTCAGGGAGAAAGTTGAGCCAGCAAACTTTTCTCCAGATGTTATGAATCTGAACCTGTACCCAGCAGAGTCACTCAGTCTCAGGTCTGTGATTCTCAGGGTACAGTCACTCTTCTTATCCCCAAGGTACTCTATATGACCCTCATACCCTGGCAATGAGTTCAGATCTTCAGCATCCTTACCAGACCATTTAGTAAACCAGAAAGCTTGTTTGATCTCATGATAACTGGGATATGTGTAAGTGCAGGATATGTCCACTGTTGACCCCTTCAAGGCACAGATACTCTGATGGGTGTAAGTCACACTCCAACAGTTCTTACCTGAAAGACAAAAAGACAATAGAACACCTTTATATTACCAATACACTTATGTTGTTATGTTCACCTGCAAGAAAACCAAAAGTCACTCAAACAGAAGGGGGAAATACCAAAGAGTCACTAACAAAGACCAAAATGAGACCGGTTTCTAGGAAAGGTTGTGAAAGAAACTCATAAGGGTGTCCATTGAAAGTTGACTAGCAACAACAACTGGAACCAGAGACATGAGCGCCCACAATATTTGCCCGATAAGAAAAAAGTAAAAACCTACACCAAACGTGAAGACAGGAAGCAAACCAAAAATGGAGCAAAACAAAAGCAGGGAAGATAAAGAATTGTTTTCCAGAAATCAGTAAGGGAGAATCAAGTAAAGGTGTTGACTCTCCACATTTCTTAAACAAACTTCATCATCGGCCAGCCACTCTTAAATATCACCTGGGCCAGCACAGGTGAAACACCTTGCCATTAAAAACCTCTTGGGGACCCTTTCGAGATAGGATCCCGGTAACGGGATTGCTTGACAAGATAGCATGGCAAGAAATTCAAAACATCAAAAATCTAATAATTTAAATTTCTCAAACAATCAACTATTTTACACCATTTGAAAGATAAACATCTCCTTAATCCAACCACATTGTCCGATTTCAAAGAGGCTTTACGGCGAAAGCATAAAGTTAGATTATGTTAGGAAAGTACATAGACAAAAAATTACACACAGCCATTTTCAATGCAAGGACAGGCGTCACCAAAAGCAGAAAACCAGCTAAAATTATGCACTAACCTTTGACAATCTTCATCAGATGACACTCCTAGGACATTATGTTAAACAATACATGCATTTTTTGTTCTATCAAGTTCATATTTATATCCAAAAACAGCATTTTACATTGGCGCGAGACATTCAGAAAATGTATTTCCCCCAAAGCTGTCGGTGAATTTACAAAAATACTCATTATAAACGTTGATAAAATATTAAACTTTTATTCAAAGAATTATAGATTAACATCTCCTGAATGCAACCGCATTGACAGATTTCAAAATAACTTTACTGGGAAAGCACACTTTGCAATAAACTGAGTACTGCGCTCAGAAAAATACACTAGGCAATACAGACACCCGCCGTTTTGGAGTCATCTAAATGCATAAATAGCATTAGAAATATTCACTTACCTTTAATAATCTTCACCAGAAGGCACTTCCAGGAATCCCAGGTCCACAATAAATGTTGTTTTGTTCGATAAAGTTCATAATTTATGTCCAAATAACTCCATGTTGTTAGTGCATTCAGTAAGCTACTCAAAATGTAGGACGCGCGAGGAAAATGTCACGACGAAAGTAAAAAAAATTATCTATTTACGTTCGTTCAAACATGTGAAACGTTGTATAGCATCAATCTTTAGGGCCTTTATAACGTGAAACTTCAGTAATATTCCAACCGGACCCTTGCTATGTCTTGAAAAACGTTTTGGAACACAGGTCCCTTCTCACGTGAATGCACCCAATGAACTGATGTGATTTTCTGAGTCACCTACTTCCCAGCCTTCTCGTTCGGTCTGTGTTTACTGCAAAAGCCTCAAACAACTTTCTAAAGACTGTTGACATCTAGTGGAAGCCTTAGGAAGTGCAAAATGAATCCTTAGTCACTGTGTGTTCGATTGGCAATGACTTGAAAAAACTACAGGCACCAGATTTTCAATTCCTGGTTGTATTTTTTCTCAGGTTTTTGCCTGCCATATGAGTTCTGTTATACTCACAGACACCATTCAAACAGTTGTAGAAACTTCAGAGTGTTTTCTATCCAAATCTACTAATGATATGCATATTCTAGTTTCTGGGCCAGAGTAGTAACCTGTTGAAATTGGGTATGTTTTTCATCCGGCCGTGAAAATACTGCCCCCTAGCCCCAACAGGTCTAACCAGATGGACAAGCGAGCACATGTGTAACACATACTGACTAACGAGGTGATCCCATCTCGAAAAATAAACGAAAAGAAGTCAACACTGTTGATTAAGTAGGAAAACTAGTTTTCCCCAGTTAAAATCTGTCACGACTTCCAAAAAGTTGGTGCCTCTCCTTGTTCGGGCGGCGTTCGGCGGTCGACGTCACCGGCTTTCTAGCTACCACCGATCTTGCTAAAAGGGGAACCGGTGGGACTGCAGTGGTCAGCTGGGGCGGACGGGGCTTTTGGTCACCTGAAGGCTCTGGTTACCTCGGCTCCCGTGCTGGCTCATCCTGATTCCTCCTTGGCATTCATAGTAGAGGTGGACGCATCTAAGGCTGGGATAGGAGCTGTGCTGTCTCAGCGCTCGGGTACGCCACCAAAGCTCTGCCCCTGTGCTTTCTTTTCGAAGAACCTCAAGCCGGCGGAGCCAAACTATGATGTGGGGGACCGGGAGCTGTTGGCTGTGGTCAAGGCTCTGAAGGCCTGAAGGCATTGGCTTGAGGGGGCTAAACACCATTTCCTCATTTGGACTGACCACCGTAATCTGGAGTACATCCGGGAGGCGAGGACTGAACCCTCGCCAGGCAAGGTGGGCCATGTTTTTCACTCGTTTTGTTTTCAGCCTATCCTACAGACCAGGTTCCCAGAATGCTAAGGCAGATGCACTGTCCCGGATGTATGACAGAGGAGCGGTCCACGGATCCCACTCCCATACTTCCGGCTTCTTGCCTGGTGGTACCGGTGGTATGGGAGGTTGACGCAGACATCGAGCGGGCGTTGCGTACGGAGCCCACTCCCACCCAGTGTCCAGTTGGGCATCTGTACATTCTGTCTGATGTCCGCGATCGATTGATCTGTTGGGCCCACACGTCACCCTCCACTGGTCATCCTGGCATCGGTCAGACAGTGCGCTGTCTTAGTGGGAAGTACTGGTGGCCCACTTTAGCTAAGGACGTGAGGGTTTATGTTTCCTCCTGCTCGGTAGGCGCCCAGTGCAAGGCACCTAGACACCTGCCCAGAGGGAAATTACAACCCCTACCTGTTCCATAACGGCTGTGGTCACACCTATCGGTGGATTTCGTGACGGATCTTCCTCCGTCACAAGGAAACACCACGATCCTGGTCGTTGTGGATCAGTTTTCTAAGTCCGGCCGTCTCATTCCTTTGCCCGGTCTCCATACGGCCTTACAGACTGCAGAGGCCCTGTTTACACACATCTTCCGGCACTACGGGGTGCCTGAGGATATAGTGTCTGATCGGGGTCCCCAGTTCACATGGAACGTCTGGGGGTCTCGGTCAGCCTGACCTCAGGGTTTCACCCCGAGAGTAATGGGCAGGTGGAGAGAGTTAACTAGGATGTGGGTAGGTTTCTACGGTCCTATTGCCAGGACCGGCCGGGGGAGTGGGCGCCTTTCATCCCCTGGGCAAAAATGGCCCAAAACTCCCTCCGCCACTCCTCCACTAACCTGTCTCCATTTCAGTGTGTACTAGGTTATCAGCCGTCCTGGCACCGTGGCATCAGAGCCAGATCGAGGCACCTGCGGTGGATGAATGGTTTCGGCGCTTGCAACGGGTCATTAGGCAACAGAAGGCGAGCGCCGACCGCCACCGCAGTGAGGCCCCGGTGTATGCGGGCGGCGTTCGACGGTCGACGTCACCGGCTTTCTAGCTACCACCGATCCACGTTTCTTTTTCCATTTGTTTTGTCTTGATTGTACACACCTGGATCCCATTACATTATAATTTATTCCCTATTTAACCCTCTGAATCCCATATGGTTTTGTGCGTGTTTGTTCTTTGTTTAGTGTTCTAGACTTCTGTGCGCTGGTGTGTTTTTCCCTGCGTGGAAATTATTGTTGTTTCTTTTCGAGTAAAGCACGTCTTTTACTCAGTTCTGTGTCCTGCGCCTGACTCCGTCCTACCACTGCACACTGACACCTGACAAAATCATATGCTGTGAAAGTAACAAGGATGTGGCTACTCCCTCAGCTTTGTAGTTTTTTTCATTTTTCATTTTTTTCATTAGTTAAAAAAGTAGTGCTATGGTATACAAGTGCAAAAACATAATGAAAGGTATATTGTAGAAGTAAATTCATCCATTGACTGCATTTTCATGAATTTGATTATATATCTTGAAGCCCATTCAACACTGCGTGGCAAAGCATACGGACCTAAAGCAGAAGTTAACATCACATTCACAGAAAATGAAATAATGATCGTCTGACAACCTGAAGCAAATTTTGGATAAAAAGGTCCACACTCACACACTGCAGGAGTGCGAAGATCCTCATGTCCTTTTACAGCACAGGAGTAACTGTCTGCATCACTAAAGGAGTCTGAGTACAGGCTGGAAGTGTCCTCCTTTACTTTGTGTCCGTTCTTGTACCAGATGTAGGTGGGGTTGTCAGTCAGAGTACAGGTGGTGCTACAGGTCAGTGTCTTATCCTGATGTCCACCAGTCACCTTCACCTGAAGATCTGGAGAAAAAACAATATCACTGTAAATCCCTTTATCACTGACTTATCGCTCTAATACAAAGATGGAGGAAATACTATGTTATACAGACATCAATACAAACCAAGACAATTTTCCTGGACTAATTGGAATTCAACAGTTTAACTATATTGAATGTAACTGTACCTGTTACAGACAGAGTGACTCCAGGTTTGCCAGTATATCTCCATTTTCCAGTCTTATCTGTAAATCTGAATTTGTACGTAGCTGAGTCACTCTCTCTCAGGTCTGTGATTGACAGGGTGTGACCATTCTCTTTATCCTTACGGTACGTCACACGACCTTTGTAGTCTGGGTCATCACTCAAACTAACCTTACCCGCAGCATCATTTTTAGTGAACCAGAAGGTTGATGTGACTGTACCACTGGGATATGTGTAAGAGCAGGACAGCTCAACTGTTGAGCCCTTCAAGGTACAGATACTCTGAGTGGAGTAAGTCGCACTCCAGCCATTCTGACCCAGTGCCACTGAAACACAGTCACACAACACAATGGTATCAGAATTAAGCCAAGGCCAATTGGCTCACACTGATGCCTGTAGATTGACAAACCTGTCAAGTTATGAATTAGACCATACCTGCCACAGACCAGAGAAAGACCACCAACACACTTCCTGCTGTTCTCAAGGTCATTGTTGCATCTCCCACCCTGCAGTCTTAGAAACATAAACAACAAGTCACTCTATAGCTGGTGAATAACTCCACCTGATACATTGAAGTAGAAACTGTAAATGGGGTACAGGGCCTCATTACTGAAAATGAACCAGGCTCATATTGTGTTGTGTTGTGTTGTGCTATGTGGTTGTCTATGTGAATACTGTCTGTCTGTAAGTATATTTCACTATGTATGTAATGTGTGTGATGTGTTGCATGTCTTCAACAACATATTGAACAGATCTGTAGAACTGTGCTAAATGACTTAAATGTAAATGTAACTGTAAACACATATTTCTACATTGATTGTTCTGAAGCTGTTTTATTCTCAGAACCCCAAATATAGGAGGATAAATGTTCAATCCTCTACGGTCCATCAAGCTGTACAGCAGCCTAAAGACTGACCACCAGGTTCAATGATAGCTCCTATCCCCAAGCTGTGAGGATAAACAGCAAGTGACACACACACACACACACACACACACACACACACACACACACACACACACACACACACACACACACACACACACACACACACAGACACACACCATCTGTAGTGAAGGCCCATAAGGCCCATGGAGTCTGTATCAAAGTCTAGAGAGCTGGTTGTTATGGATGTAGAAAAGTTAAAACACACATCCTACACAGTATAGATGTCAACCCTACTCCCTATCAGTCTGGTCCTGAAGGGCCCTCAGATAAATCACTGTGTCACACACATTTTAAATACTTTATTTGAATCCACAAAAATCTCATTTTAAAGAAAAAGCATCCAAACATTTTGAAGGTCCCTGTATGCATGGCACTCAAGGGTACAGAAAGCACCTCCTTCTCCAAACATCTAGACTGCCCGTGACAACTGAAACTGAGCAGTACCTAGCCAGTTGCTTTGTCCTAGTTTTTGTCAGGTCCTCAATCTGGAGGCCACAAACTGCAAGCCTGTGAGAGTGGCTCAGACTGCCAAATATCAGCGCCACCAGCTAGCACCTCCACCCAGGCTGTCCAAGCTCCACGAGGGGCTGGTATTTAAGCAGCTTCTCCGTAAAGGCCTGCTCCATGTAGCCGTCAACTGAGCAGCCCACCTCGAAAATGAGCACCTCAACCTGCCCCCCCCCCAAACAACAATATCTGGCGTATTTGATAAAATTATACTTTACCCTCAACAATATGACTTATGACTAAAAACAAATAACCAAAAACTATATTTCCAGATATTGTCAAGAGTACTTACAGAGTGAAGTGAAGAGGAGAGGTCTTGTACAGTGAGTTAACTGACAGGTAGTGAGTGGGAACTGCTAGTAAGTGTCAGTTCTGTGGTTGATACATATTTATAGTAGTCAGAACACAAGTAGCTGATACAGAACTGTCCTTTCCTTCCTCTTTAAGACATTAACATGCATGAGGACCAGAACAGCACATCAGAAAAGGAAGGTTACTGTATTAGTGGGCCCTACTTTTCTGAAATTGACAAAATGTCCCCCATTTCCACTTTTTATTAAATACAGAACCATGTTAACAATATGTTGACTATTCTATATGGAATGTTTATAATATATTAGAATGTGTTGCCTTGTCCCTCTGAGTTCTACATGGAACAGGTCAAAGTTCCATTTACATTTGGTCAGTTCCATGATGTCAATCATTATATTCTACAAACACATTCAATGTACACTCCTCATCAGCTGCATCAGAGTGGTACTGAAGGTTCCTGTGTTCTAGACTAGAGTTCTCCCTACTGGCATCTCAACATTACTGCACCATCCTAATAATAATGTCCTCAATAATGTTGGACTAATAACAACATTACAAACTGACAATACATCAGATAGAATGGTGAAACACAACACTGTCTAATTGACAAAGTCACATTTAATCACACAAACATTGATGTCTGTCGTATTACAACATGCCACTATCATATTATGTTACACTGTTGACCCTTGTGTACAGTACCGGTAGTAGCATTAGTTAGCAGAGGAATCAGTATCATCATCACCATAGCCTGCTGTATTGACTGCTGCTGTCCATATACTGTATAGTCTAATGTAGCCTGTTATCCATATATAGTCTAATGTAGCCTGTTATCCATATATAGTCTAATGTAGCCTGTTATCCATATATAGTCTAATGTAGCCTGTTATCCATATATAGTCTAATGTAGCCTGTTATCCATATATAGTCTAATGTAGCTTGTTATCCATATATAGTCTAATGTAGCCTGTTATCCATATATAGTCTAATGTAAACTGTTATCTATATATAGTCTAATGTAGCCTGTTATCCATATATAGTCTAATGTAGCCTGTTATCCATATATAGTCTAATGTAGCCTGTTATCCATATATAGTCTAATGTAGCCTGTTATCCATATATAGTCTAATGTAGCCTGTTATCCATATATAGTCTAATGTAGCTTGTTATCCATATATAGTCTAATGTAGCCTGTTATCCATATATAGTCTAATGTAAACTGTTATCTATATATAGTCTAATGTAGCCTGTTATCTATATATAGTCTAATGTAGCCTGTAATCCATGTATATTTTAATGTAGCCTGTCATCCATATATAGTCTAATGAAGCCTGTTATCCATATATAGTCTATAATGTAGCCTGTTATCCATATATAGTCTAATGTAGCCTGTTATCCATATATAGTCTAATGTAACCTGTTATCTATATATAGTCTAATGTAGCCTGTAATCCATGTATATTTTAATGTAGCCTGTCATCCATATATAGTCTAATGTAGCCTGTCATCCATATATAGTCTAATGTAGCCTGTTATCCATATATAGTCTAATGTAGCCTGTCATCTATATCAAATCAAATCAAATCAAATTTATTTATATGGCCCTTCTTACATCAGCTGATATCACAACGTGCTGTACAGAAACCCAGCCTAAAACCCCAAACAGCAAGCAATGCAGGTGTAGAAGCACAGTGGCTAGGAAAAACTCCCTAGAAAGGCCAAAACCTAGGAAGAAACCTAGAGAGGAACCAGGCTATGAGGGGTGGCCAGTCCTCTTCTGGCTGTGCCGGGTGGAGATTATAACAGCACATGGCCTAGATGTTCAAATGTTCATAAATGACCAGCATTGTCAAATAATAATAATCATAGTAGTTGTCAAGGGTGCAACAAGTCAGTAACACAAGCGTAAGTGTCAGTTGGCTTTTTCATAGCCGATCTTTGAGAGTATCTCTACCGCTCCTGCTGTAGACTATATATAGTCTAATGTAGCCTGTTATCCATATATAGTCTAATGTAGCCTGCTATCCATATACAGTTGAAGTCAGAAGTTTACATACACCTTAGCCAAATACATTTAAACTCAGTTTTTCACAACTCCTGACATTTAATCCTTGTAAAAATGCCATGTCTTAGGTCAGTTAGGATCACCACTTATTTTAAGTATGTGAAATGTCAGAAAAATAGTAGAGAGAATGATTTATTTCAGCTTTAATTTCTTTCATCACATTCCCAGTGGGTCAGAAGTTTACATACACTCAATTAGTATTTGGTAGCATTGCCTTTAAATTGTTTAACTTGGGTCAAATGTTTCAGGTAGCCTTCCACAAGCTTCCCACAATAAGTTGGGTGAATTTTGGCCCATACCTCCTGACAGAGCTGGTGTAACTGAGTCAGGTTTTTAGGCCTCCTTGCTCGCACACACTTTTTCATTTCTGCCAACAAATTTTCTATTGGTTTGAGGTCAGGGTTTTGTGATGGCCACTCCAATACCTTGACTTTGTTGTCCTTAAGCCATTTTGCCACAACTTTGGAAGTATGCTTGGGGTCATTGTCCATTTGGAAGACCCATTTGCGACCAAGCTTTAACTTCCTGACTGATGTCTTGAGATGTTGCTTCAATATATGCACATAATTTTCCCTCCTCATGATGCAATCTACTTTGTGAAGTGCACCAGTCCCTCCTGCAGTAAAGCACCCCCAAAACATGATGCTGCCACCCCCGTGCTTCACGGTTGGGAAGGTGTTCTTCGGCTTACAAGCCTCCACCTTTTTCCTCCAAACATAATGATGGTCATTATGGTCAAACAGTTCTATTTTTTTTCATCAGACCAGAGGATATTTCTCCAAAAGGTACGAACTTTGTCCCCATGCGCAGTTGCAAACTATGGTCTGGCTTCGATATAGGACTCGTTTTACTGTGGATATAGATACTTTTGTAACTGTTCATTTCAGCATCTTCACAAGGTCCTTTGCTCTTGTTCTGGGATTGATCTGCACTTTTCGCACCAAAGTACGTTCATCTCTAGGAGACAGAACGCATCTCCTTCCTGAGCGGTATGACGGCTGCGTGGTCCCATGGTGTTAATACTTGCGTACTATTGTTTGTACAGATGAACATGGTACCTTCTGGCGTTTGGAAATTGCTCCCAAGGATGAATCTGACTTGTGGAGGTCTACCATTTTTTCCTGAGGTATTGGCTGATTTCTTTTGATTTTCCCATAATGTCAAGCGAAGAGGCACTGAGTTTGAAGGTAGGCCTTGAAATACATCCACAGATACACCTCAAATTGACTCAAAGGATGCCAATTAGCATCAGAAGCTTCTAAAGCCATGTCATTTTCTTGAATTTTCCAAGCTGTTTAAAGGCACAGTCAACTTAGTGTTTGTAAACCTCTGACCCACTGGAATTGTGATATAGTGAATTATATGTGAAAAAATATGTCTGTAAACAATTGTTGGAAAAATTACTTGTGTCATGCACAAAGTAGATGTCCTAACCGACTTGCCAAAACTACAGTTTGTTAAGAACAAATTTGTGGATTGGTTGAAAAGCAAGTTTTAATGACTCCAACCTAAGTGTATGTAAACTTCCGACCTCAACTGTATATAGTATAATGTAGCCTGTTAACCATATATACACTACCGTTCAAAAGTTTTGGGCCACTTAAAATGTCCTTGTTTTTGAAGAAAAGCACCTTTTTTGTCCGTTAAAATAACATCAAATTGATCAGAAATACAATGTTGTCACAACGTCCACCGAAGGTGGCTCCTCTCCCTGTCCGGGCGGTGCTCGGCGGTCGTTGTCGACTACTAGCTGCCACCGATCCCATTTTCCTTTTTCGTTTAGCACTGTCTGGTTTGTCACACCTGTGTCTTGTTGTGTCTGATTCGGTGGGTTTATAATTCCCCGCTGCAGGGTAGGCTGTGTTACTAGTTAGTACAGTAAGGGGTGTGTGCCTGCACCAAGGGATTTTGGTTTCGTTTTGAACGGTATGTGTTGTACCGTGGACACTTGTGTTCGCTAGATTCGGAGTTGAGGTTTCTCCTCTGTGTGAACTGTGTTCCCATTCCCTGTGGGTGGATTGAATCATTTCGTGTGGTGACCTTGTGCATTTTGTGCTGTGCCTTTGGGACCGCCTGTGTCTCATGTTAATACATCTCCTAAACACAACCCACCATCACTGTGTCTCATGTTAATACTACTCCTAAACACAACCCACCATCACTGTGTCTCATGTTAATACTACTCCTAAACACAACCCACCATCACTGTGTCTCATGTTAATACTACTCCTAAACACAACCCACCATCACTGTGTCTCATGTTATACTACTCCTAAACACAACCCACCATCACTGTGTCTCATGTTATACTACTGCTAAACACAACCCATCATCACTGTGTCTCATGTTAATACTACTCCTAAACACAACCCACCATCACTGTCTCATGTTAATACTACTCCTAAACACAACCCACCATCACTGTGTCTCATGTTAATACTACTCCTAAACACAACCCACCATCACTGTGTCTCATGTTAATACTACTCCTAAACACAACCCACCATCACTGTGTCTCATGTTAATACTACTCCTAAACACAACCCACCATCACTGTGTCTCATGTTAATACTACTCCTAAACACAACCCACCATCACTGTGTCTCATGTTAATACTACTGCTAAACACAACCCACCATCACTGTGTCTCATGTTAATACTACTGCTAAACACAACCCATCATCACTGTGTCTCATGTTAATACTACTCCTAAACACAACCCACCATCACTGTGTCTCATGTTAATACTACTCCTAAACACAACCCACCATCACTGTCTCATGTTAATACTACTCCTAAACACAACCCACCATCACTGTGTCTCATGTTAATACTACTCCTAAACACAACCCACCATCACTGTGTCTCATGTTAATACTACTCCTAAACACAACCCACCATCACTGTGTCTCATGTTAATACATCTCCTAAAGCTCTTTTGAAACATCCACTCAATCACTCAATCCACTCACAACAATCTATTGCTCTCAGAGCTCTTAAAATAGCATGCACAAGTTTTTATGTGAAACATGTACAATTTACATCCCAGCTTTTGTTGCACACAATATAGCTCAGTATTTGTCAGGGGTGCCAATAATTTTGGTCGTGACTGTATATCCAACAATCAGATGAATATGTAAAAATATATTTATACACACACACACACACACACACAAACAAACCACACATGCACACTTACACAGTTATACTTGACCCTGTTAAACTTTGACAATGAACTTGACCCTATTGAATGGAGATCTGTGTATTACTGGCATACTCTACTGATCATGTTTTAAACATGCAATTGAATAAACAGAACTAAACTAAACACATGAAACCACAGTCCAGGGTCCGTAGTCACAAACTGTATCAGAGTAGCAGAGCTGATCTGGGATCAGTTTAGCCTTTTAGATCATAATGATATGGACCGTCTGAGACACTTTATGAATACAGGCCCTGATGTAACAACCAAAACACAGTTCAAAATAAACCAACAAGTACAAAGATACAGTAAGTCATGTGATGTATGGCTAAAAACATCAAAACAAAAACTATATTTCTAGATATCGTCAAGTGTACTTACAGAGTGAAGTGAAGGGGAGAGGTCTTGAACAGTTAGTCAACTTACTGTCACTGTGTGGAAACAAGAAGTAGTCTACTGTAAGTATTAGTAGAAACAGGCGTAGCCTAAGTGTGAGTTATGTGGTTGACACATTTTAAAGTAGCCTAGTCAGGGCATTAACATGCAGGAACAGCATGTCACATAAGGGATGTTACTGTATCTAAATAGAAAATGGTCTAAAGTCAGCATACTGTAGTTACATTTCTTTATTTGAGGAGTGGGCCTACATGTTTTACAAGAGACAAAATGTGACCCATTCCCATCACTCCACATCAGCTGGTACTGAAGGTTCCAGAACAGATGAAAGGGGAGTATCTTTGGTTCCAGTGTTCTAGACTAGAGCTCTCCCTACTGACATCTCAACATTACTGCAGCTTCCAGGCTTCATATGTCCCTGCTAGTCCGATGTAAATATACAAAATAGAAGGTCAAATAACATTTGGAAATGTTAAAAATATATATAGAATAAACCAGGCACGCATGTAAAAATACTGTGTTATTGGGACTTATGTTGAACTGGCATTTGAATTGAGTGAATTAGTGATCTCAGCTAGCTTGTTAGCTACATGAAGCTGCTGTTATTCAGTGATAAACAAGCATTTCTGTGCATCACACAGCTACTCTGAATGGACTGGATTGTGAACAATACGATAAGCTGCCACTGAATTACAGCAAGACCCTATAGTTAGCTAGCAACACATTCATAAATGGTTAAAAAAAAAGACAGTGAAAAAATGTATCATAAGGACTAATGTTTTGAAGTGACTGTCCTATCTCTAGGGGATATAACAAAATGTGTTTTTTTGGACAAATACCCCATACAAATGTATGTGAACATCCCTTCAAATTAGTGGATTAGGTTATTTCAGCCACACCTGTTACTGACAGATGTATAAAATCGAGCACACAGCCATGCAATCTCCATAAACATTGGCAGTAGAATGGCCTTACTGAAGAGCTCAGTGACTTTCAAAATGGCACCTTACAACAAGTCAGTTTGTCAAATTTCTGCCCTGCTAGAGCTGCCCTGGTCAACTGTAAGTGCTGTTATTATGAAGTGGTAACGTCTTGGAACAACAACGGCTCAGCCATGAAGTGGTAGGCCACACAAGCTCACAGAACGGTCTCCGCTGAGTGCTGAAGCGCGTAGCGTGTAGAAATCGTCTGTCCTCGGCTGCAACACTCACTACCGACTTCCGAACTGTGGCTAGAAGCAACTTCAGCACAAGAACTGTTTGTCGGGAGCTTCATGGGTTTCCATTTCTTAAGATCAATGTGCGCAATGCCAAGCGTCGGCTGGAGTAGTGTAAAGCTCGCCGCCATTGGACTCTGGCGCAGTGGAAACGCGTTCTCTGGAGTGATGAATCATGCTTCACCATCTGGCAGTCAGACGGACGAATCTGGGTTTGGCGGATGCCAGGAGAACGCTACCTGCCCCAATGCACACTGCCAACTGTAAAGTTTGGTGGAGGA
Source organism: Salmo trutta (assembly GCF_901001165.1). Classification (NCBI taxonomy): domain Eukaryota; kingdom Metazoa; phylum Chordata; class Actinopteri; order Salmoniformes; family Salmonidae; genus Salmo; species Salmo trutta. The sequence continues at coordinate 1,777,558 of NC_042994.1, read as the reverse complement.
GGAATAATGGTCTGGGGCTGTTTTTCATAGTTTAGGCTAGATCCCTTAGTTCCAGTGAAGGGAGACCTTAACGCTATAGCATACAATGATATTCTATACGATTCTGTGCTTCCAACTTTGTGGAAACAGTTTGGGAAAGACACTTTCCTGTTTCAGCATGACAACGCCCCCGTGTACAAAGCAAGATCCATACAGAAATGGTTTGTCGAGATCGGTGTGGAAGATCGAGGGCATGAGCCCAGACCTCAACCCCATCGAAAACCTGTGGGATGAATTGGAACGCCGACTGCGAACAGGAACAGGGGCAGAGAGAAACAGTCAAAGCCTAAATCGTTTTTCTAGATATGGTCTGCCTTTTCCAGTGTAGAGGGATTCACATCTTTCATCAATGTCGTTTTTTTTCTTTAATTGTCACTCGACAAGAGAATTCAGACAATCCAATCAGGGAGGGAAACGTAAATATACGCCATGTGGCACCGGATAAAGATACAGATAAAAATGACATTTAATAATGAAACTTCATCTGATTTGATAAAACTGTATTTTATTATGAATTAATACAACTGATTGACATAATAAAACAGTCATTTGTACACCCAGCTCCCCCACATGCTGAGAGGATACAGACAGATTGTCATTTTTACATTGATGCTCTCAAACAGTCATTCTGTACTCCTCATATTGTCAATTTAGTCAACTTCAATTGTATTAGTCCACTGAACATACATGTATTAGTCCACTGAACATACATGTATTAGTCCACTGAACAGACACTGAGTGTACAAAATATTAGGAACACCTGCTCTTTCCATGACATAGACTGACCAGGTGAATCCAGGTGAAAGCTATGATCCCTTATTGATGTCACTTGTTAAATCCACTTCAATCAGTGTAGACGAAGGGGAGGAGACAGGTTAAAGAAGGATTTTTAAGCCTTGATGCATGGGTTGTGTATGTATGCCTATTCAGAGGGTGAATGGGTAAGACAAAAGATTTAAGTGCCTTTGAATGGGGTACAGTGTTAGGTGCCAGGCGCACTGCTTTGAGTGTGTCAAGAACTACAACGCTGCTGGGTTTTTCATGCTCAACAGTTTCCCGCTTGTATCAAGAATGGTCCACCGCCAAAAGGACATCCAGCAAACTTGACACAACTGTGGGAAGCATTGGAGTCAACATGGGCCAGCATCCCCGTGAAACGCTTTTGACACCTTGTAGAGTCCACGCCCCGACAAATTGAGGCTGTTCTGAGGGCAAAAGGGGGTGGCGCAACTCAATATTAGGAAGGTGTTATGGGTCTTGTTCCAATATCCACAGTAGCAGACTACTTGTTTCATTTAAGGTGGTCTAGTGTGGATGTTAGAACACCCCATGGACACTGGTGACATTCCAGGCTGACTAATGGTTGTGTGCCACGTCACTGACTGTGCAGTAGGGCATCAGATTGCTATATCATGATTGGGTTAGCTGACATCTTAAACAAACACCTTTTCAGGTGTTGTGAGAGAAGGCAGGTGACTGCAATTTAGTCTGCCTGGAACATGCCCCATATTCAATTAAAAAGCATTGTTTATTTATCCCCTGTAGGGGCAATTACTAGGCACCCTATGGCATCAGGCTGGCAGTGAGTCTCACAGTGACATCACAAGGGGTCACAGATTCAGGTCACATGTCCAGTCACATGACCATACATACATACACAGTAAAACACATGATAACAACAGATGTCAGCCCCCTTAGTGTCTACAACATGGTCATCATAGAGGAGGTTCACTGGGCAAAGATCCCTTCAAGTTCTAATGATGATGTCATTTCCATGTTTCACAGCTCAGGCCGAGGGAGAGGGGGAAGGAAATCAGAGGTGCACTCCTCTTCACTTTGATTGACACTTCACACACTCATTATATATGTCTAGTGTTCTGTCTGGGATATGTGGTCTGTGCCAGAGGACTACAAACGAGGTGACACCACCCCCAAGCCTCCTGTTCCCTTTCAAAGCAGGGAGTCCCTCATCCTCATCATTCTCCTCCCTCTCTACTATCCAGTCGCTGCGTGGTGGTCAGGGTTGCCATGGTTTCCTGTCTTTTCCTCTCTGGTCAAGCTTGTGTTTGAAGCGACACTTGTCCCCATAGAAACAGCCGGTGGTCCTCCAGAAGAAACACTCGTCCCCATTGATGGGAGCCATCCTCCTGGTCCTGGGAGAGAGAGAGACAAACAGTATGAAAACACAAGCACCTGCACCTGTGCTCCTGCTTCCATCACTTTGTACATTTCAAAAGTTGATATGAGTTGATTTGTAATACTTTAGAATAACTCATAATGATGTTTTAAATGACAGATGGATGTCCTTACCCTGTGGAGGTGTACTGGGGGGCTGAGGAGGTGTTGAGGCCTATAGGGTTGGTCCTCTGAGGAGAGGGAGGGGTTCTCTGCATCCAGCGGTCTGGGTACCTGATTACCAGCCTGGTGCTCTCCAGCTCCACACCCTGGACAGGAGGACAAACAGCAGGCACATTCAAAATACATGCAATAGGACCAATAGCATAGTCCCAACAGTACAATGGAACCAATAACAACGTATTGGGTTTTATTACCGGCATAAAGATTGTTTTTCCTTTGCTGCCAGAAAGGAGTTGAATTGTTGTACTTTTCTCTCTGTGTTGAACGATGGTGATACTATTTATGTGCAAGACTCAAGCTCTACACTGAAGGCTCTTGACTCTGTGTATCATGCAGAGACGTCTAACTCAACATTGTGATCTCCACAGTGCTGTCAGGTGGACATCAGTAGCAACACGCAGGCTCAAACACTGGTACATTCTCATTCATTTAAGAAAACCTGCTCTTCTAGCTCAAAATGAGAACACATAATACAAGCTCAGATCTCAAATCTTGTTTTATGCTCATAGTCCCTTTCATTATTCAGCCCCCTGATCTTGAATTCCCTCCAAGCCCACCTAAAACTCCAGGACCTGGTGTCTGGAGGAGTTCAAAGGACAAATAGATGAACAGGTCGTTGAGACATGTAGCTGTTTCTAGTTGTCACCACATGACACTAGTTTGCATTGCCTTATGTAAGGAAGCCTGTTGTTTTACACTACACACACACACACACACACTGTTTGTTTGCTGGTGTATTTGAGCTGTTGCCAGTGTCTTCTGTCTGTGTTGTCCTTTTAGTCAAACTTATTTTTAATCATGTTTTTGTAGAGACGTTTTCGTTTTTCGGGAGGTCTGACAAACATCGCTCTCGCTCTGCCACCTATCATCGCAGATGCGCAAGTGCGACATCGGAGGATGCAGTGGACCGATATCTCTATCTTGAACAGACAGATTTTTAGGCGACTTGGATTATTATGTTAATTCGATTTTTGGGGGGTTATCCATACTCACAGGAGGCCTTTAGCCTCGCCGTCATTGTAAATAATATTTTGTTATTAATAATTGACTTGCCTGGTTAAATAAAGGTTAAATAAACATTGTCCCAAAAGTACGATGGAACCAAAAGTAGTCCCAATCGGACAACAGAACCAAAAGCATAGTCCCAAAAGTACAATAGCATAGTCCAAAAGAACAGTCCCAAAAGTACAATGGAACGAAAAACATAGTCCCAAAAGTACAATGGAACCAAAAGCATAGTCCCAAAAGTACAATGGAACCAATAGCATAGTTCCAATCGTGCAATAGAACCAAAAGCATAGTCCCAAAAGTACAATGGAACTAATAGCATAGTTGCAATCGTTCAATAGAACCAAAAGCATAGTCCCAAAAGTACAATGGAACCAATAGCATAGTTGCAATCGTTCAATAGAACCAAAAGCATAGTCCCAAAAGTACACGCTCCTAAAGTTCAAGCTGAGGAATTGAAAATAACATCTCACATAGTTGAAGGCATTTAGACAGCATTATGTTTCATCCCACCACTCACCTGGAGCCTCTCCAAGGCGCGAGCAGCCATGTTGGCATTCTTGAAGTTGACAAAGGCACAGAATCTCTCATGTAGAACTCTGATACTCTCTATTTCCCCACACCTACAGTAAAGAAAATAGAATTAGAACGTAAAAGAATAATGATCACCATTCCAACTCAACAAACAAATAAATGTCATAGTATTAGAATGGTGGACCAGCGGCCATTTTGAGTGAAACATTTAAAGTGTTAATGTTATGTTTCTTGATGATTATCACCACACACCATGTAAGAAACAAAGAAACTCACAGCAAGAGAAGCCTAAGCTGTGGATATGGAGATAGATAGATAGATAGATAGATAGATAGATAGATAGATAGATAGATAGATAGATAGATAGATAGATAGATAGATAGATAGATAGATAGATAGATAGATAGATAGATAGATAGATAGATAGATAGATAGATAGATAGATAGATAGATAGGTGCAGCTATTGAACAAAAACAGATGGAAATGTGGCATGATGGTCGTACGTTTTGAAAAGGTCCCATATGTGTTTCTCAGTAAGGTCCACGGTGACGTTCCCCACCCAGAGAGAGGGACAGGGGGACCTGAGGACAAGAGGAGAGAAGGGGACCATGGTGAAAAATACATTCATTACAGCAACATTATAACACCACAACATTATGTATGCAACCTAAATGGCACCCTATTCCCTACATACAGTTGAAGTGGGAAGTTTATATACACTTAGGTCGGAGTCATTAAAACTCTTTTTCAACCACTCCACAAATTTCTTGTTAACAAACTATAGTTTTGGCAAGTCGGTTAGGACATCTACTTTGTGCATGACACAAGTAATTTTTCCAACAATTGTTTACAGACAGATTATTTCACTGTATCACAATTCCAGTGGGTCAGAAGTTTACTTACACTAATTTGACTGCGCCTTTAAACAGCTTGGAAAAATCCAGAAAATAATGTCATGGCTTTAGAAGCTTCTGATAGGCTAATTGACATAATTTGAGTCAGTTGGAGGTAGCTGTGGATGTATTTCAAGGCCTATCCTTCAAACTCAGTGCCTCTTTGCTTGACATCATGGGAAAATCAAAATAAATCAGCCAAGACCTCAGAAAAAAGATTGTAGACCTCCACAAGTCTGGTTCTTCCTTGGGAGCAATTTCCAAACGCCTGAAGGTACCACGTTCATCTGTACAAACAATAGTACGCAATTATAAACACCATGGGACCACGCAGCCGTCATACCGCTCAGGAAGGAGATGCATTCTGTCTCCAAGAGATGAACGTACTTTGGTGCGAAAAGTGCAGATCAATCCCAGAACAAGGACCTTATGAAGATGCTGGAGGAAACAGGTACAAAAGTATCTATATCCACAGTAAAACAAGTCCTATATCAACATAACCTGAAAGGCCACTCAGCAAGGAAGGAGCCACTGCTCCAAAACCGCCATAAAAAAGCCAGACTACGGTTTGCAACTGCACATGGGGACAAAGTTCATACTTTTGGGAGAAATGTCCTCTGGTCTGATGAAACAAAAATAGAACTGTTTGGCCATAATGACCATCGTTATGTTTGGAGGAAAAAGAGGGAGGCTTGCAAGCCAAAGAACACCATCCCAACAGTAACGCACGGGGGTGGCAGCATCATGTTGTGGGGGTGCTTTGCTGCAGGAAGGACTGGTGTCCTTCACAAAATAGATGGCATCATGAGGAAGAAAATGTATGTGTATATCTTGAAGCAACATCTTAAGACATCAGTCAGGAAGTTAAAGCTTGGTTGCAAATGGGTCTTCCAAATGGACAATGACCCCAAGCATACTTCCAAAGTTGTGGCAAAACGGCTTAAGGACAACGAAGTCAAGGTATTGGAGTGGCCATCACAAAGCTCTGACCTCAATCCTCTAGAACATTTGTGGGCAGAACTGAAAAAGTGTGTGAGCAAGGAGGCCTAAAAACCTGACTCCATTACAAAAGCTCTGTCAGGAGGAATGGGCCAAAATTCACCCAACTTATTGTGGGAAGCTTGTGGAAGGCTACCCGAACCGTTTGAAACAAGTTAAACAATTTAAAGGCAATGCTACCAAATACTAATTGAGTGTATGTAAACTTCTGACCCACTGGGAATGTGATGAAAGAAATAAAAGCTGAAATAAATCACTCTACTATTATTCTGACATTTCACATTCTTAAAATAAAGTGGTGATCCTAATTGACCTAAGTCAGGGAATTTTTACTAGGATTAAATGTCAGGAATTGTGAAAAACTGAGTTTAAATGTATTTGGCTAAGGTTTACATAAACTTCCGACTTCAACTGTTGTTCATTACTTTTGACCAAGGCCTATAGGGCTCTGGTTGAAAGTAGTGCACAATCTAGGGAATAGGGCAGGGTTTCCACTAGCCAGTAATAGCCGGCTTTTGGCCTATTAAAAAAAAAATGTAAAAGCCGATAAATAAAATTGCTATTGGCCAGTTGTCCGGGAGAAGAAGAAAAGAATCCCATTGCAAAATAGTCTAAAAAACATTATTCATTGATGGAAATACCAGTTGATCTAAATACATTTGACTGGTCATGCTTATCAGTCTATAGGTTAATTTGCGTAATTTAGTGGAATTGAATTGCATTTTATTTAACACACGCGCACAGCACACAGATACAGAGCCTTAGAGAAGAAAATCTGTCAGACAGCGCGAGTGCTGCTACAGCATCTCAAACAGCAAATGCATAGGCAATGAAAGGCAGGCTTCATCACCGAGTCACACACCACTTTGCAATGAGATGGAGGCAGTACACGTTTTGAAAACATATACTTAATTGATTGAAACTTGAACGTTTTAATCAGGGGTTGGAACCAAAATCATTTTCCAATCTTTTAGTTCTGAACAGAACCATTATTTTGTTCGTGCCGTTCCACTGTTCCGACCAGCAAAATAATGTTCTGAACCTGTTCAAACAAAACAAAAGTAATTGTTTATATTGTTCCTTTCTGTTCCTTATTTATTTTAATTTTAAATCAAGCGTGTAATGTCAGTAGCTACAGTAGACTATGCTTCGTAGGGAGGGGCAGTTAGCCTACACACACACTGGCAAAAATTTTCAGCTGGCAGGCAGGCAGACACTGGATTAAGTTTCTGAGTGACAGAGTGAGGGCTTTGCATAGGCACTTTGTTGCGTTTTTGGTGGGACTGGAAAAAAATGCCCGGAAAGAAAGGACATTATTAACCAGTTCCCATGCTTTTAAAATAACAGTTCTGTTCCGGTACAGTATAGATCACTTTCGTTCTTGGTTCTGGTTCTGTTCTTCGTTTTCGGTTCTGTTCCCCAAACCGGTTCCAACCCCTGGTTTTACTACACATTATTAGGCATGTCTTACTTTGCGTCAAAGTAGCCTACCCAAAATCAGACTATATCCGTGGAGGCAATTATTTTATATCAACTTTCTTTCTCGTCCAGTAAACAAAGGCACAATCCTAGTCATACCAGCAACCCATGCTAGTTGTTGCATATCAGATGTCCCCTCCTTCAAAATTTCTAACAGATATTTTCATCTCTGTCACATGAAACCACTCGCATGTCCGGTGCCCTTTTGACAATGGTGTTCTCCCGCTAATTGCATTATGGAACAAACATTCACACATAGCCTACTACCTTGTGCACATTGTTGCATTTATAATGTGAAGAAATAATAGTTTAACATTCTAATCTAAACCAGTGGTCAACAACCTTTTCTGAGTCAAGATCAGTTTGAGTCAAAATGCAAGCCGAGATTTACCGCTCAGATTTTTTTTTTAAACATGGCTTAAACATAAGCCTTTGCAACATTAACTAATTAAAAACAGTTCTGTAGCAATGAGGTTTGTACAGTAGGCTACAGGCCCTATATATCATCACTGCATATTGACTGCGCATGAATTGGCCTGCCAATGTTGTTCTTCTCAGACCATTTTGTAGGTATATGATCACACTGGTAATAGATCATTTGTTCTATTACTTGTGAGGCACAGCTGAGCGAGCATAATAATTAGCTTATTTTTTGTACTGTACTGATGGCCTGCATCTGATGGTCAGTCTGAGGGGAGGGAAGGAGCAACGGTGAGGCTGCCTCACACCCGACTCACCGTCCCTCCTCTCTCCCTCCTTCAGCTGAGAAAAGGGGATGCAGTCTTCCAGCTGATGGTGAGGCTTAAGTCGCACTGCATTACTTCTGCCTCATGAACCAATTAATGTTGTTACTCCTATGACCAGAGAAATAACAACAACGCAAGCTTATCGAAACACTCGCATTTTATGGCTTATAAAACTGATGAACTAAGTGTTGACAGTGCTGTATAACAACTTAAACATGTAATTAATTATAAAATCAGCAGCTCTTTGCTGTATTTGTTGAGTCTCTGTCTACTCATGGTTTTAAACGTTTAGAGATCTCACATGATCAACTTTGCTGTGAGTTCAAGGCTTCTTTTTACAGTCTATGGAGCGAGGAAACTGTGCAGACACGGTGATCTGAGCTATGTGATTGGCCAGCGGTAGGCCTACAGGTGCACTTGATTTGCTCTCTGGGCCTGCCGAGTAGGTCGGAGTTCTACCTTTAGACACATGAAATGGTTTAAAATGGAAACACCTTGCCTTCCCGACACTAGGGCAGCTGAATGAAGTGCACCTACCATCAACAGAGTTAAACCAAAAAATGTTTATAGGAACACAAGGCTTTATCGTTGGGTTTTTCACAGAAATGCTTGGTGATCGACTAGGAATGGCTTGGAAATCGAGCAGTCGATCGCGATCGACCGGTTGGCGACCACTGATCTAAACCTTCTGCTCTGCATCAGATTCGTTAAAAAGTCATGTTTTTTAATGTAGCCTGGTCCTACTGGTTGAATGAATTTGGGATCTATCTTCCCATAACTGTCCCAGAGTCTGTTTGGTATAGGCTATTTCTTTCTCCACAAGCTGACCAATAGAATAGGTGAACGTTTTTGCTATGGGGGATAGTAGACTGACAGGCTAGTTATTTTGCTGTTTGTAACTCGTCTTGTGGGCTGAGGAAAAGTAAATGTGGACAGTTATTCTAACATCTTCAAAGTGTGCATCATAATTCAGTAATAAGTATGACACATTGTTGCATCTTCGACTTGCATGTTCTGTTAATATGAATTACCATCATCTGAATGTGATTTCGGTCATTCTGAGCACTGTGGGTGGACGCACTAATCAGCTTACGCACCCAATGCAGATGGGTTCCGGTACATTTCTAAAATGTCCGGTAAATTCAAACGCTTCCTGGCAAATGTCCAATGCCACATTCCTATAACGGAAACGCTGGAATAGGGGGCCCTTTGGGACAGTCTATAGCTTCAATAACTGTAGGGATGTAAATTAAATAATGGATTATATAGCCATTTAGACGACGAATAACAAAAAAACTGTGTGGTGGTGGTCTCAGTTAACAAAGCTGGTCTCAAATGACGAGATAGCCTTGTCTGAGACTTGAAGATTCATGTTAGCTCCCGAAGCTAATGTCTAGACTTTAACTCAGTGGGATAACATAGTATAGAGTCACACTAACAACCCAGGTATGATACCCAGAGTTTAACATACTCACCCAGTAGAGTCCTCAGGGGAGGAGAGGTCCACCACTGCAGAAGGAAGAGGAAAAGGTTCACTTTACTATGAAACATTGTAGCAAAACCTCACAACAAATCAAAGTTAGATGTACAGTAAGTATTTCTATATTGTTGTAGTATATTTGGTAAATCAGAAATCAAACTAATTTAAATGCAATGGCTATGCCCATGTCTGGTAGTGCAACCTATCTATCCTATGCCCCCTGTGGTGGGGTCTGGTAGTGCAACCTGTCTATACTATGCCCCCTGTGGTGGGGTCTGGTAGTGCAGCCTGTCTATACTATGCCCCCTGTGGTGGGGTCTGGTAGTGCAGCCTGTCTATACTATGCCCCCCTGTGGTGGGGTCTGGTAGTGCAGCCTGTCTATACTATGCCCCCCTGTGGTGGGTCTGGTAGTGCAGCCTGTCTATACTATACCCCCTGTGGTGGGGTCTGGTAGTGCAACCTGTCTATCCTATGCCCCCTGTGGTGGGGTCTGGTAGTGCAACCTGTCTATACTATGCCCCCTGTGGTGGGGTCTGGTAGTGCAGCCTGTCTATACTATGCCCCCTGTGGTGGGGTCTGGTAGAGCAGCCTGTCCCTATACCTCTGACAGCCTCAGGGGAGCCGAGAGCAGCCTGCACCGTGGTAAACTTCTCCAACAGCAACACACTCTGCCCCTCCTCAAAACCCAGATCCTACAGGAGAGAGAGAGAGAGAAGGGGTGAATTGATAAACTGATATCAGAGCAGATCTCAGAAACAAAACAGAAAAGACAAAAACGCTTCTAACAAGTTCACCAATCAACACCAAAGTTATCCAATAACAAAAGACTAGAGCCTGACCCGATCGTAGGCGATCGAATAAACCCCCAATTCCTTCCATTCTGTTAGCAAATGTGAAATCTCTTGAAAATAAAATCGATGACCTACACGGAAGATTAAACTACCGACGGGACATTCAAAACTGTAATATCTTATGCTTCACAGAGTCGTGGCTGAACGACGACATTATCAACATACAGGTGGCTGGTTATATGCTGTATCGGCAGGATAGAACAGCGTCGGACTATGTATTTTTGTAAATAACACCTGGTGCACCATATGTCTCAAGGTTTTGCTCACCTGAAGTAGAATATCTCATGATAAGCTGTAGACCACACTATCTACCTAGAGAGTTTTCATCTGTATTTTTCGTAGCTGTCTACATACCACCCCAGACTGACGTTGGCATTATGACCGCACTGAATGAGCTGTATTCCGCCATAATCAAACAGGAAAACGCTCACCCAGAGGCGGCGCTCCTAGTGGCTGGGGACTTTAATGCAGGGAAACCAAATCAGTCTCACCAAATTTCTTGCAGTATGTTAAATGTGCAACCAGAGGGGGAAAAAAACTCTGGACCACCTTTACTCCACACACAAAGACGCATACAAAGCTCTCCCTCGCCCTCCATTTGGCAAATCTGACCATAATTATATCCTCCTGATTCCTACATAGTGCATACAAGCAAAAATTAAAGCAGGAAGCACCAGTGACTCGATCAATAAAAAAGTGGTCAGATGAAGCAGATGCTAAGCTACAGGACTGTTTTTCTAGCACAACTGGAATATGTTCCGGGATTCCTCCAATGACATTGAGGAGTACACTACATCAGTCATTGGCTTCATCAATAAGTGCATCGATGACATCGTCCCCACAGTGACCAGTACATACCCCAACCAAAAGCCATGGATTACAGGCAACATCCGCACTGAGCTAAAGGCTAAAGCTGCCGCTTTCAAGGAACGGGATTCTAACCCGGAAGTTTATAATAAATCCTGCTACGCCCTCCGACGAACCATCAAACAGGCAAAGCGTCAATACAGGACTGAGATCGAATCGTACTACACCGGCTCTGACGCTCGTTGGATGTGGCAGGGCTTGCAAACCATTAGAGACTACAAAAGGAAGCACAGCCGAGAGCTGCCTAGTGACACGAGCATACCAGAAGAGCTAAACTACTTCTATGCTCCCTTCGAGGCAAATAACACTGAAATATGCATGAGAGCACAAGCTGTTCCGGACGACTGTGTGATCACGCTCTCTGCAGCCGATGTGAGTAAAACCTTTAAACAGGTCAACATTCACAAGGCCGCAGGACCAGATGGATTACCAGGACGTGTACTCCGAGCATGCGCTGACCAACTGGCAAGTGTCTTCACTGACATTTTCAACCTCTCCCTGTCCGAGTCTGTAATACCAACATGTTTTAAGCAGACCACCATAGTCCCTGTGCCCAAAAACACTAAGGCAACCTGCCTAAAAGACTACCGACCCGTAGCACTCACGTCTGTAGCCATGAAGTGCTTTTAAAGGCTGGTCATGACTCATATCAACACCATTATCCCAGAAACCCTAGACCCGCTCCAATTTGCATACCACACCAACAGATCCAACGATGATGCAATCTCTATTGCACTCCACACTGCCCTCTCCCACCTGGACAAAAGGAACACCTATGTGAAAATGCTATTCATTGACTACAGCTCAGCGTTCAACATCATAGCTCCCTCAAAGCTCATCAATAAGCAAGGACCCTTGGACTAAACACCTCCCTCTGCAACTGGATCCTGGACTTCCTCATGGGCCGACCCTTGGTGGTAAGGGTAGGTAACAACACATCCGCCACACTGATCCTCAACACGGGGGCCCCTCAGGGGTGTGTGCTCAGTCCCCTGCTGTATTCCCTGTTCACTCATGACTGCATGGCCAGGCACGACTCCAACACCATCATTAAGTTTGCCGATGACACAACAGTGGTAGCACTGATCACCGACAACAACGAGACAGCGTATAGGGAGGAGGTCAGAGAGCTGGCAGTCTGGTGCCAGGACAACAACCTGTCCTCAACGTGATCAAGACAAAGAAGATGATTGAGGACTACAGGAAAAAGAGGACCGAGCACGCCCCCATTTTCACCGACGGGGCTGTAGTGGAGCAGGTTGAGCGCTTCAAGTTCTTTGGTGTCCACATCACCAACAAACTAACATGGTCCAAGCACACCAAGACAGTCGTGAAGAGGGCACGACAAAACCTATTTCCCCTCATGAGACTGAAAAGATTTGGCATGGGTCCTCAGATCCTCAAAAGGTTCTACAGCTGCACCATAGAGAGCATCCTGACTGGTCGCATCACTGCCTGGTATGGCAACAGCTCGGCCTCGGACCGCAAGGCACTACAGAGGGTAGTGTGTACGGCCCAGTACATCACTGGGGCCAAGCTTCCTGCCATCCAGGACCTCTATACCAGGCGGTGTCAGAGGAAAGCCCTAAAAATTGTCAGACTCCAGCCACCTTAGTCATAGACTGTTCTCTCTGCTACCGCAGGGCAAGCAGTACCGTAGCGCCAAGTCTAGGTCCAAGAGGCTTCTAAACAGCTTCTACCCACAAGCCATAAGACTCCTGAACATCTATTAGTTGCCCCCCCCTTTTTTACACCGCTGCTACTCTGTTGTTATCATCTATGCATAGTCACTTAAATAACTCTACCTACATGTACATATTACCTCAACTAACTGGTACCCCCTCGTATATAGTCTCGCTATTGTTATTTTACTGCTTCTCTTGAATTACTTGTTACTATTATTTCTTCTAATGCATATTTTTTTAAACTGCATTGTTGGTTAGCAGCTCGTAAGTAAGCATTTCACCGTAAGGTCTACACCTGTTGTTTTCGGCGCAAGTGACTAATAAAATTGTATTTGACCCCTGACCCCTGTCTCCCCTCACCATGAGCTGCAGGACCTTGCAGTTGAAGAGCTCAATGGAGGCCTCCTCACAGTCCTGATCCAGCTTCAACACCTGCTGCATGGCCCTCTCTGCCTCACCATACCGCTGGAGAGAGAAGAGGGGAGGAAGAGAGGGGAAGAAAGGGAGGGGGAGATGGGAGATGGAGAGTCAGATTTCACAGACAGACACACACACACACACACACACACACAGCAATGTTCACGTTGACAGTAGAGAGCTCAGACACTGACCTTCAACCCCATCAGTGCACTCCCCTTGCGGAAGTATCCCTTTGGCCAATCAGGGGCCAGCTGGATGGACTTCTGAGCGTCTGATAGGGCAGAGGGGTAGAGCTCCAGACACCAGTAGCAGTATGAACGATTCCCAAAGAACCTGAGAGAGAGACAGAGAGAGAGAGAGGGAGAGAGAGAGAGAGAGGACACATTAAAACACAAGTTGACAGAAGTCTAATTTCAGATCAGAGAGCATAGTGGTGCGATATGTTGTATTTAGGGTCAGAGGTCAAGCTTTAAGGTGTACCTGTGGTCTTTGGGGTCACAGTGGATAGCCTCAGAGAACATGTCCACAGCCTGAGAATACTGGCCCTGCTTAAACAGCTGAATACCCTTCTCTGGAGGAGAACACACACATACAGTGTTAAACTGGGGTAATTTCAGTGAATATAAATAATCATTCTGAGACAACTGTATTAATGTCACCTGTTAGTGAGGCTCCCTTCTTCTTCACAGGGGCTGAACTCTCCACCTGAAATGAGACAACTCAGTTAATACTGCCTCTGTGTGTGTGTGTGTGTGTGTGTGTGTGTGTGTGTGTGTGTGTGTGTGTGTGTGTGTGTGTGTGTGTGTGTGTGTGTGTATATGAACGTGCATGTGTGTGTCCCTCCGCACCTCGCTGGTCCTAGCCTCGTTCTCCTTGTTCTCTCTAGAGGCGTGGCCTGCACTGGTCCTGGCTTTGGGTCTGATGTGACTGGCAGCGTTGGCCACAAACGCACTGCGGACGTCCCACTCTGGCTCCTAGAGGAGGAGATATAAATCAAAACGGCACCCCTATAATGCACTGCTTATGACCAGGGCCCATAGAATCATATAGCTCTGGTCAGAAGTAGGGCATTATATAGGGAATGGGGTGCCATTTGGGACGCAGATATAATAGACAGAAAGAGACAAAGAAATACTTTCTATCATCCTATATCTATTAGTTTCTCTGGTGTATCCTCCCCTCCATACCTCCCTGCCTTCCATGTCCTTCCTTCCTTCCCTCCCTCCCTCCCTCCCTCCCTCCCTCCCTCCCCTACCTCCTCTGGGGTCCTGACAGGGGGCTGGCGGTTGCTCTTGTTCCCAGACACAGCAAGAGGAGGCGTGGGCTCGTTCTTGGCAGGAGGTACTACCCTCTCTACCTCCTCCTTCTCCTCTTCACTTTCACTCTCAGACTCTGACGCTACTCCTCCCTCCTGCTCAGCATCTGCGCTCTTCTCCTCCTTCTCTAGTTTCTTTCGTTCTTTCTGTCTCTGTAAAGAGAGAATGGTAAAGGTGTGTTGAGGGAGGGTAAGGAGGAGAGAGATGATGACAGGTGGACCAGGTATGACAGAGATAATGACAGGTGCACCAGGTATGACAGAGATAATGACAGGTGGACCATGTATGACAGAGATAATGACAGGTGGACCAGGTATGACAGAGATAATGACAGGTGGACCAGGTATGACAGAGATAATGACAGGTGGACCATGTATGACAGAGATAATGACAGATGGACCAGGTATGACAGAGATAATGACAGGTGGACCAGGTATGACAGAGATAATGACAGGTTGACCAGGTATGACAGAGATAATGACAGGTGGACCATGTATGACATAGATAATGACAGGTGGACCATGTATGACAGAGATAATGACAGGTGGACCAGGTATGACAGAGATAATGACAGGTGGACCAGGTATGACAGAGATAATGACAGGTGGACCAGGTATGACAGAGATAATGACAAATGGACCAGGTATGACAGAGATAATGACAGGTGGACCAGGTATGACAGAGATAATGACAGGTGGACCAGGTATGACAGAGATAATGGCAGGTGGACCAGGTATGACAGAGATAATGGCAGGTGGACCAGGTATGACAGAGATAATGACAGGTGGACCAGGTATGACAGAGATAATGACAGGTGGACCAGGTATGACAGAGATAATGACAGGTGGACCAGGTATGACATAGATAATGACAGGTGGACCAGGTATGACAGAGATAATGACAAGTAGACCAGGTATGACAGAGATAATGGCAGGTGGACCAGGTATGACAGAGATAATGACAGGTGGACCAGGTATGACAGAGATAATGACAGGTGGACCAGGTATGACAGAGATAATGACAGGTGGACCAGGTATGACAGAGATAATGACAGTTGGACCAGGTATGACAGAGATAATGACAGGTGGACTAGGTATGACATAGATAATGACAGGTGGACTAGGTATGACAGAGATAATGACAGGTGGACCAGGTATGACATAGATAATGACAGGTGGACCAGGTATGACAGAGATAATGACAGGTGGACCAGGTATGACAGAGATAATGACAGGTGGACCAGGTATGACAGAGATAATGACAGGTGGACCAGGTATGACAGAGATAATGACAGGTGGACCAGGTATGACAGAGATAATGACAAGTAGACCAGGTATGACAGAGATAATGGCAGGTGGACCAGGTATGACAGAGATAATGACAGGTGGACCATGTATGACAGAGATAATGACAGGTGGACCAGGTATGACAGAGATAATGACAGGTGCACCAGGTATGACAGAGATAATGACAGGTGGACCAGGTATGACAGAGATAATGACAGGTGGACCAGGTATGACATAGATAATGACAGGTGGACCAGGTATGACAGAGATAATGACAAGTAGACCAGGTATGACAGAGATAATGGCAGGTGGACCAGGTATGACAGAGATAATGACAGGTGGACCAGGTATGACAGAGATAATGACAGGTGGACCAGGTATGACAGAGATAATGACAGGTGGACCAGGTATGACAGAGATAATGACAGGTGGACCAGGTATGACAGAGATAATGACAGGTGGACCAGGTATGACAGAGATAATGACAGGTGGACCATGTATGACAGAGATAATGACAGGTGGACCAGGTATGACAGAGATAATGACAGGTGGACCAGGTATGACAGAGATAATGACAGGTGGACCATGTATGACAGAGATAATGACAGGTGGACCAGGTATGACAGAGATAATGACAGGTGGACCATGTATGACAGAGATAATGACAGGTGGACCAGGTATGACAGAGATAATGACAGGTGGACCAGGTAAGACAGAGATAATGACAGGTGGACCAGGTATGACAGAGATAATGACAGGTGGACTAGGTATGACATAGATAATGACAGGTGGACCATGTATTACAGAGATAAACAAATAGTCACTGGTTCCTTATTCCTCTGGTGCAATACCAAAAACCAACTGCATTACTCAACTCTATTACGTCATTAATTATTAATTCATTAAGATCAATTACACAGACATGTTAATGACTATGTAGCAACAATGTTACTGTAGTAATGACAGTGTTATTACAGGTTACACCGGTATAAAGTTACAGGTTACACAGGTATAAGAGCAATTTAATTTGAAGTGTTACCAGGTTGATTATGATGTGGTGTAGGTGTGACATAGTACAGGTGTGTGTGTGTGTGTGTGTGTGTGTGTGTGTGTGTGTGTGTGTGTGTGTGTGTGTGTGTGTGTGTGTGTGTGTGTGTGTTCTACTCACCTTTCTCTTAGCCCTGCGTCTCTCTGCTCTCCTTCTGGTCTTCTCCTCCTCACTCAACTCCTCCTCCCCACTCAGGACCTCTCCACCCGCGGCTGGACCTGGAGCTCCTCCTCCTCCTCCTCCTCCTCCCTGCTCCTCCTGCTCACCTGGCCCATCTAGAAACACACAGAACCAGAGAGCCAACACAGATCAACCAAAGAAAACACTTTGGGGTTTGTTTCGTGTTACTTCTGTAACATTATCTATACAGGTTGGTCTCACTGAGAAAGTTAGAGACTTTGGAGGAGGAGAACAAAGAGAACAGGGAGGAGAAAGATGAGGAAGAGAAGGAGGAAGAGGCGGAGGCAGCAGCCCAGATATATCCATGTTTAAATGGATTCTGATTATTTCCAGGGATACACAACATCCTGAAATATATAGAGATATTGTTGTTAGAAAGAATACTATATTTCCCTTGACGTAGTGATGCTGAATGTAAAAAATGGCTCAACATACCCCACTCTCCCCTACAGGTTAGTCTCATTGAGATGGGGACGGGAGGGAAAAGAGAAGGAATAGAGGACAGGGAGGAGAAGAGAAAACACAGTACAGTACACATCAGTACAGTACACATCAGTACAGTACACATCAGTACAGTACACATCCTGCTAGAGATTCTCCTTTGTTCTTTGGGTGGAAACCTATTGGACCAGTGGATCCGTACAGGAAGTGTATCGTTGCCCTACCAAGACGAAATGACAGACTCTTCCCCCCTCCCCCCAACACACTCATATAGTGCATCCCAAATGGCACCCTATATCATATAGTTCACTGTTTTGGGTCATGGTCAGAATTAGTGCATTATATAGGGAATAGGGTGACCTTTGGAACACACATTTAACCAAAAGGTTCAATACAGACCAACTGTAGCCTGTTGAGGGCAGCACAGACAAATCAGAACCTTCCCCTTCAACACCCACTGTCTGTCTGCCACCTGGGTGCTTCCCTTACCTGACCCTGATAACCTCCTGTACCTTGTGCTCTAGGTCTGTGTCCCAAATGGAACCCTATTCCCTATCGCTATGTAGTGCACCACTTTTAACCAGGGCCCATAGTGTCAAAAGTAGTGCACTACATAGGGAAAAGGGTGCCATTTCATAAGCAGCCTAGACCTATTGGCGCTGGGCCTGGCAGCGTCCATAGTATTCCTGCATATAGGGAGGCTGCCTACAATGGTTTCATTTTTTATTTCCATCAGCGTCTTTGTTTCTGGCTTATTCACTCAAGCCTCACGATCTGGAAAATGCTAGCCTGGTGGAACCAGCCCGATCGCTCATTCATTTTGTTTCATTTCAAGTGAAACAGAATGAGTTCTGTTTTTGAGTTCTGGGGAAACTTTGAGAAACTGATTGAAGCTAGAAGGTACTTCCTGATCTCTTCAAATAAGAAACTAATTTCCGTGTCAAAACTTTCCAGTGCCCTACTTAACAACCCTCGTCAAAACGTCTCACATTAGTTTGTATTAGTTTGTTTTGTCTTTTTTCCTCCAATTTTACTGAGCCTATGTTAGAAAGAAACAATGACTGAAACACTACTTACACTGCTAAGAAACAAGCGGTAACATGTACGCTGGGAGTCGGGAAGCAAGTACAGGGCGTGAATATTTAATAACTAAACAAACATAGACCAAAACAAGACACACAAGTAGAGTCAATAACACCTGGGGAAGGAACCAAAGGGAGTAACATATATAGGGAAGGTAATCAGGGAGATAATGGAGTCCAGGTGAGTCTGATGAGGCGCTGATGCGCATAACAATGGTGACAGGTGTGAGTAATAATGAGCAGCCTGATGACCTCGAGCGCCGGAGAGGGAGTATACGTGACACAAGCAGCAACATTGTTGAAAAAAATATATATATTTCTGGTGCGAAATGAAAACCACATGTTGTGAATCTGGTATCCAAGGCCAGCAGAGAAGCTGTTTGTGTTACACTACTTTGATAGGGAACATAAAGTGGATGGGAAAGGACTTTATCTCCCCAGCTCTCTCTGCCTCTCTCTCTCTCGCTCTCTCTCTGCTGCTCTCACTCAATTCAATGGGTTTTATTGGCATGGGAAACATACTGTATGTTTACATTGGGTTTTATTGGCATGGGAACATACTGTATGTTTACATTGGGTTTTATTGGCATGGGAAACATACTGTATGTTTACATTGGATTTTATTGGCATGGGAAACATACTGTATGTTTACATTGGGTTTTATTGGCATGGGAAACATACTGTATGTTTACATTGGGTTTTATTGGCATGGGAAACATACTGTATGTTTACATTGGGTTTTATTGGCATGGGAAACATACTGTATGTTTACATTGGGTTTTATTGGCATGGGAAACATACTGTATGTTTACATTGGGTTTTATTGGCATGGGAAACATACTGTATGTTTACATTGGGTTTTATTGGCATGGGAACATACTGTATGTTTACATTGGGTTTTATTGGCATGGGAAACATACTGTATGTTTACATTGGGTTTTATTGGCATGGGAAACATACTGTATGTTTACATTGGGTTTTATTGGCATGGGAAACATACTGTATGTTTACATTGGGTTTTATTGGCATGGGAACATACTGTATGTTTACATTGGGTTTTATTGGCATGGGAAACATACTGTATGTTTACATTGGGTTTTATTGGCATGGGAAACATACTGTATGTTTACATTGGATTTTATTGGCATGGGAAACATACTGTATGTTTACATTGGGTTTTATTGGCATGGGAAACATACTGTATGTTTACATTGGGTTTTATTGGCATGGGAAACATACTGTATGTTTACATTGGGTTTTATTGGCATGGGAAACATACTGTATGTTTACATTGGGTTTTATTGGCATGGGAAACATACTGTATGTTTACATTGGGTTTTATTGGCATGGGAACATACTGTATGTTTACATTGGGTTTTATTGGCATGGGAAACATACTGTATGTTTACATTGGGTTTTATTGGCATGGGAACATACTGTATGTTTACATTGGGTTTTATTGGCATGGGAACATACTGTATGTTTACATTGGGTTTTATTGGCATGGGAAACATACTGTATGTTTACATTGGGTTTTATTGGCATGGGAAACATACTGTATGTTTACATTGGGTTTTATTGGCATGGGAAACATACTGTATGTTTACATTGGGTTTTATTGGCATGGGAAACATACTGTATGTTTACATTGGGTTTTATTGGCATGGGAACATACTGTATGTTTACATTGGGTTTTATTGGCATGGGAAACATACTGTATGTTTACATTGGGTTTTATTGGCATGGGAAACATACTGTATGTTTACATTGGGTTTTATTGGCATGGGAAATATACTGTATGTTTACATTGCCAAAGCAAGTGAAATTAACAAGTGAGAAGAAACGAATTGAACAACATCAACAAAAAACTACTAGAAATTACAAGTGAACGTCGCACTCAAAAAGGTTGAAAAAATATAGACATTTCAAGTGTTATTATCAGCTATGTTTTAGCAATGTGTAAATAGTTGTAGTACGAATAGCGGGGGACGATACACAGATAAATATTGGTGGTATTTATAATATTGTTTGTGCTCCACTGGTTGCCTTTTCTCATGACAGCGGGCCACAAATCTCACTGCTGTGACCGTACACTGCACCTAACAGATATGGTTGTTATCAACGTTGGATTTGTTTGATTCGTTTTCAAATCCTCTCTCTCTCTCTCTCTCTCAACAAAACAATGTAAATAAAAAGAATGCCAAAAGACATGAAACAAAACAGAGAGAAGGGGTAAAGGAATATGTTTGCCTTGTGATTCCATGCACCTCGGTCAGCCTGTGAGTTGACGGCAGCCAGAACAGATGTTCAGAGACGGAAGAACTGGAGTGCGTCCCAAATGGAACCCTATCCTCTACCACTCCCCTGTGGCCCCTGGGCGACGGTAGTGCTCCAAATGGGGAAAGGGTGCCATTTGGGACACAGCCTTAAAGAAGGAGCCCTGTAAGTCCAGAAATAGAACCCCCACCGACCAACCAGCAGCAGGCCTGTCGCCTGGGCCTGAGGAAGGAAGAGAAACTCTATCTGTTTGGCATTAGCAGCCAGACTCAAACACACCCAGAGAGGAGCAACGGGAGAGAGGACGAACGTGTGTGCCTGTGCGCGTGTGTGTGTGCGTCCGTGCGCGTGACCTCTGGGACCCAACAGGCCTATAAGTAATGGGATGTTACGTTATGTAAAGGCCTCTGTGTGCTTCCCAGCCGAAACAGTTTGTGCATATATTATGACAACATTTTGTGACGTTTTTGTTTGTTTTGGTCTTCGGCAGGTGTTTTCGTGGCTGTACGGGCACACAACATTTCGCGAGGCAAGCCGTATTTCGGTAGCCAAAGTCTACACCCCTTCATCGGTTATTGGTCAACAGTAGGGATTCTTCAATGAAGTGTCTGTTGTCATTCAACGATAGAACACTCATTTCCTTGCGGTTAAGAGCGTTGAGCCAGTAACCGAAAGGTCGCTGGTTCGAATCCCTAAGCCGGAAAGGTGGAGAAATCTGCCGTTCTGCCCTTGAGCAAGGCAGTTAACCAACAACTGCTCCCTGGGTGCCGTGGATGTCGATTAAGGCAGCCCCCTGCACCTCTCTGATTCAGAGGGGTTGGGTTAGATGCGGCTGACACATTTCGGTTAAATGCATTCAGGTATCCCCTTTCCCCTTTAAAAATACTGCATCAAACATCTTAGTTAAATGTACAATTGTTTGACTAAGATCTCCTTAGCAAAAAAAAAGTCTAAATGAATGACAGATTTCATGAGTTAGATGAATTCTAACTATTTTCAGGAAGTGTATACTGGCTGCGGCGTCTCAAGATGGACAAAACGTACTATTACCATTTTTTGTTTCTTTTAAGCAAAGGTCTTTTAAGGGAACATGCGAGCACACTCGTTCGGTTCACCTAGCAGAGTTGGGCTAGGCTCCAGCTGAACCAAAGCATGCTGAAGCCCTATCGGCCCTGGGCAAAAGTAGTGCACTATAAAGGGAACAGGGAGCCATTTGAGATTTAACCCAACTCAATTCCAACCATGACAAATATACTCAAAACAGCCTCAAACAACCTCATCTTGACGCAAGTGTTAAACCATGTGTGGAATGAGATATTCTCCATCTTCAGAATGAAATAATCAAGTTGCAAAGTTAGCACAGGAAAAGGGCCTAATCCAACCAGTATGTTTGCTTCTCACAAGGACAGAGAGCTAAGCCTGCATGCCGTTGTCAGCACTTCTGACTGACTGACTGGCTGGCTGGCTGGCTGGCTGCCTGGCTTACATCTGGGCTCTTGTTCAGTAAGGTGAAACGTTCAGAACATTGCAGATAGAAATGCAATGAATAATATAGAGCATGCCCTATTCATCATGATAGATAGGCAATCATATCTAAACAATACATTTCTACCGGAACGTTCTGGAATGTTGGATTACCTCGGTCAACAACGGCTCACTCCCCTTAAACACACAACGGCTCCTCCCTGGGTCATGTTCAGTAGTCACAAAACTGGGGAAACTTTTAGAAACTGGAAGGTAGTTCCTGATCTCTTCAAATAGGAAACTAATTTCCGTTTCAAAACTTTCCAGTGCCCTACTTAACGACCCTCGTCTAAACGCCTCATATTAGTTTATATTATTAGTTAATATTAGTTATTTTTGTGTCTTTTTTTCCATAAATTTTTACTGCGCTTATGTTAGAAATAAACAATGACTGAAACACTACTTACACTGCTAAGAAACAAGCAGCAGCATTGTCAGAAAAACCACCCTTCTTTCTTGTGCGATATAAAAACCGCGTTGTGTATCTGGTTCCCAAGGCCAGCAGAGAAGCTGTTTGTGTTACACTACTTTGATAGGGATCAGAAAAATGCAGGGAAAGGACTTTACCTCCCCCCTCTCTCTCTCACTCTTCTCTCTCTGCCATGCTCTCAGCCTCTCTCCCTTTCTGCCTCTCCTTCTCTCTCTGAACATCTCTCCTTCTCCCTCTTCTGCCACCCTCTCTCTCTCTCTGCCTCTCTCGCTCTGCCTCTCTCAATTTAATTCAAAGGGTTTTATTGGCATGGGAACATAGTGTATGTTTACATTGCCAAAGCAAGTGAAATAAACAAAAGTGAGAAGAAACTAATTGAACAACATCAACAAAAAACTACTAGAAATTACAAGTGAACGTCGCACTCAAAAAGGTTGAAAAAATATAGACATTTCAAGTGTTATTATCAGCTATGTTTTAGCAATGTGTAAATAGTTGTAGTACGACTAGCAGGGGACGATACACAGATAAATATTGGTGGTATTTATAATATTGTTTGTGCTCCACTGGTTTCCCTTTTCTCATGACAACGGGCCACAAATCTTGCTGCTGGGATTGCACACTGCAGTATCTCACCTAACAGATATGGGAGTTATCAATGTTGGATTTGTTTTCAAATCGTTTCTGGGTCTGTTTGAGAGATCTCTCTCTCTCTCTTTCTGGAAAACAAACAGAGTGGTGGCTGCATGCCTGTGGTTTCCTGCCACTCAGAGACAAAGTACCCCTCCCCCCCATCACCCATAATGCCTTAGGCTGACAGACCAGAGAAGAAGACAGAAGAGAGTAAAATCAAGAGGAACCGTTTGTTAGTAGTTAGCCACCACACAGTCAACCACAAAGAATATACACAACACAACCCATCTCCACACCACCCTCATCATCACCATCCCCACCATCAGCCCAATGATTCAGACGGGTGGGTACTGTCTGTGTTTTCCCTGTCGTATAATGGATCAGTTCTACTCTAACCCATTCCCTCTATTCTCTTATGACACTTCAGAGACGTCCTCCTGGTTTGATCAAACATGAGTGAGTCATCACGAAAGAGGATTTCTCGGCAGCTAAAAGTCGGAGGACAATCAAACTGAAAGTAAAAGACTTCATCCAGGTGCGTCTCAAAGGGCACCCCATTCCCTATGTAGTGCACTACATTCGACCAGAGAGTGCATAGGGAATAGGATGCCATTTGGAACGCGACCAGCCCCAGATGTTATCGTCAAACCTACACTGCCTCTTCAGTGTGATGACAGCAATCAGGTGCCTCTCATTTGAATACCACAACAACAACAACCTGGACTGGTGACACGTCCAGATTGTCTGCTGACTCTGCTCTCTGCTCGGATGCTGTTGCAACACCTTCAGCTGACGAAATCAGAGATACTGAAAATAGCCTGGGAATGACGTTTAACTAGTTTAGGTTTACTGTGGAAGAGAGGAACGTTATGTATATCTCAGCCGGCTCTCTCTCTCTTTCTCTAGCAACTTGTTGATCGGGGGTAACAATTAGCATGTGGATTATTACCGTTTAAATACATGTTGTTAGCCTACTGTGGAAATGTGTAACATTACAGGTGTCTACATACAAGGGTTCATTATGTGTTTCACAGAAGTGTATATTGACATTTTGTTAAAAGCATGGCCCAATTATTGCAGGTTTGATTCCTGTATCTTGGTCTAATAGAGTGTATCTTGGTCTAGTAGAGTGCATCTTGGTTTAGTAGAGTGCATCTTGGTCTAGTAGAGTGCATCTTGGTCTAGTAGAGTGCATCTTGGTCTAGTAGAGTGCATCTTGGTCTAGTAGAGTGCATCTTGGTCTAGTAGAGTGCATCTTGGTCTAGTAGAGTGCATCTTGGTTTAGTAGAGGGCATCTTGGTCTAGTAGAGTGCATCTTGGTCTAGTAGAGTGCATCTTGGTCTAGTAGAGTGCATCTTGGTCTAGTAGAGTATCTTGAGCAATGTCAGTTAGTGAGTGCAATAGCCCAGGCCTAGCTACAGTGGGGGAAAAAAGTATTTGATCCCCTGCTGATTTTGTACGTTTGCCCACTTACAAAGAAATGATCAGTCTATAATTTTAATGGTAGGTTTATATGAACATTGAGAGACAGAATAACAACAAAAAAATCCAGAAAAACGCATGTCAAAAATGTTATAAAATGATTTGCATTTTAATGAGGGAAATAAGTATTTGACCCCTCTGCAAAACATGACTTAGTACTTGGTGGCAAAACCCTTGCTGGCAATCACAGAGGTCAGACGTTTCTTGTAGTTGGCCACCAGGTTTGCACACATCTCAGGAGGGATTTTGTCCCACTCCTCTTTGCAGATCTTCTCCAAGTCATTAAGGTTTCGAGGCTGACGTTTGGCAACTCGAGCCTTCAGCTCCCTCCACAGATTTTCTATGGGATTAAGGTCTGGAGACTGGCTAGGCCACTCCAGGACCTTAATGTGCTTCTTCTTGAGCCACTCCTTTGTTGCCTTGGCCGTGTGTTTTGGGTAATTGTCATGCTGGAATACCCATCCACGACCCATTTTCAATGCCCTGGCTGAGGGAAGGAGGTTCTCACCCAAGATTTGACGGTACATGGCCCCGTCCATCATCCCTTTGAAGCGGTGAAGTTGTCCTGTCCCCTTAGCAGAAAAACACCCCCAAAGCATAATATTTCCACCTCCATGTTTGACGGTGGAGATGGTGTTGTTGGGGTCATAGGCAGCATTCCTCCTCCTCCAAACACGGCGAGTTGAGTTGATGTCGAAGAGCTCCATTTTGGTCTCATCTGACCACAACACTTTCACCAGTTGTCCTCTGAGTCATTCAGATGTTTATTGGCAAACTTCAGACGGGCATGTATATGTATTCTTGAGCAGGGGGACCTTGCGGGCGCTGCAGGATTTCAGTCCTTCACGGCGTAGTGTTACCAATTGTTTTCTTGGTGACTATGGTCCCAGCTGCGGCCTTGGCTTATACACATTACAGTCCTCTGTGGCCTTGGCTTATACACACTACAGTCCTCTGTGTCCTTGGCTTATACACACATTACAGTCCTCTGTGGCCTTGGCTTATACACACTACAGTCCTCTAAGGCCTTGGCTTATACACACTACAGTCCTCTGTGGCCTTGGCTTATACACACTACAGTCCTCTAAGGCCTTGGCTTATAAAAATTACAGTTCTCTAAGGCCTTGGCTTATACACATTACAGTCCTCTGTGGCCTTGGCTTATATACACATTACAGTCCACTGTGGCCTTGGCTTATATACACATTACAGTCCACTGTGGCCTTGGCTTATACACACTACAGTCCTCTGTGGCCTTGGCTTATACACACTACAGTCCTCTGTGGCCTTGGCTTATACACATTACAGTCCTCTGTGGCCTTGGCTTATATACACATTACAGTCCACTGTGGCCTTGGCTTATATACACACTACAGTCCACTGTGGCCTTGGCTTATACACACTACAGTCCTCTGTGGCCTTGGCTTATACACACTACAGTCCTCTGTGGCCTTGGCTTATACACATTACAGTCCTCTGTGGCCTTGGCTTATACACACTACAGTCCTCTGTGGCCTTGGCTTATACACACACTACAGTCCTCTGTGGCCTTGGCTTATACACACACTACAGTCCTCTGTGGCCTTGGCTTATACACACACTACAGTCCTCTGTGGCCTTGGATAATACACACACTACAGTCCTCTGTGGCCTTGGCTTATACACATTACAGTCCTCTGTGGCCTTGGATAATACACACACTACAGTCCTCTGTGGCCTTGGCTTATACACACACTACAGTCCTCTGTGGCCTTGGCTTATACACACACTACAGTCCACTGTGGCCTTGGCTTATACACACTACAGTCCTCTGTGGCCTTGGCTTATACACACACTGCAGTCCTCTGTGGCCTTGGCTTATACACACACTACAGTCCTCTGTGGCCTTGGATAATACACACACTACAGTCCTCTGTGGCCTTGGCTTATACACACTACAGTCCTCTGTGGCCTTGGATAATACACACACTACAGTCCTCTGTGGCCTTGGCTTATACACACACTACAGTCCTCTGTGGCCTTGGCTTATACACACACTACAGTCCACTGTGGCCTTGGCTTATACACACTACAGTCCTCTGTGGCCTTGGCTTATACACACACTGCAGTCCTCTGTGGCCTTGGCTTATACACACACTACAGTCCTCTAAGGCCTTGGATAATACACACACTACAGTCCTCTGTGGCCTTGGCTTATACACACTACAGTCCTCTAAGGCCTTGGCTTATAGAAGAAGCAGCCTGAATTCACCACCACAACACCCATTTGAGACAAAAGACTAACCCAGGAACTAGGGAACAGAAGGCCTTTAGATTTAAACAAGAGTCTGGGAATTACTGGTGACTGCGTTCTATTGGAATGAGTCATCAGTTTGTTCTCGTACATTTAGGGTAGAGTTTCATCCAGAGTTAATGTAATAACATATGCCATTTAGCACACTCTTTTATCCAAAGCAACTTTCAGTCATGCGGGCATGCAATTTACATATGGGTGGTCCCGGCAATTGAACCCACTACCCTGGAATTACAGCCACCACGCTCTAACATCTGAGCTACAAAGGACCAGATCTGTTCCACAAAGACAGACAACCCTCGAGCCAAGAGGACTGTGTCCCCTGAGCTATGTGCACAGCACCGTGTCTTGTAAGCATAATGGAAACAAAGTCTCAGATTCCGATGTGGCGTGTCGGCACATGCAGATAGAGCAGAGAGACAGAAAAGCCTACACAAAGGATTGAAGTAGAAACATACTGATTATGTGAGTGAGAGAGCAAAAATAATGTTTTATTTTTATTTAACCTTATTTAACTAGGTAAGTCAGTTAAGAACAAATTCTTATTTACAATGAAGGCCTACCCCGGCCAAACCCTAACCAGGACGACGCTGGGTCAATTGTGCGCCACCCTATGGGACATCCAATCACGGCTAGTTGTGATACAGCCTGGAATCAAACCAGGGTCTGTAGTGACGACTCTAGCACTAAGATGCAGTGCTTTAGACCGCTGTGCCACTCGGGAGCCCAAAAGCAAATATACTTTATTTAAAAAGGGGCAATCTGCAGTTCCTACATACATTTTTGGACTTAAATTAATTATATATACCCATTGATCCTCATGAGCTTAGTTCAACTGTTGCACCCCATCAGAACCCAAAATATAAGCTTGTTTTACTCCAATGTTTGTAAACAAAGTATATGTAAACAAATACTATACAGGCTCAAAACATGAATAAAACTATAATTTTGATATCATGGCTGATCCGCCGTTATATCCGTAACCCGAACTATGAATTCGAGAGCGGTTACATTTTTCCAACCCCATCCCTCAGATTTTTTACGGTTTCAACTGCGGACTGCCGCTTTAAATACCAGGCGACCTTTTATAGGAACGTACATGACTGACATAAACAAAATAATATCACTCCCATTTGTGATCACAATAGGCTATCACATAGCATAGGAGCATTTTAACTTCTGTAACTTGTCTTCAGTCGAGCCGACTCGCCAGCGAGAAGTCGATAAACACTCCACGGCTGTTTGTCAATCAGTTTAAATGTGGCCCGTGGTCGACGTAAAATACATAGACATTTATGAGTTCAATAACTTTACAGTGGCCTCGCAGTTAGTTTTACTTACCGCCTCCAATACCCAGCAGTCGGCAAATGTCTCTTGTGAACTTCATCAGTTCGACCATCCAGCATTATCAACTCGAATAGAACATATACAAAACACTGAAAGTATAACACTTTAAACTGGATAAAAGGGCCAGTATTGACAGCGGTTACCCCACCGTTTAACCGCCGGGTGAATCGATATTCGTTGTTCGTTCAACTGCCTTTATCTGCGCCGTTTCCTGAAATCGGTCGAGCTACATCTGACTCTCGTAAATGATCAAGCTATCCGACCGACAGAATAAATGCGCCACTACACTAAGCTTTACGAGCGCTCTCTCGTCCAAATCCGAGTTCCACCTGATACCGTGTTCCTAAGTGTAGTTGCGCATACATGCTTGTATAGTTTGACCGAGGTAGGTCTACACGAGACTAGCTTGACCGCAACGTGTCCTGCATGTGGGCATGTGTCTGCCTGCCACGGCCACACTCTTGGCAAAGCAATAATGAAACTCAGATATCATCTGAAGATGAATAGATGAAATCTGAAACTTAAAATTAACCGCGGACTGTGATGTGGATTTCATTAAAACTGTCAGGGGAGCTTTGAAATGAAACATGTTTTGATATGCTAGTTTCAGGATATTGAAACTACAGTTCCTACTTAGCTAAAGGACATTTCGTGAAAAAAAACTGTACGCTAGAATATACTGTAGTATTATACGAATTTATTCTAGTACATTGACATGATCTGTGTCCGGTAAACAACCCGGGTAAAGTTACAGCCTGAAGTCCATAGTCAGACCAGTAAACTATTTCTTAAACCACGAGGTGTCGATAGTTCGCTGTCATAGAGAAAGAACGAGCGAGGGAAGAAGTAGGTAGAGGGAGTGAGAGAGAGAGAGAGAGAGAGAGAGCAATACAGAGAGATGATGGATGTAAAACCCATAGAAAAAAAGCGTTGATTCTAGAATGAAGGAATGACCATCAGCATTCTTGCTGTGACATAATAACCATGAGCTGCTATAGAGCTTTAACTGGACAAAACCCTTTACTGTCATTTTCCTGTTGCAGCCCTGGTGTGGAGAGGATTTTCTATGGGGCTAGAGACCCTGGTGTGGAGAGGTTTTCTATGGGGCTAGAGACCTTGGTGTGGAGAGGATTTTCTATGGGGCTAGAGATCCTGGTGTGGAGAGGATTTTCTATGGGGCTAGAGACTCTGGTGTGGAGAGGATTTTCTATGGGGCTAGAGACCCTGGTGTGGAGAGGATTTTCTATGGGGCTAGAGACCCTGGTGTGGAGAGGATTTTCTATGGGGCTAGAGACCCTGGTGCGGAGAGGATTTTCTATGGGGCTAGAGACCCTGGTGTGGAGAGGATTTTCTATGGGGCTAGAGACCCTGGTGTGGAGAGGATTTTCTATGGGGCTAGAGACCCTGGTGTGGAGAGGATTTTCTATGGGGCTAGAGACCCTGGTGTGGAGAGGATTTTCTATGGGGCTAGAGACCCTGGTGTGGAGAGGATTTTCTATGGGGCTAGAGACCCTGGTGTGGAGAGGATTTTCTATGGGGCTAGAGACCCTGGTGTGGAGAGGATTTTCTATGGGGCTAGAGACCCTGGTGTGGAGAGGATTTTCTATGGGGCTAGAGACCCTGGTGTGGAGAGGATTTTCTATGGTGCTAGAGACCCTGGTGTGGAGAGGATTTTCTATGGGGCTAGAGACCCTGGTGTGGAGAGGATTTTCTATGGGGCTAGAGACCCTGGTGCGGAGAGGATTTTCTATGGGGCTAGAGACCCTGGTGTGGAGAGGATTTTCTATGGGGCTAGAGACCCTGGTGTGGAGAGGATTTTCTATGGGGCTAGAGACCCTGGTGTGGAGAGGATTTTCTATGGGGCTAGAGACCCTGGTGTGGAGAGGATTTTCTATGGGGCTAGAGACCCTGGTGTGGAGAGGATTTTCTATGGGGCTAGAGACCCTGGTGTTTTACTGGTGATAATGTGTTTACATAGCTAGAGATGACACAAAGAACTTGGGAGGATACAGTGACATCTGAATATTTAAAATTCTATGGACAAAACAAGCAGACTCAAGTGTGTGTGTGTGTGTGTGTGTGTGTGTGTGTGTGTGTGTGTGTGTGTGTGTGTGTGTGTGTGTGTGTGTGTGTGTGTGTGTGAAGCGTGTGTGTGAAGCGTGTGTGTGTGTGTGTGTGTGTGTGTGTGAAGCGTGTGTGTGTGTGTGTGTGTGTGTGTGTGTGTGTGTGAAGCATGTGTGTGTGTGTGTGTGTGTGTGTGTGTGTGTGTGTGTGTGTGTGTGTGTGTGTGTGTGTGTGTGTGTGTGTGTGTGTGTGTGAAGCGTGTGTGATGTGTTCCCCAGTGGTGGGCGGTGCCACACGTCACAAGGCTTCCACAGTCAGGCTGAAAAAGGCTTTGGGGGTAACAGAACACTGCGCCGTTTAAAGGACGATACACTTAACACACACACAGTGTTGAATGTCACAGTGTACACACAAGTCAAGGTGTCCTTGATAGTACCTTGCAGCAGGGGAAAGCAGACAACCAAATTATTATTATGTACTGGACCCCCAACCATTCGTCCCGCCTCTGAATCTAGTTGCCTACCCCTGATCTCAACAGTGATTTGTTTGCTTTGTAGGTCAGAATTCATACAACCATTTATTTACTTTAATTAGGCCCTGTTTCACAGACACCAAGTCCAGGACTAAAAAGTTATTTCAATTTAAAATCTCTAATGAGAATGCTTTTTAGTCCTGGACTAGGCTTAATCCACATCTTCAATGTTGATCTATTCGGTTTCCTCTAGCTGTCAATAGCATTTCTGCAAATGTATGGCGATGATTTATGCCATAAAATGTAATAAAATCTCGGTTTGTTGCCTACGGGTTTTTTTGTGACATTGTTATGACATTGTAGCATGTCTGTTTAAGCATAGGAGATGTCATGTTGACATGGCGTCATACCAGACCAATGATGAGATAGAGAGAGAGACAGAGAGAAGAGAGAGAGAGAGAGTCTGGCTAGGTTTCAACAGGAGGTGATGTAACACTATGCCCTTTGTCTGAAAAGGAAATGTACAGAATGTAGAAAATTGTAAAATTAAAGAAAACTCAGGAATGAGTAGGTGTGTCCAAACTTTTGACTAGTACTGTATATATATATATATATATATATATATATATATATATATATATATATATATATAGAGAGAGAGAGAGAGAGAGAGAGAGAGAGAGAGAGAGAGAGAGAGAGAGAGAGAGAGAGAGAGAGAGAGAGAGGGGGGGGGGGGGGGGGGGGGGGAGACAGAGAGGAAAGAGAGAGACAGAGAGAAAGAGACAGAGAGAAAGAGACAGAGAGAGAGAGACAGAGACAGAAGAGAGACAGAGAAAGAAGAGAGAGAGACAGGGAAATAAGAGAGAGAGAGAGACAGAAAGACAGACAGACAGACAGACAGACAGACAGACAGACAGACAGACAGACAGACAGACAGACAGACAGACAGACAGACAGAAAAGAGAGAAAAGAGAGAGTCTGGCTAGGTTTCAACAGGAGGTGATGTAACACTATGCCCTTTGTCTGAAAAGGAAATGTACAGAATGTAGTTTGGCAGTACAACCCTACAGTTGATACAATGGAGCGCATACAGGTAACTGCCAACATAAAGGAAACACCAACATAAAGTGTCTTAATAGGGTGCTGGGGCACCACGAGCCAGAACAGCTTTCATGTGCCTTGGCATGGATTCTACAAGTCTCTGGAACTCTATACAGGAGGGATTCTTTCACAATAAATTCCATCATTTGGTGTTTTTTTGACCGTGGTGGAAAACGCTGTCTCATGCCCTGCCCAGCATTTTTTATACATGACCCTAAGCATGATGGGATGTTAATTGCTTAATTAACTCAGAAACTACACCTGTGTGGAAGCACCTGCTTTCAACATATACTGAACAAAAATATAAAAGCAACATGCAAACATTTCAATGATTTTACTGAGTTACAGTTCATATAACTGGATTTCACATGACTGGGCAGGGGCTCAGACATGGCTGGGCCTGGGAAGGCATAGCCCCACCCACTGGGGAGCCAGGCCCAGCCAATCAGAATGAGTGTTTCCCCACAAAAGTGCTTTATTACAGACAGACTCCTAAGTTTCATCATATGTCCGGGTGGCTGGTCTCAGACGATCCCACTGGTGAAGACGCTGGATGTGTAGGTTGGGTTGGCGTGGACATCCCTGCAGTCAGCATGAAAATTGCACGCTCCCTCAAAACTTGAAACATATGTGGCATTGTGTTTTGTGACAAAACTGCATATTTTAGGGTGGCCTTTTATTATCCCCAGCACAAGGTGCACCTGAGTAATTATAATGCTGTTTAATCAGCTTCTTGATATGCCTTACCTGTCAGGTAGATAGATTATCTTGGCAAAAGAGAAACACTCCCTGACAGGGATGTAAACCAATTTTTGCACAACATTTGAAAGAAATAAGCTTTCTCTCAAATGTCTTTTATTTCAGCTCATGAAACATGGGACCAACACTTTACATTTTGCGTTTATATTTGAGTTCAGTGTACTTTGTATCCCTCATTTACTCAAGTTTTCCTTTATTTTGGCAGTTACTGAGGACAGTAAGCCATATGTGACAATGGCACAGTTCATGATAAAGTTAGCTAAGCTAAATCCTGTCCGTTTCTATCTATATGCCTGTTTATGCAATCAATGTATAAAAATCTCAGGTGATTCATTGGAGAGTAACTTGTCATTTGTTTTTACTGTTGAGGTAGTCTGGTGTTCGATGTCTTTTTTGCCAAATGACAGCAGTGACAAGGATGTTACCCAAAAAAGACCAGTGCCCAGGCTACCATTCAGGACCACTATGAAAATAAGTGTTTTCATTGGACCTATATAATGCTTTCACGTGTTATCCTTCAGTAAACAAATGCACATCTTTACCCCAAATAAAATATCATTCAATTCAATTGAAATTAGTCCTGGATATCCTGGATAAAAGGAACTAATCTCGTGTGAAGATAAATGATGCTGATATGATTATATTAGTAACATTGCCCAGCTATATTTATTATATATATATATATATATATATATATATATATATATATATATATATATATATATATATATATACACTGAGTATACAAAACATTAAGAACACCTGCTCTTTCCATGACATAGATAGACTGACCAGGTGGTCGTTTATTGATGTCACTTGTTAAATCCACTTCAATCAGTGTAGATGAAGGGGAGTAGACAGGTTAATGAATGATTTTTAAGCCTTGAGACA
Source organism: Salmo trutta (assembly GCF_901001165.1). Taxonomy (NCBI): domain Eukaryota; kingdom Metazoa; phylum Chordata; class Actinopteri; order Salmoniformes; family Salmonidae; genus Salmo; species Salmo trutta. The sequence continues at coordinate 1,743,571 of NC_042994.1, read as the reverse complement.
ATTGAGGCATTCATTGTGTGTGTGTGTCATTCAGAGGGTGAATGGGCAAGAAAAGTGCCTTTGAACAGGTTATGGTAGTAGGTGCCACGCGCACTGGTTTGTGTCAAGAACTGCAACGCTGCTGGGTTTTTCACACTCAACAGTCTCCTGTGTGTATCAACAATGGTCCACCACCAGAAGGACATCCAGTCAACTTGACACAACTGTGGGAGGAATTTGAAGGATCCCTGTGGAACACTTTCGACACCTTGTAGAGTCAGTCCATGCCCCGACGAACTGAGGCTGTCCTAAAGGCGCAACTCAATATTAGGAAGGTGTTCTATATTGTTTGGGATACTCAGTGTATAAGAAAAGATGTAAATATCCTACAGTACAAAACTACATCCGTGTCTGTGATGAATGGGTTAATTCATGCTGTTGACTTGCGCTACAGCATGGCAGCAGTTGGGAACATGGCTCCTTAGCATTCAGTCGCATGTTGTTTGTTACTTGGCATTTATGTTATTAAATGTGGCAACACATTGAAAAGAACCTACAGATTAAACATATTATATTTAACCAACAAAGCCCGAGGGGGTGTGGTATATGGCCAATATACCATGGCTAAAGGCTGTTCTTAGGTACGACGCATCGCGGAGTGCTAAAACACAGCCCTTAGCTGTGGTATATTGGCCATATATCGCAAACCCCCGAGGTGCCGTATTGCTATTATAAACTGGTTACCAACTTATTTAGAGCAGTAAAAATACATGTTTTGTCATACCATGGTATACGGTCTGATAGACCACGGCTTTTCAGCCAATCAGCAATCAGGGCTTGAACCACCCAGTTTATAATTACGCAATAAGGCCAGAGGAGGTGTGGTATATGGCCAGTATACCACAGCTAATGGCTGTTCTTATGCCAGTGGATACAGCCCGTAGCCGTGGTATATTGGCCATATATCACAAACCCCCGAGGTGCCTTATTGATATTATGAAGTGGTTACCAATGTAATTAGAGCAGTAAAATTACATATTTTGTCATACCCCTGGTATACGGTCTGATTTACCACAGCCAATTAGCATTCAGGGATCAAACCACCCAGTTTATAATTAGCTATAACCAAGGCCATTACAGTGACCAATGTATTCATTTTAGTAAAAAGTGTGGTACAAACTATACTTTCTTTTAACTCGGCAACATTGTTACATTGTGTCAACAATTTGTTACTGTTACATTTCACTTCCGATCTTCTGTCAGACTCGCCTATACGCATTCCACTAGCCAGTCGCTGGTTTCTAAATACTGACGGACACACAATCTAAACCAATCAAAGACTGCAATCACAACGCTTCCGGCCAATCAGAGGCGTTTTAATGGGAGAAGGCGGGAGTAAGCTGTAAGAGGGTTCTTGAGAAGGAACGCAGCGGACCGGTTGATGCTGTTGTTCTAGCTAAGGACACAATTTGATATTTATTTATCTTTCACCCCGTGATCTATTCGGTGTAACGATGGGCTCTTTCGCGCTGCCGATGATCTGTTTCACCACGTTATGGGCGCTCGTTGGTATCGTAGCACCCTTTTTCGTGCCCAAAGGACCAAACCGAGGGTAGGTGTCCTACCTACCATTATCCATGAAAATGCATAACAGAAGCGAAAAATTGTGTATAATGGTAATCTGGTAAATATTTATATTTACTTATTATATGAAATCCTTTTTTTAAGGCAAATATTTTGCCTTGTAAGGATATGTTCCTATATCTCGGATTGTAATGAATGAACGGGATGGAAACAGTAGGCCCTGGACAGAAGCCTGCCTATACGCATCGATCCCCTCTCTCTCATCCCTGCTGTTGGCCCGCTCGCAATGCAGTTGTCAGAGCAGTAGCTCCTGTATATCAAAGATGTCGTTCATATTAAGCAGGTTATAGTGTGTGTGTGTGTGTGTGTGTGTGTGTGTGCGCGCGCGTGTGCGTACGTGCAAGCGAGTAAGCTTGCGTGTTTGTGATGATAGCTGATATGGTTTGTGTCAATGTGTGTTGACTCTTTCTATTCGCAGGGTTGTCATCACTAGTTTGATCTTGACAGCTGTTTGTTGCTGGTTATTGTGAGTATGGATGTCCTGTCAGGTTCTCTACTCTATATTCACTCTAAGTCTACTTACTGTATAAGTTAATGTAAGGTTCTCTAGTCTATGTTAGCTCTAAGTCTACTTACTGTATAAGTTAATGTAAGGTTCTCTAGTCTATGTTAGCTCTAAGTCTACTTACTGTATAAGTTAATGTAAGGTTCTCTAGTCTATGTTAGCTCTAAGTCTACTTACTGTATAAGTTAATGTAAGGTTCTCTAGTCTATGTTAGCTCTAAGTCTACTTACTGTATAAGTTAATGTAAGGTTCTCTAGTCTATGTTAGCTCTAAGTCTACTTACTGTATAAGTTCATGTAAGGTTCTCTAGTCTATATTTGCTCTAAGTCAACTTACTGTATAAGTTAATATCAGATTCTCTACTATATGTTTGCTCTAAGTCTACTTACTGTATAAGTTAATGTCAGGTTCTCTAGTTGCTGTATAACTTAATGCCAGGTTTTCTACTGTGTGTGTGTGTGTGCAGCTGGCTGATAGCGATCCTAGCCCAGGCCAACCCTCTGTTTGGACCTCAGCTGAAGAACGAGACTATCTGGTACCTCCGCTACTTCTGGGAGTAACACCAGGTCAGTCCTCCTGTCTCATTATAACACCTGACATAGCACTGTATAATAGCTTTCAAGAATAAGCATTAATGTGTCAGGGCCGCGAACCCCGGCACACACAACCTAGGATACCAGAGATGGCATGGGTTGGAATCTGACCCACTGTCATTCTGACTCGCAGTCTCTCCTACCTTTCCTGTCTTCTCTTCACTGGACTAGCTCAATAAAACACCCAAAACCCCAGAAAAATCTAAGTAAAAATAATAATTGTGTATAAACTAGGTATATAGAGTTTATAATTCCTCCTCTCTCTCTCTCTTTCTCTCTCCAGGGTTGAGTTCTCTTTGCTGCTCCGTTGATCACATATCTTCATTCCTTTCATCCATCCTGGACTGGATTCCTGAACCCGTCTACTCCCTCCTCTTTACATCCCCGGCTACATTCCTCCATCCCTCCATCCCAATGTCTTTCTTACGTCACTGCAATGTTGTCAGAATATTTTGCATCGTCATCTGAACCTGCAGCAGTCAAGTCAGATGGGAGAGAATCTGCACTGTCCAATTTACAGTCGCTATTACAGTGAAAGAATGCCATGCTATTGTTTGAGGAGAGTGCACAGTTATGAACTTGAAAAGTTATTAATAAACCAATTAGGCACATTTGGGCAGTCTTGATACAAAATGTTGAACAGGAACGCAATGGTTCATTGGATCAGTCTAAAACGTTGCATCTGCTGCCATCTAGTGGCCAATATCTAAATTGTGCTTGGGCTGGAATAATACATTTTGGACTTTCTCTTGCATTTCAAAGATGATGGTAAAGAAAATACAAAAGAACGCATTGTTTTTTTCTTTGTATTATCTTTTACCAGATCTAATGTGTTATATTCTCCTACATTCATTTCACATTTCCACAAACTTCAAAGTGTTTCCTTTCAAATGGTATCAAGAATATGCATATCCTTGCGTCAGGTCCTGAGCTACAGGCAGTTAGATTTGGGTATGTCATTTTAGGCGAAAATTGAAAAAAAGGGTCCGATCCTTAAGAGGATTTATTAAACAATCATGTTCTAATGTTGGGATCAAATCTGTGACAATATAGATACGTGATGTATAATAGTCCTTAGACAGAAAAGTATATGACTCTATATATGTAAGGATTATATGAAACGTATATCTAGGTCATCATGCTGCTGATGGTCCAACGTGTTGTAGAATGCATGCACAATTCTATTTATTGGATAGCAGGTATGAAAGTAATATGAAATATCAAATGATATAATATAATTGTATATGTTACATATAATCCTTACATGTGAGAAATGTTCTATTTTTGAGCAAATCAATGTATTTGTTTTGATAATGCACTGGAAGGCATAGCTCACGCTGATAAACTCGATATTACCAGGTAGCACATAGATGTATGTCACTTGCGTCTCTAGCTACAGTTAAAACGTGTAATCTTGGAGGTTTACTTGACCCGTTATTGTTATTGTTTACATTTCCTGTACATGTTGTTATTATTATTATTATCATGATAAGAAAGTCTTAATTGAAGTTTAGTATTTATTTTGACTGAGGTCCTGGCTCTTACATAAGTTGACTGTTATGTTATGTGGAGTCAGTGTCTGTATTATGTTACTTTGTTGATTATTGTTGAGTCATTCTGTGTGTAAATACTAGTACATTACCAGGAGTGGTTGGCTGGCCGACGGCCATGAGAAACTACACTCGAGAGCCCCACTCCATTTTAAGCGTCTTTAAAATCTCAACCACCAGGACAACTCCTTACTCTATCCTCTCTCCTTTCCCATCATCGCTCTCCAGGATCGTTATGGTCCTCCTAGGGTTGCAAAATTCCAGTAACTTTCCCCAAATTCCCTGGTCAGAAATCCTGGTTGGAGGATACCCAGATTTCCTACGCATTCCCTTCTAATTCCAAGAATATCCCTACTGGGATTTCTGGAAACCTGGGAATTTGGGGACATTTCCTAGAATTCTTCAACCCTAGGTCCTCCTAGTTACCATGGTGATCATGATCACAGTATCAGCCAGTGTTTGTCGTCGACCACAATACAACTAGTCTTGCTGCAGGGACAGGGTTGGAGGAGTCAATTCCAATTCAACAATTAACTCCCATCAATTCAGGAATTGAATGGAAATTGCCCTATAAAATGAACTGAAAAATCATAATTCTAAATTGAAACATTTCCATTCCTAAATAAACTTGAGTTGAACTTGAATTGACCCCAAACCCTGCAAGTGCTATCAACCTCTGCTCCTTCTTGTGTAAACGATGTGTGATGCTTTCTGTAGGAAGGCACCCCAGCTCCAGCCAGCCACAACAACCTTCCCTGCCCTCCCTCCACCCCCACCCAGAGAGAAGCCATCTTAGCCATCATGCCAGTCTTGTTGGTGCCATCATGCCAACTCCTTGTCATTCACTGTCATACTAAACATGTTTGGCTTGACAATCACACCAATGTAGTTGGCAAGATTGCACAAACACATCTGGGACCAGGCTAGGGCCTCCTATCTCTGAGACAGCTTGTTCCTCAGCTCAGCCAAAAAGTCAAGAAAGATACATCAATATACAGCTACTTTTGAGAAAGACCAAATGATGTTGTGTTTTCCTTTAAGCCTTGTTGATAGTTGTGGTGGCGGTTTACAGAGGGATCAAAAGTGATAGATCAAGGCTACGTCCCAAATGGCAACCTATTGCCTATACTCTATAGCGCACTCCTTTTAACCAGGGCCCATTGGGCTCTGGTCAAAAGTAGTGCACTATGTAGGGAATAGGGGGTAATTTAGGACACTCCCTGAAGTAGACATGATTCAGCCCAGGGCTGACATGAATAGATCCGTTTACATGGGAGAAAGCTGTTCTATGTATTCCAGCTATGTAGATATGTGGAAGCCGAGGTCCATTATTACGAACACTAGGTTGCAACGTGCACAACAGCTTGTTCATTGTGGTCACCATGGAAACATTGAGCGTATAATGTATGTGTTTTTGACACTGGAAAAAGACTTGTCTGACTCAGGCCTTGTGTAAGTGTGATCTAATGTGGAGGTGTATACAGTGACATTGTCCATGTGAATCCCTTAGTAAAAACCCTATTTCAATGTCTGCTACACTGTGTCCTGTCTCCTTCTGAATCCTCCTCAGCCTGCACCTGATACTTGTCTCTATCGTACACACACACACACACACACACACACACACACACACACACACCTGATATTATGAGCACTGTTCTTTACCATTACACAGTTAGAATGGAGTTTAAAGGGACGTTTACAGTTAAAATGGACGTTTGTACAGTTAAAGTTGACATTTACACAGTTAGAATGGAGTTTAAATGTATGTTTAGACAGTTAAAATGGGCGTTAAGGCTATAGCTAATGGAAACCTCTAGCCTTACGGCTATAGAGAGGGAAAAAACTATTGAGCCATTTGTGCAACCAGCGGATTAGGGATTACAGGGTTACATAAAATTACAGACATCATTCATCATCTAGGATCAGACAGTTGTGACTACCCAACATTTTGGGCCTGCTGCTGTGAAGGTGACGGAAAATCACTGTATCCCAAATGGCACCCTACAGATAATGATGACTGAAGAAGATACAGGACTATATGTGATGAACTGTAGACAGTGGAGGAAAGCTTTTACTTTGAAATTCCTATTTGGCCTTCAACAATCTCAAACACACAGACACTTTCAATAGTCTAAACCTCTTTGTCTAATTTTTAACAATGATCCACCTGGCCTATGACTATTGTTTTCAACAGAATGAAATGGCCTTGGTGTCCCATAGTTACCATGTTCCACAGTTCTGGCCATAGAGATAGAATCAGAACACAGACCTACACACTCTATGGTTCTGACAGGCTTGTTCAGTGATTGGATTAAAATGTCTGTGATCATTCTCTCCATTGCATATGGAATGTGTTATATGCTGTGGCCTACATCTACTGCCGCCTGGGAGAGGACTTACTGTACCTACTGCCGCCTGGGAGAGGACTTACTGTACCTACTGCCGCCTGGGAGAGGCCTTACTGTACCTACTGCCGCCTGGGAGAGGACTTACTGTACCTACTGCCGCCTGGGAGAGGACTTACTGTACCTACTGCTGCCTGGGAGAGGACTTACTGTACCTACTGCCACCTGGGAGAGGACTTACTGTACCTACTGCCGCCTGGGAGAGAACATACTGTACCTACTGCCACCTGGGAGAGGACTTACTGTACCTACTGCCACCTGGGAGAGGACATACTGTACCTACTGCCACCTGGGAGAGGACTTACTGTACCTACTGCCACCTGGGAGAGGACATACTGTACCTACTGCCACCTGGGAGGACATACTGTACCTACTGCCACCTGGGAGGACTTACTGTACCTACTGCCACCTGGGAGAGGACATACTGTACCTACTGCCGCCTGGGAGAGGACTTACTGTACCTACTGCCGCCTGGGAGAGGACATACTGTACCTACTGCCACCTGGGAGAGGACTTACTGTACCTACTGCCACCTGGGAGAGGACATAATGTACCTACTGCCGCCTGGGAGAGGACATACTGTACCTACTGCCGCCTGGGAGAGGACATAATGTACCTACTGCCGCCTGGGAGAGGACATACTGTACCTACTCCCGCCTGGGAGAGGACATAATGTACCTACTGCCGCCTGGGAGAGGACATACTGTACCTACTGCCGCCTGGGAGAGGACATACTGTACCTACTGCCGCCTGGGAGAGGACATAATGTACCTACTGCCACCTGGGAGAGGAAATACTGTACCTACTGCCGCCTGGGAGAGGACATACTGTACCTACTGCCGCCTGGGAGAGGACATACTGTACCTACTGCCACCTGGGAGAGGACATACTGTACCTACTGCCACCTGGGAGAGGACATACTGTACCTACTGCCACCTGGGAGAGGACATACTGTACCTACTGCCACCTGGGAGAGGACTTACTGTACCTACTGCCGCCTGGGAGAGGACTTACTGTACCTACTGCCGCCTGGGAGAGGACTTACTGTACCTACTGCCGCCTGGGAGAGGACTTACTGTACCTACTGCCACCTGGGAGAGGACATACTGTACCTACTGCCGCCTGGGAGAGGACTTACTGTACCTACTGCCGCCTGGGAGAGGACATACTGTACCTACTGCCGCCTGGGAGAGGACTTACTGTACCTACTGCCACCTGGGAGAGGACATACTGTACCTACTGCCGCCTGGGAGAGGACTTACTGTACCTACTGCCGCCTGGGAGAGGACTTACTGTACCTACTGCCGCCTGGGAGAGGACATACTGTACCTACTGCCACCTGGGAGAGAACATACTGTACCTACTGCCACCTGGGAGAGGACATACTGTACCTACTGCTGCCTGGGAGAGGACATACTGTACCTACTGCCACCTGGGAGAGGACTTACTGTACCTACTGCCACCTGGGAGAGAACATACTGTACCTACTGCCACCTGGGAGAGAACATACTGTACCTACTGCTGCCTGGGAGAGAACATACTGTACCTATAGCACACACAGGCGCGCATCAACATGCACATACTATCTCTCACTGTGTCTCTCACATACACACAAGTACACACCCTCTCTCTCTCTCTCTCTCACACACACAAACCAATGCACACTCACTGTGTCTGTCTCGCTCGCTCTCTCACTCACGCCACACTAAACTGTTCTATAATTAATGAAAAATAACGCAAACATACAGTACTCTCTCTCTCTCTCACACACACACACACACACACACACACACACTCACACACACACACACACACACAATAAGCTGTTGTATTATTCATGGTAATGTAAATTGACGTTCTGCACACAGGCTACTGGCTACCTACTTTTGTGTAACATTAAGAATTAAAATAGAAAAGGAACATATGATTACTGTCTGTAGGCCTAGGCTCCTTATCATTGTGATATTGGTCTGCATGTAGCAGAGTAGGCTAGCTAGGCTAGACACTTTTTCCATGACATTTTAATAGGAATCTGACCTATATTCTCGGATGTAATGTAATTATCTGCCTATAGAGCGGCGCGGCAGGAAGCAGGCTAGAGCCCCCGGTACAGTAAGTAGTCGTGCGGTTCACCGGGTTCAGGCACTCATTCTTCACCGTGTCCTAAAGATGGTTCACATGAACCCGCCCCAGCTCTGACGTTACGCCAGCCATATCCGTTTTCACTAGGCGAATTCGTTTTGCATGGTCCGTTGCCCCGGGTGAATGAAGACGTCACTTAAGGACCAAGAAAGTAGTCTAAAATAAGCAAAATCCTGCAAACCGGGGCACCGGGCCTTGCAAAACGAACTCGACCACTAGAATTGAGCGCTGCCATGAACTCGTATGCCCTCGTGCACCGAGAGCCTGTGTTTACCCGTTGACACAGTTTCCATTTTGCATCAGGAGTTTTCCTCAGTTGCTCTGCGAGCCGAGCGAGCGTGTGTCGGTCCTTTCGCTTTTAAGAGGAGGCCATGTCAAATGTAACCGAGTGTGTATTCCATCATACCATTAACATGTATGCACGATAACAAAACATATAACATCCTCGGAACAATGTTCACGCCTCCCCTCCACTCCAAAATGCGGATGAGAAACTAAAGTGTTATCATTCCGCCGAAAAATTGAAAGTAGACTAGGCTACCAGTTTGCTCTTTTTTAATTGTGAGTCATACGGGCGACACCATGTGATGCGTAAGGGGGATAGACAGCTCGGTGGAGATGTGTAAGTTATTTACGAGCTTCTATAAAACAGAATTATGTTTATCTAGGCATGATGTAGGCAATCATACAAAATGTATTAATTGTGTCTGGTCTCATTTCGAAATATGTTCTGTTTTGGATCAGACATTATCCTGTACAGCCTTGATGTCCCCGTTTGATCAACTATGGACTAGCTCGACACCAGCTGTTTAAAACTAACTTCCTTTATGTGAGGATAAATGATGTGTTTGCTGTATTATGACTTTCGCCGTGTTAAAACATTTGTATGTGCGTAATAATCTTTGGAGTGGTTAAGGCAGACATTTTAGACTGGTGTGGGTTGGTAACCTTGTAGCCTACTTGTCTGGAGAGGATTCTTTCAAGGGGACACGGACGAAACCTAATAAGGTATAGCTATGTAGCTAGTCACCTCACATAAGCTTTGTAATTTACTGAAGTTGGTAGTTATCCCCTCTTGGACTTACCTCGTATTTCGGCTAAGTATTTGCGCTATTATTTTTGTTAAATGATTTTTAGTAGGACCGATACAAAGTATATTTAGGGAGGAGGGTTCAACTGCATCTTGAGAGCGGTGCCTGCTTTTCGATCTCCTGAAAACCCTTTCAACTTTGGCCGTAGGCTATTGTCACTGGCTGTTACTGTACACATTCGAGTCGGTTAGGCGACTGTAGCCTACACAGTCAGGTGTAGGAAATTACAAAAGGGGAAACGAGGTAACTTCTTTTAAATCCAAATATTTTACTCGCAACATATTCGGTTTTTTTTAGGTCAGGGCTATAAAGAATGTAGACTGTAATGTAGGCTCCATTGTGGCGTGCGAAGCCACTCCACACGCTTTCGTGCCGTATTAAAAATTAATAATGGACATCCGGCGTTGCATGGTGCCAGCTGCGCCCCAAATTTATTTTTTGGGGTGGTGTGCGGTGCGCGAGAATTTTGGGATTACCATTGTCTGTCAAATCGAGTTTTATCATATTGGCCCGGTATTTTAGAGATGTTATTACAATTTTAAACAAATTAAAACATTCTTGGCGATGTGAGATGCCTTGCTTGAGCGCAGCCATCGGGTTTTGAGGGTCGTGTGTTCTCCCTCGCTCGGTCTCCAGCCATGCGGGACCCTGCTGTCTGCCATAGCACCCTCCTCTCTCTCTAGACGGTTCTTTATCTTTGTTGTTGTGCAGTGATCATCCAGTGGTGCAGTCAGACCAGACCACTGTGAGACCAAGACGCTGCCCCAAGTTCACATGTTGTGGGTTATTATGACGGGGTTTATCGTTAGGGTGAGGTGATGAGGAAACTGGTTCATTAAGGGATCATCGGATGGGCACGCAAACAAGCGCGGATGAGAACGAAATAGGTTAGTTTGTTTCTCTTTCATTCAGGAGTAAATAAACAAGGGAAGAGAAAGAGAGGGGACGAAAGCTGGGCATTAGTTGGTCCTAAAATACACCACCGTTTCATCAAAAGTCTTCCAGTAATATTCGTTAAGATGGGAAAATAACATTATAAATTACATTATTTCCCCAGACGAATAGACAGTGCGTGCGTCGGACCCAATTTGGGAAATTGGCTTTCCAGACAGTCTCACTGATCGGGCTGGCCTCCGGTCTCCTCTCGTGGCAGTGCAGGCTACTCGGTGCACGCGAGTCGATCGGTTCCACGTTGACATCACGAGCTATCTGGACTGCTCGTCTCTCTCTGTCCCGACTAGCAGGTGCACTTTTTTGACACTTTTATTAAATGCGTAAATGCCTGACCTACTTATTATTCACACTTTTTGTTTAGTCTATATAACGTGTTATGCAACCTAAGAGTGGCATGTAAACAGTATTGTGTTATTAGTAGGACTACTAATGGTAGACTATATGGAGCTTTTGTCTGAAGTGCATAGGCTATGTGTGTGGTCCAATTATTGTAGGCCTCTAGCGTATAGGCTATGTGGCTTGTTCCAATATGTCACACTGCCTTTTGACCTATATTATTCTCCAGGCCTCCGAGACATTAAATATGTGTAAAGTCACACCAAGGTCGTATATGTTGTTGCTCTAGTGATATGGTGTAGCCTATATTGTGTTCCGGGTCGGCCAAGGTCGGGTGTAGACTGGTCCACCATTCACCAACCACACGGATCGGGTATTTCCTGAGCGGAGACCGGACTCCGGTCTGGAGCCACGCACACAATACGATATGTTGTTTACTTTGGGGAATTGTCTCATATACAGGTAAATAGACTATATTAGGCCTAATACATAACCAATTAATAAAGGGGATGGCTGGGAACCTTGATAATAACTTATCAACTAATAGTCAAGTCCTTAATTAGGTGAATTAGGTGAGCTAGTTCAGGGCTACAACAACATTGTAAAACGTCTGGGGTTCCAGAAGATTGGTTTGAAAACCACTGCCCTAAGCTGTCTGTTATTGTGTAGCATATAGCCTGCTGGTCTTGTCCTACTGGGTTTGCGTCCCACATGGCATCCTATTCCCTATGTAGTGCACATCTTTTGACCAGGACCAATAACCTTTTAATAGTTTCAAGGAGATGGGAACCTTGATAATAACCTTACCTGATCTCTATACAGTGTGATTTATTTGTAGTAGCCTACTGGGGTATCTTATTCAATATGGTCTAGAAGCCTAAACTGATCCTAAATCAGCACTCCTACTCTGAGACGCTTTATGAATACAGGCCCTGGTGTTGTCCTCATTTGTGACCTACCACCTGGATTCGGTCTTATGTAGCAACATTTGAATTTTTATTTATTTTTTACATTGGATACAAGTAGAGACTCAGAGTTAGAAGATGGTATATCATACACTGCAGTTGAGGAACAATGGAAGTTGATAAACTTCTAACCCCACTTTTGAGAAAATGTCTCTTGAATGTTTTAGTACACCTACTGGAGAGGTCTTCTTTGTCTACACCCATTCAGCATTGTTCACATCCTCTTAAGCCTTAGCCCCACCCATCTCTTTAATGATTCACGTGAGGCCATGTGCTAAACAGAGTGAGTAGTGTAGTAAACAACCACAGATTTCAAGACTAAAAGTGGTAAAAGTAGTAGCCTACAATAAGGAAAAACTCCAGGTAAAAATACACTTTATCTAGTCCTATATCCTAATCAGACTTTAGTACAGGTCATGTTGTTCTTCACATGACCTCTGGTAAACACACTCTATATCAAATCAAATCTAAGTTGCACAGGATGCAAAATGTGTAAACGGTACAGTGAAATGGTTACTTGCGTATTTGCATAGTAGCAATATCAAAAACAGAAAGTGGGCAGATAAAAAAATATTTTATAATTATTACCCAGACACACTTGTCTAAATTGATGAGTCATGTGAAAGAAACGCTATAACCACCCCCCAGCCACACCTAGCTAAGTGGATGAGTCACTATTATCTACACATGTTCATGAAATACAATAGATGGCCGTAATCACCCCCAGACACTCCTGGCTAACTTTTGTTTAGACATGTAGCTAGCTAGTTAAACAATGAACCAGTATAATCCCAACTCATACTACTACCACCAATACAAACTGATTGTCATAGCTGTAGTATGAATCTGTAGTATGAATCTGCAGGTAGCTAAAGCAAACCAACTAGGTTCAATGTTAGCTAGCTAGCTAACATTAGGCTATAACTAGCAATGAAAATGGATTTCTGATTCTAATAATATTACTACACAAATCATACACGTAACGTTAGCTAGCGAGCCAGCAAGCTAACGTTCGCTAGCTAGCCAATAGTACGCTTTAACTTGCAATGAAAATGACTTTCTGATTAAATTAGAAACCTATAATATCTGAAAATGTAGCTAGACTCTTACCCATATACATGGATGAATGCTTTACGGCAGACTGGAACCTTTTAACACCGTTTTGTTTGTAGCTACATCTTGTTTTGCCAGCATTGTGTCAAGTCACTCGGTTCACACTGACCGTGGCATGTGCAGAAAGTATCCCATCGCAACTTTTTCCAACTGATCTGTCGATAGCGCCTGCTAAATTCAGTGCATCAATTTTGTTGAGAAAGTAGCAAAACTTTTCTAGTTCTCGATAGGTAACGCTATATCTTTCAAGAAAGCTGCAGTACAAAGGATTATCAACACATACTGAGCAGCTCACGTTATAAACAGAAGCATGCTACATGACAGACCAATCCAAACTCATCTCCCAGCATGTCCAGCCCATCCATTATCTCAGCCAATCATGGCTAGCGGGAAGGTTCCTGTCTTTTTCCATGGGTAAACCAACTAGGCTCATCATTTAACAATTTTACTCGTATTTACCAATGGAATACACGTTTGTTATTAAGGCACATGAAATGTTCCAGAAGGCATTTCTGCCAAAAACACATTTTGATAATTTAAAAAAAAAAAGACCTTCAAATACCTCTCCTGTGAAGTAGTGTCATGCGACATACGGCTAGCTTTCTGAAACGGGTCACATTTGACTGGGTCATTAGAGTGTCCTTCTGGTCATTTCATGTACTGCTGTTGTTTTACGGATATAGGTTTAAGTAGCCTCTGTAGAGACTGATCTATTGTCAGTTATTAGTTCCGTCTTCATGTTGAAGGTTAGGGTCTTGGGGGAAGGTAAACTGATCCTATATCTGTCCCTAAGTGGCATTGTCTACCCGGAGCCTTGTTTCAGGAATAGGATAAATTGTCCCAATGACACTGATCTAAGGTCAGTTTTAAGTTTCCCATCTCTCATCGACCCTCATTAGGGCTGTGGGGTGAAGTTTTCCCCAAGGTACCGATCTAGGATCAGCTTCCCCTCCTCCAATCCTTACTTTAACCATTAGGGGGTTACACCTGATCCTAGGTGTGTCCCTAAGGAGAAAAATCTACCTGGTTTGGGTTTTTAGTTAGATGCTGAACTGATCCTAGAGCTGTCCCTATCGGAGCCTCCGGATGCGTCCCAAATGGCACCCTATTCCCTATGGGCCCTGGTCGAATGTATAGGTAATAGGGTGCTATTTAAGACATAGTCCCAGTGTCCAGGCTGGAATGTCTCAGTAAGGCTGTGCTTATGACCTGGTTGGCTGGCACCAGTGGCCTTTGGACTCGGTCTAAGTTATATCAACACTCAATAAATGATTGATAGATTGTTGTTTTTATATTCAGACTACTATGGTAGGCTGTAGGCGGTTATGCATTGCAGCGTAGGCATTCAATTGGACATTTTAGTCATTTAGTGTGAGCTCATATCCAGAGCAGTTTACAGTTCGGATTAGGATTAGTATTAGTATTAGGCAGGAGCCACACTACACTTTTTTTATATCTAGGGCAGTGGTTCTCCAACCTCTCCTCACGGAGCCTCAGACGTTTCACCCTTCTGTTGTAGCCCTGAACTAGCTCCCCTGATTCACCTAGTCGACGGTCTGATGATTAGTTGATGAGTTGAATCGGGTATGCTAGCTCTGAAATAGATCAAATACTTGGAAGGTGCTCGGGGGTCCCTGAGGAGATCTTTTGAGATCCACTAATCTATGTTACTGTATAACATTAGTAGGCTACAGTACAGGCAGTTAGTTACCCCGTGAAGCCTAGTAGGCAGCTAGACAAAATGCATGCATTGTTTTAATATCCAGGCAACTATAGCAATGGCACCCTATTCCCTATATAGTGCACTACTTTTGACCAGGGTCCATATATGGAGAGATTTCAGTGCCAACAGAAGTTTAATTTGAATTCCATTATTTAGAATTTCTATCAGTTAATTGCATTTGAATAGAATATTTTTGAATTCACGAATTGAACACATCCCTGTGGGCTTTACCTAAGTGGGATAACACAGTCTTGTGACATGCAGTAGACCCGGTTCGCACCCAGTCAGTCACAAGAATAGGAAGTGGAAAAGCTGTCCTTAGAAGAACCATGACAAGGCTATTCAATGATATTGTTATGGGGCCCACACGCCCTGCTAGCGTATCCTGCGCGGCCTGTGATCACCACAGAAGGGAACAGAAGACGCGTACATGTTCCAGGGAGTCTTAGCTTTCAGGAATGGGGTCATAATAGCTTATAGCCCAAACCGTTCAAACTCTAGAGTGAAATTCATAGGAAGAACATGCGTTCAACATGCCACCATTGGCTTCAGAAAACAGCCAGAAACCTCTCTGTCTGTACCACTACCTCTGTTTACCACAGAGAGCGTTTGATTCAGAATTTAGAGAAGTGAATTTGAAAACGGAATCTGAATGTGAATTTAGAGAAGTGAATTTGAAAACGGAATCTGAATGTGAATTTAGAGAAGTGAATTTGAAAACGGAATCTGAATGTGTCTAAGAAGTTGAATGGATAATACTGAATTTATAGTTCGTAGACTTGATACACAGACAACCAATGCAATATCTACCATATTGAAACGGAATATATACATATTGCACTTGAATTCAAATACATAGAAATATAATTTTTAAATTGAATGCAATATTCATACATTCCAGTTTCAAATCATTAAATACGAGTTAAATGTATTAATTCAATGATTCAATTTGTGCATTACAAATTAAATAATATCAAATTCAACTACAACATCTAAATGCAAATTCAAATGTGTTGAATTCAAATACAGTTTCTTTTGGCACTGAAATCGCTCCGTAGCAATAGGGCACTAAATAGGGAATCGGGTGTATTTGGGATGCAACCTAACAGTAGGCAGCATAGGTACCGTGACAGTAGGCTAAATGGAGACACCACATGAAACACAGCAGCATAGGTAGAGTGACACATCGTGTCAATAGTACAGGGGTCACGGGGAGGTGAAACGAGTTTGGTGACTCTGGATTGGCTAATGGCTACCTAACGTATATGATCAGAATCTTCCACAGCTATAGCCTGTCTTAGTTTCTACACACACACACACACACACACACACACACACACACACACACACACACACACACACACACACACACACACACTTTGTTTCCTCATTCCTGTTTGCCTTAGGTCAGCTCAGCAGCGTAGCATGATGTTGTTGTTCCTTAAGAACAGTTCTAAGGTCAGTGGTGACCTGTGTTGATGTCAGGGTGGACTGATCCTTGATCTGTTCTTCTCGCTGCTATATCTCTAACACCTCGGATTATCCTGTGTGTGTGTGTGTGTGTGTGTGTGTGTGTGTGTGTGTGTGTGTGTGTGTGTGTGTGTGTGTGTGTGTGTGTGTGTGTGTTAGAGGTCGACCGATTATGATTTTTCAGCGCCGCTACCGATTATTGGAGGGCCAAAAAAAAGGCCTATGCCGATTAATCGGCCGATTTAAAATAAAAAAAAATAAATACAAAAATAAAACATTATTTGTAATAATGACAATTACAACAATACTGAATGAACACTTATTTTAACTTAATATAATACATCAATAAAATCAATTTAGCCTCAAATAAATAATGAAACTTGTTCAATTTGGTTTAAATAATGCAAAAACAAAGTGTTGGAGAAGAAAGTCAAAGTGCAATATGTGCCATGTAAAAAAGCTAACATTTAAGTTCCTTGCTCAGAACATGAGAACATATGAAAGCTGGTGGTTTCTTTTAACATGAGTCTTCAATATTCCCAGGTAAGAAGTTTTTGGTTGTAGTTATTATAAGAATTATAGGACTATTTCTCTCTATACGATTTGTATTTCATATACCTTTGACTATTGGATGTTCTTATAGGCACTTTAGTATTGCCAGTGTATCAGTATAGGATCTGTCCCTCTCCTCGCTCCTACCTGGGCTCGAACCAGGAACACATCGACAACAGCCACCCTCGAAGCAGCGTTACCCATGCAGAGCAAGGGGAACAACTACTCCAAGTCTCAGAGCGAGTGACGTTTGAAACGCTATTAGCGTGCACCCCGCTAACTAGCTAGCCATTTCACATCGGTTACACCAGCCTAATCTCGGGAGTTGATAGGCTTGAAGCCATGAACAGCACAACACTTGAAGCATTGCGAAGAGCTGCTGGCAAACGCACTAAAGTGCTGTTTGAATGAATGCTTACGAGCCTGCTGGTGCCTACCATCGCTCAGTCAGACTGCTCTATCAAATCATAGACTTAATAATAACATAATAACACACAGAAATACGAGCCTTTGCTCATTAAAATGGTAGAATCCGGAAACTATCATTTCGAAAACAAAACGTTTATTCTTTCAGTGAAATACGAAATCGTTCCGTATTTTATCTAACGGATGGCATCCCTAAGTCTAAATATTGCTGTTACTTTGTACAACCTTCAATGTTATGTCATAATTAATTACGGCCTTTGTTAGGAATAAATGGACTTCACACAGTTCGCAATGAGCCAGGTGGCCCAAACTGCTGCATATACCCTGACAGCTTGCACAGAACGCAAGAGAAGTGACACAATTTCCCTAGTTATAAGAAATTCATGTTAGCAGGCAATATTAACTAAATATGCAGGTTTAAAAATATATACTTGTGTATTGATTTTAAAGAAAGGCATTGATGTTTATGGTTAGGCACATTGGTGCAACGACAGTGCTTTTTTCACAAATGCGCTTGTTAAATCATCACCCGTTTGTCGAAGTAGGCTGTGATTCAAAGAGAAATTAACAGGCACCGCATCGATTATATGCAATGCAGGACACGCTAGATAAACTAGTAATATCATCAACCATGTGTAGTTAACTAGTGATTATGTTAAGATTGATTGTTTTTTATAAGATAAGTTTAATGCTAGCTAGCAACTTACCTTGGCTCCTTGCTGCACTCGTGTAACAGGTGGTCAGCCTGCCACGCATTTTCCTCGTGGAATGCAATGTAATCGGCCATAATCGGTGTCCAAAAATGCAGATTACCGATTGTTATTGTTATGAAAAATTGAAATCGGCCCTAATTAATCGGCCATGCCGATTAATCGGTCTACCTCTAGTGTGTGTGTGTGTCAGGGTTTCCATTAGTAAAATGTGGTGCCGGGCTTTTGACCGGCAGCATTTTAATTTACCGGACATTTGAGAAATGTACCGGGCCCATCTGCATTGGGTGCGTAACCTGATCAGGGTGTCCACCCACGGTGCTCAGAATGACAGAAATCACATTCAGATTATGGTAATTCATCCTAACAGAACATGAAACTTGAGGATGCAATGACGCTCATCCTTCTTACCGAATTCTGATGCACACTTTGAAGATGTTAGAATAACTGTCCACATTTACTTTCCCTCAACCAACAAGACGAGTAACAAACAGTAACATCACTAGCCTGTCAGTGTACTGTCCCCCATAGTAGAAACCTATTCTATTGGTCAACTTGTGGAGAAAGAAATAGCCTATACCAAACAGACTCTGGGACGGCTGTGGGAAGATAGATCCCAAATTCATACAACCAGTAGGACCAGGCTACATCAAAAGAAAACTTAAAAAAGCAATGAGGCTGATGCAACAGATCAGAACGTTTAGCTTGTTGATAAAGGGCAATATGGAAGACTTTATAAAATAACTGCTTCCATGTTTGTATGGTGGGATGTTGACGAGGCTACTTTGAAGCAAGGTAAGACATGCCTCATAATATGAAGTAAAGCTTTCAGGTTTCAAACAATTAAGTATATGTTTTCAAAATGCATGTTACCTCCAACTCATTGCAAAGTGGTGGGTGACACGCTGAAGCCTGCCTACTGTTTCCTATGCACTGGAATGGTGAATGGGAAATGTCTTTAATTACCAGTTGAGAAATACAAATAGTAGCTCTTTTTAATTGTGGTCATCAAAACTGTTTTTAACACACAATTGTATTTAGAATAGTTGCGCAATGATTGGGCTTATAAAAGCATGTTTCACTCCAGCAGCAACACGCTGTTCGAGGAGCTGTAGCAGCAGCTCTCGTGCTGTCTGACAGATTTTCTGCTCAAGCTAGGTTCTGTATCTGTTTGCTGTGCGCGTGTGATAAAAAGCGGCAATTTAATTCCACTAAATTATGCAAATGAACCTATAGACAGATAAGCATGACCTGTCAAATGTATTTAGATCAACTGGTATTTCCATTAATGATTTGGCAAAAAAAACATTATTTTGCAATAGGATTTTTTTTTTTCTCCCCCAAAATTTGTCGGCGGGAATTTAAAATTATCGGGTTTCAAGTTTTTTGTTGTCCAAAAGCCAGCTATTACCGGCTAACGGAAACCCTGGTGCGTATGTCTATACATTCCATTCTATACATTTTTTCTATACGTTCCATTCTTTTGTTTTATACATTCCATGTTATCTGTTGTTAGTGGAGCACTGTGGGACAGCCTTATGGGTGGATCCCTATAAATCTTATCTACATCAGGAATGCTGTATAAAACTTTATGGGTCACCTATGATCACATAGCCACCCTCTAGGGGTGGATCTCAATAGTCATAAAATATCTAAAATGCCTCCCTCTCCTCTATACCAGGGCCATATATTAACATGTATATACCAGTCAGAAGTTTGGACACACCTACTCATTCTAGGGTTTTTCTATATTTTTACTATTTTCTACATTGTAGAATAATAGTGACGACATCAAAACTATGAAATAACACACATGGAATCATGTTGTAACCAAAAAAGTGTTAAACAAATCAAAATATATTTTATATTTGAGATTCTTCAAGTAGCCACCCTTTGCCTTGATGACAGCTTTGCACACTCTTGGCATTCTCTCAACCAGCTACATGAGGTAGTCACCTGGAATGCATTTCAATAAACGGGTGTGCCTTGTTAAAAGTTCATTTGTAAAAGGTTTTTTCTTAATGCATTTGAGCCAATCAGTTGTGTTGTGACAAGGTAATGGGGGGTATACAGAAGATAGCTCTATTTAGATAAAGTCCTTAAGCAAAGATAAATTATTGATTGACCTTCATGTCTTGAAGTAATGATGGACTGCAGTTTCTCTTTGCTTATTTGAGCTGTTCTTGCTATAATATGAACTTGGTATTTTACTAAATAGAGCTATCTTCTGTATATATAGTTTTGATGTATTCACTATTATTCTACAATGTGGAAAATAGTAAAAATAAAGAAAAACCTATAAATGAGTAGGTGTGTCCAAACTTTTGACTGGGACTGTATATATGGCTGTGCTCTTTACATTGCATCGTATCTATCTATATTTGGAGTGCTGTGTGAGCGTTGAAAGGAGTCACCTAAGGACATAAGCTCTATGGGTGGGTCTCAATAGTCTTCACCCTGTCTCCTCTCCTTCTTCTGGTCTGGTCTGATCTGAAAACACAGCATTTGTCAAAGGGAAGTAAATCAATGTAATATGTATAAATCCAATCAGGTGTCTGCAAGATTCTAAAATGGATTAAATATAACAAATTCCTCTTAAATCTACACACAATACCCCTATAATGAAAATACATTTTTCACAAATGTATTAAAAAAAGAAAAACAGAAATACCTTATTTACATAAGTATTCAGACCCTTTGCTATGAGACTCGAAATTGAGCGCAGGTGCATCCTGTTTCCATTGATCATCCTTGAGATGTTTCTACAACTTGATTGGAGTCCACCTGTGGTAAATTCAATTGCTTGGACATGATTTGTAAAGGCTCATACCTGTCTATATAAGGTCCCACAGTTGACAGTGCATGTCAGAGCAAAAACCAAGCCATGAGGTCAAAGGATTTGTCCATAGAGCTCAGAGACAAGAATGTGTCGAGGAGCAGATCTGGGGAAGGGTACCAAAGCATTTCTGCAGCATTGAAGGTCCCCAAGAACACAGTGGCCTCCATCATTCTTAAATGGAAGAAGTTTGGAACCACCAAGACTCTTCCTAGAGCTGGCCGACCGGCCAAACTGAGCAACCGGGGGAGAAGGGCCTTGGTCAGGGAGGTGACCAAGAACCCGATGGTCACTCTGACAGAGTTCCTCGGTGGAGATGTGAGAACCTTCCAGAAGGACAACCATCTCTCTCAATCAGGCCTTTATGGTAGAGTGGCCAGACAGAAGCCACTCCTCAGTAAAAGGAACATGACAGGCCGCTTGGAGTTTGCCTAAAGGCACCTAAAGACACTCAGACCATGAGAAACAAGATTCTCTGGTCTGATGAATCCAAAATTGAACTCTTTGGCCTGAATGCCAAGCTTCACGTCTGAAGGAAACCCGGCACCATCCCTACGGTGAAGCATGGTGGTGGCAACATCATGCTGTGGGGATGTTTTTCAGTGACAGGGACTTGGAGACATGTCAGGATCAAGGGAAAGATTAACGGAGCACAGTACAGAGAGATTCTTGATGAAAACCTGCTTGTAACGGTCGTCGTATGGAGTAGACCAAGGGGCAGCGGGTTGAGTGCTCATATTAACTTTATTTGAGACACGTAACAAAAAACAAGAAAACGAACGAACGACAAACGGTCTTGCAGGCTACACACAGCAGTGCAAAAACAACTTCTCACAAAGGACAGGTGAAAACAGGGCTACCTAAGTATGACTCCCAATCAGCAACAACGATGTACAGCTGTTCCTGATTGAGAGCCATACTAGGCCAACACAAAGAAATACACAACATAGACAGAGCATAGAAATACAAAACATAGAACATAACCAAAAACCCCGGAATACTCTAAACAAACACTCTACATAAACACATAACCCAACAAACCCCGAACCACATAAAACAAACACCCCCCTGCCACGTCCTGACCAAACTACAATAATAAATAACCCCTTTACTGGTCAGGACGTGGCACTGCTCCAGAGTACTCAGGACAACAGACTGGGGCAAAGGTTCACCTTCCAACAACACAACGAACCTAAGCACACAGCCAAGACAACGCCGGAGTGTCCTTGAAGGGCCCAGCCGGAGCAAGGACTTGAACCCGTTCTAACGTCTCTGGAGAGACCTGAAAATAGCTGTGCAGCGACGCTCCTCTTCTAATCTGACAGAGCTTGAGTGGATCTGCAGAGAAGAATGGGATAAACTCCTCAAATACAGGTGTGCGAAGCTTGTAACATCATACCCAAGAAGACTCAAGGCTGTAATCGCTGCCAATGGTGTTTCAACAAAGTACGAGTAAAGGGTCTGAATACTTATAAATGTCATATTTCCATTTATTACTTTTTTATACATTTGCAAAAATGTCTAAAAACCTATTTTGCTTTGTCGTTATGGGGTATTGTGTGTAGATTGAAGAGCGAAAAAAACGATTTAATCAATTTTAGAATTAGGCTATAACGTAACAACAACAAAAAAGTCAAGGTATCTGAATACTTTCCGAATGCACTGTATATCTGGGAAACTGGTCCCAAGAGCATTGCTTATGTGTCCTTAGATGACTTCTCTCACATATCTTGTTTAGACTATTGAAACCCACCCACTCCCATGATACCTTTCTCTCCCTGTCTCCTCTCCCCCTTTAGCGGTCCCAACAGTAAGCAGCGAGCACCGCGTCATGTGATGTGAAGTGTGTCTGTCGACCCTAAAGCCTTGACCTCTCACCCCTGACCCCGTGAGGTCACAGATGGTCCATATCTGGCCCGAGCCAGGAGACTTCCTCCATCCTGATCCTCAACAACAGTCAGTGAGCAGTGTGTTGTTGGTGTGTGTGTTGTGTTCCAGCTGAACACTCCAGCGGCACCCTGACCACCTCCTAACACCACCCACCTCCTTGGGCATGCCTCAGGTACACCACTGATCTCTGGATATTCTGTGCCGTACTAAGAGTCGTTTTTTTAGCTGTTTTATTTGAGTGAAGGTGATAAAATGGCTTTCCAACTTGAATATTGATATTAACTGACTGTCTAAATATCTTGTTCTGTAATAATACATATACAACAGAGATTGTGATTGTGATACTGATTACAGACAATATATTTAGACAGAAGTTCTATTCTGTTTGTAATGATGCTAGTGAAAATGGTAACTCAGCAGAGTAATGTGTGTCTGTGTGTGTGTGTCCTATAGCCGGGCATGAATGGGATGGAGCCTGCGTTTGGCGAGGCGTATGGGAGCCGTGGCTGTCTCCTCAGCCCCTACCCCCTGGCTGTCTCCCCTCTAGGGGGCAGGACCGAATATGACCAGGTAACTAACTCACTAACTGCTTGTAATTGCTTCTAAGGTCCAGGCGTCTGACACATGAACATGTGTTTATTATGTGTCAGTCTTGTCCTTGTAATCTGCTCTACTACCACACTACCTGGACTGCATGTTATTGCACTGTCTATTACACTGTTATTACACTGTTATTACACTGTTATTACACTGTTATTACACTGTTATTACTATGTTCTATCAGTGTTAACAGACATACCTGTTGTTTATTATGGTGATGTCACCACAGAGCTGTAATGAACAACACTCTATTTCTATGTCTGTAACATAGATCAATGTAAAGTAACGGCACATTCTAACCATGTCAACAATGAACAATGATCCCCTCCCTCCCTCCCCACCCCTCTCCCTCCCTCCCTCCCTCCTCACCTCAGAGCGTGCTCCTGATGCTGGGATCTCCAGCGACGCCCCGGAAACGGCCCTTCGAGTTGCTAAGCGACCTGGTGGACGACGGGGGCTTCGGCGAGGAGCTGCACGTGGAGCGCTGGGACGTGTCGGCGCTGGATGACATCACGCGGTACACCAAGCTGGGCCTCGGGGGGGAGCTGGCGAGCACCGAGGACGCCGTGCTGATGGGCCGTTGGAGCGGGACCCGGGAGGAAGAGGAGGAGGAGGAGGAGAGGAGGAAGAGGAAGGCACAGGCCATAGCTCAGCAGCAGACATCACATGTAACCACGATGATGGTAACACATCTCCATGGAAACGGCATCACGATGACCCCCGACCCCTGTCTAGGCCACGCCCAGAGAGGCAGGGTGGTCAGAGAGGAGGTGGGACTTGATGTTACCATGGCGATGGAAAGGGTGACAGAAAAAGGAGGACAGGATGGGGGGATGAGGGTTCCTACGGTGGAAGTGTACCAGGTGGCAGAGGAGGAGGAGGTTGCTGCAGCTGTGTTGGCAGCGGCGGAAGTCATTGCCGCAGTGACGGAGACGTCTGGGATTCTTC
Source organism: Salmo trutta (assembly GCF_901001165.1). Taxonomy (NCBI): domain Eukaryota; kingdom Metazoa; phylum Chordata; class Actinopteri; order Salmoniformes; family Salmonidae; genus Salmo; species Salmo trutta. The sequence continues at coordinate 1,719,136 of NC_042994.1, read as the reverse complement.
CGGGGGGGTCAGTGTTGGAACACAACTACTCTCTGACCCAGGGGGGGGGTAGACCCTCGCCCTCCAGCCCCAGCTCTGAGACAGAGACAGAAGAGGAGGTAGAGGGGCAGGAGGAGGGAGAGAGGGAGGAGGAGGAGGAGAGGGAAGAGCAAGAAGAGGTATTGGTGGAGGAGGAAGAGGAGGAGGAAGAGGAGGAGGAAGAGGAGGAGGAGGAAGGGGAGGACGGAGCAGGGGATGAGACTGCGGTGGAAGCAGAACTGTCCAGCTCGTCAGAAACAGAATTTGGTGAGTTCTGGATTAGGGAGTTCTGGGGTTCGGGAGTTTATAATGTCATCTTTGGGGCGGCAGTGTAGCCTAGTGGTTAGAGCGTTGAACTAGTAACCGAAAGGTTGCAAGATTGAATCCCCGAGCTGACAGGGTACAAATCTGTCATTCTTCCCCTGAACAAGGCAGTTAACCCACTGTTCCTAGGCCGTCATTGAAAATAAAAATTTGTTCTTAACTGACTTGCCTAGTTAATTAAAATTAAACTAAATAAAAAATCTGGAACGTCTCAGAGCTTTGATATGACCTATTTAGTCATAGCTATGTCACTTTTTCTACTCTATTTTCTTCTGCGTATCTTCTGTCATTCCTGCAAATGTGAAAAGATTTGGTTGAGCCAGTCTCAGCCATTTGATATCAGACAGAGTAACTGATATGTGTTCATGAAACATCACTCTGCCTTGTTTTGGTGTCTATTGTCACACTCCTTTGTTGTATGGTGTGTTTGTTTGTCTGGCGGAGTGTGTGTGTGTTTGTCTGGCGGTGTGTGTGTGTGTGTTTGTGTGTTTGTCTGGCGGTGTGTGTGTGTGTGTGTGTTTGTGTGTTTGTCTGGCGGTGTGTGTTTGTGTGTTTGTCTGGCGGTGTGTGTGTGTGTTTGTGTGTTTGTCTGGCGGTGTGTGTGTGTGTGTGTTTGTGTGTTTGTCTGGCGGTGTGTGTTTGTGTGTTTGTCTGGCGGTGTGTGTGTGTGTGTGTTTGTGTGTTTGTCTGGCGGTGTGTTTGTGTGTTTGTCTGGCAGTGTGTGTGTGTTTATGTGTTTGTCTGGCGGTGTGTGTGTGTGTGTTTGTCTGGCGGAGTGTGTGTGTGTGTGTGTGTGTTTGTCTGGCGGTGTGTGTGTGTTTGTCTGGCGGAGTGTGTGTGTGTGTTTGTCTGTCTGGCGGAGGGTGTGTGTGTTTGTGTGTTTGTCTGGCGGTGTGTGTGTGTTTGTCTGGCGGAGTGTGTGTGTGTGTTTGTCTGGCGGTGTGTGTGTGTTTGTCTAACGGTGTGTGTTTGTGTGTTTGTCTGGCGGAGGGTGTGTGTGTGTGTGTGTCTGGTGGAGGGTGTGTGTGTGTGTTTGTCTGGCGGTGTGTGTGTGTGTTTGTCTGGCGGAGGGTGTGTGTGTGTGTTTGTCTGGCGGTGTGTGTGTGTGTGTGTTTGTCTGGCGGTGTGTGTGTGTTTGTTTGTCTGGCGGAGGGTGTGTGTGTTTGTGTGTTTGTCTGGCGGTGTGTGTGTGTTTGTCTGGCGGAGTGTGTGTGTGTGTGTGTGTTTGTCTGGCGGAGTGTGTGTGTGTGTGTTTGTCTGGCGGTGTGTGTGTGTTTGTCTGGCGGTGTGTGTGTGTGTTTGTCTGGCGGTGTGTGTGTGTTTGTCTGGCGGTGTGTGTGTGTGTTTGTCTGGCGGAGTGTGTGTGTGTTTGTCTGGCGGAGGGGGTGTGTGTTTGTCTGGCGGAGGGGGTGTGTGTGTTTGTCTAACGGTGTGTGTGTGTGTGTTTGTCTGGCGGTGTGTGTGTGTGTGTTTGTCTGGCGGAGGGGGTGTGTGTGTTTGTCTAACGGTGTGTGTGTGTGTGTTTGTCTGGCGGTGTGTGTGTGTGTGTGTGTTTGTCTAACGGTGTGTGTTTGTGTGTTTGTCTGGCGGAGGGTGTGTGTGTGTGTGTGTGTCTGGTGGAGGGTGTGTGTGTGTGTTTGTCTGGCGGTGTGTGTGTGTGTTTGTCTGGCGGAGGGTGTGTGTGTGTGTTTGTCTGGCGGTGTGTGTGTGTGTTTGTCTGGCGGTGTGTGTGTGTGTGTTTGTCTGGCGGAGGGTGTGTGTGTTTGTGTGTTTGTCTGGCGGTGTGTGTGTGTTTGTCTGGCGGAGTGTGTGTGTGTGTGTGTGTTTGTCTGGCGGTGTGTGTGTGTTTGTCTGGCGGAGTGTGTGTGTGTGTGTTTGTCTGGCGGTGTGTGTGTGTTTGTCTGGCGGTGTGTGTGTGTGTTTGTCTGGCGGTGTGTGTGTGTTTGTCTGGCGGTGTGTGTGTGTTTGTCTGGCGGAGTGTGTGTGTGTTTGTCTGGCGGAGTGTGTGTGTGTTTGTCTGGCGGAGGGGGTGTGTGTTTGTCTGGCGGAGGGGGTGTGTGTGTTTGTCTAACGGTGTGTGTGTGTGTGTTTGTCTGGCGGTGTGTGTGTTTGTCTAACGGTGTGTGTTTGTGTGTTTGTCTGGCGGAGGGTGTGTGTGTGTGTGTGTCTGGTGGAGGGTGTGTGTGTGTGTTTGTCTGGCGGTGTGTGTGTTTGTCTGGCGGAGTGTGTGTGTGTTTGTCTGGCGGTGTGTGTGTGTTTGTCTGGCGGTGTGTGTGTGTGTTTGTCTGGCGGTGTGTGTGTGTTTGTCTGGCGGTGTGTGTGTGTGTTTGTCTGGCGGAGTGTGTGTGTGTTTGTCTGGCGGAGTGTGTGTGTGTTTGTCTGGCGGAGGGGGTGTGTGTTTGTCTGGCGGAGGGGGTGTGTGTGTGTGTTGTCTGGCGGAGGGTGTGTGTGTGTGTGTGTGTGTTGTCTGGCGGAGGGTGTGTGTGTGTGTGTTTATCTGGCGGAGGGGGTGTGTGTGTGTGTGCTGTCTGGCGGAGGGGGTGTGTGTGTGTGTGTGCTGTCTGGCGGAGGGGGTGTGTGTGTGTGTGTTGTCTGGCGGAGGGGGTGTGTGTGTGTTTGTCTGGCGGAGGGGGGGTGTGTGTGTGTTGTCTGGCGGAGTGTGTGTGTTTGTCTGGCTGTGTGTGTGTGTGTTTGTCTGGCGGAGGGGGGGTGTGTGTGTGTTTGTCTGGCGGAGGGTGTGTGTGTGTGTGTGTGTGTGTGTGTGTGTGTGTGTTTGTCTGGCGGAGGGGGAGTGTGTGTGTGTTTGTCTGGCGGAGGGTGTGTGTGTGTGTTTGTCTGGCAGAGTGTGTGTGTGTGTGTGTTTGTGTGTTTGTCTGGCAGAGTGTGTGTGTGTGTGTGTTTGTCTGGCAGAGTGTGTGTGTGTGTGTGTGTGTGTGTCAAGCCTACCACTGTAGTTTCGTCTGCAAACTTGATGATTGAGTTGGAGGCTTGCATGGCCACGCAGTCGTGGGTGAACAGGAAGTACAGGAGAGGGCTGAGAACGCACCCTTGTGGGGCCCCAGTGTTGAGGATCAGCGGGGTGGAGATGTTATTACTTACCCTCACCACCTGGGGGCGGCCCGTCAGAAAGTCCAGGACCCAGTTGCACAGGGGGGGTCGAGACCCAGGGTCTCGAGCTTAATGACGAGTTTGGAGGGTACTATGGTGTTAAATGCTGAGCTGTAATCGACGAACAGCATTCTTACATAGGTATTCCTCTTGTCCAGATGGGTTAGGGCAGTGTGCAGTGTGATGGCGATTGTGTCGTCTGTGGACCTATTGGGGCGGTAAGCAAATTGGAGTGGGTCTAGGGTGACAGGTAGGGTGGAGGTGATATGGTCCTTGACTAGTCTCTCAGAGTCAGTGTGTGTGTGTGTGTGTGTGTGTGTGTGTGTGTGTGTGTGTGTGTGTGTGTGTGTGTGTGTGTGTGTGTGTGTGTGTGTGTGTGTGTGTGTGTGTGTGTGTGTGTGTGTGTGTGTGTGTGTGTGTGTATTTGTCCGGTGGTGTGTGTGTGTGTGTGTCTGGCTGTGTTATTCCCTCTATAAGTCAAGGTGGTTGAGACAGACTGGATGGCCCTGGTCCCCCCCCCCCCCCACACACACACACACACCACCATTACACCACGAGCTACATAACCAAGCAGTGAGGGCTCTGTCTGAGTCAGACAGCCTCTAGTTGAAACAGCCAGGGTGTGAAGCCCAGTTTACAGGGAACAGGGACATGAGTGCTGACTGGAGGAATGTTGAGAGCACTGGAGTGGATGATGTACTGGGAAAGAACCTGCTGCATATGCACATCTTCTTATTTGTTTGTGTGTGATTTATTTTTTTATAGAGGAGCATTTAGTTGTGTGCGCGCATATGTTAACATATTTTTCTATTCAGGGGGGGCTGTGTGTGTGTCTACGTGTGTGTGTGTCTACGTGTGTGTGTCTGTGTGTATCATCTCTGACGTCCCTGTCCCTCTCCAGAGGTGGAACCAGAGCGGGGGTGTGGTCCAGGGGAACGGCCCCAGAAGAGAAGGTGTTTCTGGGAATACCGCCACGCTCACGCACGGGACTCTGGGAGACAGAAGAAGACTGGAGGGGAGGTCCGATGGTCCCTCTCCTGGAGCTCTAGCACCCTACCTAGTACCTTATACCGCAGAGAGGGTAAGCACACTAGAACTACTTAGCACACATCTTGTAAACTACCTAGTACACTATCTAGAGAGGGTAGGCACCCTACCTCATCACTTCTTCTTCTTCTGTGGTCGTTATAATGAACTTATTCTGAGTGCTTAGTGCTCCACCGCTGGTTTGTAACTCATCCCTCTCTCCTCAGGAAAGAAGGGAAGGCGTAAAGCGAGGAAGACGGACGCTAGCGACCTGACCCCTAACCCTGTGAAGCTCACAAACATCGGCGAACAGCTGCAGAAACTCAACGCCACCATAGATGGGATGGGTCCTGTTAACGACCTGCCTGTTGTGGCCAGGGCACGCTCCCGCAAAGAGAAGAACAAACTAGCTTCCAGGTACGGAGGGAGGAAGAGAAGTTTATTTGTTGTTAGGCCCACAGAACAACACCATCTCTATGTGTCTATCTGAGGGAGTGTGTCCTGACAGTACTTGTGTGTTCACAGGGCCTGTCGGTTGAAGAAGAAAGCACAGCACGAAGCCAACAAGATCAAGCTGTGGGGACTCAACCAGGAGTACGGTTAGTACCAACCTGGCAACCCTAACCCTCCTCTCCATTTCCTTCCTCTACCAAACCTGGCAACCCGAACCCTACTCTCCCTTTCCTTCCTCTACCAAACCTGGCAACCTTAACCCTCCTCTCCCTTTCCTTCCTTTCCAAACCTGGCAACCAAGGCCTCCTTCCCCTATCGAAACCTTGTCACTGAAACCTTGTCACTGACTACTACCAATGTGCTATCGTGAGAATGATTATTGAGAGATCTCTTAATAACTAAATACATTCAAAACAGAGCAAATGAAATGAAATGTATCATCAATGAGACTATTAAGGCCTATGCAGCATTTACAAAGTCATCAACAGCTATTGTTTCAATTCAACCTAGGGTTCAACTAAAAATAGACAATTCAATTGTTTGATTTCACTTTTTTTTTTTCAAGTTAATCATTAATATGTTGGATTCACATGTCCATCTCAACCATAAATCTGAGTTAAAGAATGCACTTTACATCAAGTTTGATTTGATTTAGTCTTATTCTTTAACTTTGATTCTTGGTTGAAATTGAGACGTGAATCCAACACAAAAGTGATTCATTTGTAGACAAACTGGAATTAAAGCCAGACTGTCAGTGGCAAAAAAATCTACATCTCAACACAATTCAATTTCACTTTTAGAATAGTTAACAAATTATATGTTGAATTCACATGTCCCAGTGGCTCGGGTTAAACTATCCAAGCATTCGATACCCTTTAAATGTTGATATTTGGTAGCGTTATTACAGTTCAATACTAGTTCTGTACGACACTAAACATCCTAAAGTTAAGGCTGTCTGACAAACCAATGTAACAGTATTTATTCAGCCTTACAAGGAGTAACACTCATGGCCACATGTTGAGTTTAGCCTACAGTAACTACACATGTCGTTTTATGGCATCGTAGAAAGCCTGCAGGTCTGTGGTCTGTTCACACCTGCTATAGTAATCTGAACAGAATCTAAAACAGCAGTGATCACCATCTGTAATCCAGGTCATTTGGTTGTGCTATTAGATAAGGCACAGTGATAACACGTTCATATCTGACTATCCCATTTGAACTTTGTTGTGCCTTCCCTGTAGCTCAGTTGGTAGAGCATGGTGTTTGCAACGCCAGGGTTGTGGGTTTGATTCCCACGAGGGGCCAGCACAGAAAAAAATGACGTAAATGTAAAAAATGTTGTGTGTTTTAAATGGTTGAAAGTGCAGTGACACACATTTAGATGACATCTTAACCAAAAATCAGACGTTGTTTTTCCATTGGAATTTGGCTTTTAGGCGGATTAAAGCATAGTGAAAACACTGGGATTTCCACTACTTCTGGCTGTGTTTTTGAGTGCAGCGTTTCGGCCACTCACCTCTGCCTTGGCAAAATGTCAGTGTTCTCGTCGACCCACATCGCATTTTGGAGCGTAAGCTACACCACCCGTTTTCAAGTCCATTTGCTAATTTTTCATGCATCTGACATGCGTTAATGATAAATAAGGGTGTAATATCCTACAGTTTTGTAGACATTTAGTTTTAATTCTGGTGATAGACTCGTGTTTTACCGATATGGAGCTCCCCCGCTATTTATTTTGCCGGGATGCCGTACTGCCTTACTTTCACCCCTAGTCTCAACCAAATATTACCCACATTTCCACGTTGAAATGACGTGGCGTGCCCGTTGGGAAGCTACAGATGTAGGATCTTAATTTGAGTTTGCTACAGTGGGAAAATAATCCTGCAACAACAGGAAATTTGAATTATTATGTGGATTATAATTTCTTGTAGGGGTTGATACATTTTACATTAGGGCAAAATAAGTCTGACATTTTAAAGTGGAATTTACAAACTTTAGAAGCCTTTTTAAACCTTGAATGCACTACAAGTTTTCATTTCCTGCTGTGCATGAAAATGATCAGCAACAAAAGACAGATCAAATGAAGATCCTACATCTGTAGGATTGTGCATACGCATAATGGTTTCTATGGTACAGCACCGTAGGGGAAAATAGAACAAAGACGCTCTTCCCCTCTGCTCCTCTCTGTAAAACAACACGCTCTGTGTCTCAGGTAGAACTGATGGGAATGCAACACAGCACAACGCCTGTAGTGAAGCTGAAGTGTAACCCTCCCCTCCCTCCCTCTTTCCCTAGTTGGACCTAACCCTCCTTTCCTTCTCCAGATGAACCTAGCAACCCTACCCTCCCTCCATCCAAACCTGGCAACTCAAACCCTCTTCTCCCCTTTCCTCTGCCCAAACCTGGCAACTTCCCCACCTCCCTCCCCTACCTAGTCCCATCCAAACCTGACAACCTCCCTCTGCTCTCCATCCTCTCCCCCAGTCAAATCTCCCACTCCTCTCCCCCAGTCAAATCTCCCCCTCCGCTTCCCCAGTCAAACCTGGCAACCCCGGGTTAACCTGTTGGAATCTCCCCAACAGCCCTTTTGTTGCAGGAATTCCAAACATTCCAGAAGGCGGGCCAACATTGCGCTGCCTGAACGGGCGGGGGCTTGTGATTGGGCCTTAGTGACGGATGGAGGGAAGGAGGGAAGGAAGGGGACTAACAGAGGTCTAGGAGCTGGAGGCTAGGCAGGAGTTTCACCTCATTTCCTCCCTCTCTCCCTTGCTCCCTCTCTCACCCCCCACCACCCCATAAACACACACACTCCCCTCTCTCTTCCTTCCTCTCGTTTTATATGTGTATACAAGCCTCATGTTTCCATGTGTATAAGCAGTGGACTGGGGAGTTCACTTCAAAATGACTGGAGCTGGGACACCTGCCAACTCTGGACAGCCTGACCTCCATTACTCTACAAAGTAGTGTGTGTGTGTGTGTGTGTGTGTAGTGTCTCCCAGAGAGCCTGTCCTTCGGAGGCAATAGAAGGAAATCTGGAGCGAAGGATGAAAGATGTGTGTGTGAAAAGAAAGAGAGGAGGGGAGGGGTGGGCTGTGTCCCCTACAGGGAGATTATTATCTGTATTAAGGAGACAGAGAGCATTATGGGAACTGTAGTACATCATGCTATATTATCCATCTTGTAACTGCCTGCCAACTGAAGCCCATTCAAATAGAGCACATTGATTTCATTATACTATGAACTGAATAGTATACTGCTATTTCAACAGATTTTGATGTTGTTTATCCTGTGTGTGGTGTGTGTGTGTGTGTGTGTGTGTGTGTGTGTGTGTGTGTGTGTGTGTAGAGAACCTTTTGGGGGCGTTGCTGAGGATCAAGGAGGTGATTGGTCAACGGGTGGAGCGCAGCGGAGAGGAGGTGGACAAAGATGAACGAGGGATGACCCAGAGACTGGAGGATATACTGAAAGAGTCAAGTGGTGAGAGAGGGAGGGGGAGGGAGGGGGAGGGAGGGAGGTGGAGGGAGGGGGAGGGGGAGGGAGGGGGAGGGAGGGGGAGGGAGGGGGAGGGAGGGGGAGGGGGAGGGAGGGAGGGAGGGGGAGGGAGGGGGAGGGAGGTGGAGGGAGGGGGGAGGGAGGGGGGAGGGAGGGGGAGTGGGAGGGACTAGATTTTCTGGGAATTATATTTAACATTTTTAATTTTTTTATTGTTGGACATAAAAGACTGTAAAAACACCAGCCAAGTGTTTTTATTTTTGGAAATCTGTTCCAAAGTATTCCCACGTATAATAGAGAGGTATATTTATTTATTTAACTAGGCAAGTCAGTTAAGAACAAATTCTGATTTTCAATGACAGCCTAGGAACAGGGGGCAGAATGACAGATTTGTACCTTGTCAGCTCGGGGATTCAATCTTGCAACCTCTCAGTTACTAGTCCAATGCTCTAACCACTAGGCTACGCTGCCGCCCCATATATGTGAAATGTAAGCCAGGATTGTGAGACGATTATGTTTTCGATAAATATTATATACTGCCGGTCAAAAGTTTCAGAACACCTACTCATTCAAGGGTTTTTCTTTATGTGTACTAGTTTTACATTGTAGAATAATAGTGAAGACATCAAAACTATGAAATAACACATATGGAATCATGTAGTAACCAAAAATGTGTTAAACAAATCAAAATATATTTAATATTCTTCAAATAGCCACCCTTTGCCTTGATGACAGCTTTGCACACTCTTGGCATTCTCTCAACCAGCTTCACCTGGAATGCTTTGACAACAGTCTTGAAGGAGTTCCCACATACGCTGAGCACTTGTTGGCTGCTTTTCCTTCACTCTGCGGTCTGACTCATCCCAAACCATCTCAATTGAGTTGAGGTTGGGGGATTGTGGAGGCCGGGGTCATCACTCTCCTTCTTGGTAAAATAGCCCTTACACAGCCTGGAGGTGTGTTGGGTCATTGTCCTGTTGAAAAACAAATGATAGTCCCACTAAGCCCAAACCAGATGGGATGGCGTATAGCCACAGAATGCTGTGATAGCCTTGCTGGTTAAGTGTGCCTTGAATTCTAAATAAATCACAGACAGTGTCACCAGCAAAGCAACCCCACACCATAACACCTCCTCCTCCATGCCTTACGGTGGGAAATACACATGCGGAGATCATCTGTTCACCCACACCGCGTCTCACAAATTCACGGCGGTTGGAACCAAAAATCTCAAATTTGGACTCCAGACCAAAGGACAAATTTCCATCGGTCTAATGTCCATTGCTCGTGTTTCTTGGCCCAAGCAAGTCTCTTCATATTATTGGTGTCCTTTAGTAGTGGTTTCTTTGCAGCAATTCGACCACGAAGGCCTTCTCCTCTGAACAGTTGATGTTGAGATGTGTCTGTTACTTGAACTTTGTGAAGCATTTATTTGGGCTGCAATTTCTGAGGCTGGTAACTCTAATGAACTTATCCTCTGCAGCAGAGGTAACTCTGGGTCTTCCTTTCCTGTGGCAGTCCTCATGAGAGCCAGTTTCATCATAGCGCTTGATGGTTTTTGCGACTGCACTTGAAGAAACTTTCAAAGTTCTTGACATTTTCCATATTGACTGACCTTCATGTCTTAAAGTAATGATGGACTGTTGTTTCTCTTTGCTTGTTTGAGCTGTTCTTGCCATAATATGGACTTTGTATTTTACCAAATAGGACTATCTTCTGTATACCCCCCTACCTTGTCACAACACAACTGATTGGCTCAAATGCATTAAGAAGGAAAGAAATTCCACAAATGAACACCTGTTATTTTAAATGCATTCCTAGTGACTACCTCATGAAGCTGGTTGAGAGAATGTCAAGAGTGTGCAAAGCTGTCATCAAGGCAAAAGCAGGCTATTTAAAGAATTTCAAATATAAAATATATTTTGATATGTTTAACAATTTGGTTACTACATGATTCCAAATGTGTTATTTCATAGTGTTGGAGTCTTCACTATTATTCTACAATGTAGAAAATAATGAAAATAAAGAAAAACCCTTGAATGAGTAGGTGCTCTAAAATGTTTGACCAGTAGTGTATATGTTTGAGCTTCTTGTGGTCAATTTCCAGTCCAATAATTATTTTTAATTATGTTCCGCCCCCTGACCATCCGCCTGCGGCTGAATCAAGTTGATGATACCTGTATTAAAGGATCCAGCAGTGAGAGATGGAGGGGACGGGGGAAAGGAAGGGAGAGAGGAAAATGGAGGGAGGGGACGGGGAAAGGAAGGGAGAGAGGAAAATGGAGGGAGGGGACGGGGGAAAGGAAGGGAGAGAGGAAGATGGATGGAGGGGACGGGGAAAGGAAGGGAGAGAGGAAAATGGATGGAGGGGACGGGGAAAGGAAGGGAGAGAGGAAAATGGAGGGAGGGGACGGGGGAAAGGAAGGGAGAGAGGAAGATGGATGGAGGGGATGGGGAAAGGAACAGAGAGAGGAAGATGGAGGGAGGGGACGGGGAAAAGGAACAGAGAGAGGAAGATGGAGGGAGGGGACGGGGGAAAGGAACAGAGAGAGGAAGATGGAGGGAGGGGACGGGGGAAAGGAAGGGAGAGGAAGAAAGCGTAAAGTCAGTTCAACAGGGGGAAAAGACGTCTCTCTCTCCATCTCTTCTCTTCTTCTGTATCTACAGTGTCTCTATTATAACCTCGCCATCTGTGTGTTCTCAGGTCCTCTAGTGGCTGGACGGACCAAAGAGTTTGTCCAGAGGATCCTGGAGGTGAGTGGAGGGGGGCTGACCAAGGCTGGGGCCAAGTGCAAAGACACACAGACCCCCCCCGGACCGGGAAAGGAGACGGCTGCCTAATGTACCCCCCATCACCCCTGACCCCCCCCCTGGACCGGGAGAGGAGACAGCTGCCTAATGTAAGCCCCATCACCCCTGACCCCCCCATGGACCGGGAGAGGAGACAGCTGCCTAATGTACCCCCCATCACCACTGAACCCCCCTGGACCGGGAGAGGAGACAGCTGCCTAATGGACTGGCCAACACCACCAGCTCTCCTCCGACACCCCGGGGACACAGCCACCCACTCCTACCGTCCCCCACTACACTCTGTCACCTGGAGAATAGGTGAATGGAGAAAGGGATGGAGAGGGATGGAGAAAGAGAGAGAGGAGCAGGTGGGGGTTACAGGTCAACAGAGACTGAGGTTTGAGTTCAACCCTCCCCTCTGTTTCCTTCTGTCTCTTCAGTAGCGCTCTGTAACACACTCTTCTTACCTTCAGCTAATCACCAACACAGGCTAGCTGCTGACGATGTGTGTGAGTCAGCTGATCTGTGTGTGTGTGTGTGTGTGTGCATGTGTGTGTGTGTGTGTGTGTGTGTGTGTGTGTGTGTAGTATGAATGTGTGTGGTTGGTTTAATCTCTCCCTTCTTCAGTAAACTGTATTGGTATCCCATTGTGCCTATATGAATAGACATTGCACTGTTTGTAGATGATAGAGAAGTTGGCAGGGTGTTGGCATGAGGGTAGGGCAGGAAGAGAAGTGGGAGGGGCGGGGGAGGGTCATGTTCAGTAGGCCACAACGTTCCTTGGAAGGTTCAGAAAGAAAAAGACTGTATGGAACAGACGTGCATCTCTGACATTAGAGTAAGGAGTAATGTCTTCTCTATTCACAACATTGCTATCTGCAACGTTTAGCAGGCTTGGGTACACCCTCCTGGAATAGACCCTGGTAGTAAAGATCAGCGGGGTGAGCCTCTTTTGACCAGCGAGCGACGTAATTGGTGCTTGCCACAGAGGGCATAAATGAGCACTTTGATTCGTAGCTGTATCCTGTCTATTCCCCTTTGAGAAACACCTGGGTCCAGTTCGTCAGGCACCAAACGTAACAAAAATGACTGAAACAGGGAAGATTACCTGGACTTCTCCAATAAGAAATGCAAATGTTTGTTTTTTCCATTGCAAAACTTCTTAAAACGTTTTGTTAGGTGCCCTAATGAACATGACCCTGAAAATGCAAGTTCCTTCTCTCAGAACGACCAGAGAACAGAGGATGAACTGTGATAACACCAAACATCAAAGCAACTGTAGCAGCTAAGACTTGCGGAGCTTTCATCACAGAGTTAGAAGGAAGAACAATTAACTTTCAAAAAGTAGCTATTAAATCCAACCGACCAAAGATGACAGGAACAGCTGACATTTCAGAGAACTGAAATGAAAGCTGAAGTGATCAGCTCTTACCCAACCCTCTCACTCCAACTACTACTGCCATTCTATCATCAATCTGAAGATGAAGTTGAATTGATTAACAACAAAAAAACGTTGATCGTTTTAATGTTTACCCTCACACATCCTTTATGAAAAGGACGCCTTTTGCTACCTGTATTATTGCCTGAAAGGTCGATTTGATACATCAATCAGACGTCCGTTAAATCACTGTTAACATTTCAATCTGAGAGGATTGTTGGGTCAGGCTAGCATATACAGGACATGCCCATAGAGATGACTAGAGGGCGCACTTCCCATAAAGTTAGGCGTTCTCTCTTTCCCATCTCTATGGAAGTGACTGAAAGCTCCTATCGGTCTGCCTTTAGCGCTACAGAATAACGCTGTCTGGGTGTTTGTGTTCAATATAAACAGAAAACAAAAAGGGATGCGTCTGTCCTCGACGCCTTCTCCACGCCTTCTGCTTCGTCTGACTCCTAATGTGAACCTGTAGTGCACCTTCCTTTCTTAAAGGCAACAAGAGTCAGCAGCTATTGTGGTGGAGCGTTTTTGTTACATTTGTCGTTAAAGTTGTTTGTGTTTTGTTGTTTGGTTTACTCACAAAGCCATGCTCCCACAAAGTGGGGATGGTCTTTTAGCGACTAGAGAGTGTCTGAGTTCTGTTCTGTTCTGCCCATAGAGTTAGAAAGAGGGCCTTTTTTTCTACAGCCCTCTTTCTAACTCTATGGTGCTGCCTTTGTTGGCCAAGCCAAAGGTGGTCTTGTAGCAGAAGTCCGACGTGATGCAGACCAGAGTACATTGTGTTTTAAAGGCCAGTGAGTTTCGTTGGTCACGCCAGTCACAAAACCTATTTGCACTGCGGTGGGTACAACCAAACACCTTCTAAAGAGTAATGTATCTGCACCTTTTTTTAAACATGATTATTGATTGACAGCCTATTTGTTGTATTTGGTCATGGTTTTCAGCAACAGAAACTGTTGTTGTCTGGGTCTGTAAATGGGGAATATGGTTTCTGGTTCAGTATACTATAGCATACAGTGCATGGTGAAACGCAACTTCTCACCTGAGCAACAACATGACAGAATGTTCTGCCAATGTTAAAAGGGCAATGTTGTGTTAACCTTGAAAGAGCAACGTTGTGTTAACCTTGAAAGAGCAATGTTGTGCTGAAGTTGAAACATTGTGTTAAAGGTTCAATGCAGCCATTTTATCTTAATATCAAATCATTTCTGGGTGAAAATGAAGTACCTGACTGTGATTGTTTCCAGTTAAAATGGTCAAAAAGAAACAAAACAAAAATAGCTTCTTAGCAAAGAGCAATTTCTCAAGCAAGACTTTTGACAGACTGTTTGGGAGTGGTCTGAGTGGGGAGGGGAAAACTGAAAACTAGCTGTTATTGGCAGAGAGGTTTGGAACTCTCTTTCTTATTGGTCTATTAAGTAATTTGTGATGTCACCAGGCAGGCCAAAACTCCATCCCACCAAAACAGGCTGAAATTTCAGGCGGTCTTTTCAAACAGCACTTACAATAAAAGTGCATTATCATAATTTTCACAATTTTGACATATTAACCAAATCAAATGTTATTTGTCACGTGTGCCGAATGCAACAGGTGTAGACCTTACTGTGAAATACTTTGTTCAGCAGTCTTATGGCTTGAGGAAGAAGCTGTTAGGGAGCCTTTTGGACCTAGACTTGGCGCTCCGGTACCACTTGCCGTGCCATTCAGTGAAAATATATATAAAACACAGGAAATCAAATTTTTGTCTGCACTGGGCCTTTAACGTTGAAAGGGAAATGTTGTGTTAACATAGAAAGTGGAATGTTGTGTTTGAAGTGCCTTCTAGAGCTATGAGCCACAGTACAGTATGCCTGAACAAAACAACCTAGCAATGAGCATACCTACCTGGCACAGACTGGTTGAATCAACGTTGTTTCCACTTAATTTCAATGAATTTATGTTGACCCAACGTGGAATAAACGTTGAATTGACATCTGTGCCCAGTGGGTATTTACCTAACGATGTACACAGTCAAAGCAACCAAACAAGAGAAGAAATAAATACATTCACGGAGGGACAACTTCAGAGGTGGGAGTGACAGATAGATCACCATGGCGATGTAAAGCAATACTGTTCTGTTTTGTTTTTTCAAAGAGAACCAACCTCGAGAAACCCGGGCTGCGTTCCAGAGCCAATGTTCCAAAAAAACATTCCATTCTCACCTATGGAAATTCCATCCTTTAGAACGCCCCACCAGCGGGCTAAAGGGTCATTTACCTTCGACTATTTGGCACTCAGGTGCACTGGCTGCTGCTGCAGTGATGGTCCTCAAAACTGAGGTGTGAAGATACTTAGAAACACCAATGTCCTGTTTCAATACTTTTAAAAGACATCCTTCTCTTCCTTGACATTATCACTACTATGATTTTCAAGGAGAGGAAAGAAGGAATGAAGCATTTTTAAAAGTTTAAAACAGAGCAAGAGGACACAGGATGGTTATTACACAGGACAAAAACGAAAAACTCATATCAGGCTTCAATCTGGAACGTTTTCGTGTAACTTTGGTAGTCCTGAATGCAGCCCGGAGCACTGTAAGGGAACACGATGCCAAAGACAGATGGTGGCTGGATTAAAAGAAGATACACTGGAGAGGACGACCAAATGGACAGTCAGGTCTGACATTACGTTGTGGCACCTTTTACTAGGGGACAGACCTCTTCCAAATCGCCCAAAACAACACAATGCTCTCTGAATGTTTTTTTACATTACTCATAATGTGTATCATGATGAACTCACAAACACACGTTGTGATTTGAGCTCAGAGTGGTTAGTATGATAATCATCATCTCTGTTAGGGGTGAACAGGAACTTCCAAGTAAGTTACATTTTCCCATTGATTTCAATACATGACTAAGTGAAAATTCGACTCAAAGTTAAGTTTGGACTCTCTGTGTTCCAAATGTCCATACTAGCATACCACTGTACCATGTATTATGGAGCAATGTAGTGGGCAGACAGTGTTGTGTACCCAGTGGGCAAAAGCTGGTTGAAATAATAATTACAACTAGTTCATTACCAGAACTGGTTGTAATCTGGTCCTGATAAAGTCATTTCTATCATGTCTTTCGAGCTGGGTAGTATTGACATTGGAATACAAGCCTTGGTTGATTGCCTCTCTCTGTGTTGGTAAAATGGTGGAGAGTGAGTGTTACTGTACTGTGGTTATATATTTCTCTCTCTCGGAGGCTTCTCTTCTCCACACACACACACCGTGCCAGAACAGTCACACGATCTCTTCTCTGGCAGGAGCACTAGCACTGCCCTCCTGCTGCTTTCTGCAACAACAACAACAACTGTAGAAATAACTGTAACAAACTCACAAACTGTCGTTTTTTCCTCCCACTTAGGCCTACACTAACTGGATTCCTTTTTTTTCTTCCTGTTCATGTACCGTTTCATGGGTTGTGTTTTGGGTTAACTTTGATGGAACGGGAGTGGCGGCGAGGTCTTGGCAAGGACACTCTCTCTCTCTACGCTCAGCTAGCATTCCTCCCACTCACTCTGCTTCTCAGAACACTGTTTATTTTTTACCTTGAATAGAGGGGGGTGCCAGGGGAAAGTAGTCGATTCAGATCTCCACCTTCAGCCGATTTGCCACCTGGCATATGGGGGGGACAAGAAGCCAGCCATCTGGCCGATCACAGATTGGGTGCATCCGAACTGACTCCCTGTTCAAGATATAGTGCACTACTTTTCACCAGGGCCCATAGGACTCAGCCTGTAGGGCGTTGGTCAAAAGTAGTCCCCTATAGGGAATAGGGTGCCATTTCAGACCAGCCATTTACCCAGCTCCCTGGTCTAACACAGCCTCACACTAAAGGGAAACTAAACGAGTCGGCCCTGACATACCGAAAGGGAGAGCTAGCCGATCCCAGAGACAGATCCTTCCTGACAATACTGCCTTTAGAAACCCAGTTCTAGAATGCCTTTGAGCAATCGACAACAAGGGCTGAATCCAGTTTGAACTGACAAACAAATGGTTCAACAACAAGTTTGAGCACTGTATTACTTATTACACATTTGTAGGATGCATTTTTCTGCCAAATGTCTACGCCTATACTGTAGTATGTTATAACGAGGTTGACAACAATACAAAGTATTCTTGCTACTTTTTCCATGTTCATACCAGGAAGAATGGAGCATTGCCTCGTGTTCTAATCTAGTTGGTCTTCTGTAGGTGGAGAACACTATTCTCTCCATTCACTGTCTGAAATGGATGAAACTAAGGAAGGAGGTGAATTCCCCCTCCGCTCAAACAGTGTGTGTGTGTGTGTGTGTGTGAGTGAGTGAGTGAGTGAGTGAGTGAGTGAGTGAGTGAGTGAGAGAGAGAGAGAGAGAGAGAGCTGAAGCAGGCTTGTGTGTGCTTTGTTTAAAGCCTGAATGGGCTTGGATGTAAGATGACCCTGGTGGGACTACAGTGACCCCTCAGTGACTGGTCCTGAACTGAAGACTCTCACACACACACACACACTACAGACTCACATATTGTCCTCCCAGAGACTGGAGGCCCTCTCCTGTTTCAAAGATGACGTGACGCCCCGAGAGACGGAGACTCTAGGTTTGTTACCCTAAACCCCATCAGGACTGTCAGACACACAGACAGACAGAGGAAGACAAACAATACCCAAACCAATGATTTTCTAACAGAGCAAAGTAAGAAGAGGAATGGACATTCTAGAACACAGATTCTAGAACACGAAGAGCTCTTTTGGAACTGCAAAAAGTCTCTTCTGGACTACAAAACAGGACACATTCCAGAACACCATGTCATGTACAGCACCCCCCATACCCCTTCACAACTCCTCTAACCCCCCCTCTGTTTTCAATAACCTACAATAATCACAATAGTACAATAAACGCTTTGGATGGGCAAAATACAGAATGAAATAAAAAAAAATAAAACCTAAAAAGCAGCAAGAAAAAAAAGTACAAAGTGCCGTACAAATAGAAGCCTAATATTTTTGTTTTGTGTTTTGTGTGAGTGTACTGTACACCATTATCATGTATATTTTAATATTTATATGCAGCTGTTGTATTAAAGTATATTTTTAAGAAAACACATTGGTAAGGGTGCTCTTTTTGTTTCCCTAGATAAGAATTTGTTTGGACAGTGGCCAAATCTTCTTAAAGCTTCCCCTTCTTGTTTCCTTTCCTTGTTTCCGTTCCTACATTGTTAGCAAACTGAGAGAAAGCAAAACACAAGAGTTTTATTCCGGATAATTCCGTCCCTGAAGAAAGTAAAATGGGGAGAGTCAGCCTTGGTCCATTGGCACACACATCGATCTGCGCCCGTCTTTTGTACCAGGATGATATAAACACCCAGAATGCCCTGGAAAGTGCCAACTGCAAACATCGGTTCATGTCAGGGCACATTGACATACGTTACCAAGACCTGCTAAACCAGCTCGGTCGTATACACTAGGCACCAAACAGAAGAAATGGAATGAAACAGAGGGACTACCTGAACTTGTTCAATAAGAAAACTTGGTTTTCTGTTGCAAAACTTTTTGCCACCATGTGCACTAATGAATATGACCCTGGCCCTAAACGTATACCAAGAGAAAGTACCCAAAGAGAAGCAACATATTTTAAAACATTGATTTATTTAAAACTGATGTGGAAAACAAACATCTATGTTGAGTTATTTTTCCTCAATAAGAGACCGACAAGACAGTGAGGATTACGTCCCAAATGGCACCCTATTTACAACATTGTGCAATACTTTTAACCCAAGCCCTACGGGACCTGCTCTAGAGTAGTGCACTATATAGGGAATTGGGCCCCGCGCTAACGTAGTGCACTATATAGGGAATAGGGCCCTGCGCTAACGTAGTGCACTATATAGGGAATAGGGTCCTGCTCTAACATAGTGCACTATATAGGGAATAGGGTGCCATTTGGAACACAAACTTGGTCCAGTTGATCATTGGTCCTTCTTTAGGAAGAGTCAAAATTCAAAATAGAGCTGCAACAATTAGAGGCCCCTTCCTCTTGTTAAAATCTACAACAAAAACTGACACGAGGTCAAACCGAGGGATGGCGTAAGACCACATTCAAATGCTGCACTGAAGGTTTCAGCCGCAGAAACAGTCAAAAGCTAAGAGGAAGTGTGATGAATTGACATTAAAATCACTGACGTTACACTTCCACTTGCATTGTGACCACTCAAATTATACAGCTTCAAAATAACAAGATAGCTCCTTTGATTAGCAATTCAATGCATCTCATTTAACAACAGCAATACCTCCCAACATTATCAAGAGGAGTAGAGCAAACCGATAGTGATGGCTGATTGGATATTTACAGTACAGGGCAGGTGAGGAGCTGGTGGGTAACTAACATTGACAGTCTGACATACACCCATCGTAACACACAACTTGGAGTTCAGTTGGGTGTGTGTGTGTGTGTGTGTGTGTGTGTGTACCACAGTTCAACACAATGCAATCAGAAGGCATCAACTTCAATCCATTAAACACTGACAACCCGTTTCACTCTCCTAGCTTGTCATCAACATAACTGGCTCAGAACAAACTGTTCCCAGCACCAAAACAAACAGTTTAAAAACGTTAATGGACATCTCAAACATTTGAGATTCAGCTAATAAATTGTTTGAGAACAACTCAATGCATTCAACTGAAATGTGTCTTCCGCATTTAACCCAACCTGCCATAATCGACATCCATGTCTTCAGCGCCCGGGGAACAGTGGGTTAACTGCCTTGTTCAGGGGCAGAACGACAGATTTTTACCTTGTCAGCTCGGGGATTCGATCAAGCAACCTTTCGGTTACTAGTCCAACGCTCTAACCACTAGGCTACCTGCCGCCCCATGTTTGATTCCTCATTGTAGTTTTTCAATACAAATCAATAAAGCTTTTTTCGATTTGAAAGCTTCAAATCAAAAGCATTCCCACAGTGGGATTATTAAGGAATTAATGCAGTTCCTGTTTGTGAGATTTACAGGAAGTATACTGGTCAGATACAGTTTGTATCGTCATGGTTACGATACTGTCCAAACAGACAATCATAGAGGCACCCTTTTCATCAAAGAGTAGCTAGAAGTTACCCCTAACCACAGATACAGGGTCAGATTTTATTTGCATCCCCCTAATGGTTAAGGTTAGGATTAGGAGTAGGTTACTTGATTCTAGATCTGTGGTTAAGGGCAACTTCAGCCTCAAACGTCAAGCTTCCCCTTCCTTCACACAAAATGGCCAATACAGTGGTCCCTCTGCAACAGTGAATTATCTACAATAGAAATAGAATGGCTCGGTCCTCAGTCTTTCACCTATTGGGATTTTCCTCTGTTTCGTTGTTTTAACGATCCACAGTTTTCCCTTTACGATGTTTCACCCACATCCTGCAATTCTCCTCCCCCTTTTGAAGGTTCCAGTTCCATGGCCCCTCCTACTTATGTTTACATCAACACTCTAGGTCAGAGGTTACTATAAATAGTGATTTGGACCTTGGTTGATATTTTCTGTTTTACGAGGGAGCTCACGGTCAGGTCAACGTTGATATCTGTATCTGGGGTGTAAAGATTTGTAAAAAACGGGAGTGTCCAGCATCCCCATAATTCAAACCTTCGTTGTAGGATGACGTTGCTATTGCATTTCTAGCCAATAGTCAACATTATGATTCAGCGTAACTAAGCTGGTCCTAGATCATTGTCCCAACAGGCCATTGGTCACAGCCAAGGTCATGATTTGCGGTTGATAATCTGATCCTATATCAGTGCCTCTTAACAAAGAGCGCACCAGTCAAGCCTACAACTCAGATGGTGAAAGGTTGATCCTAGAGCTGTGCATACCAGGCTATGAACACGTTACTTAGAGCATCACGACTCATCCTAGATCATTAACCCCGACCACACCCAAGGCCTCAGGTCAAGAAAGATTCAGAGTCTAAACTGATCCTGGATCAGGCCAGCAGAGCCTCCCCCTCCTCCACCCAGAGCAGGTCCAGGGCCTCAGCCTGCCTCTGTTCTCGCTGGTGGATCCTGCGGAGGCGGAGGATGTACAGCAGAATGGCCAGCAGGACCACCAGGATACAGGCAAAAAACAGGTAGTGGTTGTAGACGAAGGAGGAACGCAGCCAGTTGGAGTGGCCCTGTTTAAATGACTCTGCCTGGAGGTCCCTGTTAGAGAGGAGAGAGAGAGAGATAGATTAATAACAGATAGACACACAGACAGACACACACACACGAAGTGCCTACTGACCTGAGAGGCAGGAAGCGTGTCTTAAACAGGATGGCCCCCAGGGTCCACTGCACCTCCTTGTCATAGACCAGCTGAGCAGTCTTCAGGCCGGGGTAGTCCCTAGGGAACCTGAAGCCTGAGTGGAGCACCTGGAACATCCAGGCTGACTTAAAACACTGGTACCTGGACAGGGAGAGAGGTGGTGGATGAGGTGACGTATGCTGAGGTAAGGTATGCTCAATATGCATTCCATTTTTATTAGATAGGCATTTCCATTTCCAGACAGATGGTAGTAGATGAATATCTATTAGACATATGGAGTACAGCGGTAGACAGGGTAACTGGGTTTACAGATGGTAGTAGATGAATATCTATTAGACATATGGAGTACAGCGGTAGACAGAGTAACTGGGTTTCTTACTTCAGTCTGGAGGAGTCCGCTTGTTTAGAGAACAGCTTGCTGTCTAGACGCTTGGTCAGGGTTGACCACTTTGTGGCACAATAGTCCTGCAGACAGACAGGCAGGAGAGAACGGAGTTACTTCCTGGAAAGATCTCTTGGCGATATAAGAGCTTAAAAGACAGCCTGTTCCCAGATCTGTTTGTGCTATCGTTCCAACTACTCATCATGCCGAACCTGACAAGGAGTGGCGTAACGGCACAAACCAACTGGTACCAGGCTATCATTCCAACTCCTCATCATGCCAAACCTGACAAGGAGTGGCGTGACGACACAGACTGGTACCAGGCTAACTTGAAGAGAATGACAAACAAGTCATTTTTTTGCCTTTCACAAAACCAATATTTTCCCTTAGATTTCTTAGGCAGTGCACAGAAAGATTAAAAAAAATAAAAAATCAGGACCAAGAGAGCTAGCTGGGGAGAAACCTAACCTGCCTAGGTAATGACAGAGGAAACCCAGGTCTAGAATATCTGATCATGATAAGTTCTACAATGATGAGCTGTGGTTACCGTGGCAGCCTTGGAGTACTTGGCGCTGTCGTACGGTCCCCCCATCCTCAGTACATCCTCGGTGCAGTAGAAGAACTCAGAGAAGCCGTAAAACTCTGAGTTGCTGTAGTCGATGGGGGCCTGGTACACCCCCCTGGGGGATCCCATGGTGCCATTGTGGAGACCCAGGAAAGGCCTGACTGCCCCCTGGCACCGCGCCCAGTCCCCCTGCCCTCTCAGGTGGACCGCACGCCCATCCCGACGCACCACGTCTGATAGGCCGACAGGGAGGCACGGGTCCATAAGGGGCGTGGCTTCCATCATGCCTGTCTGATCCCCTGTCAGCCTGGAGAACAACCAGGAAGTGAAGGAAGGGTTTTTAGAAATGTTTGCAAATGTATTAAAAATAAAAAACAGAAATACCTTATCCACATAAAAGTATTCAGACTGTATGCTATGAGACTCGAAATTGAGCTCAGGTGCATCCTGTTTCCATTGATCATAATTGAGATGTTTCTACAACTTGATTGGAGTCCACCTGTGGTAAATTCAATTGATTGGTCATGATTTGGAAAGGCTCACACCTGTCTATATATGGTCCCACAGTTGACAGTGCATGTCAGAGCAAAAACCAAGCCATGAGGTCGAAGGAATTGCCCGCAGAGCTCCAGGAAAGGATTGTGTCGAGACACAGATCTGGGGAAGGGTACCAAAAAAATGTCTGCAGCATTGAAGGTCCCCAAAAACACAGTGGCCTCCATTATTCTTAAATTGGAAGAAATTTAGAAACACCAAGACTCTCCCTAGAGCTGGCCGCCCGGCCAAACTGAGCAATCGGGGGAGAAAGGCCTTGGTCAGGGAGGTGACCAAGAACTCTAGAGTTTCTCTCTGGAGATGGGAGAACCATCTCCGCAGGACAACCATCTCTGCAGCACTCCACCAATCAGGCCTTTATGGTAGACTGGTCAGACGGAAGCCACCCCTCAGTAAAAGGCACGACAGCCCGCTTGGAGTTTGCCAAAAGGCACCTAAAGACTCTCAGACCATGAGAAACAAGATTCTCTGGTCTGATGAAACCAAGATTGAACTCTTTGGCCTGAATGCCAAACATCACATCTGGAGGAAACCTGGCACCATCCCTACTGTGAAGCATGGTGGTGGCAGCATCATGCTGTGGGGATGTTTTTCAGCAGCAGGGACTGGGAAACCAGTCAGGATCAAGGCAAAGATGAACAGAGCAAAGTACTGAGAGATCCTTAATGAAAACCTGCTCCAGAGCGCTCAGGACCTCAGACTGGGGCGAAGTTTCACCTTCCAACAGGACAACGAGTGGCGCAGTGGTCTAAAACACCACATCTCAGTGCAAGAGGAGTCACTGCAGCACCTGGTTCAAATCCAGGTTGCATCATATCCGGCTGTGATTGGGAGTCCCATAGGGTGGCGCACAATTGGCCCAGCGCCATCCGGGTTTGGCCGGGGTAGGTCATCGTTGTAAATAAGAATTTGTTCTTAACTGACTTGCCGAGTTAAATAATGGTTAAATAAAAACGACCCTAAGCACACAGCCAAGACAACGCAGGAGTGGCTTCAGGACAAGTCTCTGAATGTCCTTGAGTGGCCCAGCCAGAGCCCGGACTTGAACCTGATCGAACATCTCTGGAGAGATCTGAAAATAGCTGCGCAACAACGCTCCCAATCCAACCTGACAGCGCTTGAGAGGTACTGCAGAGAAGAATGAGAGAAACACCCAAATACAGGTGTGCCAAGCTTGTAGAGTCATACCCAAAAAGACTCAAGGCTGTAATCGCTGCCAAAGGCGCTTCAACAAAGTACTGAGTAAAGGGTCTGAATACTTATGTAAATGTGATATGTTTTTTATTTTTTACAGTGGTGGAAAAAGTACCCAATTGTCATACTTAAGTAACTTAATAGAAAAGTAACTTAATAGAAAATGACTCAAGTTGAGTCAACCAGTAAAATACTACTTGAGTAAAAGTCTACAATTATTTGGTTTTAAATATACTTAAGTATCAAAAGTAAAGACATAAATCATTTCACATTCCTTATATTAAGCATACCAGACGAGTACCATTTTCTTTTTTTAAGGATAGCCAGGGACACACTCCAACACTCAGACATAATTTACAAACAAAGCATTTGTGTTTAGTGAGTCCGTCAGATCAGAGGCAGTAGGGATGACCAGGGGTGTTCTCTTGATAAGTGTGTGAATTGGACCATTTTCTAAATGTAATTAGTACTTTTGGGTGTCAGGGAAAATGTATGGAGTAAAAAGTACATTATTTTCTTTAGAAATGTAGTGAAGTAAAAGTAGTTAAAAATATAAATACTAAAGTAAAGTACAGACACCCCAAAAAACGACTACCAATTTGTAAGTCGCTCTGGATAAGAGCGTCTGCTAAATGACGTAAATGTAAGTAGTACTTTAAAGTATATTTACCTAAGTACTTTACGCCACTGATTTTTTATAACTTAGTAAACATTTCTAAAAACCTGTTTGCTTTATCATTATGGGGTATTGTGTGTAGATTGATTAAGAAAAAAAGTCAAGGGGTCTGAATACTTTCCAAAGGCACTGTATGTGTGTATGTGTGTGTGTCCCCCTGCCGGTCCTACCTGTTCTTGGTGATGGTTGAGTTGACCAGCTGGTCTTCGTAGCGTTGTCGAGCCATGTTCCCCCCGAAGCCCAGGAATGTGGTGACATATACACGGTAGACGTGCTGTGTGTGCTCTGAATCACAGCCCAGGTTAAACTCTGCCAGCAGGCTCTTACCAGACTCCTCCTGTAGAGGAAGACAGAGAAACACATACATGACTTCAACCATAAAATCATGCTCTGGGGTGAAGTTTCCCCTAGGTACCTCTCTAGAATCAGCTTCCCCTTCCCAATTCTAACCTTAACCCTTAGTGCGGAAAATGCTAAACTGGCCCAAGATCAGTAGCAACTTCACCCTACTCCTTGAATAATAGCTTTGTAAAGATCTTGGCGTTAAATTATTTGCGATAAATGGGAGATTCATAAAGGCACCAAATGGAAGAAAACATGGAAACAGGGAAGGACTACCTGAATGTGTCCAATAAGAAATGCTAATGTTTTTTTTCCCGTTACAAAACGTTTCTCTACGGTGTGCCCTAATGAATACGACCCTGGTGTGGAGAATCAGGACGCAGACATTATCTCCAATACATGGTATGGTTTACTAAACCCTAACATTAGGCCTACCAGTATACACAACAGCCAGTCATACCACACAAATAGAATGAGAACGCTAGAGAATACTAGCTCTCAGGTGGATCCTTCCTTACCTGTTCAGGTGAACTGAAGTGGACCGCGCTAGGCACCTCGTAGGCTATCTGCAGCGAGGCTCCGCCCATGTCCATGATGCCCACCGTACGCCGCCGGCTAATTGGGTGATGGTTCTGTGACCCTGTAGTGACCTCCACCACTGCATCATCTTCTAGGAAAAGTAAGAATTGAGTGTCAGTCAGGTGGGTAACCGGTCAAATGTAGGTATGCATTACATTTTTTACCCAGTCTGTTCAAAAGGAAAATGCATGTCCATATATACAAACCCCGGCATCACCCTTTGGCAAACAAACAATCAGATGCTGTCAAATCTGGTTCATCATCATAAGTAGCTAGTCAGATTCAGTCTTTTACGATTATCATGTCACACTGCGCAATGTTACCAAACAAAAATATCATCCTGGCCAGATTTTACAACTTGCTTCAGTTCTGTATTTGATTTGATCTGCGCATGTGAATGAAGTGAGTAAAAATTGAAAGTAAGGGAGAACCGGGACGAACACAGTTTTTTTCCCAATTACTCAGAGATCGATAGAGCTAGACACCATATTTTATGACACACAACTTATATATGTCCTCTACCATTAGCAACTGTAATAGCACTTCTAGGGTAAATTAGTTGAAATGAAATAGACAGAGAACACAGAACTACCCCTACGTTACTTTTGTACCTGCCAACAGGGAGGGAGTAACACAGCTTTGGGATTGAAATAACAGCTGGGGAGAAGTGCACAATATCTACAGTATCTTATCTCCATGTTCCTAGTTTCAACAAATGTACCATCGGCCATCATTTCATGTTTGTGTCGATTTTAATAATTAAATCTATAGGTTCGTAATTTATGAAAATTACCCAACCACAATATTACAATATTAAAAAATGGGACTAAAATGGATTACATAATAGCTACAGTGGGGGAAAAAAGTATTTGATCCCCTGCTGATTTTGTTCGTTTGCCCACTTACAAAGAAATGAAGAGTCTATAATTGTAATCGTAGGTTTATATGAACGGTGAGAGACAGAATAACAACAAAAAAATCCAGAAAAACACGTCAAAAATGTTATACAATTATTTGCATTTTAATGGGGGAAATAAGTATTTGACCCCTCTGCAAAACATGACTTAGTACTTGGTGGCAAAACCCTTGTTGGCAATCAGAGGTCAGACGTTTCTTGTAGTTTACCACCAGGTTTGCACACATCTCAGGAGGGATTTTGTCCCACTCCTCTTTGCAGATCTTCTCCAAGTCATTAAGGTTTCGAGGCTGACGTTTGGCAACTCGAACCTTCAGCTCCCTCCACAGATTTTCTATGGGATTAAGGTCTGGAGACTGGCTAGGCCACTCCAGGACCTTAATGTGCTTCTTCTTGAGCCACTCCTTTGTTGCCTTGGCCGTGTGTTTTGGGTCATTGTCATGCTGGAATGCCCATCCACGACCCATTTTCAATGCCCTGGCTGAGGGAAGGAGGTTCTCACCCAAGATTTCACGGTACATGGCCCCGTCAAATGATGCGGTGAAGTTGTCCTGTCCCCTTAGCAGAAAAACACCCCCAAAGCATAATGTTTCCACCTCCATGTTTGACGGTGGAGATGGTGTTCTTGGGGTCATAGGCAGCATTCCTCCTCCTCCAAACACGGCAAGTTGAGTTGATGCCGAAGAGCTCCATTTTGGTCTCATCTGACCACAACACTTTCACCCAGTTGTCCTCTGAATCATTCAGATGTTCATTGGCAAACTTCAGACGGGCATGTATATGTGCTTTCTTGAGCAGGGGGACCTTGTGGGCGCTGCAGGATTTCAGTCCTTCACGGCGTAGTGTGTTACCAATTGTTTTCTTGGTGACTATGGTCCCAGCTGCCTTGAGATCATTGACAAGATCCTCCCGTGTAGTTCTGGGCTGATTCCTCACCGTTCTCATGATCATTGCAACTCCACGAGGTGAGATCTTGCATGGAGCCCCAGGCCGAGGGAGATTGACAGTTCTTTTGTGTTTCTTCCATTTGCGAATAATCGCACCAAGTGTTGTCACCTTCTCACCAAGCTGTTTGGCGATGGTCTTGTAGCCCATTCCAGCCTTGTGTAGGTCTACAATCTTGTCCCTGACATCCTTGGAGAGCTCTTTGGTCTTGGCCATGGTGGAGAGTTTGGAATCTGATTGATTGATTGCTTCTATGGACAGGTGTCTTTTATACAGGTAACAAACTGAGATTAGGAGCACTCCCTTTAAGAGTGTGCTCCTAATCTCAGCTCGTTACCTGTATAAAAAGACACCTGGGAGCCAGAAAACTTTCTGTTAGAGAGGGGGTCAAATACTTATTTCCCTCATTAAAATGCAAATCATTTTATAACATTTTTCACATGCGTTTTTCTGGATATTTTTGTTGTTATTCTGTCTCTCACTGTTCAAATAAACCTACCATTAAAATTATAGACTGATCATTTCTTTGTCAGTGGGCAAACGTACAAAATCAGCAGGGGATCAAATACTTTTTTCCCCCACTGTATATTAACCATCATTTTCTCATCTCACTTTAATGGTATGTAGTAGGAGATGTTGTTCACAATAATCAGTGACTATTCATGATTAGCTCTACCAATCAGGTGCGCTGCAGCTGTCCTTGTCATGCGCGCTTCTCGTGTCTTGATCGAATAAACGACTTCATTCTCTTCACAAACGGAAAGATCATCATGCGCATCACATTTCCATGGCTTGACAGAAGGTAACTGACCCCCAGAATATATATAAGATATACATTTTTAACCACTAACCTGCCGATTAAAAGTTTACGTGAAAAGCTGATCCGTCAAGTCAATTGATTAAGGCAGAATTGTAATGATGTCATATCATTTTCAAACAGTCCGTCACATGTTAATATATTTTGCTAACATTATAAAAGCAATATTAACTAGAGGAAGAGGAGACAATGGCTTGTGCTTAGAAGTTAAGTTTATTTTATTCCAGGTTATCAGTTTACATTGTGTTACTTTCGTCCCACCCTTCTTTTCTGTAACCTCTCCCAGGCTAACAACCAAGACTATGATACTTGGAATCTATGCTGTCATTTAGTCACTAGATTAGTGAAGAAAAATAAATATGTTTGGAAGCTTTAAACCCCTAAACAACTCTACAGCTGGAAAAAAAACACTTCCGGGTCGGTATTTTTTAACATCACTCAAAACCACTTTTTGTTAATAACTCGGCGAAACGTGTTCAGACTGGGTTGTTTTTTTTGCAGGGAGCTCATCCTCTGCATTAGGAACGTGCTGACTTCACTACGTCGTTATAGCTTCTGTGTTATCTGAGCAAATGGGCGTGTTACTTTCGCCCTGGCTCTCCCCCTATGCATCTTAGAAATAGTTTTCGCATACAAACTTTATATGTCCGAACTCGGAATCAAATAGGCTTCCCCAAAATAACATGGTCGCTGTGGTAGAACGTTTATTTTTGATTGATAAATGCATAAAATGGCCATCAGGTAGCCTGATTTCAGATGTGTCCATGTAAACAGGATTATCAGGAAAACCGTTCTTCTTACAGCGCATGTAGGCTAAACGTTTAAATGAAACTATTATATTCATCTGACCATTCACAATAATAGCATTGTGTGCATACTCAGTGTTCCTATTGGTCAGTCACCGGGATGGGCTCGTAACACCCCCACACTATACGATAAAGGCAAATCAATTCAGACACTGCTAGAACCTTGTCAGAGCCTACGACCGCACGTGGCGTTCCTTACTAGACCCGGTCACACTGAATGAGCCAAGACGGCAGATAATCGTTTACGACCTAAGAATTTGCTCACGACGTGGACATTTTCTTTGGGACGGCAAAATCGTCATCTGCGAAGGCCTTAACCTAGCCTTGAGACATGGGTATAGCCGCCATGTACGGCATCTAACGCCCTATAAAATGGTGGCTACCGATATGTTTCAGGCCTACAGCTAAGCCATAACTCTATACAAAATCCAGCCTCATCCTTTGCAGTGGACAAACAAGTGACATCATCAACGAAGCCATATCCTCACACTCACCATACTCTGCATGGTCAAAGCGTCCCAACACAAAGTTAATACCAATCCATGCATACACACCTGCGGGCAGAAAGACAGTGTTAACATTAACGCCACAAAACACACACATAGGGGACAGGTGCAGTATATTAGAGCATTTGGCCTTTTTTCACACCAATATATACACATTCAGCAGACACTTTTATCAAAAGCCACTTAGTCGAGCATGAATACAGTTTGTATGTGTGATCCCAGGAATCGATCAGTGTCTAGGTATAACTGTACCCTATTCCCATCAGGCTCACAGCTCTCTGTCTCACCTTCCTGTTTCCCAGAGATCACCTCTGCATGAGAGCTGGAGAACAGGAAGTCAAACTCCACTGGAACATCTCTTACCAGGTCCTCCAGGATAGCAGCCTGCTGACTGGGATGGGGGAGGGAAGTGACATGGGGAGAAATAAACACACTTTTTAAACCGCTGTTAGAGATGTATAAATCAATTCCCTAAACCTCCCACAGATCTCTAGGGGGGGATCCTGTGCTTGACCCCCAGCTGACCCTTGAACCCTGACAAAGTGGAGGTGGAGGGCTGAGGCCTACCTCTCAGGCAGCAGTCTCATGCCAGCAGTACAGAGGATATAGAGAGGAGTCTCCTTGTGTTTCTTCCTGGGGACATGGGTGGCAGCGAAGGAAAGGAGGGGGTGGAGGTAGTCACTGGCCTTGGCTGGGCTCAGCGCCATGGTGGAAATACCTGGAGAGGAAAGGGGAGAACGGAAGGAGAGAAAGAGAGAGAAGCGAGAGAACTTAGCAATAGCTGAGCTGAGGATGAGGTAGTGGCCTTGGCTGGGGTGTAACAGGATAGATTTACTATTTCTACTGTAAATTCTACTGTTCATTTAGTGGGAACAATGCAGCTGTTAACTGCTTAGCACTTGTGGTCCTACTCAGTCCCAGTGTGTTCAGGTATCAGGCCAATAGGAGGTAATGGAAAGAATGTTGAGATAACGAGCAGGTTGAGGACATGTGTACGTGTGGCCTGACAACATGGGAAAACACAGGTAGAAACCCTCCACACTGTGTGACAGCTAACTTATTCTGGGGTACCAAGCCCCCATACATGGTGAACATGTAGGTAACTACCAAAATAAAAAGGAAACACTTCAGGAAATGAGGGACACAAAGTATACCGAAAGCAGGTGCTTCCACCCAAGTGTGGTTCCTGCGTTAATTAAGCAATTAACATCCCATCATGCTTAGGGTCATGTAGAAAAACACCCAGTTGCTCATTATTTTGGCTACCATGGCTAGAACAAGAGGCTCTCAGTGACATTGAAAAAGGGGTCCCAAAGCAGCTTAGTGGGTTTAAAGTGTGTGTGTGTGTGTGTTCAGATCTCAACCCAATTGAACACTTATGGGAGATTCTTGGGCTGTACCTAAGACAGCGTTTTCCACCAAAAACATAAAATTAAGGAATTTCTAATGGAAGATCCCTCCAGTAGAGTTCCAGACAGATTGTAGAATCTGTTCTGGCAGTTGTAATGGCTCAACGCCCTACTAAGACAATTTCTGTTGGCATTTCCTGTATTTCGGCAGTTACAGGTAATTAGCTACTGTATCTTAGCTCGCTCTGTACCAGAGGTGAAGAGGTAGAGGGGCATCTGACAGAGTAAAGACAACGTGTTTCTGCTGTGATGTGGCAACGGCATTGGCGAGGATAACATCCTTTTCTCCTGGTCATTCAACAGTTTGGTTGTTCTCTGCTGTTGTTATTGTACCCCCCACTCTTTCCTCTCCTCACCAGGTTTGATCTTCTTGACCACAGGGTGGCGGTCGTGGTCCCTCATCTGCCTGATGTCCAGCAGGGTGTGGAGGTTTCCATGGTGGGGGGGCCAGTAGTACACATACACCCTGGAGCCGCTGCTGCCGCAGTCCACCACGATCCCATAGTTTAGAGCTGCGTTGGTGACATCAGTAGCCTCCATGGTCTCCACAGATGTGAGGTATCTAGGGGTAGCGGGGGGGGGGGGGGGGGGTAGCGGGAGATGGAGAGAGAAACATGTTAGACACCATATAATTACACTATGAATGCAGAGTCTGGGTTGACTTAGTAGTAGTACAGTGCAAACACTTTGCCTGGTGTGTTTGTTTTTGTTTGTGTGCGCCTGTTTGTCTCTCGCTCTCTCTTTGTCATTCTGTCTGTCCGTTCATCTGACGTCTCACTCACTTGTTGACCTGTCCCCTGTGGCGCTGGGGCCCCCAGAGCTCAGTCTGGTAGACCCCCAGGAAAACCAGGGCAGAGCAGGTGAGGAACACCAGGAAGAAGGCCCTTTGCCTGGGAACACAGCCCAGAGACAGCAAGGACACACTGCAGTACCAGGAGGCTGGCAGGCATGAGAAAGTGATCCTGGAGGAGGAGGGGAGGTTTTCATTACTTTCATAGATATAGCCTACAACAACATAAGGCATGGACACGCGCAGTTATTACATTACTAGTTCTGTATAACATAACACTGTGGTAACATTTCAAACAATCATAAACATTAGACCTCTTCACCTAAACACATGCTGACATTGTCCTTTGAGACCATTATTATACCAGTGTGCCGATTCACTTTTTGTTAATTTTGTATTTATTTTTTCATCCTCTCTGATCCACCACCTGGGAAGAGAGTTTATGGACACACCACCCCTGGTCCAGCTCTAGACACACCACCCCTGGTCCAGCTCTAGACACACCACCCCTGGTCCAGCTCCAGACACACCACCCCTGGTCCAGCTCTAGACACACCACCCCCGGTCCAGCTCTAGACACACCACCCCCGGTCCAGCTCTAAACACACCACCCCCGGTCCAGCTCTAGACATATCCCTGTATTTCGATGGATGGTTATCCTACGCGGTTGGAGATTCGAGCTAGATTGGTTAATAATACAACCCACAAATAAAGTGTGTGTTACCTTGCCATATGTCCAAGCAGCAAGACCTAGCAGCAGAGTTAGCTGGCTGTCACCTCCTCATGGTTGGGAACGTACTACGTGGAGCCAGGTGTTGCTTTCCCCTGGTGATCTGGAGAGGACATAGAGATAGTCACGTCGGAAGAAAAGTCAGTCACCATGTATCCCTTCAAGTTAGTTGTGGACATGAAACATAGGTAGCTAGGCCTATCATTCGTAAACCACAGAGGCACCAAGGAACAGACAACTAGCTAGATAATGTTGAGTTCAAGCAGTGTCAACAGGAATAGCTACAGTACATGCATGTGCAGTAGAAACACACCCTCCTACCTCTGCCCAGACTGGTCTCATACACTAGACGTAACATAGTAAACGAAAATCCGGGCAACTCAAATTAGTATGATATGTTACGTTTGGTATGGTAACATAAGGAAAAAACAAAAAGAGTGTGGTTGGTCAGGGTGGGCGTAGAACGCGAACTTCTAGCAACCCAAAGGTTGCGCGTTCAAATCTCATCACGGACAGTTAGCCTCTATGAATATGAGAGAAGTAGACTCCTTTCTTGTGTAAACATGTAGGCTCACTTTTTGTGAACAGTCCCATCAGAAGTCAGAATGTTGAAAAAAAATAATTTGAATGTACATTACCGGTTGTCCACTGATTTATCCTTATGTAGAAGGTAATCTGAGGCAAAATATGTACAAAGTAGTGTTATTAACTAGACTTTCTGTACGCTGGTCTGTATATCAGTTTGTATTTTCAATGTAGACGCAATTCGCACGCAACTTGCACAAAATGTCAACAACGGCCAAGTTTAACCGAAGCACAGACCGAATGTTGTCCCACGCAATCAGTTGGCAAATTTCACAAGCACTTACAGCTGATTGTGAGGGAATGTGCTTTGGTCTATAATGTTTGGTTACATTCGGCTATTGTTTACATTTTGTGCATCACGTGAAATATGTCAGCAGATGGAAAATACACATGACAGAACCTACCAGTGCCGCAAAAACTCGGGTAAAGAATTGTATTTTATTTATTTAACAATACTTTACTGTGTACATTTGATCCCCACTACTTTCCGGCAAAAGGACAACCTGTAAAGTAACCTCAAATACATTTTTTATCAACATTCTGCCTTGTAGAGACTATGGAGTCTTTTTTACAGCGACTTCTTTCAAACTGATTATCCATGGAGAAACCATGGCAACAGTTTGATGTTTAGGCAACTTTGCAAGTACTTACTACCATTAGCTACTTTGCATGTTAGCTAACCCTTCCACTTACCATTTAACTTTACACCTAACCCTAACTTCTAGCCTAGCTAACGTTAGCCACCTACCTAACGAATTGCAATTCGTAAAATATCATACGAAATGGATGATGGGCATCCACACATTATTACATACCATACTTTACACCCCCCTAGTTGCTCTGCCAACTAGTTCATCTATTATTTAAACAGTGTTTTACGTTATGTAAGATGTATTACTTGCCAGTAAATTGTTAGCTCTACAAGCTAAACCAATCTCAATTCACCCACTGATTGCAATTTAACAAAGAATGAATATGTGGCCTGTACAGAGAATTTGTATTGACATAGCGATTTGGATTGACTAAAACTAGAACAACAATACTGATAACTAACCGGCTTCCGGTGAATGTTACAGCTGTAGCCAGGTGGCTAGATATAGCCATACATTGTGACATTGTCACCGTACCAAACTCACTTTGATACAAATTAACGCTGGCCGTCACGTCATACCAGTCGTTTTAATCACGGGTGGATCCTACCCCTGAATCACAGATTAACGACAAAATCCATTTTCTTCGAACGAGATTAATCTTCATCCAGGAAAATAAAATAAAAAAACATTTAAATCCATCAGATGACGTGGCTTCCGGTAGCCGACGTGGCCACGTCACGGAACACGTCGCTGTCCAATGTACTGAATGATGCCCCCGTGTGGTGTGTGCGATTTGTATAATCATGTTTGACCAATGCATATTGATATTGGTCAGTTTAAAATCTATAGCTGTTATGTATCTTTTGATATGTATTATTTATCTGCCTACATTTACATTCTTGCATCGCTTCCATTGCCTGCACAGTGACCTGTCATGCATCATTTCACGCAGTAATTTCACAGTAGACAGAACAGTGATGACCTTCGAAGCCAGTGTTGGGGACACATTTTAATATAGCTAAACCCTGTTAGCAATAAGCACTGATGCATGTCATTGGAATCAAATTATTGACCTTGGTGGTGATTACACATACCCTGGATTCAGCAACAACTACAGTAAAACATGTGACTGCTGTGGTTGCGAAAATGGAGCTTATAAAATTGTCACTGCCACACTATTGCCAGCCTTCCACATCCCTCCCCTTTGGTCTATTCCCGCCTTATTTTATGAATAATTACACAGCAAGTCAGCCAATCGCTGGGATTCATCCCATATTTCATAAGGATTGACTGTTGAAATACACAATCCTGTAACCGTTTCCGGCGTGACTCACTGACAAGCCCTCTCCAGTCCGCCAAGTGAATTATTCCCCTTGCCGACTTTAGCCTCCCCTTGAGCCACAGTGTCGGTCTGGTGGGGCCCGTCCTCGGCTGGAGCTACCCTCGACAACCCTCAAGAGATTGGCGGCGAAAGTGTCGACTTTGAGAAGAGGAGACACAGAGGAATAACCGCGCAACTTGGACTTTACAATATCGTCTCTGCATGGAAGCGAATGGTTTCGTGTCCAGGCGGGTGGACACACCAAGCGTCGATGCCGGGGTTACTGCTGGAGCTGCAGGGGCAGACATTCGATGGCTCGGCGTGAGGATTTTGGATGCTACGGAGGGGTTTGTTGGTGGTCTGTCACCGCCACGGATAACAGCAGAACCGGACTTTGCAGCGGTGTTGCAACTTCGAGCAGCCCCAGAGCCCACGGTGGCTACTACGGAGACCGAAATAGACTACGAGGGGCTCCCCCAGGGTGTAGCCACCAGTACACACATGTTAGCCGGCGCCGTGGCTGGCATCATGGAACACTGCCTAATGTATCCCATCGACTGTGTTAAGGTAAAAGAACAAAGGTTAAATCAAAAACTAATTACTTAATGACAACATGTTGGCTAACTAGTCTACATGAGAAATTAGCCTTTAGCCAGGCGCTTGATTGCTATTGTGTAGCTAAGCTTGTAACGGCAGTTACCGGTGTCTGAGGCTAGCTAGCTGTTCCCAGTAATTTCTGAATGAATTAGCTAACTAATTATGTAGATACATCACGTCTGCACACAAGTGTTGCTAAATTAACACACATACACATTCCCCAGTGACATGTACGTTGTCAGAAGAGCCACCAGTAGTTGTTTAAATTGCTAACTGTTTGTTAGCTAATCGTGTTATTCAGAATCTCAGCCGTTGTTGACATAAATTCCGTTGGTAGGCCCAAGCCTGAGCTCGAGTATGTTGCTAACTAGCGAAGGTGAAAGTGACATGTCGCAAAATAATGATTTAGGCTGCTCGTTTGTTATTTTTCAATGTAGTCGTACTTTTAAACCAAGGTTAATAATTACCCGCGTTAGCTAACTTGCTAATGTTAGCTGACTGACAGCGCGCTAGCACACGAGAGGAGCCAGCCAGGTTACATCACAAATATGTACATTGAGAAGTGTGTAATGATAAGAGCACTTCGTGTGATACTATGTACCTATGTAGGGCCTAGTTAGTTGTACACACTTGCCTCACGTTGTATACATCCCTAGTCTCCCAACTATAATGCATTGAAGCTTGTCTATCTAACTATATGACACAGGTTTGTTTTGGAGCAGCAACACTAGCTAATACTATAAAGGCACATACGGTTGTTATGGCTGTCATCAAATCCTTATTTGTAGCGAGCTAGGCTAGATCATTGCATAATTACCACATTGTTTCAAAATCCTCTGGAAAGGTGAAAGTATTTGGTTAGTGTTGGTTAAAGTGTATGTTGGTCACAAGGCCCTGGATTGGAGACACTCAATAGACTCCTCTGTCTACTCACTGATGTCAGCTGGGCTGCTGTTGTTGCACATGATTAGAAGCTTTTCCTTGAGTTATTACCGTTGGAGGGTTCACTGAAACAGAACTGCAGATAAATATTGCTATTTTATAGAATGGATACCATTGATTCTCAACTCAACATGGAGTTTTTGGTTCATCCTATGCCCTATTTGCATTGCTAGGTTGTGTATCTGAACTTTGTCCAGCCACTGACTGATCCAACTAGTTTGAGTTTAAACAGGGTTTGGCACCTGTTGGCTGTCCTCACCCCTGACCTCTCACCACCTGGACAGATTAATAGGTTGTAGGGTGAGAATGATAATCTCAACTGAACACCTATAACCTCTGTTACCTTATAATCCTGCCCCATACTATCATGATAGACCCTTTGGTCTAGAATACCTAGTGTTTTCAGAAAGAACATGGAGTAGCCAGCCAAATAGAAAAAGTAGCAAGGCAGGCTCCCCCGGGCTGGGGGTGCTAAGCTTTTTATTTTTGCCTACTTTGGTGGCCTCTGGTACTGTACATTCTAATGCTAGATTGTATTTTCAACCAGCAACTATCACGGAATAAATTAGTTTTTTATGGTGTTAGTGTCATCAGCTGCTGTACAATGATGTAAAACACAGGGAAACAAAATATTTTGACTGTACTGGCCCTTTAATAAAGAATCCTGTAAGAGTCTGACTTGCACAGGCTTCAAGCTTCCACCCCTGTCCTGTACAACCATGGTACACCCATACATACCCTTTGGTCTAGAATACCCCTGTCCTGTACAACCATGGTACACCCATACATACCCTTTGGTCTAGAATACCCCTGTCCCATACTACCACATGGTCTCTGCTTTTGGCCTTGGGCAGTCTGCCTTAAATCAGTTATTAATGGCTGAAAGCTTTGGAGCCCTGGCCAACCATAAGGCCCGTCATGTACAGTACCTTCAGGAAGAATTCATACCCCTTGGCTTGTTCCACATTTTGTTGTGTTAGACTGAATTCAAAATGTACTTAATTATTTTATTCTCACCCATCTACACAGTACCCCATATTGACAAAGTGAAACATGTTCTTAGAGATGTTTGCACATTTATTGAAAATGAAGTGCATAAATATCTCATTTACACAAGTAGTCACACCACTGAGTCAATAAATGTTAGAGTGACATTCGGCTGTAATTATAGCTGTGTCTTTCTGGGTAAGTCTCTAAGAGCATGTATTATTAAAAAAATTCTCCAGCTCAGTCAAATTGGTTGTTTATCATTGCCAAACAGCCATTTTCAAGTCTTGCCATAGATTTAAGATGATTTTTAAGTCAAAACTGTAACTAGGCCACTCAGGAACATTCTATATCATATTGGTAAGCAACTCCAGTGTATATTTGGCCTTGTGCTTTAGGTTATTGTCCTGCTGAAAGGTGAATTTGTCTCTCAGCAGACTGAATAGGGTTTTCCTATAGGTTTTTGCTTGTGCTTAGCTCTATTCAGCTTTAGTTTTATCTCCCCACATTAGCTCCCTATTCCTTGCCAATAACAAGCATACCCATAAAATGATGTAGCCACCACCATGCTTGAAAATATTAAGTGGTACTCAGTGAGGTGTGTTGTGATGGATTTTCCCCAAACTTAACGCTTTATATTATGGACATACAGTTAATTTCATTACCACATTTTTTGGGAGTTTTACTTTAATGCCTTATTGCAAACAGGATGCATGTTTTGGATTGTTTTTAATTCTGTAAAGGCATCCTTCTTGTCACTCTGTCATTTAGGTTAGTATTGTGGAGTAACTACAAGTTTGTTGATCCATCTTCAGTTTTCTTCTATCACAGCCGTTAAACTCCGCACTTGTTTTAAAGTCACCGTTGGCCTCATGGTGAAATCCCTGAGCGGTTTCCTTTGTCTCAGGCAACTGAGAAGGAAGTATCTTTGTAGTGACTGGGTGTATTGATGCACCATCCAAAGTGTAATTAACTTCACCATACTCAAAGGGATATTCAATGTCTGCTTTTTTTTTACCCATCTACCAATAGGTGCCCTTCTTTGCGAGGCATTGGAAAACCTCCCTGTTCTTTTGTAGTTGAATCAGTGTTTGAAATTCACTGCTTGACTGAGGGACCTTACAATTATCTGTATGTGTGGGGTACAGAGATGAGGTAGTCTTTCAGAAATCACGTTAAACACTATTATTGCACATTGTTTAAGTCCATGTAACTTATTATATGACTTAAGCACATTTTTACTCCTTAATGTATTTTGGCTTGCCTTAACAAAGGGTTTGAATACTTATTGACATTTCAGCATATTGTGTGTAGGCCAGTGACACAAAATCGAAATTTGAATCCAATTTAAGTTGAGGCTGTAGTACAACAAAATGTGGAAAAAGTCAAGGGGTGTGAATACTGTCTGAAGGCAAGGCACTTTATTTTCACTGTTCTGACCTTTTCAGAATCAATCTTGACTGTTGCACACTTGCCTGTCACTCATTTACTAGGGACATGTCTCAAGTCATTGGGTTGTTGTAAGGCTGATAATGGTGGTCATGGGCTAGTTAGAGACTACTACTTCCTCATTTGATCTGGTTAATTTTCCTAGCCCAGAGTCCTGCCTTGTTGAAACGCTACTCTGACAGACGTCACTCGTGGTTAAATAAAGGAACTTGCGTTGGCGCTCCTTCCTTCCTCTCTCTTGCTGTTTCCTCCATAGATTTTCAAAATAACAATTTCCTTGTTGCTGCTGGGACCTTTTCCAAGGTGTGTCACTGTCTCTCTGTCTCAGATGGCAGCGTATTCCTTTTGTAGTGCTGTAGGGCTCTGGTCAAAAGTAGTGCACTATTCAGAGTACAGGGTGCTGTAACACTGGCCTGTGGGTGCCATGTAGGACACACTCACCCTGTTCTGAGCTGAGGAGCAGTTTCTCTCCACTGCCCGCCCGTTTGGTTCCTGTTGAATACGACCCAGGACTTCTAAAGGGCCTGCCCTTTAGCTAGAAGTTATCTAGCTAAAGTTATCCTGTGGGTGCCGTAACGCCGGTTGACCTGAGCCTGGCATCATCGGTGTAGTTGCATGATTTCCAGTTAGGCCCATTCAGCTACAGTACAGAAACAATTTCAGAAAGCTGCCAATGGAGATGTACTGTAATGCACTGCCAGTTGGAGGCATGATCACACTAGACCTTTAAGTGATTAACAATAAGAATCATTCTTGGTATGAATTAATGGACGATGCTAGTAGCTTATAAATGTGATATTGGGTCTGATGAGACCGTTTATATTGAGGTCACTGTGACAGCGAAGAGGACTGGCAGTTGCCAAGCCATGAGGATCAAAGCCCCGAAACACTTGACAGCAAACCATGATGACGGGTGCTATAACGACCATGATGACGGGTGCTATAACGGCCATGATGACGGGTGCTATAACGGCCATGATGACGGGTGCTATAACGACCATGATGACGGGTGCTATAACGAACATGATGACGGGTATTATAACGACCATGATGACGGGTGTTATAACGAACATGATGACTGGTGTTATAACGACCATGATGACGGGTGTTATAACGACCATGATGACGGGTGTTGTAACGACCATGATGACGGGTGTTGTAACGACCATGATGACGGGTGCTGTAACGGCCATGATGACGGGTGCTGTAACGGCCATGATGACGGGTGCTGTAACGGCCATGATGACGGGTGCTGTAACGGCCATGATGACGGGTGCTGTAACGGCCATGATGACGGGTGCTGTAACGGCCATGATGACGGGTGCTGTAACGGCCATGATGACGGGTGCTGTAACGACCATGATGACGGGTGCTGTAACGACCATGATGACGGGTGCTGTAACGACCATGATGACGGGTGCTATAACGGCCATGAGCGCGTGACTTGAGTATAAACCAACATGAAGTGTCAATGGCAGCCACGACAACCATGACTTTCCTCACAAGACAAGGCCAAACAGTTTTTGTGCATCCCAAATGGCACCATATTCCTTCTATAGTGCACTTCTTGACCAAGGCCCTTACAGTAGGTCTCCAGTCAGAGGTAGTGAAATATAGGCTATGCGACAGGGTAACATTTGGGATACAACCTTTCTCATACAGGAGAGAAGACCACTAATATGTTGAGCTGGTTTCCCCATCCTGTGTATTTGTACTCTGGTGTCACTCTGTTGGTGTCACTCTGTTGCTGCACGGGCTGTGGCCTGCCTGGACTGCAAATCTAGGGCTTCTCAATATAATGGAGAGACGAGAAGGACGAGAGAGACGAGGACAGGAAAGAGAGAGGGCAAGAAATAATTCAGAAAGGGGGGACTTTCCCAGGGGATTCAGCTGTGTTAGGTTAACCCCTATCCTTTCATTTCCCCCTGAAGCTGGACTCTCAGGTGTCTGTCTATACCAGGGTAATGCTAAGTCTGCAGTTCTGATGTTTACATTTCCTGAAGAGGAGAGGAGTGGGGGATGAAAGTACCGTTGTTGCTGTAGACACAACGCAAACATAGCACGCGTGTGTGTGTGCACTGCAACTTCCACAGGGCGTAGATGACGCCGCATGTGAAAACGAACAGGGCAGTAAAATGGAAATAAACATGGTAGTACGTGTGATTGTGTAGAGATGGTGTTGACTGTTAGCTCAGTGTTTCTAGTAACATGGGTTGGAGTGGGATGCCAAGGACAGACTGGTGTTAAGGTCTATCTAACACTGTTGTATTGGTTCTGAGAATTGGTGAGGTGCAGAAATGGCCTTTAAAATGTAAGGCCTGTGCTATCTGTCGTTGCAAAAAAAACACTTGAAACAACTTTAGAAACAATGAAAGTTGGGGCCGTCTTTTAGGGCCTTGTGTAAAAATATATATATGTATGTATAGGGATGGAAATACCCACTCATGACTACACACACTTCTGGGAAACAGAAAGCCAGAATGAATGTGGAGAAACAGTGTTTTGTTGCCATGAGTGGGAATTTCCATCCCTGCCCTCCAGAAGTCATTTCCCCACCCTTCCATCTTGGTGTCCTCTGTGATTGGATAAAGGAGGCTATTCTACTCTTGACGCAATCTCATAGGTTTGGTTATTGCTCCGTCCTTCTCATACAGAGCATTATTCTGTTGTGACACAGTGACTGGTGCCCTGTTGACAGAGGAAGGGTGGAACCCAGTAGCCTCAGGCCTAGTTATTATGTCTTGGCATTGTGATGCGTCTACCTACCTAACTGACTTTGAGCCAGTAAACGCGAACATACTGCTAGGCTATACAG
Source organism: Salmo trutta (assembly GCF_901001165.1). Taxonomy (NCBI): domain Eukaryota; kingdom Metazoa; phylum Chordata; class Actinopteri; order Salmoniformes; family Salmonidae; genus Salmo; species Salmo trutta. The sequence continues at coordinate 1,677,712 of NC_042994.1, read as the reverse complement.
AGAAACGTCTAGTGTATTGGACCTGGTGAACTGCACTGTGACTGCACTCTTACTTTTCACATATCAGTTGACCTACTGATTAGCTGAACTTTGAAAGAGTTGATTGACCATGCGTTGATGCCCTTTCCTCTCGTTTCTCCCGCCCCCTCTTCTGCATTCTTTCTGTCCCTCTCCTCCCCCTTTATCCCTCCTCGTCTTCCCTCCCTCCCTCTCTCTCTCCAGACGCGGATGCAGAGCCTGCAGCCCCAGCCAGGGGCGCGTTACCGTAACGTGATGGACGCGCTACGTCAGATCGTGCGTACCGAGGGGGTGTGGCGACCTGTGAGGGGGCTGAACGTCATGGCGATAGGGGCGGGGCCAGCCCATGCTCTGTACTTCGCCTGTTATGAGAAACTCAAGTTCTCACTCAGCAACGTGGTCCACCCGGGAGCTAACAGCCACTTTGCTAATGGTACGGTGTTACAGCCACACATTCACTGAGACATTGACATGTGCATACATACTGTACCTTAGAGGTATTAGCAATGTTGCTAATTTGACCAACAGTCACTGAGAGACCGACAGATTAAGGAAAAGTATGAAGGAAAGTTGCAGCATCCACTGCTATGTGTTTTTGGCTTACTGCACTGGTAACCAACCATCTCTCTACCCTCTCTGCTGTCTCTTTCTAACAGGAATGGCAGGCTGCATGGCCACTGTACTCCATGATGCAATCATGAACCCAGCAGAAGGTAAAACTGTGTGTGCATACTTTGTGTGTGTGTGTGCATACTTTGTGTGTGTGTGTGCATACTTTGTGTGTGTGTGTGTGCATACTTTGTGTGTGTGTGTGTGTGCATACTTTGTGTGTGTGTGTGTGCATACTTTGTGTGTGTGTGTGTGTGTGTGTGTGCATACTTTGTGTGTGTGCGCATACTTTTTGTGTGTGTGTGTGCATACTTTGTGTGTGTGCGCATACTTTTTGTGTGTGTGTGTGCATACTTTGTGTGTGTGTGTGTGTGTGTGTGCGCGTGCATACTTTGTGTGTGTGTGCGCGTGCGTGCGTACTTTGTGTGTGCATACTGTGTGTGTGTGTGCAGGGGTCGGGTTAACGCAGGATTCTTTTTCATGCAGAAAAGGGAAGAGAAAACGCTAAATAAATATCTTGCTGTGTTTTGCAAACGCAGATCTAAATTGCTTATTGTAAATTCTGGTCCAAATCATGAATGTAAAAGGAGTAGTTTCATGCTTCAGTTGCACTTCACCCTGATGAAATAATATATCGTCTCTTGTCATTGGATCACCAGACAGCGCTCTGACTGATGTGTAGGATACCATTCTCTGGTCATTTCCTCTGGTGTCATTTTTCTCCGGTAGAAAGTTCAAATGCAAGATTAACTTTAAGCAAAACCTTGGGAAATGTAGCTGCTACATTCTTTCACTAGCTAGATTTTCCTCCAACTGGTGACAGATTTTCATGTGAATATTCTAAAATCTGCTTAAAAGCAATAGGCACATTTTCACACCAGAGATGTTTCCATCAAATTGACTTGTTGCGGATTAAAGGCTGTGCCTGATTACGTAGTGTACATACAAATTACTTTTGCAGTTAAAAAATCCAAGTTAAATGGGTTTCCATCGCATTTTCAACTCTACTGATGGTTTTGTCAAAACAATTGTTGCGTTACCTTGAGAATGTGGCCACTCTGGTCTTGGCATGTCCGCTCTAGCCAACAGCTGGTAGATACCGCGTGGGTATAGCTTACATTAGAGCTCTGCTACCAGACCCGAGCCCGACGGGTCCCGACATTAAGGTTAGGGCCGTGTAGGGCCTGTTTCTTCATCAGTAACTAGGGTACGGGCAGGGCTCGGGGATCATTAAATCCATCACTAACATTTTGATGTGGAGTCATTTGCTCGTGCTCTGCTGCGCAGTACAGTGATATCTGGCTAATATCATAACGTGGTGTCAAGTGTTTCATCACCAAATATAAAACAGGAGGGATTATTTTACAGAAATAATAATCCTTGAGTTTTATCGGAGTATAGAGTGAGGAAAAGTAGCTAACAGCTAACTGCTATCTCATGTCTCTTCATTGAGCAGAGCAGCCCAAGCGGAGCAGTTACTATGGATACTCGGCGCCGCCATGCGCGGAGTGCATGCAGAGCGAGCTGTGCGCAGGGGGTGAATGGCAGATAGAGAGGGGCAGTTTATGGATTTCCTAACAGAGTTATTTCTGTCAGGGCGAGGCCGGGCCTTACATTTGGCAGAAGCAAGCAGGCCTGGGTAGGGCTTGAGCTTAAAATTATTCATTCCCGTGCAGGGCTCTAGCCTAGATGATGAGATTATTTTGGACAAAATAGCAAGATTATTTTAATTTGTCAAACGGCAGCCAAGCATCGATCATCATGTCACCAGAATAAGACCCCCGGTATGTCCTTGTGACCTAAATAATGATTGTGCTATTTCTGAACTGTCTTGCCAAGCTAAACTATTAGAATCCTTGATTCATTCTCAGCTAAGATCGTTCTTATCTTTGAAATGTATTCTAAATGTACATCAGTTGGGTTTTAGACCAGGTCATAGCACTATGTCTGCTGCATCCCTCCTTGATGTGGTTAACTCTATGGCTAAAAGGCAACATTGTGCTGCCCTCTTCATTGACCTTTCAAAGGCTTTCGATACTGTTGATCACTCACTGCCAATTCGGAGGCTTTCCTCAATTGGCCTAGACCAGCCTGCTTGTAACTGGTTTAAAAATTACTTAACAGATAGAACTCAATGTGTATCAGTTTTTCTGGATATTACAAAAGGTGTCCCGCAGGGGTCGATTCTAGGCCCTGTACTTTTTACTGTTTACATTAACAATATCGACGTGTCTGTTAAAAAAAACTGTAACCTGCACTTGTATGCCGGTAATATGGTTGTTTATGTGATTTCCCCTACGGTTGACCAGCCGCTATCTGAACAACAGTCTTCCGTCATTGTATTACAGAAACTTTATTGACCTGAAATTAGTATTGAATGCAGGTCAAACTAAGCACATGTTGTTCTCTGGAGCACATATAAAAAATAACTGATTTAAGCATGTATTTTGGATGGTGTCCATATTGATTGTGTCCCTGCTTACAAATATCTGGGCATCTGGATAGATGAAAAGCTGTCTTTTAAAAAGCATATTGATAGTAAAAAAGCTGAGAATAAATATGGTCTTCTGTAGAAGTAGGTCCTGCCTCTCGCTAAATAGCAGAAAGCAGGTTATTCAGTCGACGTGCCTATCGGTCGTAGCCTATGGCGACATCTGTATGAACGCAGCTGCCACGTCATTAAAGCCGTTAGATGCCGTTTGTCATAGCGCGCTTTATTACGGGTGACAATTTTAGTGCTCGTCACTGCATTCTTCTGCTGTCGCGTAGGTTCATACATTGCTATGTTTATTCATTTCTAAAGCCCTTTTACAAAAAGTCCCCACTGTACCTAACATCTTCACTAAACTTTAGACGTGTGTTACCACACCCAGTCTCAGGGATGGTTAACTCTGGAAATTATTTTGGTCTTGTCAGAGTTAGGTAAATCAGCTTTTAGTTTTTTGCACCTCATTTGTGGAACAATCTTCAAAATGTTGTTGAATGTGATGTTCTGGTGCCTCTATGGCCATTCAGAAAGCTGATTGAAGAACTAATTAATGATGAATGTGTTTGTTTTTCATGACCATGTTGTTCTTTCTACTTGCATTTTGTATCAATATTCATGGGGGGGGGGGTTTCGGTAATTCAAGGCACATCGGTTAAACAGACCTTGGTCTCACTATGACTCTGATAAAATAAAGGTTAAAGAAAATATTGGAAAAGAGCATCAAGCTCATCACTGTGCACTTTCACCACCCTGGGAAGTTCATCATAACTTATTTCATCTGTAGCCTGATAAACTGCATGCTGTCCTAACGAGTCTTAGTGAGAGGACCACACATGTCATCACCTGACTCCAAGTTTACTTCAATATGATGGTTATTATATCAATATCTGCACATAAGCATTTCCATCACCATTTCTGGCATAAGTCATTCTACAGAGACAGATTCCACCTTGTCTAGCGTTTTTTATCAACGTTTGGAACGTTTACAGACGTGCTGTTTCCAACAGGCCTGTCATGAAATGTTTTATCGGACGTAAAAAGGTTGGATGGAAATCTGGTTTATGATAAACAGAAATATATGAAAACACTTTTTTTATTGTAAGCTAATTTACTTGTGGCTGCTAGCCAAATAACGTTGCACTTCTGTCTGTCATCTGATAAAAACGATTTTCTGTCGAATGTGTTGCAGTTATCTATTTTGTGTGATGAAAAACTAGAGTTGCGCGCTCTATTAAAGGAAAAAAGACTGCCTTTCAATATAAAACACAGGAGAAATGGTTTAAGACGCAGATTTTTTGATGGTGTGCGTTTTGAAAATGCGGAGTTCTGAAAGCTAAATGCCACCGTGTGTGTGTGTGCACACTACAGAGATGTCACCTGATACACACTGTAGATATCTGCAGCGCCAGACTCCCTGATACATTAATAGAACAGTAATCCCTTCTCTGTCTGAGGATTTCTAGCACATCCCCACAACTCTTTCTATACTGCTACAGGACACTAGGGGGAGCTCTGAGACTGGACTGGGGGGTGCCCATTAGGAGCAGCACCTGGGTAGAAGTTGCTAGTAGGCACAGATATAGGATCAGCTTACATTTGTCATATCCTATCCTTGACCTTTAGGGCAGGAAAAGTCAAACTGGCCTTAGATCAGTGTTGAGGGTTAGCATCATCTAACTAAAGGGGCATTGGAACACAACCGGTTTGCAGGTGTGTGTTTACATCCTGCTCCCTCAAGTGTATAGCTCTATAGCATTAACATCCGCTGGCTCACACACATCTGGCTATGGTGATTGGTGTTTCCACAGCAACCTGACCGGGCCCAGGTGTGCCAGCCAGCTGTGCCATTGGTCCACCGGCTGGGTCACTAGGGACGGGATTGGACGCTTTGAACTTTCTGGTGTTCTGAATTCCATAAGCCCCATTTCCTTTTACTTTCCTAAGTAGCGTTTCCTTTAGAGACGGGTTTCATCTCAGTCTGATTGGCTGCAGTGGGGAATCCCTTGATGGTGTTTCCCAACTGTATCCCTCATTAAAAGTCTAATATCTCTGTTTTGACTAGATGTGGTACTCTTTTCCTTTCCACTATTATTTTCTTCTCTGTCCTGCCATCACCTGTTCTTTCTTCCTCTCCCTTTTCCTCTTCTAAGCTGACCTTCCTCTGTCTGGTTGTGTACTTTAAAAGCTCCAGTGTATTTTCAACATCTGTTCTGTTCCTTTTTCTTTCTAAACCATCTCTCTCTCTCCCCCTAGTGGTGAAGCAGCGTATGCAGATGTACAACTCCCCGTACCGTGGCGTGTCTGACTGCGTGGGCTCCATCTGGAGGCGCGAGGGCCCCGGGGCCTTCTACCGCTCCTACACCACCCAGCTGACCATGAACGTCCCCTTCCAGGCTCTCCACTTCATGACCTACGAGTACCTCCAGGAGCTGCTCAACCCCCACAGACAGTACAACCCCTCCTCTCACGTCATCTCCGGGGCGCTTGCCGGGGCCATTGCCGCCGCCGCCACCACCCCGCTGGACGTCTGTAAGACCCTCCTCAACACCCAGGAGGCCCTAGCGGTCCATGCCGAGGTCCCAGGCGCTCTGGGGGTTGGAGCGAGTGTAGGGACTGCGTCGGCCACTGGGGGGCGCCACATCTCGGGGTTAGGGGAGGCGTTCCGGACTGTGTACAGGATGGGGGGTGGGGCGGCGTTCTTTAAGGGCGTCCAGGCCAGGATCATCTATCAGATGCCCTCCACCGCCATCAGCTGGTCCGTCTATGAGTTCTTCAAATACGTCATCACCAAGCGCCAGTACGAGAGAAGGCTGCACCACCGAGACGGAGAGAAGTAGAGGGAGATATGACCTTCACTCAAAATGTCCCCCAAGGAACCCACCTCCATAGAGATGTACTAGAGGGCTCAGCTCCTATCTTTGGGCCAAGTTCCCCCTGTATCTAACTCTATAACCACCCCACAGTAACCCCACCTCTGATCATTTGACCTCTGACCTTCTAAACTAACCAGGAAATAAAAGACCCCCCCTGTGTTTTTGACTAGAAGAGATATAGCTTTTGTCAAAATTCACCTTACACAGCAGGATTATAATTTACGCAGCAGGTTAGGAGAATTAGATTAAGGTTAGGAAAAGTGTAAGGGTTAGCAAAAGTGAAGTTTTGTTTTTTGTTGCCAAAAGCTGTGTCCCATCTACACCTGACCTCCTCTTATACCCTCACATACGAGAACAAGTTCCCATCTTTCACACAGTTTATTATAGACATACTGTACATGGCACTTTAATTCAAATATACACTCACTGGCCAGTTTATTAGGTACACCCATCTAGTACCGGGTCGGACTCCCTTTGCCTCCAGAACAGCCTGAATTCTTTGGGGCATGGATTCTACAAGGTGTCGGAAACGTTCTTTTCTCAATTGGTATCAAGGGACCTAAGGTGTGCCAGGAAACATTCCCCACACCAGTACACCACCGCCACCAGCCTGTACCGTTGACACCAGGCAGGATGAGTCCATGGACTCATGCTGCATACGCCAAATCCTGACTCTGCCATTAGCTTGACGCAAAAGGAACCGGGATTTGTCAGACCAGGCGATGTTGTTCCATTCCTAAATTGTCCAGTGTTGGTGATCGTGTGCCCACTGGAGCTGCTTCCTGTTGTTTTTAGCTCATAGGAGTGGAGCCCGGTGTGGTTGTCTGCTGCAATAGCCCATCTGTGACGAGGACCGACAAGTTGTGCGTTCTGAGGTGCTGTTCTGCACACCACTGTTGCACTGCTCCGTTATGTCTGTTTGTGGCCCGCCTGTTACCTTGCACCATTCTTGCTGTTCTCCTTTGACCTCTCTCATCAACGAGCTGTTTTCGCCCACGGGACTGCCACTGACTGGACGTTTTTTGTTAGTCGAGCCATTCTCGGTAAACCCTAGACTGTCGTGCGTGAAAAGCCCAGGAGGGCAGACGTTTCTGAGATACTGGATCTGGCGTACCTGGCACCAACAATCATACGTCGCTTAGGTCACTCGTTTTGCCCATTCTAACTTTCAATGGAACAGTAACTGAATGCCTGTCTGCCTGCTTTATATAGCAAGCCACAGCCACGTTACTCACTGTCTGTAGGAGCGATCACATTTGGTGAATGAGCTGATGTACCTAATAAACTGTCCAGTTACTGTATATATTTTTAGAATTATATTTCTGCATTTCCCTACTATAACCACGAGGGGGCTTTGAGTCTCGTCCTCCCTCCATTGACTTTATGGACAGATCTAAAAGAGTCCCAATAATATCTACTTTCTCCTGCAAATGTGCACTCGTTCACTACTTCCCACTAATCTAATAGCATTGGGTTGGTGGAGGCATGGCCTAGTCAGTTTCCACCATATTTCTTATACCAGTCATTTCCTTTCAAATCAGTGAAGTGAACAAGGGCACACTTTGGGAGGAAGGTGAGGTAATGGGGACGTAGACCAAGTGAAGACATCTGTATTGGGTGATGACTGGAGACAGTGGATTCTGCATTAAGGATATATCTGTAGTCACTACTACCACTGGACTATATTTAGATTAACGTCTAGCAGTCTGAAATGGGAATTCAATTCACCAGAAATTGTTTCATGCAACGCGATTTAAAACAATAACTGCCTTTTCCATCTTTGAGATAGTGACTTGGCTTGTGTTAACTTATTTCTCCGCCTGTATGTATACATTGAGGAATATGAGTATTTTGACTTGAAATATTCAACTTAACACATTGGAGTTGATCAAGGCAGTGGTGTTGACTGTGTGTGGATGTGACTGACTGAATGAGGAAGAGAGAAATAAATAAAATAGGAGTGCAAAGCGCTAGAACATTGGGTGCAAAGCGCTAGAACATTGGGTGCAAAGCGCTAGAACATTGGGTGCAAAGCGCTAGAACATTGGGTGCAAAGCGCTAGAACATTGGGTGCAGAGCGCTAGAACATTGGGTGCAGAGCGCTAGAACATTGGGTGCAGAGCGCTAGAACATTGGGTGCAGAGCGCTAGGACCCCATGTAGAGAATAATGTGCCATTTGGAACAGAACCTCTGAGGATGGTAGGAGAGTGTACTACACCTCCAGTCTACCAGACTGTTGAGAGTTATGGGCTTTGTTTCAGATGGCACCCTATTCCCTTTATAGTGCACTACTTTTGACCAGGGCCCACAGGGAGCAGAAGACCTTTCCCTTGAGAGTACGTGCAGTGTCCCAAATGGCATCTTGGCCCCTATATAGTGTACTACTTTTGATCACGGCCCATATGGATTTGGTCAAAAGTAGTGCGCTATATAGGGAATACGGTGCCATTTGGAACGGAACCTTCTGAACACACACAGCTTTTTAGCACTTATAGTCATTTACAGTTGTGTGGAAACTAATCATTTAAATAGTAACTTACATACATGTAGTTACTTATCCTATGGTAACTAATCATTTAAATAGTAACTTACATGTAGTTACATGGTAACTTTTAGCAACATTTACTACGTACACACGGCCTTCGAATCAGCCGCCATGAGTCAAACGCACAAATACAAAGTCCTGCTGGACCCTAACCTTCATTTCTGAAGCCAAATTATTATAGAAAAGAACACGGTATGAATAGGACTACTCTATCCTAGATGAACTCATTCTAGCTGTAAAGGAGTAGAGTTTCAGCCAAGTGTTCTGGAACCGACCTGATAAGTGAAGATTTAATATATAGGTTCCTTCATATTATGGTTGAAAAATTCTGGGAACTTTTAAAAATTCTCAGTTTATCCAGAAATGTTCCTGTAATCATTAGGAAAAAAGCAGGGCATCTTGAATCCCCAACAATGACCTGTTGAAAAACTTGGAATTTTTGGGAAGTTAGGGGAATTTTGCATCCTTGTAATAGATTACTTGGCAGGATATCCTCCTCCATATAGACTAACCAACTGCCACCCAGAACGGCATCCTATAGAACATATAGGTAGAAACAACATACTACAACATACTGAATACACAAGTAGCGAACAACGTTTTGAATATGTTAACAGTTAACTTAAAGGGGAAGTTCACTATTTTACAACTTTGTCAGATGGTTCCTCATCCTGAAAGTAGTCTATGGGCCAGAAGAAACTTATCAATGCTTCAGGGTTTTTTAAACAACCACTACAAACGTCAGCCAACTTTAGCCACCGCTAGCTCCTAAAATACTGAACTTCCCCTTTAAAGGAGTTGGAGAGAGAAAAGATAACTGAATGTAGGAGTGTTTCCTGCCGTGTGCCATGTTTGGAAGTGGAAAACCAAAGACTGAAAGAACGGGGGATGCGTGAATTTGATGTGATGAAAATTAGGGAAGAGGATTGATCTGTATTGAAAGAGAAACTTCTTCCTGTATTATTTTGTGAATTGTAAATAAATAGTTGCTAACGGGCAGCGCCTCGCAGAAGCAGGGTCTTCTCTTGGGACTGCTGCCCCCACGTGCTGGAGAGCAATTATCCATTACAATGTGTCCTGTCTCTTTTTTCGGGAAAATGTCCTGTGAGAAATAAATGTATGTTAAAATAACAGTAAAACACTGGAAAAGTGCATGTTAAAGCTGCAATCTGTAACTTTTTATTTTGTTGTAGAAAATATTGCCCCTGCGCTTTGTATACTAAGGTGGCTAGTATTGCTCCTCCCTAACTCTCCTTACCCCTCTTCCATCCCTACCCCTCCTCACAAACCCTCTGTGTCGTCTGTCTGTCCTGTCTGTCTGTCCGCGCGTGTGCGTAGGCCTATATTTTCAGGAATAACCTCAGCTGTAGCCAGCCTATACAGCCCTGTCCATAGTTTGATAAATTGTGTCAGTGGTGTTTTTAATGTGGGAGGAAAATCTAAACCCTCTTCATCAGTGATGCAGCTGGTGGCAGATGAAACACACAAAGACAATGTCTGCAGCTCAAATTGCACCCTATTCCCTATTTAGTGCACTACTTTTGACCAGGGCCTATGGGGCTCTAGTCAAAAGTAGTGCAATCTGTGGGGTCATTTGGGATGCAGGATAATAACTCGCATCATCATAGCCTTGAGTGGATGGTGTGTAAATAACATCCGTCATAATTAAGTTTGGTAATATGGTGTGTGTCAGCTGTATCGGCACCACTTTGATATCCAGCTATTGAGATATACAGGTAACTACCAAAATAAAGGAAACATTTTGAGTACATGAGAGATAGAAAGTGTATATATGAGTTAATTAAGCAATTAACATCCCATCATGCTTAGTGTCATGTAGAAAACTGCTCAACTGACCATTATTTTGCTTGTCATGATTAGAAGAGATTTTAGTGATTTGAAAGAAGGGTCTCAAAGGAGCATAGGTGATTTAAAGTAAGTGTGTGTGTGTCATTCACCAGATCTCAACTCAATTTAATACTTATGGGAGATTCTTGAGAGATTCTGAGACGGCATTTTCCACCACCATCAACAAAACACCAAATTATGGGATTTCTGGTGGAAGAACTGTCGCGTCCCTGCAACGTAGTTCCAGACACTAGAAGAATCTATGCCAAGGTGCATTGAAGATGTTCTGATGGCTCATGGTGGCCCAACGCCCTATTAAGACACTTCATAATATTGTTTCCTTTATTTTGGCAGTTACTTGTATGTTTTACACGAGAATAATGTCTCATGGAAATACAGAGAAGGATGAATGTCGAGGCTATCCACCTGTCATACTGCTTCTGAGTTGCACCCAGAGAGACGACAGCCCGAGGTGTACCATGTTACAATAGCGTGTGGGGCCTAGCCTATATCATCCATTGCATTAGGTTAGGATAAAATTACTAGGATATCAGGGTTGGGGTCAAATCCCATTTAAATTCCAGTCAATTCAGTAAATACACTGACATTTCAGTTCTGCTCAATGCTCTTTAATATGGAAAATGTGCAATTGGAATTTGTTTCACTTTCTGAATTGAAATGGAATTGACCCCAACCCTGTTAGATGGCCAACATTGGTGAAGTAGGTCTAAGCAAAAAGACTAATGATTTATGATTTACTCATCCTCCTTATTTTTGTGCACTTCCCTTAAGGCGTTTACAGATGGGCCAAGGTCTTTTTAGCTAACATGCCTCTCCTGTCTTTGGCAAATGACAGGAGTGGCAAGGAGTGTACTAGCTGAACAGAGACAGCGACCAGGCCTCTCTAGGCTGGAGTCTGAACATAAGCCATAGAACAGACCAGACTTAAGCTGCTGGTTAGTCCTGATGGAATAGGGCTGAAGCATAATAAAAAGTCAATTTCTCAGATGGTTTTCATTCAAAGGGTGTTACTCATTTGAACCAAACACACAGCAGTTCTTTACTTCATGACCTTAGGACTATAAGGTTCTGACATTTTGGTAAGAAAAAAGTTATTCACAGGGTTGCTCTTTAGGTGGTCCTTTACATGTGAGATGTCAGATTGTTTTTTGTTTTTTTTAAGTATATTTACATAGAATTGTTTTTAACGTTCTATCTGGGCAAACACCTTAACGTTGTGCCTTCAGGTTATGTCTGCAATCCAATCACACTGCTGGGTTGACAATCAAAAATAGTTGTATGTAGGGTTAAATACAGTGCATACGGAAAGTATTCAGACCCGTTCCCCTTTTCCACATTTTGTTAAAATACAGCCTTACTCTAAAGTTGATTAAATAAATGTTTTCCTCATCAAACCACACACAATACCCCATAATGACAAAGAGAAAACAGGCTTTTAGAAATTTGAGAAATGTTTTGAAAATAAAAAAACAAATACCTTATTTACATAAGTATTCAGCCCCTTTGCTATGAGATTTGAAATTGAGCTCTGGTGCAACCTGTTTCCATTCATCATCCTTGAGATGTTTCTGAAACTTGATTGGAGTCCACCTGTGCTAAATTCAATTGATTGGACATGATTTGGAAAGGCACACACCTGTCTATATAAGGTCCCACAGTTGTCAGTGCATGTCAGAGAAAAAACGAAGCCATGTGGTCGAAGGAATTGTCTGTAAAGTTCCAACGCGGGATTGTGTCGAGGCACAGATAAAACAGTGGCCTCCATCATTCTTAAATGGAAGAAGTTTTGAACCACCAAGCTGGCCAAACTGAGCAATTGGGGGAGAAGGGCCTTGGTCAGGGAGGTGACCGAGAACCCGATGGTCACTCTGACAGAGCTCCAGAGTTCATCTTTGGAGATGGGAGAACCTTCCAGAAAGACAACCATCTCTGCAGCACTCCACCAATCAGGCCTTTATTATAGAGTGGCCTTGACGGAAGTCACTCCTCAGTAGCCTGCTTGGAGTTTGCCAAAAGGCACCTAGAGGACTCTGACCATGAGAAACAAGGTTCTCTGGTCTGATGAAACCAAGATTGAACTCTTTGACCCGAATGCCAAGTGTCACATCTGGAGGATGTTTTTGCTATGTCATTATGGGGTATTGTGTGTAGATTGATGAAGGGGGAAAAAACAATTTAATCAATTTTAGAATAAGTCTGTAATGTAACAAAATGTGGAAAAAGTCAAGGGGTCTCAATACTTTCTGTGTGTGTGTGTGTGTGTGTTATATACACTGAACAAAAATATTTACGCAACATGTAAAGTCTTGTTCCTATGTTTCATGAGCTGAAATAAAAGATCCCAGAAATGTTCCATACACACAAAAATCTTATTTCTCTAATTTTGTGCACAAATTTGATTACATCCCCGTTAGTGAGCATTTCTCCTTTGCTAAGATAATCCATCCACCTGACAGATGTGGCATATCAAGAAGCTGATTAATCAGTATGATCATTACACAGGTGCACCTTGTGCTGGGGGCAATAAAAGGCCACTCTAAAATGTGCAGTTTTGTCACAACTCAATGCCACAGATGTCTAAAGTTTTGATGGAACATTCAATTGGCATGCTGACTGCAGGAATGTCCACCAGAACTGTTGCCGGAGAATTTTATGTTAATTTCTCTACCATAAGCTGTCTCCAATGTCATTTTAGAGAATTTGGCAGTACGTCTAACCGGCCCATAACCACACACCATGTGTATCCACGCCAACACAGGACCTCTTCACCTGAGACCAGCTACCCGGACAGCTGATGAAACTGAGGAGTATTTCTGTCTGTGATAAAGACCTTTTGTGGGGAAAAACTCATTCTGATTGGCTATGCCTGGCTCCTCAGTGGGTGGGCCTGGCTCCCAAGGGGGTGAGCCTATGGCTGCGCCCCTGCCCAGTCATGTGAAAGGCATTAATTAGGGCCTAATGAATGTATTTCAATTGACTGATTCCCTTATATGAACTGTAACACAGTAAAATCTTAGAAATTGTTGCGTTTATAGTTTGGTTCAGTATACTTATTGAGGCATGAAAGAGGAAGACATCACTTTAAAAATACTAATCTCAAAACCATCCATTTTGCAGATAGAACGTTATAGTCTCACATCCTTGATTATTTATATTGTGGGTTCTGGTCCTCTTTTTAAATAACTTTTTTTTTAAATCACCACTTTTTCAGAAGAATGTCCATAATGTAAGCTGTTTATGGTGGAAACAAATACAGGTGCCTTAGAGCAGTGTTTCCAAAACTCGGTCCTGGGGCCCGCCTTGGGTGCATGTTTTGGTTTTTGCTCTAGCACTACACAACTGATTCAAATACCCAACTCATCATCAAGCTTTGATTGTTTGAGTCAGCTGAGTCGTGTTAGGGCATAAACCAAAACGTGCACGGGGGGCTCAGGACCGACTTTGAGAAACCCTGCCATAGAGCATGTTTAAGGCCCTTGGGAAAGACATTGTTGTTTTTGTCTTGTTTTATATTAATACGAAAACCTCCATGGAAGGGTTATTTCACTAAAATTACAATCTTACCATATTTTATTGATAACTAGCACGTAGTTTACTGACTTCGGGTGTCAGAGACCAGAATACTACATCAGTTTACTCATCCAGAGCTAAGCTTTAGCAATGTTGCTAGTTATCCATAGGATATAGTGTATTTGTCATGTTAGGGAACTATCGCTTTAACAAATGTGTATTGAACATGAATTCATATATTTGATGATGCGATTAGAAAGAAGGGTATTATCTTTATTTAATCATGAAAAGTCTGTAGCCTACTTCTCTATTGAAATAATGTGTACATTCTGTGCCAGACAGAATCTCATGGCTGAACCCAGGTTGACATTTCAGAGCCATAAGGTTCTATCTGCGATTGCACCCCCCCCAGAAAAAAACAGATTTACAAATGTTTTAGGATTTTGATACTCTGCACTTTAGGTAGCCAACTTTTAAGGTGATGCTATTAATGGGTTATGAAAGAATAATTCACTACAAAACAGTTCTGTGATCTGGGATGTGAAATCTTGTAATGCTCAATATATCAGAACCATGCTTTGCGCACATAGATCCTTGTAGTCCCATGGCTTCAATTTGGCAAGAATAGTTAGTGTCACAAAAAAGCTTTCAAATAGACTACAACATTTGTATGTTTTATTTTGGGGTGGGTTTAAGTGTCCTGTGGGGCTGGGGTGCTAATCGGTTGCCACGTAACAATAATACAATGTTATTGTTAGCCTCGCGCATGTAAACGATGACAGTTGTGTTGGTCAGCACTGGATGAATGATTCCCACCGAAATTTCCCAGAAACGACGTCTGTTTTGACCTAGAAAGTAGCATTGGGTGGTTATCGTGTAAGGCCTAGATCAGAGGGGATAAATATTTAGATGTTTGCGGCTGATGGACGACCTAGCCTCGGCCCGGTTGGAGGTCCGCACCCGCGCCAAAGCCTGGTTCCCAGCACAAGAAACAGTAAAACTTGGATGACAAACTTGGCAAGGAGAAGAAAACGAAAATGTTCAGCTGTTCGGATGTCTGAGACTGTCTGTAAACCATAGTGCCCATATTAACGGCCCATAGACCTCTACTTTAGTCCGTTGTCTAGCCAGCCCTATATGTTGCGTCATGCCATAGCCGCATACACAACCGACATCCAGTACTTAATTTGTAAATCATCAGGTACAGGAACAAAAAGTGAGTGCGAGAGGGGGGTGACCTGGGGAGCTCTGAGGTACCGGAACGCATGAGAAACAAACCTCCTTTATAATAACAAAACATTGCATGCATATCACTACATTTTTATAGTGGCATAGAGCAATAGTGTAGAGGCATTACAGAAGTTGCACACATGGGGAAAATGTTTGCCTTTTATAAACGCATTTCGTGCAATTCTACGTCCTTTTACGTGACTGAATACTTTGGCATAATCTTTTTTAATGCTGCGTTCAGAACAACTTGGAACTCGGAACTGAAAATCTCATACTTACGACTTCAGTGCATTCAAGACAACTGGGAACTCGGGGAAAAAAACTAGCACCGACTGGGCAAATTCATTTTGAACGGTCATCCAACTCGGAATTCCATGTCTGGAACCCAGGCCTCTTTCTAGTACTCTACTCCGACTTTCCAACTTGAAGATCACCGACGTAATGATTTGACCTCGTTTTCCCCAGTTATGAAAGCACCATAATAGGCCCTACTGCACAAATGATCGAAATGACAGGCTACTTTGACACTGACAAACTGAGAATTAACGAAGAGGCAACTCGAATGAACTTTTTGATAGCTTTTATTATCATTTTTACATTGCAAAAGGTGAGAGAAAAAATGTCATGCCATAAGAGATACCGGAACAAACAGCCCAAATCCGAGACATGGCAGATCCTGTTCCGACAGGATCCAGCTCAAATGAAGCACTGCCGACATCCATATCATCCAATGGTTAACGGCAGTCTTTAACTAACATTTGTTCCCTGCTTGGGGAATGTGATGACAGCAGTTGATTCTTCCTTCCTTCCCTGCCCCTCTTCCTCCTATCCCAGTTAAGATTGCGCGCGCGCTGTTTGGGCACGTCTTGGTGAAAACATGGCTTTGTTATTTCGATGTTGACGAAGCGAGGAAGAGAGGTATATTGTGTGGTTGTGCACGCGTCGTTAACAGCTGCTAATGACGTACTTCAGTTTGGATAGTGTGTGTGTGTGTGTGTGTGTGTGTGTGTGTGTGTGTGTGTGTGTGTGTGTGTGTGTGTGTGTGTGTGTGTGTGTGTGTGTGTGTGTGTGTGTGTGTGTGTGTGTGTAGGTAACCGCACTTACAGGTAAATACAGTAGGCGCGGGCGGTTCTGTTTGTAACTACCTCTCTCTCTTTAGCGGAGATGTCACTAAAGACCCCGACGATGAATCAAACCAACCGCGGTACTGTAAAGCAACAACTGGAGGCGGTGTCATGTGTCTTCAACCCGCATCAGCAAGGGTTGTGCTGCGTCACAAATTACACCCTATTCCCAATATTGTGAACTACTTTTGATGAGAGCCCTTTACACCCTATTCCCAATATTGTGCACTACTTTTGATGAGAGCCCTGGCTACAATATAGGGAATAGGGTGCCAGGCCCTCCTTAGGGCGTGTTGTTTCACACGTTCTCTTCAAAACCAAAGGCCAAGGCCCTATCCACTTCTCTTTCACCCTGAAAGACTAGTTTCCATACAGTTCTCTGCTGGTCAGAACTGATCTTACTAAGTGGCACCCAATCGGACACCTTTTGTCCAAAGACGGTCCAATTAAGAGAATTTGTCCCGATTCGAACCTTTCTGCAACCAATCTCTCTTTTTTTTATTTATTTGTGTGCCTGTCAAATATAGTTTATTGTAATGTTGTGTAAACTCCTAGATTTCATGCATCCGTTTTTGTTATTTTACTCATGCATATTTGTTTGTTCTTAAAGTATTTTCTGACATTTCGACACTCACACACACAGCTGTGTAGATTTAAAGAGAAATAATGACTAATAAGTATTTAATAGGTCTTAATCTGCCATCTGAGAGGAAAACACACAAACGGCACCGGATGCGGTTGTGGTTAGGTTTAGTGTAAACCGTTTAGGGTCATGTGTAGAGAGAACCGCATAACAAACTGTTTGCGTGTGTGTCACAATGTCAGAAAATATTTTAAGAATAATAGCATAATGAGAAAAATATATGCATGGCGTAAAATAAAAGATATTCATCCATAAAAATCACATTTAAACATTGGCTGCTTTAACTCTATGCCTATTGAAAAAGCGTAATTGAAACCAACCTTTTCTGGTATTTTTCGATGGGCGTTGATGTCAAATCAAAAACACAAACATTTGGGCAATTATTGTTTTATTGTATTGACATAAGGCTAAAGGAACCTTCCCATTCCACTCATGGAGAATCGATTAGAATCTTCATTTCCACATTTGTGTTGTTCTTCCTCGTGGTCGCCGCTTCTTTTTATCTCAGTTCCACGTCACTCCAACACAGCAAGCTGCAGCTTGCTCTGGTCCTTTGAATTTGAGAGCCTCACACCACCATTGGGTATTCTAAACTGCCAGCTCTCACAGTCTCACGTTAGAATTAGACGTTCATCCGAATGGTTAAACTAAAGGTTAAGGTTTGGCATAGGCTTAAAACAAAAATATCAAAAGCAACTTTCTATTGCTGGATTCAAACGTGCATTCTTTGGAATCAGAGGCAGACGCTTACACCGCCGCCCGTCATCCCCATCCCATAACGCCTAGCGAAACCTACTTGAAGGTAACAGTTGCCCCTAGTGTTGCGGTTTCAACGTCATCTCCCGACGTCCTCATACCTGCATGGACGTCAAATACTGACTTGTGTCATGGTGTCCTGGCTGATTCTTAAACCGATGCAAATCAGAAACGTAAACTCTGCTGCAGGCAGCGACGAGGCTGCTAGCGTCCTGAGGCGACTCCATGCTGTCTCCAAATCTATTTACATACATCAAGTGGCTGGTCCCGCACTGTGACAGCAGGTTTGCTCTATGGCTCTACTCCTGAAGCAGCGTTGGAGTGACAACTCCAGCTAGACTCTAGTCTAGAACGTTGCTTATCAGTGGGTGCCAAGCTCGAGGCCTCCTTTTGTTCACGTCGCAATTAATCCCCATTAGTAGCGCGAGAGCATTAGGGGAGTCCTGATTGGCTTAAATCTGTTTTGGGCCCAACAGGAGATTAGGGAGAGCAGGGTCCCCATATAGAGCCCCCGATAGGTTAATACAGTAGTCCAGTCTTTCCAAACCATCAGGGTTTATTTGATTATTTCGATCTAGACAAATATAGCCGAAGAGGTACGCGCCTGATCGTCTGGTGATAAGAAGGAGAGGATAGGAGAGGTGAACTGGTTGAGTGTGTGGTTGTGGAGTGAGCATCTCTTGCGACTCTGAGGGATATGGGAAAGGCGAAAAACAAATGAAGCAAAGGAGGATGAGAGTTGTCAGAGAGCTTGGGAAAATAATTCTACAACAAGTGGCTATTTGGAGAGGCAAAATCCTGTCTTCAGCCCAAAAGTTCCCGTTGAATTATTCAGTTGAACTGTTCTTGTGGTCTGTAGCACATAAACCGTGCATGATTGCTTGTGATTTTACAACAAGCCTATTATTGCAGCACTGTTATTCAATAGTAACAATATATACTAATAATAGGCCTAATAACAATAATAACAATCATTATTATGTATTATTAGTATTATACTATTATTAGAGGGTGGCGCACAATTGGCCCAGCGTCGTCTGGATTTGGCCGGTGTAGGCCGTCATTGTAAATACGAATTTGTTCTTAACTCACTTGCCTAATTAAATAAACGTTACATAAAAAATTAAGAAATACTTAGTAGCCTATAGGCCTACGCTTTAAGAATGTATCGTAGGCCTATCGCTAGTTCCTGTTTTAACCAGACCTGTCCAATAGGCCCAGCGTTTATCTGAAATCATGCTCAATTTATGTCGAGTATAGGAGCCTCTCCCCTCTCCTACCCTTCAAAATATGTCTCCGGAAGATGATGCTGCATGACAACTCTTCAACTGTTCTCGCGCTCTGACGCTTTCCCACGGGGAGCTCACTTAAGCTAGGCCAACAGTGATCCTTCCTTTCCCAGTTCCTATATCAGTGGGTACGTCCCAAATGGAACCCTATTTCCAATATAATGCCCTATGGGCCCTGGTCAAAAGTAGTGCACTATTAAGGGAATATGGTGCAATTTGGGACGTATTGAGTGTGTTCATCTGATGCTTTAGTTTAGCTCTTTAGTAATAAGAGATTCTCCCCCATGTTGCGTCCTAAATGACACCTTATTCCCTATATCGCCTAGTCCATTACTTTTGTCCAAGGCCCATGTAAAATATTGGACTAAATAAGGAATAGGGTGCCATTTGGGAGGTATCCTCAGAGATTCTCCCCAGACCAGTATTTATGGCGCTCGTCGACAGGGCCGTGTGATGACGGCTGCTCCTCGTCTGGATAATGTCTTTGGCCTGAACCGCTGCTCGCGTGTCTGTCTAATTTCCACTTCCTCTCTCCTCGCGCTCTGCAGATCTGCCCACGGTGGTATGCGTGAGCCTGGCGGTTTCCCACAGAGCCGCGACAACGGCATTGCCGCCAGAGGCTAGCTCTGTCTGTCATGATTTAAATATGAGAAATTGAACAATTGTAGGCTAACGTGAACGAAAGTACGCACAAAAATGGTTAAATAAAACGTTCATCCAAAACGTTTGGCTGTTACAAAAGGTCATGAGGACAGATTTGAGCCGCCCATAAGGAATAGTGAATTCAGAAGGTCACATCGTGGGAAAATTAAACATCATATTGTCTACTCATTGAAGTCCAACTGGGCTGCTATGTTCATCTTTTCATAAATTAGACTTATCAAGTTTCTTAGATTTATGTATCTTAATAAAAATGTTCAGGGTGTATTGAATGACTGACATTGAGTCTATACTATAGCCTATGGTGGGCTATTTCAAATAGCCTAGGCTATCAAAATCTGGTATTTTCGACATGTTGCAAATTTGATTTAAGAAAGATCAAATACCTATGGATTATATTTCTATTCTGTAAAAATATTATTTTCTCATAGCGCAATGCCCCATTTCTCATAACCAGGCCGCCATGCTTCTTCTCCTCGTTGAATTCTCTCTGCTCCTTGTCCTCCATTTTCCCGCAGATAGACAGAAATGGTGAAACTTGTAGCAATAATAACCGTTCATTCACACAGCCGCCCCCCGCTGCCTAACCTCCAGCCCTGCTGCCCCGGCTGGGGCTCTCCCTCCCCGCCCCAATCAGAGGCCCTTTCTTCGGGAACAAAAACCTCCCCAAAAGCGAACAAAAGTGAACACTTTTTTTCTTTATCCCAATCGCAGTATAGCTGCAGCCAGTTAAAATAACGCACTGCCTGTGCCTCAATTTGGAATATTAGGACGTCAATCTCTCAGCTCTTGGGTTCTTTTGTCTTTGCTGAGTGGCCGGGCCAGCCTACCATACACCTTTTGTCCAGGAATCCAATAAGGCCTATTATTCGGCCTCTCCAGCCCCGCTCGAGCTGCTTCTTTCAGGGTATTTTAGGTTGCTAATCGCGTCCTTAAAGCGCCTCAAATGGAGAGTAACTTCCTCTTTTCACACAGACTGGCACCCGCACAATTAATTCGAGTGTGCCTGTTGCCTGGCCTTCTCCAACCGCCTTCCGGGCGCGACACATTTCCAAATGGCAAGATTTTATAACAAAGCTGTGGCTAACAACCTAAATCAGACTAGCACTAAAAAAGCTATTTTCATGTGTTCGAATAAGTAGGCTACAATTGCAATACGTTTACCTGCTATTGCGGGAATAGGACATTTTGAATTGACAGTTTTCATTGAAATATTGTGCACCGGTTTAGTGGAATTGTGTCTAAAGAGAGAGAATTAGTTTTTTCTTGTCTTGATATCCATGTCGTATCTTGCCAAGAGGCCATTCATGCCTCAGTGTAGTCTATTCATTGTCAGCCGTCTATTCTACTTTAGATGTGGCTTTTTGAAGATGATTGTGATGAAAGTGATTTGCAGAGATCATTCTAATCCAGCATGTTGTAACATTATTGCTTATTTCTATCCCCATTTGATATACTCGTAATTAAAGGCACATCGAAAAGCAGGTGATATTTCAATAATATCAGACATCTTGACAAATTAGAACAACTTGTAGATAACGGGAAGTTAGCCTATCCATCTCTCTCTCTCGCTCGCTCTCTCTCTCACACACACACTCACGCACACTGGGAGAATTAGGATCCCACCATAGAAAACTCTCAAGAGCCTCACAAAGAATGTAATGGACCGTGGAAAGTTTGCGCAAAGTAGCAAAATATGGAATTTATTCGTTTTCGAAAGCAAGTTATGAGATTTTATAAAATTGTGTTAGTTGTGTTCAGAGCCCAAGGTTGGATTACATCCCATTTCAATTTCTGCCATTCCAGGATTTTTTAAATGAGAAAATGGAATTAATCAAATAAATGTCAATGAATTACATAAGCTTGAAAACAATCAAACACTCTGTCTCACTTCTCATGTCATCATGGCTAAATAAACATTAGAAATATCAAGCAAATCCTTGAGAACAGTAGATTGGGATCTCCACCTATAGCCCATCAGTGTTGAATAATCCGGACATCCTTACACGTGACTAGACCACCCTTACTCCGTATATCACAATTATCAAACGTCTAGTCTCGTGATTAGGCCTATCCTATATATCCAACGTTAACTGGATAGTTGGTCATTCAAATACAATTCGACCATTGTTGGTAATAAATCCATTTCAACCGTTACGCACAGCTTCTTTCTGATGACCGTCAACGAGAGTGGAGTAAACATGTTGAATTTGCACCTTTTCAGTCTTAATCCAACGACAGCCACCCCACCAGGCAGACACGAAGGCCTATAACTACATAAAAACAACACTGTTTCCGAAATACTGCTGAGAAATAACTCCCTTTATTTTAAAAAGGGGAAGAACCCTTAAAAAACGGCATGAGAGGATTCGATTAATGTAACCGGTGTGGGTGTAAAACAATGCTCTGGTTTTATCCAGGGTGTAACCGGAGTGGGGCTACCAGGCCCGGATCCCTTGCAGTGAGCCCTGACATGTCGTGACCGCTGTCCCTTGGTGCGTTTGGGGCTGGGGAGAGGCGCTAAGCCCCCCAATGCTCCCCAAGTTCATGGCCATGAAGGGGTTAGCCGTGGTGGTTGGGGGGAGTGTGGGGATACTGGTGTAAGTACAGCTGTAGTTGCTGTTGTATGCCGGGTTGTTGTACGTGTAGGCCGGGTATCCGTTGTAACTATAGGGGTTCGACCCGTACGGAGCATTGTAGTTCTGAGTCCCGCCCAGACAGGGCTTCCCATCCCGGACCAGGACCGGCACCGCGACTCGTCTTGGCGGGGGAGGGTGGTGGTGTCCTGCCAGCTCCAGGGACTTGTCCTGCCGCTGCCGCTTACACTTGTACCGTCGGTTCTGGAACCAGATTTTGACCTGCGTGGAGGTGAGTTTGAGAGTGCTCGCCAGGTGTTCTCGTTCAGGAGCGGACAGGTACCGCTGCTGCTTGAAGCGCCGCTCTAACTCGAACACCTGGGCTTGGGAGAAGAGGACCCGGGGTTTCCGTCTGGTTCTCTGCTTGGCCGGCCGATCCGAGTCCCCCTGGCCGCTGTCCTCTCCCTCCAGCGGCTTGGACACCACGCCACAGCTCTCTGTGGTGTCAAGAGATGAGCATAAACATTTTATAGGCTACTCTGAAAATAGGAATATAGTTTAATTAAAGTAGCCTATAAAAATACAAAATATTTTGGGAAATATATTTCATAATGTATCTTATTGAATGTGTACAGCTAACTCATTTCGTTTTACTGACGTTAATGTATAATTATTTTGTCAGTCAGTATAGTCCTACCGTGACAGTAAAACGTCTAATCCAAACTATTCAAAACGTGTATAGTTCACGATAAATGAGTTTAGATAAATGAAGAAAAAGAAACAAAAGCGCTATATAGTGAGAAATACTCTCTAAAGGTATGACCATAAATCAAAACCAAAGACAACAATTTTTCCACAATGTTTACTTTCACTTGGTTGCAGGCTAGGCCTACTCTGTGTCGTTTATTTCTAAGATGAATTTACATTCATGCTATTCTATTGGTTATAACATTCATGCTATTTTATTGGTTATGAAGTAGTTATAGTCCAACAACTTTTGTTTGTCATAATTTCAACTAGTTTATCAGTCTATGCAGCTCTTAGAATAAAGACAATAGCATAATGAAAACATATTTCTACCCGTTGAGATATTTATTCTCCTGCCTACCTAAATTAATGTTTTATTTGTAAAACGTTTAAAAAATCTGATATTTAAAGACGAGATCATTGAATTACTTATCAATCTCCAGACCCCATTTGGGATTAAAATGGATTTTTGTCGAATTATAACAGGCCTCGTTTGTGGCTTTTGAAATTATAACACACTATCAAAACTCCTGCGCCTAACATTTAGCCTAAAACCAAGACACTTTTTAAGACACATTTTCACCTTCCGCAATAATTTATTCCGGATTCCTTACATTTTCTGGTTTTATATATACTGTCGATGCAAATGATCATGATGAGTGTGTATATTGAGAGGCTATATTAGGTATTTTATTCAAAGCGATGCTTTGTGCCCCTTTGTTCATACGTCATTTCAGCAGAACAAAAATCTCATAATAATCATCTTATTATTCAACTCACTGTTTTCCTGATCCTCCAGGTCTACCTCCAGCTTCGGGTCGGTCAGGTGGCCCAGCCCGGGATGGACGAACATCTCCGGGGACAGACTGGCCTCTCCATGCCCGTCCTGGGGCGCCAGAGAACTCAGGTAAGCCATGTTGTCTTCCCCGTCCGAGAACGGAGGGCTGTCGACCGCTGAAGCGAGCATACAGGACGGTGGCGCCTGGAAGTGCTGGGACTGGGTCTGCTGTTGCTGGGTCGAGTCCGGGTGTGCTAAGTGTTGTTGGGTGTGGGACAGGTGTTGGATCTGTTGCGGGTCCAGATGTCGAGATTGGTGCTGTTGAGATCGCTGCCTCTGCTGCTGCTGCTCTAGCTGTTCGAGTTTCAGAATATCCTTGACTGAGAACGGCGTGGAAGTGAGCGGGCTCGGGAGCATCATGCCATCGAAGTCCTGCTCGCGCGCATCAAGGAAATGGAACCCGCTGAGTAACATATGATACTATATACCCCGTTTTAAATAATACTTGATTTAGAGGCTCGGTAATCGGAGGTGCGCGCGCTAAACGGCTGGATATCCCAACTCATCCCCTGATGAAAAGAAACAAAGGTTTGGTTAAAGGTTTAGTCCTATAAGTGTGGCCTGGTTCTCCATAGGCTATAGACAAACCAGCCGTGCGGTGCGATCTTTTGACAATTGAGTTCCTGTGTGTTTTTGTAACTGGAGATGGGAGCAGGGCTGGGCGAAGCCCCTTGTCTCTTCACGTGATGTCACTGGGTCTGGGTCTGGGGCGGGATGTACGAAACAGAAAGAAAGGGAAGGTGGTGAGAGGAACCAGTGCGCGAGCGAGCTAAGTATTTGGACGCGTTGGGAGGGGAGGAGAGCGGAGGTATTGAAGAGGGTGACCCCCCCCCCTCTATATACAATACCCTCCCTACATTTTCTACGCTATAGGCATACTGGTTGCCTATTAATTTACTTATTTATCAGTGTTATTCTTATTAATGTGTTTTGGATGATTTATTTACATAACTTGGTCCGGAATCACATTTGAGAACGATGGGGAGACAAAAAACTCACCAAACGCATGTTCCCTCTCCAGGTGCGCATGAAATAGCCTACACCCTGACCAAAAAATATACATATATTTCAAAATAGGCCATCAACTGGAATTCAAATATGACTTTTACGCATGGCGAAAACGAGGAAATTAGACAGAGCTGATCGTGCGCTGTGACAATGAAATACTGAAAATAAAGTAATTGTCCCTGTTTGTGAACTGCATCTATACGGTTCCAAATGTTCCTGTACATATAGTTTTGAAGTGCGTCAATGACAAGTTATGGATGTGCGTTCCGTGCGTAATCCCCCCGTACGTCATGGGGACGTGAGTGAGAAATCTGTGCAGGCTGTCGAGCAAAAGCACGAGGAGAAAACGCCGAGCTATATGCCTGTCACTGCGTGAAGGTCAAGTGTCCGGCATCTGCTAGACCAACATATTCCGTATAGCCATGACGGTTTCCCGGACACAAACACTTTCTGCGTTTTAGTCTAGGGCTTCATCTTTGTGCGGGGAACCGGCCCACAGAGTATGCCTGTACGGTTTTATAGGTCTATGTAGCTTGTACTGTTTGTTGAAATGAAATGTGGTTCTACGCTGAGTGGACAAAGCATTAGGAATACAAGCTCTTTCCATGACAGACTGACCAGTCGAATGCTATGATCCCTTATTGATGTCACCTCTTAAATCAGAGTAGATATTTACGTTTTAGTCATTTAGCTCATATCCAGAGTGACTTACAGTGTTGAGTGCATACATTTTTGTTTATGTTTTCCTACTGGTCCCCGTGGGAATCGAACACACTACCTTGGTGTTGTAAACGCTTTGCTCTACCAACTGAGCCACACTCTACCAACTGAGCCACACAGACCGATGAAAGGGGAGAAGACCCGTTAAAGAAGAATGTTTAATGTTTGAGACAATTGAAACATGGATTGCGTGTGTGTGTGCCATTCAGTGGGCAAGACAACATATTTAAGTATCTTTGGACGGGGTAGGGTAGTAGGTGCACCGGTGTGAGTGTTTAAAGAACTCCAACGCTTTTGGGTGTTTCACGCTCAAACGTTTCCCGTGTGTATAAAGAATGATCCACCACCCAAAGGAGATCCAGATGACTTGACGCAACTGTGGGAAGCATTGGAGTCAACATGGGCCAGAATCCCCGTGGAACACTTTCGACACCTTGTAGAGTCCACGCCCCGACGAATTGAGGTTGTTCTGAGGGCTAAAAGGGGTGCAACTCAATGTTAGGAAGGTGTTCCTAATGTTTTGCGCACTCAGTGTGTATGCTCCACAATACACCAATGATGACATGAAGCAAAAAGGAAAGGGTGCAACTCTACTGCATTCTAAAAACTACATCTGTATTTAATGTCAGAGCATGTGTCACAGCAGGTATACGTTTCGACCTTCCCCAGGCTGCAGGCAAAAACGCAGCACCGGCCCCACATTCATTAGTGCTGTGGAACAACAGATCTACGTTTTTGATCAAGGATAACATGCCGCACTATTGTAATTTCCCAAATTTGAACAGTAGGTCATTGGAAATAACCGAATAACATGAGTAGCCTAGCCCTAGACTAGCCTATGAGCTAGCCGTGCTGCAGCAGCCCATTAGCCCAAAGATGCCATGCACATCGTACACATTCTAAGTAAACAAAAAGACAATGTGAAGAGTAGCTAGCTGCAGCAGTAGCCCATGGCGGGTGTCTCTGTGCCTTCTTATCCGGGTATATTAATAACTCCGTGGGGACGATAAGCAGGGTATCCGCGGCAATTAACATTCCTCCAGCAAAACTGATTGACGTTTTTAGCCAATACAATCTGCTCCCTATCAACTCCCTTTCCGTTTCACACACACACACACACACACACACACACACACACACACACACACACACACACACACACACACACACACACACACACACACACACACACACACACACACACACACACACACACACACACACACACACACGGCTGTCACTTTGTGCCCTCGGTTCTAGACCGGTCCCTCACTCACACAGACACTCCTGTAGCCTGAGTAAGGTTTGGCAGCGAGGCAGGGTTTTCCCTCAGCAGACACAACGCAGAGAGGTGCCATGGTATTAGCTAGCTCTGACAGACAGATTAGTCCACCCATTGGCTGCTTGTGTGTGTGCGTGTTCCTTCGTTCAAATGTGCGTGCACCATATCTGTGCCATAAAGTCGAATCAAATGCAATCTGAAATCTGACCTGAAATCTGATTTAATACAGATGCCGGCAAGGCCCAACCACAAACCATAGCAAGACACTGGAGAGGCGTATAGGCCTACTCATGACAATGATTCACTGACTAGACAGAGACCTTGAGGAGGAGGAGGAGGAGGAGGGCGGATATTGTCAGATATATGTCTGATGATGAAGTCTGGTTACACGGCTCGCAGACACGCCGGCGCGCATTCTGATTCGTGGTATATCAACGCCACAGGTCATGTCCTCGTGGAAGTCGGGACGCTCGTAAAATAGTGCCTAACAAGGCCACCGGTGGACTGTGTTTAGACTGGCCACGGGACGACGGGGCTCGAGCCACCATGTCCGTTCGTGTAGTTTAAATAAGCATTAAATCCAACGACGCCAAGCGAATGTTGGGTAACGCGATGCGTTCCGAGGTCAAGGAGAAGCATTGGAAAACCGTTTTGCCCCCATGCTCAGGAGATTCATACCGGAAAAGTTAGGCTATGCGTTGTTGATGGATGGTTAAGTGGATGATATATTTTCGATAGCTACACGAACGACTGAAACATTTTCCCATTAACTTCTTATATATAAAAAAACAAGCATCTCGAATAACCTACATTTATTGTAGCCTTTTAAAACTTTGTTTACATTTAGGCCAAATGTTTCTCCTGTATGAATCATACTGCGCGAAAGTGTAATTGCACGGAAGTACATTTTTATTGTTTGAATATTTTGGTAGCCTCGTGCAAATTCACATGCCTATTTTTTAAACGCAACGTTTCTTTCATTGTTTAAATGGTTATAGTGGCATATGCTTGTTCTATGAACGAAATGTGATCATCCTTTTTTAATTGTATTTGTTGGGTACATTCAATGAAAATAGGCCTTCACGAAAAAATCATTTAGATAGAATATAAAACTAGGCCTAAAAAAAGTAATTGTAGAGAGAGTTGTACTGTGTTCTACTCATGATCATGCCATTTATACAATTGTGATTTATTAATTCAAGTTATTAGTAGGTGAAGGCTATTTGGATACGACAGAACAAATTCGTTTTTGGACACGTTGATTGTGAATCATAATTATAATGAATAGTATTATTATTATTCACGATCAACGTTTGCAAAAACTAATTTGTGCTGTCAAACTCATGAGCTATTATGCTTTTATCACATATTCATAACATTCATAACATATTCATAACTCATATGTTAACTTTGATTATATTTATTTGCATTGATTTGCTCAGAAATGTCTGTGCCTTTTTAGCCTTTATTCTTCATTATCCTGCTGTTATTTTAGGTGCATAGAGTGGTTAATCAGTCCCCAACATTTTATTACCCAGTTATAGACTGAAACGACGAGAGCCGGAAAAGCGCTGTTGGACAAAACACAGAACCCTCGGATTTTCTCACCTTATTATGCCACGTGACGTCTCTTTCCTCCGCGCCGGGCCGTGATCCAAACATGAGCACAAGGGGACACCGAACCTCCCCAAGTCTCTCTCTCTCTTTGGATGCTGAGGTTGCTTTTATGGCGGGATGCATCACATAAGCCAAGGCCTAATATATATCCGAACTCTTTGATATGTTTAATAGCACGTATTAAAGTATGTGGCCGCCTTGTTCTAAGTGTTAAAGTATTAAGATACATCAAAATGGAAGTACAATAGCCCGTCGCCGGCCTTTGGTCTTTGCTGTTTCAAACAATGTTCCTTCGATATATTTCACTTGTTTTCTGTGTCAAATCGGGAGGGGATGAGATTTCACTGACATTTCCGTGTTAGGCGTTTACCTGGCTTTTGGAAAAGGAGTGGGGAGTAAAGGGTAGATGGTAAGGGGGGGGGGGCAACAAAAGGAAATGCTACACCTCTTGTCTGTCAATTGTGGCCAAGTATAGGCGCCAGGGCCGAATGCTTGGTTGCGGTTGGAACCATTGGGCAGCCTATAGTGGAGAGAAAAGGGAAGGGAGCGAGACGAGAGATGTTTAGATTGGGACAGCGTCTTCTTCCCCGGGCCTCGAGCCTCGCGCCCTTTACAACGGCCGGTTTGAGAGAGTTAAAGGGAGACCCGGGCTCAAAGTAAACACGCCCTTTGTACTTAAAGTTACTGAGAAGAGTGCACGTGTGGATGGTCGGTTCGTTTGTTTGTTTTGGACAATGACTATGGACAATTAGGTTATTTTACATACGGTAAGATGCCTCCAATAACAAACACGATGGGAGACCGGAACATGGCTATAGGGTCTATGAATAAGGAATGTTTCCATGCGTAAAATAAATACTTTCACAATCGAAAATTGATGTCTTGTACCTCCCAAAAATGTGTCCTTCCTTTGCGCCAAAACGTTGCTCTGCTGCTGTGGTCTCACTTTCTGTTATCAGTGTTCTGATGAACTTGATAGGCCAACTACACCGTAATAGTTTATATCATGGTAAAATCACAAAACATGTCGGCCTATCTGTGTTGTTGTTTGTTCTTACAGTATGTAGATAACGGTTATGTTTTCTTGCCGCGTGCTGCGACCACGACAACAGTGGTCAGATAACGAGTCAGCTGATTTGATTAATGGACATTTGCATCGTTTCCGCAGGTGGCTTTCCCTACGTCACTCAGTCAGGACCGGCTGAACAGACTGGTCTGCCGTTTGTATTGACAGTTCTTCAATACGAGGTGGTTTAACTTGATTTCTTTATTCGGATAAAGGAGCATAAAATAGTTTCCTTCCAAAGTGACACGTTTTAATTTAAGATTTGTTTATGAAAATGTACGCTATTTATGGTGTTATAACCAAAGGTACATTAAATAAACAAACGGCTTTTGATAATGGACCATACATTGGTATAGGGCCGACTGTAATTTCAATATTAGGTCTTTCTATTTTCATGAATGGCATTTTGTTTAGTTTTCTTTTCTTTAGTTCCCAGCAAACGTACTTGTAAAATCAACGAAAATATGTTTTTTTATTTGGCAATTGCTGTAGGAAGTATCCAGTGAAATAATATATTGATTTCCTATTCCTTTCCGTTTAACGGGGGGTTATTCTTCTGACTTTTACGCACTTTACGCACTAACATATGCCGTTTAACGGGGGGTTATTCTTCTGACTTTTACGCACTTTACGCACTAACATAAACATAGAGTTAAAAAAGTGATTATTGCATCCAAAAATAACGTTCAAATATTTATCCTTAGGTTATTATAGAATAGGCATAATTAATCAGCAACGGCAATATCAAGGCCAATAATAGATTTACGCTATATTATATATAGCCTAGAAAAATCCGAAACACTTACCTCACATGTTAATTCTCTATACTTTGATAGAAATAAACCCTTGGGTTTTTAAAATCTATTTTCATCACACAAGCTTTGCTTTAGCAACGATTTGTATTTTATATAATAGAAAATGATGCTCTAGACCCATTTTAAATGTTGTCATGTCAAACCCCCTATTTGAATGCACTTGTTGCAGGTTAAAAACATGGCAATGTCTGGTAAATTGTGATGTTATATATATGTTATATATATATATGTCACCCATCTTTTTTGTTCAGTATATTAAATATATATATATATATATATACTGAACAAAAAATATATAAACGCCACATGCATCAATTTCAAAGATTTGACTGAGTTTCAGTTCATATAAGGAAATCAGTTGAAATAAATGAATTAGGTCCTAATCTATGGATTTCACATGACTGGGAATACAGATATGCAAAAAGGTAGGTGCGTGGATCAGAAAACCAGTCAGTATCTGGTGTGATCACCATTTCCCTCCTGCAGCGCGACACTTCTCCTTCACATAGAGTTGTTCAGGCTGTTGATTGTGGCCTGTGGAATGTTGTCACGCTCCTCTTCAATGGCTGTGCGAAGTTTCTGGATATTGGCAAGATCTGGAAAACAATGTCTTATACGTCCATCCAGCGCATCCCAAACGTGCTTAATGGGTGACATGTCTGGTGAGTATACAGGCCATAGAAGAACTGGGACATTTTCAGCTTTCAGGAATTGCGTACAGATCCGTGTGACATGGACACCACCTCATGCTGAAACCTGAGGTGATGGGCCTCAGGCTCTCATCACGGTATCTCTATGCATTCAAAATGCCTTCGATAACATGCAATTGTGTTCCTTGACCAGAGCTGATGCCCAACCGATCGCTCACAGGTGGCCATACACGCGGTCGGTGGTTGTGAGGCCTGGTTGGACGTACTGCCAAATATTTGAGAGAAATAAGCTCTTTGTGTGTATGGAACATTTCTGGGGTCTTTTATTTAAGATCGTGAATCATGGGACCAACACATAGGACCAAACCCAAGGGTTGGCGTTGCGTTAATATTTTTGTTCAGCCTGCTGTGTACACTCATTTGTACACATTTTCGTTAAGCATACATAAGATACTGCATTATATACAAGCAGGCATATTTTTATAAGCTACAGTGCATTCGGAAAGTTTTCAAACCCCTTGACTTTTCACACATTTTGTTACGTTACAGCCTTATTCTAAAATTGATTCAATTGTTTTTTTTCTTCATCCTCACCAATCTACATGCAATACCCCATAATGACAAAGCAAAAACAGGTTTTTAGATTTTTTTTGCAAGTTATTAAAAATAAAATACTGAAATATCACATTCACGTAAGTTTTCAGACCCTTTACTCAGTACTTTATTGAAGCACCTTTACAGCGATTACAGCCTTGAGTCTTCTTGGGTATGACGCTACAAGCTTGGCAGACTTGTATTTGGGGAGGTTCTCCCATTCTACTCTGCAGATCATCTCAAGTTCTGTCAGGTTGGATGGGGTTCGTCCTCCACATCGATTTTCAGGTCTCTCCAGAGATGTTTGATCAGGTTCAAGTCCGTGCTCTGGCTGGGCCACTCAAGGACATTCAGAGACTTGTCCTGAAGCCACTCTTGCATTGTCTTGGCTGTGTATTTAGGGTCATTGTCCTGTTGGAAGGTGAACCTTCTGGAGCAGTTTTTCATCAAGTATCTCTCTGTGCTTTGCTCCCTTCATCTTTCCCTCGATCCTGACTAGTCTCCCAAAACAGTTTAATCTTGATTTCATCAGACTAGAGAATCTTGTTTCTCATGGTCTGAGAGTCCTTTAGGCGTCTCTTGGCAAACTCTAAGCGGGATGTCGTGCCTTTTACTGAGGAATGGCTTCCGTCTGGAAAACTTTGGAGCTCTGTCAGAGTGACCATCGGGTTCTTGGTCACCTCCCTGTCTAAGGCCCTTTCCCAAATTGCTCAGTTTTGCCAGGCGGCCAGCTCTAGGAAGAATCTTGGTGTTTCCAAACTTCTTCCATTTAACAATGATGGAGGCCACTGTGTTCTTGGGGACCTTCAAGAAATGCAGACATTTTTTGGTACCTTTCTTCAGATGTTTTTTTTTTCTCTGACATGCACTGTCAACTGTGGGACCTTATATAGACAGGTTTGTGCCTTTCAAAACCATGTCCAATCAATTGAATTTACCACAGGTGGACTCCAATCAAATCAAATCAAATGTATTTATATAGCCCTTCTTACATCAGCTGATATCTCAAAGTGCTGTACAGAAACCCAGCCTAAAACCCCAAACAGCAAGCAATGCAGGTGTAGAAGCACGGTGGCTAGGAAAAACTCCCTAGAAAGGCCAAAACCTAGGAAGAAACCTAGAGAGGAACCAGGCTATGAGGGGTGGCCAGTCCTCTTCTGGCTGTGCCGGGTGGAGATTATAACAGCACATGGCCTAGATGTTCAAATGTTCATAAATGACCAGCATTGTCAAATAATAATAATCATAGTAGTTGTTGAGGGTGCAACAAGTCAGTAACACAAGAGTAAGTGTCAGTTGACTTTTTCATAGCCGATCTTTGAGAGTATCTCTACCGCTCCTGCTGTCTCTAGAGAGTTGAAAACAGCAGGTCTGGGACAGGTAGCACGTCCGGTGAATAGGTCAGGGTTCCAGCAGGTATGGGACAGGTAGCACGTCCGGTGAAAAGGTCAGGGTTCCATAGCTGCAGGCAGAACAGTTGGAACTGGAGCAGCAGCACGGCCAGGTGAACTGGGGACAGCAAGGAGTCATCAAGTCAGGTAGTCCTGAGGCATGGTCCTAGGGCTCCGGTCCTCCGAGAGAGAGAAAGAAAGAAAGAGAAAGAGAGAATTAGAGAGAGCATATTTAAATTCACACAGGACACTGGAAAAGACAAGAGAAATACTCCAGATGTGACAGACTGACCCTAGCCCCCCGACACATAAACTACTGCAGCATAAATACTGGAGGCTGAGACAGGAGGGGTCAGGAGACACTGTGGCCCCATCCGATGAAACCCCCGGACAGGGCCAAACAGGTAGGATATAACCCCACCCACTTTGCCAAAGCACAGCCTCCACACCACTGGAGGGATAGCTCCAACCACCAACATACCATCCCGGGACAAGGCCGAGTATAGCCCACAAAGATCTCCGCCACGGCACAACCCAAGGGGGGGGGGCGCCAACCCAGACAGGAAGACCACGTCAGTGACTCAACCCACTTAAGTGACGCACCCCTCCCAGGGACGGCATGGAAGAGCACCAGTAAGCCAGTGACTCAGCCCCTGTAATAGGGTTATAGGCAGAGAATCCCAGTGGAAAGAGGGGAAACCGGCCAGGCAGAGACAGCAAGGGCGGTTCGACTCCAATGAAGTTGTAGAAACAACTTAAGGATGTTCAATGAAAACAGGATGCACCTGAGCTCAATTTCGGGTCTCACAGAAAAGGGTCTGAATACTTATGTAAATAAGGTATTTCAATAGTTTTTTTTTATTTATAATTTTGCAAAAATATCAACAAAAAAAACATTTTTGCTTTTTCATTATGGGGTATTGTGTGTAGATTGATGAAAAAAAACGAATATTTAATCAATTTTAGGATAAGCCTGTAACTTAACAAAATGTGGAAAAAGTTCAAGGGGTCTGAATACTTTCTGAATGCACTGTATATGGCAAACTATGAAAATTAAAATAAGGCCAGAAAACAAGTATCAATCATTTTTCAGTATATAAATTATCTTTAGACTTGGTCTCAAATTTGCACTGTCCACTTCTGCTGCCCAATGAAGATGCGCGTAAAAGTGTGTGGTGGCGCGTCACTGTGTGGTGTGGTGGTCCAACCTTCCGGGGTTGTTTGGACAGTGGAGCGGCGGTCTGGTCACTAATAGGACTAATAGTCCATTAGCCACAGTGGGAGACGCTATCTCACTGATCCGTGAAGTCTATCTCCGCCTGGCCCTCCCTGCCTGCCCCTCCCTGCCTGGCCCTCCCTGCCCTGAACCCACCGGCCAGACAGACACCCGACAGGCGCTCCAAAATAATGATTGTCAACAAGCAGCCTAAACTAGCCACGTAAATAGCTTCCATTCTCGGATAAGGTGAGCCTTTTCAGGACAGGTGCAAACACATAGAGCCTGTTTATATTAGGACTATGATTGAGGAAGAAATGTAATCTGTTTACTTTCTCATTTCATGGTAGACCTAAAAGCCACAGGCATATATTGGTAGGCTCATAATAATAATAGTCCTAATTACACAAAATCTATTTTTTAATGAAACTTTATGCTGTCTTCATGTTTTCCACGTGTCATCTGTAATTCCCACCTTTTTTAGTAGGCCATATGTGCACTGAAAACAGACGGGTTTGGCCATATAATAAGAAATGCAGTGCACGGGTTGCAAAACGATCTTAATTTACAATCCGGACGGATCCATAAAGCTCTGTGACTTGACCCTGCATCACAGAACCCTAAATACTGTAGGGTGACGCAACCCCTCTCTGTTTATATCCGCGCGTTGGGTGTTGTATAAATTGTGGCGTTGAATAGTTTACCTAATGGTACTTCTGTTTCTCCTATTCTGTCACGGAGCACGCCAGAGCCCGGTGACAAACGGCCGACTTTTACCGGCAGAGGTGTGCCTGATTTATGTGGGAAATGGGACGGGAATGAAACATTTATAGGATGCAAATAATGATCCGTAAAAACATTAGCTTTATTTATACACAACGCAGAAAACAAGTTATTTCGACAAATGCGTCCTCTCCATCCTCTATTTAAAAAAATAAATAATAATACTTCTAGGGGTTCAGATGACTCGATGGAGAATGAAGAAATAAAGCAAATCCCGTGGGGATCACGGGTTTATATAGACAACGGGTCCTCTTCAATGTAAGCAGAAATGTAATCACCACCGAGTTTAAAATCATTAACAATGAATGCGCCCCACTTCCGTTGTTACCATTAGAAGTAAAAACACGCCGTTACGTTTTAGCACTCTGATAAATCTGTGCTGCTTCTGGTTTAAGTAGGAATGTCCCACCACTCGTGGTCGTTTGCCAACTATTTAGTGGTTCAGGAATGATGACTGCCTATAGGCTCAGGTCTACCTGTTGATTATGCTACCCAGCTGTGACGTATGGCCTAAAATGAGTAATGAATAGTACATTTAAGACGTTTTTAACGTCACTGCTGTCGGTTTAATCTTATCATAACGGCTTAATTTTCCTAGGGCTTCCAAGTGCCCGGGGAAAGCCTTTATGATTCATGATATTCCAGATAACTCTGGAACATGACGATTTCTCGCGCTGCTATCATATCTGTGTGTTCTTCATCCATCTTTAAAAAAGTGGTGTGTATGTGTCTGTCTGTCTGTCTGTCTGTCTGTCTGTCTGTCTGTCTGTCTGTCTGTCTGTCTGTCTGTGTGTGTGTGTGTGTGAGAGAGAGAGAGAGAGAGTGTGTGTGTGTGAGTGAAGGACGGTCTGTATATAAACTCCACGGCATTAGTGCCTAAAGGGGACGATCGCTCCATCACAGCTCGAGACAGCCGCATTCCCCGTCCTACCATTAGCGCACGAGAGCCTCGCAGTTATCAGCTCTCTATCTGGTAAACAGTTCCTCCTGGCTGCCGCTCAGTGGTGGCCAAGGCTGTCTGTTTTACAACCTGCAGCGGATCGTACCATTAATTATGTCCTAGGCTTGGAGCCGGGGGCTAGAGGCCGGGCCCTCCTCTGGATCCCCCCCAGGTCTGAGCGCCTCACCTCGGACATGAGGAGGAGAGTGAGTCGCAGGGGACTGCTGGCTCGGGCGGAAAGGCTGTCTGTGGGTGTCAGGAGAGGAGAGGACGGGGGGAGATGACACAGTGAATCGATCTATTCAAATGATCAAAGTTTTTATCTGACATCTTTAGCAAGACAAGTCCATTTAGGATCCTCGCGAAAAGCGTCTATTCCATCCGTTTCTCTCCCGTTGCATTCCATAAGGAGACGGGAGACAGGGAGAGGGGCACGGTTTAGGGTGTAAAACCTTCCCCTTGCCATATGTTCATTTGTTTAGGTGTCGTAAAAGTTCTACTCACACGACCTCTATGTTCTGCCACATGATAAATTAACTTTGAATGTGAGAGTGTATACAGTCAATGGTTTCCCCACATTTCTACGACAGATTGTTTTCCCATGTTTTATGGCGTGGAGGCAGGCATCAGCTTTAGGCGTGTAGGCCTGTGGGCTTTCGTTGGCCTCTCTGAAGAAAAAAACACTCCAATTAATTATATGTTTTAATACCATTAAATTGCTATTCTGCATGTTGATCTAGGATGAACCCACTGGGCACGCTCTGGTTGAATCAACGGGGATTCTACGTTGTTTCAATTAAATTACGTTGAACCAACGTGGAATAGATGTTGAATTGACATCGGTGCCCAGTGGGAAGCAGCTCACAACTGGGAACGCGGAAAAAAAACCTAGGTCAAATCATGACGTCCTAGATCTGCAGGTCGGAAAGTCGGAGATCTAGAAAGATACTCGAGTTTGCCGCTTAGAATTCTCAGTTGGATGACCTTTCAAAACAATTTGTCCAGTCGGATCTCGTTTTTTCCCCCAAGTTCCCAGTTGTCATGAATGCTCTAAAGTCGGAAGTCGGAGATGTCCGAATTTCCAGTTCCTAGTTGTTTTGAATGCGGCATCATATCTGTTTTACGCGATACATCTTGTGTGTTAGCCGATGTATGACCCATGTCATTCGTTCTTTTGGAATTCGCAAAACAATATTTGTAAGATTTGTCATAACAGCATAAGTTATATGCTATGATAAAACATATTTTATTGACACCAAGGTTTTGACGTGGATCAGATGCGCCTGCGTCTTGGGAGAGCAACCTGATTAAAATCAACATCCTCGACGTTGTACTCTAAATTGAAGATTTGGACAACATATTTGACATTAAAGACTACAACCTGTTGTATTCTCCCTTGGCCGTGAGTATGGTTTAAAAATACAGATTATGGTTTGTAATCAACTCGGCTATGGTCTGGCTTAAAAAACAACAATTTCCACGATAGGCCTACCAGCTGGCAT